>NC_080680.1:67568308-68193308 GCF_030445035.2 Dasypus novemcinctus
AGGGTTAAAAAGATTGTTTGTCTAAAATTCTAAGACTCCTTCAATAAGGTGACAAGATCAAAGGATAATAGATGGGGGGAAGCCTGACAGGTATAAAAAAAAAAAAGAACTCCACAATGATAATAATGAAAATGATTTGGTAGCCTATACCAGGCACTGGAAAAATGATGGTTTGGTCATGAGCAAATAATACCTTTAAGCCATGAATACCAAGAAAGTTGTGAAGAGAGGAACTAGGATTCAGTTGCCTATCAGGCTGCATCTTGCTTAGCCCTAGATACTTCTAAAACAGCTTTGATTCTAAAGAAGGGCTTGAAAAACTCTGCTGGAAAGGACACATTGTGGCATGGAGCAAGATTACCAGACTTGTGGAAAGGAGACCTGAGTCCTAGTTTTATTCATCCCTAGACTAGCAGGCTGATTCCCTTTAGCAAGTCACTCTGACTAAACCTCATGATCACCACATGTGAACAGGAGAAGACTGGAATAATGGGTAACATTTATGGAGTACATATTATGTGCTAGATACCTTAATACTTGCAATAACCCTATTCTTTTAAAGATGGGGAAACTAGGAAGTTAAGTAATTTGCCCAAGGTCACACAATTAGAAATTGACAGAGATGGGATTTGACCCCAGGTAGTCTGGACCATTAGATGACCTCTAAGGTCCTTTCTACATTTAAAATTTGGTAAATTGTAAGGAAATATAATAGAAATGAAAGATGACACAAAACCTGCAAGAGGAAAAAAATATGCATAAGAAAAATAGATATTATAAATAACATGAACAAAAGCTATATTTTATATTGGAAATATTCACACCTTTATATCTTGCCATGCCATATATTGCTGACAAATGGAAGAGAGAGAAAATTGATAGTTGAGTGATTTGTTTCTTTAAAATGATTCAGGCCAAATACAAAATAATTTTGAGAAATATTATAAAAGGAGTCAAAGGTTGGGAAACGGACTTTGGCCCAGTGGTCAGGGCGTCCGTCTACCATATGGGAGGTCCGCGGTTCAAACCCCGGGCCTCCTTGACCCGTGTGGAGCTGGCCCATGCGCAGTGCTGATGCGCGCAAGGAGAGCCGTGCCACGCAAGGGTGTCCCCCGCGTGGGGGAGCCCCACGCGCAAGGAGTGCGCCCCGTAAGGAGAGCCGCCCAGCGTGAAAAGAAAGTGCAGCCTGCCCAGGAATGGCGCCACCCACACTTCCCGTGCCGCTGACAACAACAGAAGCAGACAAAGAAACAAGACGCAACAAATAGACACCAAGAACAGACAACCAGGGGAGGGGGGGAAATTAAATAAATAAATAAATCTTTAAAAAAAAAAAAAAAAAAAAAAAAAAAAAAAGGAGTCAAAGGAAGCCCTAAGTACCAGGTATTATTATTTTGAAGCTTGGGGCAATTTTAATTATTTAGCTTTTGTATATCTCAATTTTAAAAAACCTACTCCACAAACATATAATAAATGGCTATAAAGTCATCAAAAAGGATGATATAAATTTATGACTTACAGGTTTGTGGCAATTCCCATGGAATACTCCTGAGAGTTTAAACATGTAAAATATTCACAGAACATTAGCACAGGCTATTTTGAGGTGATGGGAATTGGACTTAAAGCGGCTTTATTTTCTTTACATTTACTGCATTATTGGGTTTTTAAAAATTCTGAGTGTGCATTCTTTTTTATAAGTCAGAAAAATAGGTAGTTTTGTGTTTGGGGAAAAAATAAAACACTGTAATTCAAGTTCAAGTACTTTGGCCACCAGGTGGGAATAGGTGCTAGATATTGACGAGGAGGACCAGTGTCCTCTTAACAGACAACTTAGATTGAGAGAGATGTCTGGTTGCCTTGGAGCTTTATAGTTTATAAGCAAAATAATGTTCACTTACATAAACAAATATTGAGATTCAATTAATATGAAAAATAAATATAACAGGCATATTAGAGCAAAATGACAAAAATCTCAGAAATTGTTCTATCAGCTTCTTAGGTTACAACACCAGATGTAACTATCCTGTCCAATTAGAACTGCGTAATATTCATTCATTATACATGAGACTATCAGCTATTCTGGCCAGGGAATATTGTTCTCGTCATTTATTCAATCATTTCTTTTCCCCTGTTATACTCTTTCCCTCAGTTGCTGGAGAATCTTATAAAATGAATCTTTATTCCCAACTAGCAAAACACTTTAAACAAATTGCACATAAGTAAATGAAAACCATAACATAGTAAATAATTTTAATGAGATAGATTGAACAAAAACTGGGATGCTGATAGATACCATTTAGTTAATGGCTATTTCAATGTCACCTGGAAGAGTTAATTCAATTTTCACACAGTTTATCATTTGTCTTTAAAAATCACTCTTCAGGGACTGGGAAACTGGCTCGCTATCTCTTATCTCTATGAGATGGTACAGTCTCTGAACATCCTCACTGTTGTTTTGTTTTGTTTTCTAATATTTAAAAATATTCTAATACAATGGCTAAGACTCTACCAAGAGCCACATGAAAGTAACACTTATTTTAAAAGGAATATTAGTATTAGATATGTGGTATCGGTAGAACTAGAAAAGGCACTAAGACAAAATATCAAAATAAGAGAAATTTAGTTTTTAATGATTTATTTTAATGTGGCTCCATTATATATTTTAATATTTACAAGTTGTGAACATATATTAATTGTTGATATAAATTATGTCATTTTGAAAAAAAAAGGTATTTGCCATAAATATAAAGGACATAAAAATGAGGCTGCCCTCACTCATGCACTCATTTGACTTGTGGTGCAGTCTTGAATAATTTTAAACCAAACAGGACTGCAGCAATCAATTTTCATCCAATTTATTGGGCATGAGTTAAAGCCAATTAAAAAAACATTTTTGGTGCAATTCAAGGGGAAAAACGTATAAACCCATGAAAGAGAGATTTCAGTTCTAGATATGAGTCATCATTATTTTCATTATTGGTGTCCTCCCCAAGTCAGGAAGAACAAATCCTGAAACTGCATATTCCACATTAGAAACTGCATTTATCAGCAAGGATTTTAAACAATTCTTAATATTTTCATAAGAAATTGAACTAGAAGGAAAGTCATGCTCTTCTAACAGTGTCTCATATTGAAAAAATTTTTAGCTATGAAATTAAAAGGTGGTTTACAGCAGCTACTTGAGTTTCTGAATTAAGAACCAAGGTAAAAAGCCATCTGTGACCTTTATAAAAAGAAAGCAAAACATTTTACCCATAATTTTAAAGTATCTTTTACCTCTTAGACAATGTCTCCTTTCCCATGAATATAGTGGCTCTCTTTTAAGGTCATAAAATGAAACAATTCCGGTATGCTCTAGATATTCTGAAGGTAATCAAAGCAGCAAAATTGAAGTTTCTAGGTTGGAAAGTACAGCTATAAAATACAGCCAGACATTCTCAATCTATATATTGAAGCCCTTTTCAAGTTCAGGGTTGTAGCAGTTAAAAGTAGTCAAACAAACAGACCTGGCTTCTGGAGCAACATCTCCTATGTCCTTGGTATATGACTTTAGACACGCTGTCCAACTTCTCTAGGCTCAGCTTTCTCATTGGTAAAATGAGTATAAAAATAATAGCTGTCTTTTAGGTATGTTGTGAGTATAAACTGAAAAAAAATATTTGTCAAGCCTTAGTAGAACGCCTGGCACGGATTGAATCTTCAATAAATGACAGAACTGCTAAGAGGAAAGCCCAGAGGTCCTCACACATTGCTGTGCATCAATGCCTCAACCTACCTGTGGAGGCATTCTTTTTTTTTTTTTTTTTTTTTTTAAGTACAAATGCTTGGTCTCTGCCCTGGGAGATTCTTCTCAGGAATTCTGAGGTAGGGTCTCAGCACATGTATTTATAAAAAAAACCTCCATGATTGTCCTGATGAATTCACCCATTTAGGAGTCAAAAACAGATTTTTTTCCTTGCTCAGTTAACATGGAGTTAACATAAACTCTTGCTTGAACTATTTTGGTTCAGCTCTCTTTGTTGAGAAGATTAATTGAAATCATTGCCAAATTTGTATTTTGTGTTATGCTGGAAGAGATTTAACTGGGATATTTTAAAAACATTTTATTTACATTCATGTGTCAGTGAGGTCACAGAATAAGCCTGATTTTCCATAATTTACCATTAGTAAAATGAAAGAATAGACATGTGAGATAGACCTGGAAAATTACAGAGTCATTTCACTGGCATGGATATATTGCAGTATTTGTTATATCTTGTAGTTTTTATTTCTTTTTAATAAACCTAGGCAAATAAGCAAAAACTACCAAAGCAAATATTTTTTTCAGAGTTATATTTTGTTGTTGATTAAGCTCCTTTCTAACTGTCCTAATTCAAAATAAGTAAACAGACCCTTCAATGATGAAGATCAGGAGATGCTACATGGGTAAGAAAAGCAACTCTCAGAAAAATGTATGTTGGTCTGACATGGCCACCCTTCAGGTTGCTTGCCATGATCGTTTAACAAAAGAGGGCATTTTTTCCTGGGAGTGACTTTTAAATATTAACCAAAACCAGAACTGTCCTTAATAGCCTCTCATTAGCAGAGATCAGTTTATTAGGTTAACAACCTATCACCTTGGAAGAGAAAAGAGTATTGTCCTACTAGACCTTGTGCTTCAGCAAAGAGGTAAAGGAAGAGCACAAGCCTACAGCAACAAAGGATAGCCAGGTCATAGAGGTATCAAGAGAAGGTAATTGGGAGATGAGAAAACCAATTGCATCATTTTTACCTTTGTTGCCTAGGGCAGTCCTGGGTTCAGCTGGTATATTCCCTTTTCTGGTAAGAAGCTACTCAGACTGATGCCTTTTATAGGCCCAGTTGGTGGTAATCAGAGTGATTTATACCCTGACTCATCTGCACATAGGAATCCAAGAAAATTCCAATGCTGCCACCACACCAGAAAGAGTTTATAATTTAGAGAGTTTTTAGAAGGCAGGCCATTGATATAGCCTCTCCCTGTATCTAGAAATACAAATTGCATAGATTATCTAAGAGCTCATTTGGGAACATACTTATTTTCTGGGGATATTTTACCTTCGAAATAGATAAATCTCTGCAGTGTAGGTATAATTCAACATTATGTATTAGCAAGATGTTGGTTGACCAAGCTGACGTTGATCAAGATGTTGATGAAGTAGGTGGTATACCTAGATTTTAGTTTTAAAACACCTGTGAATTGCTGTTTCTCTATATAAAATGAGAATGGTAGTATTTGCTTTTCTTCATGGGGTTATTATGAAGGTAAAATAAAATTATATATATGAAAACTGGAAAATGTTTTATTGCTATGGAATAGGAATCAAGAGGAAATTGAGTTTTTTAATGTATACAATCTTCTAGTAATTTATCCTAAGGCTTATCAGATACATACTTTTTTTTTCTTATCGAGTAAACTTTTTTTTCATTTTTCAATATGATTCACCAAAAATTTCAAAATCAAGCTATAAGATAGCCTTTTAAAAAGGTGAAAATCACTGAAAGTTGCTGAACTATCATAGAACACGAAAATGGAAGTCTGTAGAAAAAGTGAAGCCTTCTATTTTCTTTCTTTGCTTATGAATGTAATGTTTTATTTAAGTCCAGTCTTAGACAATGGATTTCTAAAATATGGCTCTTTGAAATTTCAAAACGGAGAAGGTCCCTTCAGAATTGTTCATTTAACCAGCAGAGAATTGCTTTCTCACAGCAGGAAGCCTGAGCAGCTGTTGACTCTGACAGTTTTCTATTCAGGGATCCTCACTGCTCCATCATGAGGATGGCCAGCAATGTATGTGGTCAGAAATATGTCCCGAGGCAAACCAGTTCCAAGGCCATCCTTCCACACATACTCTAACACTAGGGAACAGACAACTCAGAGCCCTGTGTCACCCGAATGGGGAGATATCCTCCCCACTGAGGAAAACCAGCCTCTATACGTAATTGCTTTCTGACCCATGGTCAGATCACAGGGCTCATGCGGTCAAGGATTCCCGGAAGGACTCGAAGTCAGTCAGTTTCTGGATTTGATATATTTTTGAGAATTTACATCGCTTTTTTTTACATTGTACAGGAAATTTCCCTTTCATTTGGAGTGCAATCCTGAGTCCTTTTTAAATAAATAGCTAACTCCATGCTAAACTTACAGGAAGAAGAATAAGCAAAAAGAATATTTCAGAATATCTGCTACTGCAGTACTATTTATTGTATCCACTAGAGGACTCCTTTCAAAATATCTCCCCTTATTCTTTGTGGTCTCTGGCATTTGAAGCTCAGCTGACTCTTGAGTAGGGCCACTGCTTACATATCAGTGTGAGAATGAAAACATTCCCCATACTTTAACACCTCCTGCTAGATCAATAAAGCGATGTTTAAATAACTGAACTGGCTTCAATGAACTGTACTTGCCATTTTTTCCTGCTTCTTAGCTAGATAAAATGGAGATAATTATGAAGTGGATGAGCAGGTTTAATGAAAGCCAGTTTCTTTTGGTATACTCCTGAAGCAGCAATCATCATCTGTTTGGCTTTTGAAGAGCAACAATTATAATCACTTAAACCCCCACGGGGAACAAAAATAGAATTTACATTAGCATATAAAATATACAGCTGGATTGGGCAAGCCTATAAAATTCTGGGAAATCATTCTAATCTGAATGCTATTCAAACTCACAAGTAAAATGAGTTCAAGAGTATTTTACATGCCTCCTTTCTATAAAATAATGTATATAACAATGTTGAGAGGATTTTCCTAAAAATGAACACAAGAAAATAAAAAATTGTTGCCAGGAGAGAATCCCAGGGGGAACAGACTAAACTGTATTGTCGAGCTATCAGAGAGCAAAATGCGTAACGATATTCATATGATGTACTAATCACTCTGAAGTAAAGGTTTTTCACAGTGAAACTACATATATCTCGGAGTTTAAGGAAAAAAAATACGTTGGTGTTAGTCTGATCAATGATGAAACTTAATAATAAGTGCGGAAAATTTCAGATTAATAGCATTTCTCTCCTCTGTTGTAAATGTGAAAGCAATACAAAGGACAGTGAAATCGCTTAAGCTGATACCCCATTGTTATGAAGCAAAACTCTTTCTCCTATTTTAAAACATTTTCCATATAATTTCCTCTCAAATATCCTTTCTTACACACTTCACTTTCTAATTCCAACCCAGATCACAAGCAATCCCTTTCACCATTTATATTATTTAATTACTTTTGTTATTGTGTGCCTTTCATGGTTTGCAAGATACTTTTTTTCCCCCTTTTTTTTGGTAGAGCATAGAAGAATAAAAATGGATCCTTTGCTTTATGCATTATGGTACTAGCAACAAAACACTAACATAATCAATATATTAAAGGCTTTCCTGGCTGTGCACATTTGTCAAAGGCAGTGTATCTGAAAAATTACACGAATGAATCTTGAAAAACTCAGCATCCTACACTGAAAACTTCCCCTAAATCACAAATACATATCAGTATGTAAAACTAGAAAAACATATACTCTATTATTTGAAAACCCACTGTTAAATTTTTTATAACAGAAAAAAACAAGTCAGTGTGCAAAACTTCACCTCCACTGAGATGCCCATGCTGAAGCCAACCCGTAGGCATGTTGGTGATAGCTTCCTCTGTACTCATCAAAGCACTTTGTACATACCTTTGATAGCATTTATCTCAAAGAATTATTAGCATTTATTGACATGTTTGTCTCCTACACAGACTGTGAATTACCTGATAGCACAGCCATCTTTTCCAGCAGGGTACATCCAAGGTTGAGCACTGTGTTAAAAACCTAGCAAGCATGCAATAATGTTCGTTGTGTGAAGTATACTAATAATTTGTATTCCAAGACACATAAAAATGTTATAGTATCCATGTTAAGAATTAAACTTTTGTATTAAATGTCCAATATCAATTTAAAGAGTGATACATTTGAAATCCAAAAGTTTAGATTTCTATAGCAATCTTAGCTCTCATCACCCTTAATACCAAAAGATAGTGACACTTTTTAAAAAAAGATTTTTATTAAAAATGTATAATGTTAATCAAGTCTTTAAACTACCTATCCTGTGGTTAATAATTGTTACTGGAAACCCGTGAAAACTTGATTTCTTAGTTAATGATAATGACCTCAAGTTTCATTAATTTTATATCTCTATTTTAAAAAATGAAAAGCCATTAATACTGCTTTCTCTGCCCTCATGAGTGTTCATCAGATGTGGTATCTAGCTTGCATTATTCTGCCCTTTGCTGTAAGCCCTTTATGCTCTGAGACACCTTGAAAGTCCATAACATATGACTTTACTTTGAATGCAAAATGTAGGGATTTCATGTTCAAAAGAATTTACAAGGATAATGGAGGTGCATTATCCAGGACCTATGTGGGAATTTCTTTAGTGTTTTTCCTGATTTAAGCATAGTCCACATTTTTTCTACTATTTTTTCAAAGAAAAATTATCATCTTGCACAAAGTTAGGAGAAAGCAATAATGGCGAGGTAGAAGAAAATAGATTCCACGGATGTATCTTAAAATATTCTTGGGTTTTACTTAATAATAAAAGTAGTTAATATTCTTGCCTCTAGATAAAAGTCAGTTTTGCAGTGTTACCCTATAAGTTTAAAACTAAAAAACTGCTTTAGAAGTTTTCTTTTTTTGCTTCATATTGCTATAACCATAAATTTATATTTTCATGATTTTAAATGGAAAGAAGACTAAATTGTCTAGACATAGTCCTATGCTTTTACTACTTAATAATGTAATATAAAGTTCCAAATTAAGGATAAAATAGAAAAATATACATTCTGTTAACTATGATAAAAAACTGTGCCTGAATTTTATTTAAAATGAGACTAGGAACTAAAATTAGTTTTTAGAGTAGAGTACAAAACCAAGGGTCTTACAAGGCATTATCTCCAAAGTCAATAGAGTTGCGCTATATGTGAACAATTGATAGAATATTGTGGAGTTGAAGCACTCAGGGCTTACAATGCTGCTCTTTATTACAAAATTGGTTCTTAAAATCCCAAATTATCTAATATTTAGAAAACCTATTTGAATTCTCAAATAATGTAGTTTAAACATGATAGAGCTGAATGATTTCACTTTCCAGGAATCTGAAACTTACATAATGGATGCCTCAGTTTTTTAAAAGTTCGTCACTTAACTAGAGCACTATTTGAAATGCTCTTTAAAGGTATGATCTCTTGGCATTTTTTTTTTTAAAGAGACCTAACCGAAACAAAAGATTTACAGAAAACAACTCAAAAAATAAAAAACGAACTCAGGAGCCCATTTATTGCATAAAGTACAGAAAGAGAGTTATTCTCAGTGCTTTCACATCTTCTAGAGGAAAGTGAAAATTTTGGCAGTTTTCTGTTAATGTAAATGATGTCCTTAAACATTTTTTTCATTGCTACTTAGGGGGATTTGATTGAATAATCTTGATAAAATCTTAAAACCTCTACTTTTGCAGATCTAAGTTAATAAATAAACCAAACTGAAGAGATGCAATATCCATGCCCCAACCTCTCAGTTTTAAAGATTTTATAAGTAAAAAAGAGTAAAAGTAGATCATTTTAAAGGGAAAGGATTTTTTCCAATATTAATTAAAGAGTCTACACATCTTTAACATTTAAAAAGCCATCATAAAATGCACTCTATTTGCAAGTTTTTATTTTCTGTGTTTCCTTTATATCTTTGTTTTTTTAGTTCATTAAATGAGGAGTTTAAAAAAATTGAGGGCCCCTAATCACTGAATGATTAAAATTTAATTGACTAAAGATATATCAAGGTAGACTCTAACTTAGAAAATATTATAACCAAAACAATCATCAAATGACTTGCTTCCTATAAAATCATAAGGTAATATTTTATTACTTTAGCAAGTTTTAATGTAATGTAATTGAATATTTAGTCTTTAAAATGAAAAACACAATTTCTATGTAATTTGGTAAATGGAAAACTCACTTTGCTTATTTGATTTTTAAGTTCCCTTGGAAGGAAAACTGGGTTTGCAGTAAGTTTTCCTTTTATTAAGTAGACATTGTTGGTACTTATTTTAAAATACTTTGGTCATTATAATTGATTTAATTTTCCTCTCCTTTTGTTTGTTTTGGGGTGGGGTGGAGAATGCAATAAATTCTCTATAATCAATATCCCCAAAGAGAAACTAGCAATAACATTTCAGCAAGAATTTCTTCTATAAAACTGTTAACAAGGAAAGAACCAAGATGAGTAATGAGTAATGACTCTTATCAGAATTTGTGGAAATTATGTGAGATTTATGTGGAGATATAAGGGTCTTTTTAAAATAGTAAATTAGTTCATGTTTTCTCTTATTTGATTCTCATTCTGCTTGTTGTTGGATCCAATTTTAGAGTCAACTAGATTTTGATTCAAATCTGCACTTCATGATTTATTAGCTGTGTGTGCCTCAGTCAGGGGTTCTTAACTTTTTTATTCCACAAACCCCTTAGCCAGTTAGGTGAAAACCACATATCCCTTACTAAATTCACACTCTACGGTGCATTAATTAATAAACATATACATCCACACCAAAATATCCCCACAAGAATAATGTTTTTTGAATTTCAATTCAAGCTCTTGGACCCCTTGTTAAGAACCCCTACCCTAACTAGTAAGTTTCTAGAGTAATAAAATCTACCAGCTATACTGGTTTTGAGGATTAACTGAGATAATATATGTAAAGCACTTAGTACTGTGATAGGATCATGGCAGGTAGACAACAAATGCCAAATATTGAAGTTAACATATTACCTGTTTTTAGACTGAGTAGCTGATAGAAGATACACATGAAACTTAATACTAATCAGAAGTAATAAATGGAAATCAGTTTTTGCATTTAAAAATTCTGGTATCACTACAGCCTGTCTTTTTTGTTTATAGGCACATTTGATGCCCTAAACATGGTAAAGAGGTAAAACCTGCAGTGTAACATTAAATTATCCTGGCTACCAGTCACTTCTACCTCTATAGCTCATCCATTTATTTCCTTTTATTTTTAATAGCTATTCACTTAAAGTGAATCAATGTTATAGGAAGCAATGAATATTTCGATGAGAGTATTGCTTAGTTAAAATGGAATTTTGTTCTTATGAGCAGTGTAAATATTCTCTTCTTTGTAAAATTTATTTTAATTGACTTAAGTTTAGGGAAAATGTCAGAATATGACCACTCTATTTCTCTTGTGCCAATAACATCATTAGAACATTAAGAAAGAAATGGATTATTATAGTATACCATTTTTATGTAAAGGAATTTCCATATTGAGAATATTTACTAATCTTAAAATCACCCCCAGAATTATGGTATTAGTGAGAGAAAGTACCAGTAATATATGTCATTAAATAGATCTAAATACTTTGAAAGGAAATTAAACTCCATACACTATTATCTTTCTTAATTATCCAACTTATTTAAATAATAATTTTATTAGTGTCTTCACCTGAAACATTTTCAATGTGTAGATGGAAAACTACAATAAAGTTGAAAACTTGTTTGAGATTATAAGTATGATAAACATTTCCAGTTAAATGTTTCTCCAATTAAAAGTGTCAAAATAATCTAATTTTATATATGTACAAGTAGTGTATTTACTTATAAATACTTACGTTGCAATAGTAGTGAATTCTTGCTTTAAGACTGTAATTAATTCAGTTTAAGATGTTCATTATAAAACCTCACAGACAGTGCTAGTATGGGTTAAGATTAATTACAAAATTAAGTAGCTATGGTAGTTGAGTGGTAGGGCCCAAAATGAATTATATAGTTTTAAACATTGTTAGTTGACTATCTGTGACTCAAGAATATCAGTTCATAAGAAAAGCAAACTTCCCAATTGAAATTCTTATTACAAATACATAAAATACTATATTCTAATCTAAACTTTTCTTAGTTTCACAAGTTTCACTAAATTGATTCCTCTTGTAGCAGCAGATTAGCAGTTAGTTATATGAATTGAAAACTGTTTTAAGGACACTAATTGCAAGTAGCAAGCCAAAAAGCAACAATGATGACTTTGGAAGGTGATTCCAAAAAGCATCCCTTCCCTGTTATTTACTGGTATTTTACAGTTACTTCATATAGAACTGATAAAAAATAATTGTTAAGTTATTAAAATATATGCCTCATAAAATACATTAGTTTATCTTTATTGCAGTGCAATTATTAAAAGGATTTATTTTGTTTCCTGTGATCAAAGTTTATAATTACTTTAACAATCTTTATTTCACAATAGTTCTTGAGAAATGTAGGCACATGACATGATATCTTAACACATTAAATGAAAGTTAAGAATGGGCTTAACAAAATAAACAAGAAAAAAATCCTTTTGGGGCATTTTTGTTTCCATCCCATTTTTCAAACGAAAAAACTTAGATGGCCTTGCCTCATCAGAGAATATACAGGTCCATTCCAATACAGGGTAGCCCAGCCATCTCCATGACAACAGCCCTTGATAATTTAAAAGGCAACTAGATCCACAAACAAAAAGTTAAAACAATTGAGCCCTGTTAATTCTTTTAAAAAGTGTAGAGCTGGCCAAACAATTGAGAATTCTCTAGAGCAGAGAAAATTGCTTGATTTTCTCTTGAAAATTTGAAATTATTAATTTTGACACAAATATTAAGTTGGATAGCTATTTCCAGAAAGTGATGAGAAAAGGGGCAAACCCAAGAAATCATTCCATGGAATATACCTCTATTTTTCAAACAAATAAAAGGGATTAGGACAGGGTGTTGAGGAACAATGTTTAAATCAATTTTTATACTTTGAGTTAAAAAAAAAAGGGGGGGGGTGAGGGAGAGAGAAGGGAGAAGTGGGGATGAGGGTGGCAAGCAATTCTTTTCTCCAGCCTCAAATCTTTTAAGACCTCAACTTTCCAAATGTATTATTTGATCACTTGGAGTTTAAAATTTGCCTAGAATGATGACTTCTAATGTTGCTACCTCAGGTAGTGTGAGGAAGAAAGTGGGAGGTCTAACAGTGCAGGTGAGGGGACAGAGATAGGAGGGTGAGCCCATTGTTCCTTTTCTCCCTCTGGATTTTGACGAGGAATGACCCGGCCACTGTGCCAGAGTTCAGGAAGTCAGAGCTGCACTGTTCTTTTGAAATCAGACAATAACCGAGTTCCCTTCGCCTCCCTCCCCTGCATCTCTTCTCTGCTGACTGCCAACTCTCTCCCACTTTAAAAGCACCAAACTCATTACCATACCATGAGTATTGAACAGAGAAATGCAGAAAAGAAAAACAAAATTAGAGCTTCTGTTGGTTTTTGTTGTTTAACCGCTCCCTTCTCCCAGCTCACAGCCCTTTGTGTGTGAGGAGTCCCCTTCAAACCACACACAGACCGAGCATACGAGAAGAAATGGTAATTTTTGTTTTAAAAGTTCACTTACCACGGCAACCTCATATTGCTTTGTCATGCTTTTGCACTTAATTTTTCAAAACTGCTTGTGCAGGGCGCAGCACGGGAAAGGCAGGACTAAAGTATCTCTAGTAATCACAACAAAAAGGAGAGAACATTCACCAATCAGAATTACATTTAAATGCACAATCAAAACCCAGAACAAGACACACGATTCAGACCAGCATAGGGAGGGGGTAGGGGTGGAAAAAGCCAAACTCACAAAACAAAAGGTAAAGGGGAGAGTTAAGTGGGTGAAGGGGAAATTGATCCAAGCCGCCGTTTGACTGAGGACTGGCATAAAACCACCACCACACCACCCCGCCCCCCAGCATCCCGCGATTACCCGAGTGACTGCACTTGCCTCCAGCCAGCTCAACTGCACGAGAGGAAAGCCCCATCTAAGTTCACTAGCCCTGCCACAGTCTTCCACTGCCTGAAGGGTTTTTTCAGGAAAATACTTCCAGAGGCATCCTTCCACTTGAGGTCTGGGCTTGACTGCTGCTGCCGGGCTGCTGCGAGCAGCTGCTAAGATCGCTGCCGTCTCGTTCCTGCCTCTTTCGCGCTGCACAATAGCCCCGGCTGGGTGCACCTCATTAAACCAGCCCGACAGCCCCAGGAGCAGGGCAAGCAGTGTGACAGCGCTGCCCCTTTGTAATGACTGTGTGATGGATGCAACCGAAGGGTGGGGTCTGGGTGGGTCAAAACTGTTAATGACAGTATGTATCATTCTGTCTGTCCTCTAGGAGAGGGAAGCCCCCTGCACTCCCCCGTCGGTCTCTCTCTCTTTCACGCGCGCGCGCGCGCGCACACACACGTTTTCCTCCTTCTTTCCCCACCTCCCTATGGAATTTTCTGCTGTCAGGTTCAAAAAGTATGAAAACCATTGGGTCATTTCCAACCGAACAGACTCTGGTCAATGAATTCATCCAAACACTTAAGAAAGGAAAAGATCCTAAAATCGAAAAGAGACCGAAGGGGAGAGAGGTGCCGGGCGGGGAGGGTGGGGGTGAGCGAGCCGGCCAATAGTTTGCAACTGTCGGTCAATACGCACCACCAACTCTGCGCGGCTAGGAGCGGCGCCGGGACCGCACTTCCACGCGAACCAAGTTCTTGGGAGAGCCGGGTACCATCCGAGGGGCGGGCGGCAGAGGAGGGGCGGATTAAATCCCACCAAAGAGGCTCCAGCCCGAGGGGAGACTGCACGAGGGGCACCTGCACCCAGACCATGCGCGGTCCTCGGGGGAGGAACCCTGCACTCTGACCGAGTGCCCGACTCACCGGGGAGGGGCTGCCAGGCTGCGGGAGCGAGTTCCCGTGCCTGGGGCCACAGGGTAGGGCGAGGGGTTTTGCCCCTGGCTGTTAAATCAACCCCGCTCAAGCCCGCGACCTGGTCCCCCTTTAGAGCGCGGAGCTGCTCGACGCGGGGGGACGCGGTCCCACAGGTGCGCAGCCGGCTCTGCAAGTTCGGGACCCGACTCTGGTTGCCTTCTCTTCCCTCCATCCTGACCTGTCTTCCCCTCTCCCTCTCTCTGCACTCTCCGTCTCGTCCGTGCTGCCCAGGCTTTTCCCAGAAGGCAGAAACCACGTCAGGCTCTCTCTTCTCTCAAACCCGGCGTGGGGAGTGTTGATCGCTGCCTCCCCACCGCTCCCACCCCGTCGAAAACATCTGCGGATTTTTTTTTTCCCCTTTCAATTTTGTTAATGGTCGGGAGTTCACAGTTACCAATATTTCATTTATAGGAAAGCCTTACAGGACTCTTTATTTCCCTACGTGGACGAATAGACTGTTATTTCTCACGCGACTTTCCATTTCCAAATTACTGTGATCCTGTACACTGTCCTGATGTGGCTAGAAAACACCAGTTCAAGCGTCCTGAGAGATTTCGCCAGAATCTCGCGGGTGATTTTTATTTATGTTTGTTAGAGTTTACGTAGCACTACTTCTCTGACACGGTGTAATCGACTTCAATATTTTATACTGATGCCTTTTAGCAGGTAAGGAAACGCAGGAAACGGAGAGAAAATAGGGCATTTATGTCTAATGAGGCATCTTTCCCATTGTATGTCAGCTTTTATTTATCAGTCACTTAAAATTTGTGTACATAAGTTGTCCAGTCTGTTTAAGGCCGTGGAAGAGCACTGAAAATTGTATGCCATTCTTCAAAGAGTTTCTGATGCATGGGGAAGGTAAAAGAGCAAATGCTCTCAGTTGCTTCTAATGGGAAACCACTTTTAGGAGGTTGGAAGGAGACCTTGTCAGAAGACTTTCAGCAACGGGAAGAACGGGTGTGGTTTTGTGGTCACATGGTTCCTCCAGTTTGAAGAAGACTTCAAGGGCACAGAAGGCTTTAATTTTTCAAACCAATAAGAATTATGCACAATAAAAAAATAATGGATTCTATGCAAATAGCTCTTTTAAGGACATCTAAAAATGGTTCTTTTCAAGCATCTCATTGTTTTACTAATATTTGTATAATTAAAAAGATTATTTTATAAAATAGTTGTAAGTGGGAGACAGTGGATTTTTAGTATGCTACTAATTTTAAGCAGAGTAATGAACTTTGGAAGTTTGTTATGCAAGCTCTTCAATTCCTCAAGACCTAGAAGGGCAAGATACTAAATTTTCTCTGAACATTCTCTCCTGGTTGAAAACTACTAGGACATTAAAATAAAAAAGCTCATTAGTTGACTGAGCAAGTGATATTATTTCCAATGGACTTTTCAAGGATTTTGAAGGAAATTATGGAAAATGTATACTTTTACTAAGTTTGCTTTTCTTTGATCTTTTCTGCTTCTCAAGCCTAGAACTAACTGCATTTATTAGAAGAAAAACGGAAGGGATGGGAATGTAACTAATGGAATAAAGGTGTTTTCCCTCACACCTTGAAAAACAGATTAAAGAAATGAACAATAAACTTAGAAATTGTTTTTTTAACAAATGACAATTTTAAGATGTGATAAAAACAGCACTCAGTAAATGTATATATTAAATATATTAACCTTGTGAAACTTAAATTTGCACCTGGGAGAAGTTAACACAGCTGGAGATTATTAAGACATACCTACTCACTCAGCATTAATGACAAGAATTTGAGTCGAGTGTGGAACACAGTTGAACTGGGCTGGCAAGAATCATACACTTAAATGTACTGAATTTTTTTCTAGGAGATAAAGGTCTATCAAGCCCAAAGAAAAACTGTAGATATGTATTTTTAAAAGTACTCTGCAAAACATTTATCCTACCAAAATTTCTTCACCCACTCCACAATAACCTGTATCATTGTGTTAGTACAAATTTGAGAAGAAGGTTTTTAAGACCTAAGCAAGATAATAAGTTCTATTAACATGATTATAGGTCTGATTTATTTCAGGCCCTACTCTGTGTGACAGGGCAAAATAGAAGGGCAAAGCAGTTTCTTTGGTGTACATCAAGGGCTACATCATAATTAATAAAAGCAAACCAATGGAAAATATATAAAGACATTAAGTAATTTACCATCTGTAAATCTCCCATCAGTGGGTGAATTTTGGGAATCATTCAAGGGTTTCGGTGACTAGTGGAATCCAGTGATTAATCCTCAAGTAACCTTGGCTTTCTCCTACTAGGAATGTCTCAAAAAGTTTTGTTACATGTAAGAATAAGACCCTTGTGTGAGAATCCAATAAGGATTAAAAATATTGTACTGTATGTTGCCTTTTAACAGCAAATTCAATAATCAGTCTTTGGGAAAGCATTTTTCCCATGCAAAGGCTTTTTTTTTTCTTTTTTCTTTTTTAAAACCCATGTCAGAGAACGTGGGCTCTAGAGCCATTCAGAAATTGGCCCCAATGCTTGTAAACTGGACGACTTTGGACAATTCTCTCTTTTTTTTTTTTTTAATTTTTTTATTTTTTATTGACTTTGTAAAAATATTACATTAAAAATATATATGTGAGGTCCCATTCAACCCCATCCCCCCACCCCCCCTCTCCCCCCCCCAACAACACTCGTTCCCATCATCATGACACATCCATTGGATTTTGTAAGTACATCTTTGGGCACCTCTGCACCTCATATACATTGGTTCACATCATAGCCCATACTCTCCTCCATTCCATCCAGTGGGCCCTGTGAGGATTTACAATGTCCGGTGATTGCCTCTGAAGTACCATCCAGGGCAGCTCCATGTCCCAAAGACGCCTCCACCTCTCATCTCTTCCTGCCTTTCCCCATACCCTTCGTCCACTATGTCCACTTTTCCCATTCCAATGCCACCTCTTCTATGTGGACATTGGATTGGTTGTATGGACAATTCTCTTAACTACTCCATGCCACATTTCCCTTCTTAAGATAAAATTGAAGGCATGAAGACCAATGCTTAGGGCTGTTGTGATGATTTAATGATACAATGTGTGAAAACACAAGCCCTTCTGAGACAGACATTGTAATTTGGCTCGCTTAATGTACATTCTCAATCCTCTTCTCCCTTGTTTTCTTCTAATTTAGACACTGGAAAGTCAAACTTTCAATTCCCTGTTTTTCTTGCACTTGCTAGTGGCAGTTTGATGCAGTTCTGGCAAATTAAATGAATACATGTTTGCTGAGGGTTCTTCTAGGAAACTTTTGCTTTCCTGAAACAAGGGGAATAGACACAGAGGCCACCATCTTTTGCCCCTTTTCCTTACTCCCTTCTTTCCACCTGGAATATTGTGTGATGTCTGGAGATGATGCAGCCATCTTGCAGTTTGCAATCATGGAGTAGTAAGCACGAGTTAAAGACAATGGAGAAGAAAGATGGGAGGCACCTGGGTTTCTGATATCTCACTTGAGCTGCCTGATTAGAGCTGGACTGCCTACCTTTGGAATTCTTGTGTGCAAGCCACGTTTAGCTGAGTGTTCTGTAACTTGAAGCCTTCCCAAGTGATACATCTGCTACTGTTGGCGTGGTTTCCTGCTTGTAAATGAAATCTGCCTTGATTATTTGTATGACCCTGATGTCAGCCATTTTGAAGAATTCCAGGCAAAAGATTTCTCTGAAACTTTACCTTTAAATAGGTTAGTAGTGTTGAGTTAAATGGCCTGCTCAAATTATTTAACCAGGAAGGGTTTATTAGGACTTTTTTTTAAAAAAAGTCTTGCAACTGATTTTTCTTTTTGAGAAGTTCCTTAATTGTAATAGCCTGAACCTGAAATTTATCTAGTCCAAAGAGCTTTCGCCTTCCCTTTCATATGCTTAAAAATTTTTTTTTTCTAACAAATGTTGTGGAATTTTTCACCTTGGAATATATTCATATTGGAATATTTAAAATATTAACCTTGAAAGACTTTAAACACATTTTATTTATGGCTCTAGTTTGCTGCCATAGCTCAAAACAATTTTAAATATCCTTTTTAGGAACTATGTTCAGAATCACAGTTTTACAGAATGCCAAAAATGTTGGCAAATATGTTTTCTGAAGATTGGAATTGATTTTGGAAAACATCCAAAAAGTTGTTCAGAGTCAAATCTAGTAAATTAAGTGAGCAATCACTTAAAATCTGAATAATACTTTTTTATTGTTAGAAAAGCAAACATTTAGGTGTGTACTCAAAATCAGAACTAAAGCAAGTCTAAAAATGTAGCATTAGTAGAATGTTCAAATAAACATATACAGGGTATAGTTTCCCAAGGTGACTGTTTTTGAAGTTCATATACTTCGTTGCATATCATAGCTAAATGTCAGTTTCATAGCTATTTTTAGTTGTAATTTCTTTAATAAACCAGGTGTTACCTTTTCATCTTTACTCTCCATTCTATCAAAAATTTCATTTTGAAATGGGCTCAGTTTTCAATGGATTCAAAGTCATTTTTGTAGTACTGTCACTTTACAGTAGTTGATAAAGAAAGTACGAGTAGCATGACAGTAATGACATGGATAAGACAGTAGTAAGGTTTAGAATTAACCAGAATTTCATTTGATGCCAACCTTACTACTTACTGTGTGATTTGAATGATTATTTAATGAGTTAAGCCTGTTTTTAATCTGTAAAAAGAAGAAAAAACTATACCTACCTCAGGTAATTGTGAATATTCAATATGATAATAAATATGGGGTTTGTATAATGGTTGCCATATAGTAAATGATTTACAAACATCACATGATAATAACATGTTAGGCATACAGTTAGGTTCTGAGATATTTAAAATATAAATAATATCAGGCTATTGTCAAGAGTTGCTACCAAGAACTACAGCTCTTCAAATAATTTAGCTAATGAAGAGCTAATTGTGAATAGTTAACATGGACTGGTCTGCATATTTATCTATTTTTTATTAATAAATTTTTTTTTCATGCACTTGAAAGAAACTTGGTTCTTGACAAACCAGTCCTGGTTCCAGAGTATGAACCTAGGTAAATGTCTAGACCCATCTAAGTCTCATTTTCCTCAGTAAATTTTACCTAATGCCTGTTTTCCTAGGAAAATGTTCTCAAAACACAGGTAAGAACCTGGTAATTATCTACCTTCCCTTGTTATTAAAGAATAGGAAACTAGATGAATTTTATAAGAACCAGAACCAATAAAGTTGAAATTAACTTGGGGTTTACAAAACTTCTTTAGAGGTAGTTCATAACTCAGAGAACTAAGATGAAAGAAGGTATACGAGTGTGGATTTAGAACATTTGGGCTTACCATACATCAACAGTGGTGATTATATAAATATTAGTATTTGGGTGCAAGTTTTTCAACTTATTTAGCCTGTTACTTCATGTATAAAATGAGAAGGTAGAATATGAATATCCCTTTGAGTTATTCAACTATTTTCTTCTAGTTAATTTTTTTAAAAGATTTATTTATTCCCCACCCCTTGCCACTTGCTTGCTGTCTGCTCTCTGTGTCCATTCACTGCACGTTCTTCTGTGTCTACTTGTCTCTCTCTGTTGCGTCATCTTGCTGCACCAGCTCTCTGCGGGAGCAGGCCATCAGCTCTATGTGGGCGAGGGCCAGCCTGCCTTCACAAGGAGGCCCTGGGAAGTGAACCAGGGCCTCCCATATGGTAGACGGGAGCCCAATCAGTTGAACCATATCTGCTTCCCCTTCTAGTTAATTTTAAACAAAATATAAAAGACAATTTTCTGTTTCTCATTTGACTCAACAAGACCTATCTCTTACTGACCTAATTGTGCTTAGTATGGGGAGGATGGAATTGGGGAGAGGGGTAGAGAGAGACAAAGAAGCTGAAGTAAAACCTTTCAATAGGTTTTGATTGATTAGAGTTTATTATGTGTTTAAGGGTAGAATCTTAAGAAAGAATTATATTTTTTTCAGAGGAAAATACAAATCCTCTTAAATTCTCTATATTTTAAAAATTTCAACTTTTACTAGGAGTGAAATAGATCCTGAATTGAACATCTTATATTATGCAGGAAATAGTTTATTTAGGAACAATTATGTACATATATATTTTTTAGGTAGAATAAAAGATTCCACTGTAGACCACAGGATCTCAAAGTATGATCTGCAGACCAGTAACATCACTATTACCTGGGAAATTGTTAGAACTACAAATTATTGGGCCATACCCTGGATTTATTGAATCAGAAATTCAAGTGAACCCAGTAATCAATGTTTTAACAAACCTTCCAGGGAAGACTGATGCTAACTTGAGAATCATTGCTGCTGTCTTGAGCAAAGGAGTATGTCCTCTGTAATGTGACTTTGCAGCAACTCCCATAAGAGGTGGCTTCTCTATCCACACCCTTGGAATCGGGGCTGGCTTTGTGAAGTGCTTTGACTAACAGAATGCAGCACTAGCGACATGTGCCGTTACTCAGTGCTGGCACCACCATGTGAACAGTCATGGAGTAGTCTATTCAAATAAGAGGCCACATGTAGGAAAGCCCAGTTGTCACAGCTGAGGCAGTCTAGACTAACCTAAGCCAGCCAGGTCCTAAACATGTAAGAGAGCCCAGCCAAGTTCAGGAGCGCTGCCTGTGGGACCCAGAGCTGATAGGTGAGTGGTCCAAGTCGATATTAGAACTGCCCAACTGACACACAGGCCCATGCACAATCATACATGCTCATTGTTTTAAGCCACTGAGTTTTGGGATGGTTTGTAATGCAGCAGTATGTGAATTAATACACCCTGCCCTAAGTGTAGAATAGAGACTCTTCCAATTCTGCCTTAAGAAGCTTTTTAAACAATAATCGTACTTTAATTAGGTTAATGTGTGTTATTTGTGAGGCAATAACATTTGCTACAATGGAAAATTTTATAAAGATCATTTAAGTGATTTATATACACCATTGCTACTTCTTGCAACAACCCCCATCCCAAAATGGAAATTATTATCAGTCCTATTTTACAGATGAGGAGATTGAGAATAATAGAAGTTAAATAATTTACTCAATGTCACACAGTAAGTGGTGCAGTTGATATTGGAACCCATGTTCTTTTGGCTCCAAAGTCCTTACCTTTCCACTTTGCCAACCTGTAGGATCTGGAAAAACTATAAATAGCTTCCAACTCATACCTCTTATTTTTCAGGTAAAAAAACAAAGGCATACAATAACTTGCCTAAAGTCATTCCCAACAGTTTTCAAACACACATCTCTGATTGCAAAAATGGAGATCTGAAAATCTATCTCAGAGTTGTTTTGACCTGGGTCCAGGAATCAACATTTTAAATGAGCATAATAGTGAGTCAGCTGCAGGTAGGCCATGAATTACCTGAGAAAGGCGGACTCAAATGGCAGGGGGCGCGGTGAGCCAGGATTCATATTCTGGCCTTCTGACTCTCAGGGAGGTGAGCTTTCAACTATACCAGTAATTTTAAACAAAAGGAGAAAGGCTACCCTGTGGAGTGAGTGGGTCTAGAGGGGGTACATATCAGTATCACTCTCAGAGGCTTTTCGAAGTACTCCTTTGTGGTCTGGCAAACCTTCTCCACCCTCGCCACAAAGAGGACTCCTTGCTATTGTAAACCACTGTTACTGATGGTTTTGTGTTATATTTTCTCCAACCCCCAAGTGTATAGACATTAAGAGGAATCAAAAAAGTTTGAGAACTACAACCTGCACCACATTATACTGTCTCAATTTATCTAGTTAAATCTGGTCTCATTCAGTGAAACATAATTTATAAAAGTTTCCCTGAGAATAGAATTCAAAAGTATTTCATTCTGAGGACAAGAGGTAGATAATGACGAGCTCCAGCCCTGCTCATGCAGCTTTATACCATCTGGAGGCATTTAACTCAATCCCACATTTAGATGACACCTATCTCTGGGTAAGGGCAATGTATGGGTCTCTATTTTTGAAGTTTTTAACTTAGTCTAAAGTAGGGGTTCTTAACTGCTTTTGTTCCAAGACCTCTTTGCCAGTCAGGTGAAAACCACAGACCCCTTACTAAGTCCACACTAAACTGTGTATTATTTAATAAGTATATCCTACCCACACTAACACATCCCCACAAAAATAATGTTTTTTTTGAATTTCAATTCAAGCTCACGGACCCCTTGTTAAGAACCCCTAGTCTAAAGGATATTCTTCTTTGACCATATTTTCCAATCGGGAGTCTCCTGCCTTGTTTCCCATTTTATTTCTTAATGGTTATTAGATCCCTGTGTCATTAAGTGACTGTGTCTACACACAGATCTTATTTATCACCTGTTCTACTGCTAGATACCTGCTGTTCAACTCCACTATTAACAGTCTACTGGCCTGGGCATCTGCTAAGGTAATTGCTAACTCTGTTTGTATCCTGTCTGCTCCACAAAACCTCACCCCTCTCCACCCCCCATCCCCTACAGTCCCCTCAAGATGAAAAAGATTGAAACCTTTCTTGTAATGTCTATCCGTTGGATAATTAACCTCTGACTTGTTTCTGCATCCAGATATCCAGTCTTTTTGCACACTAGAGGCCCTCTCATTGTTGCTGTTGCAGCTATCACCTAGGTATTTCTTGGCTCATGGCTCATTCTTCCATCTTCAAAGCCATCAATGGCAGGGCTTTCTCCCACTGTATCACTCTCATATGGACACTCCTTCCATCTGTCTTTAACTTTTAAGGGCTCTTATGATTACATTGGGCTCACTGAGATAATCTGGGTTAATCTCCCCATCTCAAGGTCAACTGGTTAGTAACCTTATTCCATCTGAAAGCTTAGTTGCCCTTTGCCATGTGACCTAATCACAAATTCCAGTGATTAGGACATGGGTATCTTAGGAGGGCCATTATTGTGTCTATTACAGCTGTGTAGTAAGGAATTTTCTCATTGTGAACATGACTTCTGTAATAACATGTATTCTTTACAATTTCCCAAGAACATAATACAAGTAAAAATGTATCAGGTTCTTTGACTGTGGGAGAATCATGTAATGTACTGAAAATTCTAAGCAGACTGAGGAAGGAAATGCTGTGCAGCACCCTAAAAGAATGTATCTTTTCAAAGCATATCTGGGTCTATATTTCATGTTTTTTAAATATTGATTTTCATCTGAAGGCTACATGCCTATGTGTATGAGGAAAGCATTTGTAGAAACTATTCCTACCCCAGAAGAAATGGGGATCAACTTGACTTAAGTGGGTACAGGTATTAAGAGGAACAGAAATAAGATGGTTTTGGGAAAGTAAAAACAGTTCATTTTTATTATAATGTAATAATTCTAATTCTCAAGCTCCCATCATTTCCTCTGGCTCCAACCCTGGATAGCTCCTATGCTGTTAATTTAGCAGCCAAGTCAGGAATTGAAGTGCTAGGATCTATGCTGCATGCTAAATTCTGTTTTTACAGAATCA
This sequence comes from Dasypus novemcinctus, assembly GCF_030445035.2. Taxonomy (NCBI): domain Eukaryota; kingdom Metazoa; phylum Chordata; class Mammalia; order Cingulata; family Dasypodidae; genus Dasypus; species Dasypus novemcinctus. Next base: position 67,592,518 of record NC_080680.1, read on the forward strand.
AAATATTTTCAAGTGGAAGAGTTTATCTGGAATTTGAAGAAGACATGTATCCTAATGCTGAGAAAACCTTAGGTCTGAGAAATAAATTATAACACTTCGTATTGAGCTCAAAATCAGTTTGTTGAAACAATGAAATAATTCCCTGTTTTTAACTTTTCTGTTAATTTTTTTTCAAAAATTACTCTATTGATTTTGTAAATATAATACTTGCTTATAATGAGTTTAAGTCATGCAGAAAAGTAAAAAGAAGTTGGAGAAATCACCACAAATTCTTTTTTTAACTATAATTAACATATAATAGTGTTTATTTTTATAAATAACCATTGAATTCAAAGTCAAATGAAACAGAAATGAATTGGAATGGATTGCTAAACTTCACATAAATGTTTTATTCAGTACACAATATGTTATTATTTCTTAAAAGTTCTCTTTAAAGTTGAAAAGAGATTATGAAAGCATTAAGATCTTGAAACAATAGCTTTAAAACCAGCATATTTAAATTTTCTCTGGCATCAGTTGTTTCCCTGTTCTGAAATATGAGGGCATTAACTTTACCTTCTTCCCTCTCCCAGATCTTTCTCCTTTTTGGTGGGAGGAGGTGTTTATTATGGAAATCTGTTTAATGGTTTAGGAATATATACACTCTGGCCCTGCTAAGTTTAAAAAAAAATCAACTTTTCCATGTTTTAAAAAATGAAATTGATACAAAGATTTCTATATTTCTAAACTGGTAATAAAAAAATTACAAAATGCATGTGGCATCCTTGGACTGGCCGAGGTCTTCCCCCACCCCCACAGTCCAGGCCCTGCAGGGCTCAGAGTCACAGGCAGGCTTTTTGTCTCCCATCTATTTATATTATTTGTTTATTTCCTCATTTCATTTCACTTATCTAAGTTGCTGGATTTCATAGTAACAAGTAGTGTTTGCTTTGTTTTGGCATGTATGTTGTAGTCTTTGTAGTTCTTTCATGTTTAAAAACACTTGCCTATTCTACCTATTGCCTTTGTATACCTTGCATAAATACATATTTTGTATACCTTGAATGTTTATAATAATGATGAGTTATATATTTTTTAATTTAATTAATTTTTTTAAAGAAGCTTTAGATTACATAAATGTTATATTAAGAATATAGGGGATTCCCATATTACCCACCCCCCCTCCTCACACACACCTTTCCCCATTAACAGCATCTTTCTTCAGTGTGGTATATTTGTTACGACTGATGAACATATATTGAACCATTGCTACTAACCATGGACTGTAGTTTAGATGGATTATATATTTTTTCCTTCCAAACTTCTTAGATATTTTCCAGTGTCTTCTGTCACTGAAAATATTACTAGGGCATAATATGAGTCCCTTTGCTGGTGATTTGCTTTGTTTTTTTGGGGTGCTTAAATGATTCTTTATTCTTGAGTATTGGTAATTTAATAAGGACTGACCTCAGTGTGGAGGGTTCTTAAACAAATGCCTTTTCAATATGCAGATTAAACCTTTGGTTCACTTCAGAAAAAAATTCTTCTTCTTTATTAAAAAGTATTTTTTGATATGCTGCTATGTTCTTCTGAGTTTTCTACCTAAGTGACGGCTCCATGTTACATAGAATTTTCTATATGTATTACTGTGGCCTTTCACAGGCTGTTCCTCTCGATCTTGCTTTGGAAATTTATTATTAGGTCTTTAGTAGTATTGTTTTGTTTCTTTATTCCCTAGATTGTAATCTCCCTTTTTTTAAATTCTGCTATTTTATTAACTCATCTTTACATTTTTGTCATATTCTCAATCTAAACTGCAAAGCACTTGCATGGAAGTTAATTCACTTTCTTGCATTATGTTTTTTTCTAGGCTTGTTTCAGTGTTGGTCTTTTATATACTTTTCTCAGTTTGTTTGCACAGTCATCATGCTTCTTTTCTACTTGCATATGATTGGGGATAAATCCAGACCTATATATACTTTCTTATAATGAAAGGAACTTTTGAACACCTTGCCACCTTAACTAAGACAAGCATGTTTTCTCCTCTAATGTACAGGTTGAAGGGTGGGAATTTAGTGTTCTAGATTTTGTGGTTGCCCGGAACAAAAGGGCAAAGGGGGGAACGGGGAGAGCTCAAGACTGTGTGAACATTTAGGCTCTGTTATCACTTCAGACATCTTCTAGAAGGGTTCACCACCTGCTTGGTAAAGACAGAGATACATCTCACTACCTTTGGAATTGAGGATTTGCTTTGCTTTCTTTGGGGTACCTAAATAATTCTTTCTTTATTCTTGAGTATTAGGAATTTAATATGGACTGAACTCAGTGTTGAGTGTTCTTAACAAATTACCTTGTATGTAGTAATTTCTGGAATACCTGGAATTAGGGTGGGCCTCTGAATTTTGAGCGTGGAACTCACCTCATTCAAAGAGTGTGCACCATTGTTCAAGCTCCTTGTTTCACATGATTCTCTTTAGCAGCCATTTCTACTACTTCCCAGTCAGAAGAAGACAAAGACAAAGATGCCTACTCCTGATAGTAGCTTGCCTGTTGAAGGAGGTCCTATTTGCACTGTATTCAGGCCTTTTAGTAATCTCAGTGCCAGAAGACATGTAGTAACTTCTCTGATGACGAATTGAGGAAGGAAAGATGGAGTGCTCTGATCAGCTCTGAATGATTTCCTTGTGGAAGGTAGGGGCTGGCTGGGTATACACATTCTCTACTAGGGGCAGGCTCTGACCTAGGTTGAAATGGGATTACTCTAGCACAATGTTGCCTCTGACCAGGGGGATAAATCCATCTAATTTAGATTTTAGTTGGTGGCCCGTTTTACTCTTCCTTGAGCTTTGTGTTTGATTTAGCCTCTTTTAGTTATAAATGTAATATTTCTCTCCTCGTCTGCCTGTCCCTTATTTCTCTCTCTCTTTTTTTCCTTTTGAACACAGGCCTGAAAGACTCCTTCAGAGACCCCAATGTACAGTTATGTTAGAGTTTGATGTTAGGAGTCTTAACATACTGTCCTCTAGAATTTTCTGCTTATTTCTTTGGCCTTTTTTTAAAAAAAATAATTTTGTGGCCTTAGACTGTGCCCCTTTCCTTGTCTCTAAATTTTTTGCCTGATATCTACTATTTTTGTAGTCAATTTTGTAATTTACTTTCATGCGTCAATATTTACCTGTAAGTTTAAATTCAGCTTTTTCTTTCTAATTAAAAAATTTTGAGTAGGCAATACACAATATGGAATGCAAAAGAATCCTACCCATTCCTGTGTCTCATCCATACAGATCCTTTCCCTAGGGACAATCACCTTGACCAATTTCTATTGTACATTTCCAGAAAGTTTCTGTGTAAAATTCTTTTTAGTGTTTTCAAATACAAGTGGTAACTTATTGTCTACACAGTTTTATACTTTTTTCTTGTTACTTAACAATGTATCTTGAAAAGTAGTTCCATATAAATGGGTATAAATACACATGCAGCTGTTGCATTTGTTGATTTTATATCCATACATAATTATATAACAGATTCATGAGATGTAGTAAAACCAAAAATACTTGTTTCTCTCTCCTCTCTTTTAAAATTTATTCAGTGGGCATAATTGGCCCCGGTCCCTAAGTGGAAACTTGGGCAGATCCCAAGTCTTTTCTGCTCACTCTTAGGAAATGATAACTCTATAGTCACTTGATCACAAAAACAGACTGGATTCAGAAACCAGAATGCACAGAGATTATTCAAAGTGCAAATTTTTATTTATCTCATGATATTCACTCTAACCCAGCTTCCTTCATGCTAGGGGTTTGCTGAGGGAAAGGAAACATGCTTGTTTTGATGTAATACTGCTTTTCTTTATGGAGTTACCCACCTCCTTGCAATTTGCTTGTTTTTGAGCCCCTGGGATCAGAACTGGGAGGATAAGGAAAGGTAAGATATGTACTATTTGAACCAGTCCCTTTTAAGCTACCTCACTTTATGTCCTCTAGATCTGGCAAATACTCAAAGCAGATTTTCTCCCTGGTGGCCTTTTCAGAGTTTCCCTGGGGGACGGGGGTGGGGGTGGGGGTGGGGGTGGGGTGGGGGGGTGGTTCACCAAGTGCAACCCTTCCCACATGGGCTATGCACCTTTTCCTACCACAGGTCCTTTTCTAACCTGCCTCCACTTCCATTTCTCTTGCAGTCCACCCTATCCAGACTGTAAATGACAGGTCCCCTCACTTTCTGCCTGTTGCCAGTAGCCCTATTAGGCCCAAGGAGACGTCAGCCTGGTTCTTTCTCTCCTGTCCATTGCAGTCCTTAGGGAAACACATTGTTTTCCCTATCTTGAGACCATGGGCCATGCCTGACAAAGCAGATGCTCTTGGTTGGTTAACCCGTTTTTCACCCTTTGAATTCTTTAGATTCTAGACCACGGATTCCTGGCAGGGAACACATCTCAGACTCTCTCATTCACCATAATGGAAGTCCCTTCCTAGTGCCTTGCTCAGCCACATTGGAGCTTGAGGCAAAAGGAAGAATGAGCACTCCTAAATATACTTATAAAAATATTCTTCTGTGTTTTGAAAAAAGTAGAACAAAGTTAAAAGCTCTACAATAATAATGATATAATAATAATAAAAGGCTTTATCTAGAGCCCCAGCATTGCCCAATCTGCCAATCCACATAAACCCATCCACCAGGAAGGACACAATGGTTGCACTGTCCCAGAACCATGGGCATTTTGGAAACAACTCTTTCAATGCACAATAATGAAAGGCAGTAAAATATAGCAAACAACAGCAGCCTGTCTATTTAAAATGTTGATACTTTGTTTATCATGTTTTTTTTTGCATTAGTTTAGACTTTCAAAATTATTGCATTAAACTATTATTTATCTTAATTTCTGTGTTTTTGGCATCTCTTTAAAGTTGTTCTAAATGACACTTATTGAGATACAATCACTGGCCATACAATTTGCCTAATTAAAATGTACAAATGAACAGTGTTTAGTACATTCATAGAGTTGGATACCCAACACCACAATCAATTTTAGAACATTTTCATCACCCCACAAAAATCCATACCTACTGTCTCTGTCTTGATAGATATACCCAAGAGAAATGAAAACATATGTCCACACAAAAATGTGTACATGAATGTTCAAATCAGCATTATTCATAACAGGCCCCTTAAATTTTGTGTTTTGTCCTGCTTTTTCCTTGAGCTGAAAGAGAGAGCCACCCTCCTCCCTTCACATCCAAATAAAACTGCTCCAGGGAAGCAGACTTGGCCCAATGGATAGGGCGTCTGCCTACCACATGAGAGGTCCATGGTTCAAACCCCGGACCGCCTTGACCCATGTGGAGCTGGCCCATGCGCAGTGCTGATGCGCTCAAGGAGTGCCGTGCCACGCAGGGGTGTCCCCCGCATAGGGGAGCCCCAAGCACAAGGAGTGTACCCCATAGGAGAGCTGCCCAAGGATGGCACCGCACACAGGGAGAGCTGACACAACAAGATGACACAACAAAAAGAAATGCAGATTCCCGGTATTGCTGATAAGGATAGAAGCAGACACAGAAGAACACACAGCGAATGGACACAGAGAGCAGACAACCGGGGGAAGGGAAGGGGAGAGAAATTTAAAAAAAAAAAAATCTTAAAAAAAAAAAAAAAAAAGCTGCTCCACAAATACTTCCCTCTTTCCATACTTGGAACTATTTTTATTGCCTTGATCAAACTGAGACATCCATGAACCTTGGAACTGGTTCTGTGTATATAATGAAGTGGTATAGGTTAGGACTCTGACTTAGAAATAAGCTACTGAGTTCAACTCCTCCTGCCCTTGCCATTTATTAGTGAAGTTACTTAAACTCTCTGAACTTCAGTTTCCTTATCTATAACATGGGGCTGTTATAAGATTTAAATAAGTTGATTCCTATAAATGAGTCCTTGTAACACCAAGCACTCCTTAATGGGTTGAATTATGTCCTCTCAAAAATTATGTTGAAGCCCTAATCACCCTGTACCCGTGAGTGTAACCTTATTTGGTGGTGTCAGTGCAGATAGTATTAATTATAATTTTAGTACATTATACCTGAGTATGATGGGTCCTTAATCCAATAAGAATGGTATCCTTATAGAAGGGGAGAAGAATCAGACACAAGGGGAGAAGGCATTGTGACAATGGAGGCAGAGATTGAATTGCTACAGCTGCAAACCAAGGAATGCCAAGGATTACTGGCAAACCACCAGAAGATAGAAGAGTCATGAAAAGATTCTCAGGTACAGGTTTTGGAGGAAGTGTGGCCTTATCACCACCTTTATTCTGGACTTCTAGCCCCCAGAACTATAAGACAATACATTTTCTGTTGTTTTAAGCAATCCAATTGTGTTATTTTGTTATAGCAGCCCTAGGGAACTAAAATACACTCAAAGAATGAAATGTGTTAGTTATTGTTTTGTTTTTTAAAAAATATTTATTTTATTTATTTCTTTCCTCTCCCCCCCCCCCCCACCCCAGTTGTCTGTTCTCTGTGTCTATTTGCTGCGTGTTCTTCTTTGTCTGCTTCTGTTGTTGTCAGCAGTATGGGATCTGTATTTCTTTTTGTTGTGTCATCTTGTGTCAGCTCTCCATGTGTGCGGCACCATTCCTGGGCAGGCTGCACTTTCTTTCCGCTGGGAGGCTCTCCTTAGGGGGCGCACTCCTTGCGGGTGGGGCTCCCCTACGTGGGGAACACACCTGTGTGGCACACGGCACAACTTGTGTGCATAAGCACTGCGCATGGGCTAGCTCCACACGGGTCAAGGAGGCCCGGGGCTTGAACCACGGACCTCGCATGTGGTAGACAGACTTCCTAACCACTGGGCCAAGTCTGCTTCCTAGTTATTGTTTTTAACATTCCTTGTGAATTCTGCATATAACAATCCATTTTTGGAATTCCATATATGTCTTGGTGGAAGCTCCAATTTTAACGTTCTGTAATATTTTTTGTGGACACTTAAGCTTTTTCCAATATTTTGCTCTTATCAACAATGATGTACATCTTTTTACATGTGTCATTTTTTATTTGGCAAGTAGATCTTATTGCCATTTAAATTTGAATTTCTCTTACCATAAGATATAGTAAAATAATTTTATACATTTAAGGGTCATTGTTTGTCCTTTTTGGCAAAATGCCTATGTCTTTTGCTCATTTTGGGAGATTTTTTTTTTTTTTTAAATAAGGTTTGGAATTCTTTATATATTAAGGTAGTCAACTGATTATAATATTAGTCACAAATATTTTTCCTGAGTTTGCAAATTTTTGATTTGGCTTAGTTGCTTTCTGTCATGCAGAAAAATTTGAGATTGTATAGTTAATTTACATGTATTTTATGTATCTCTTCTTTAAAAATCATACTTTTGAGAACTTTCACCACTGTGAAAATTTTTATGGTTTCATTTTTTCAAATTTTTGATCCATCTAGAATTTACTTCAGTATAAAGTATGTGAAAGGAATCCAACATTGTGTTTTCCAGACAGCTACACTATTTCTTGAATAATCCAATCTTTTGTATTGATTTGAAATGCCCTCTTTATCACTTAGTATATTCTCATATGCATTTGGGTCTACTAATGTTTCATTGATATATTTGTATGAACATACAAAAACACATACACACAAATGAAGCAATCTTCCATATTCTTTTAATGATTATAGCTTTTCAGTGTCTTAATCCCCAAAACAGACAGGACTCTGTACTTCTACTTCAGTACCTTTAATTTTCAGAATTTTCTGGCCATTCTTGCTTGACTATTTTCCATATGAACTTTAGATATAGCTTGAGGTGTTTCAAATATATTCTGTAACTATTTCTATGGGAATAAAGATAAAATGTAAAAATTAATTTAGAGCATAAAAATATTTATGAATTTAAATTTTACTATCCACAAACATGGTATGCCTTTCCGTGTTTATACCCTCCTTTGTGTCCATCAGTGGCATTTTAATGTTTTCTTTATATATAGTTAATACATTTTTTTTGTTAAGTTTATTCTTGGTGTTATATTATTATTTTGCTGTTGTAACTTAGATGTTTTCTTTCATTATATCTTCTAGGTTATTCTTTGAATATATGAAGATTATTAGTTTATTTACTAGTATTGTACCTGGTCATCCTACTGATGTTTGGAATAGATTTTAGTTGATTCTCTTCAGTTTTCTAGACAAGAATTTTAGTATCAAGTAATAATAATAATTTCTTTCCTCCATTCCAATTTTTACACCTCTTATTCTTTTTGATCTCTATCGAATTGGCTAATGCTGCCACAACATTTTCCCTCCAGATATGATCATGATTTTCTCTCTTACTTCAAGTCTCTGCTCAAATATCATCTTAACAGAGACAATGTCCCTGATCCTTCCATATGAAATAGCAGTGCCCCACTGTGTTAGTCAGGGTTTTTCAGAGAAACAGAACTGGCCATACATATGTGTATGTGTGTGTAAATATTCCAATATGTAAATATATTTATATATGCAAATATTAAAGATTTATTATAAGAAATGAGTCATGGGACTGTGGGGATTAGAAAGTCTGAATTCTGTAGGATAAATTTCAAGTTGGAAATCTGATAAAGGTGAAAATGAATTCCCCAGGAGAAGCTGACTGGCTGAAGCAGTGACAGGGAATCTTTCTGACTTCTGAAAGCCTCAGTTGTGGCTGTGAGACCTCCAACTGATTGGTTTAGGAACCTACTCTCACAGCTGAGGGCAGTCTCCTTTGTTGATCGTGGATGTAATCAGCCATCGATAAATGAACTGACTGTAGATGCAAATCTACTTACGAAATACCTCATGGTAACCATCAGGCCTGTGCTTGCTTGGTCAAATAGGGCACCTTAATCTAGCCAGAGTTGACATGCACATTTAACCATCATACCAACCTGTCACTCCAAGCTATTTCATCCTATTCGTCTTATACTGCTTTATTCTTTGCCCATAGTATTATCCCTATAAATATATATTTGTTTTTCTCTAATATTGTAAGCTCTACTGAGGATGGATGTTTATCTGTTTTTTACAAAGATTTGTTCCCACTGCCTAGAATAGAGCCTAGCACTAGTTGGCTCGAAATAAATATTTGCTGAATGAATGAATTAGTGTTAAATAATAGTGGTGGTAAGTAATGTTGTTTATTTAGCCCTGATTTAATGGGAATGCTTCCACTGTTTCCCCATTAGTCCCAATGCTGGGTAATTGGCATTTAAATTTCATCTGAAACCTGTTTTGTTTAACTCAATAGAAGATTTTATTGATTTGAGCTCACTGGTTCAATATTTTAAAATCCAAAAGATTTTCTTGGCAGTTAGGCCTGTCTATCAATTTGCAGATGGGTTAGTATTAGTAATTGAGTCTCAATATGGTATGATTGAAGTTTTCTGTTTGGCTTTGGGTCTTGTTGTTATCTCATTGCTTTGTTGGCTTGAACTTTTTTCTCAATAGTTTTTTTATTTTGCTCCACTTTGCATGTAGCGTCTATACAGAGAAGTTTACAACATAAAAGAAGTATAGCTCAGTGAATTAACACAAACCATTATCCAAGTTTAATAGGACATCATCAGTATTCCAGAAATATGGATTTTGCTCCTTCCCAATCACTACTGACTACTATTCTCACTTCTACTACTGTATTTTAGTTGTATTTTTATATTTATGTATGTAAACACATAAAGCTTTATATAAATAGAAACATAAAGTATGTATTTGTTTTCCTGTAGTCTTTTATTCAAATTATAAAATTCTTCATGAAATTAATCCAAGTTGTTACTTATAGAAGCAGTTTTTTCTTTTTGTTGTTGTATGATATTCCACTGTGGGAACAGACTTTTTCCAGAATTCCCAATCCCTTTTCTTTCTACCCAAAACAGGGATAATCACTATGTACTGGTTTCTTCTTTTTTCCTTCTCCATTGACAGTTTTGTTGCTCTTTTCCCACTGCTAAACATAATGATTGCCTCTTATTTTTCTTTTATTCTTGACTTTTTAAGGCCCTATTTTTTCCTTAGCCTTCTTGCTCTTAATCACCCTGTCCTTGTTCCATTGTTTTTTCATGCACCTCTCACCCACATCTCGTGCAGAATATTATGCTGAAGAGGAACACATAGCAACCTTAAGCTAAATCACTACAAAAATATTTGTCTTCTTAAATTTGTTGAAAACACATTGTTCACAGAAATATATTAGAATTTGAATGGTGCTCTTTTTGTGTGACCTTTGGTTTGAGAGGCAAGGGTTAGTTCTTTTTAGCTTAGTTCTTCAGAGTTCTAAGTGTGTTCACCCAAATATTTAATAAAATCATGTTTGATGATCTGGGGAAATTGAAGAAATTTAGAAAACAAAGATATACATAAGCATAATCAGATATTTAAAGATGTGATTGACATAAATTGAACTATTTCTTTAGGGGGGATGTAGTGGGTTGAAATAGATACCCTCTCATAAAAACTGTTTTTAATCTTAGTCTGCATTCCTGTGTGTGTGTGAACCCATTTATAAATAGGATCTTTTGAAGATGTTATTTTTAGTTAAGGCATGGCACAACTGAAACAATGTGGTCCTTAATCCTTATTACTGGAGACTTTTATAAGCAGATGAAATTTGGACACAGTCAAAATTTCACAGTCCCCACAGGGGGAAGCCAGAAGAAAGCAGATACCAGAAGAGCTGACATGGGAGAGGGAGAGATCTCCATGTGATGGGAGGTGTAGACGCAAGCTGAAGATTCTGCAAACCAACACCAGAACATCACAGACTTTAGGGAGAAAGCATGTCAGACTGATGCCTTGATTTTGGCATCCAAACTGTGAGCCAATAAATTCTTGTTAAGCCAACTCATTGTGTAGGATTTGTCATAGCAGCATGGCAAACTAAGAAAGGGGATCTCTTACCTTGTTTTTTCACTGAAAACAAAACTGGAAATAATCCAAAATATGTTTGCTACTATTTGAATGGTATATCAGACATTCAATTATTTTTTTTATGTTCTTGGTTTTAGTATTGGTGTCTTTTAACAGCAGGTATAATTTGAAGTCTTATTCTAAACTAAACTAAATATTAACATAATATTACCATTAACGTAATGTTTTAACTAACATGCTGATTCTGCCAATAGCATTGTGCACTTTTGCTTTAAGAACAAGAGCTCTAGTGTTGGACAAAAATTTGCTGGAATCATTTTCTGTAGTAAATGGCTGGAGAACTGCTAGTCCTGTGAGATGTGTCCACTTGGCTAGGCTCTAGTATCCAGTTTTTGGTCAAAAACTAGTCTAGATGCTGCTGTGAAGATATTTTACAGATGTAATTAACATCTATATAATCAGTTGACTTTAAGTAAAGACTACCCCCAATAATGTGGAACAATGTGGGTGAGCCTAATCCAGTCAGTTGAAGGAGTAAAAGCAAAACACTTGAGGTTTCCCAAAAAGAAGACATTCTTACAAACTGCAACATCACCTCTTACCTGAATTTCTAACCTGCAGGTTTGCTCCCACATCCATGTAAGCCAATTCCTTAAAATAAATCTCTAAATATATATACACATATATCAATCTGTTTCTGTTTCTCTGGAGAGATCTGAATGATATGCCCTGTTTGGTGGGATAAAGATTAATTTAATTGGGCATACTCTCAAGTTTAACCTGTAGACTATGTGAAATGAGCATGCACTAGTTTCTCAAATGAACAAGGATAAGAAAATCAGTCCTCTCTTGAATATCAAATGAACTCTCAGAGTAATAGTATTTACTTAATTGTTGTGAAGTATGGTTGAAATACAAAGTCAAGGGAAACAGATTTGGCTCAATGGATAGAGCATCGGCCTACCACATGGGAGGTCCAGGTTCAAACCCAGGGCCTCCTGACCCCTGTGGTGAAGCTGGCCCAAATGCAGTGCTGATGCATGCAAGGAGTGCCTTGCCTTGCAGGGATGTCCTCCATGTAGGGGAGCCCCACATGCAAGGAGTGCGCCTCATAAGGAGAGCCGCCCTGCACGAAAAAAGTGCAGTCTGCCCAGGAGTAGGGCCACACACATGGAGAGCTGACGCAGCAAGATGATGCAACAAAACGAGACACAGATTCCTAGTGCCCCTGACAAGAATACAAGCGGAAACAGGAGAACGTGCAGTGAATGGACACAGAGTGCAGATGATGGGGGGGGGGGGCGGTTGTGAGGGAAAAGGGAGAGAAATAAATAAAAAATCAATCTTTTTAAAAAAAAAAAACAAAGTCAAAGTCACTCCTTATCTTCACAGCTTCAGAATACTCAAAATTAAATAACAAAATAATCTTTTGTTATTATACTAAATTTTGAAATGTGAAAACAACAAGCTGCGTTCCAGGAAGGAAAGTTAGTCTTTCAGATATCACTGATATTAGTTAATCTATTTTGAGACCTGCAACACAGATAAAATGACTTTTTCTCATTTCTTTTTCTTTGTATTGAACCATAATTAGGAAGCATAAGTTAATTTGTGTTAAATGTATATTAAATACAACTTAAATTATTAATTAAAATTATTTATGGATGTTTTTCCCTCTAATTACTCATTTTCATAAAACAAAATAAGTTCTTATGTGTGTATAGACCTGTGCTTATATACAAATATATTCTATGTAAATTTGAGCATTTTGTAGGGAAACTAATTGTGAAATAGTTAATGTGGAAAAACTTATACATGATACACGTTCTAGTTAAAACTCATGAGAATGAATACATTACAAAAGACCTTTGTTTATTCCATGTTCATGCATTGGAAGACTAAATATCATTAAGAGGTCTGCCCTACACAAACTGATTTACAGATTCAATCCCAATAAAATTTTTTTTTTTTTTAAGATTTATTTTATTTATTTCTCTCCCCTTACCCCTTGTTGTCTGCTCTCTGTGTGCATTCACTGTGTGTTCTTCTGTGTCTGCTTGCATTCTTGTCATGCAGCACTGGGAAACTGTCTCTTTTTGTTGGGTCATCTTGTGTCAGCTCTCTGTGTGTGCAGTGCCGCTCCTGGGGGGGCTGCACTTTTTTTGCATGGAGTGGCTCTCTTTGTGGGGCGCACTCCGGGACACCCCTGCATGGCACGGCACTCCCTGCGTGCATCAGCACTGCACATGGGCCAGCTCACCACATGGGCCAGGAGTCCCTGGGTTTGAACCCTGGATCTCCCACATGGTAGGCAGATGCTCTATCAGCTGAGCCACAACAGCTTCCCCCGAATAAATTTCTAACAGCATTTTTTACTGAACTGGAAAAGCCAATCATCAAATTTGTTTGGAAGGTAAGGGGGTCCGAATAGCAAAAAACATCAACATGTGAATGGATAAACAAAATGTGGTATGTAAGTGTGATGGAATATTACTCAGCTGTTAAGAAGGAATAAAATATTGATGCATGTGACAACATGAATGAATCTTGAAGACCTTATGTTGAATGAAGTAACTCAGTCACTAAAGGATATGACCTCACTGATATGAACTAAGGATACCGAGTGCACTCACAGAGGTAGAGTCTGGAAGATAGGTTACCAGGAGATAGAAAGGGAGTAGAGAGTGGTGAGCTGATGCCATTCTGGGCAGAATTTATGAGGTGAATGGGGGAGGTTTGACAGTGGATGGGGGTGATGGTGGTGCAGTAATGTGAGTGGGGTCAGTGATGCTGGAGTGTGGGTGTAAAAGGGGTTGGGATATGAATTGGGCTATCCATAGAGCTGGGAGGAGGGCTAGAGAAAGAAACAGGTGAATTTTGGGAAGGTAGAGGACTGTGGTTAAGAATACAATTGTGGGAGTGTTCTTTTGGCAACTATGGTAGGGGAGGGTCACTGGTGCAGGGTGTCAATGGTGGGGGGATGTGTGGGGAACGGTGCACCTGTGGCATGCCTCTGTGGAACAGGAATGTGTTCATGTGGTTATAGGGGTTATTTCAGTGGGTGGAGACCCACACAAAAATCAACAATATTAAATTCCCATCCTGGGGAATCCTGCCATGTTCTCAAATAGAGTAGCAAGAATCTCTTGAGTATATAGGCAGTACCTAAAAAAAGAAAGCAGACCACTACGCCTCTATGGTCTGTGGAGTTATGGAGGTAAAACATTTTTAAGATGCTTCCACTTATATAAACCAATTGAAAACAAGTATTTGTGCTCCCTCCTGAAACTCTATTAAATCACATTAAGGAATTAAAGAGACATAAAACTACAAGGATAAATAGAATGTGAGGAGATACAACTTATTATTTATTGTTTGCAATTGTTTTTCTGACCAATCGTTTTGAATTTTAGTTATTTAACTTAGTAAGGATGGAGACAAAAATTATTTTGGAAGAAGTTAGGCAGTTGGAGCTGCCTAAAAACTTGGAATAAGCTCATAAGATAGTTACCCTTGATTGGGGGCTAATTAAGCAGAGATGTTATTTCCACTTATGAAAATGCTGCTGAAGAGTGCTGGAACATCTGATGGGTATGTTATAAAGAATGGATGGGAACTGGCATGATGTGGCAGAAGGGGCTGGATGATTCCTATGGGTTCTTACCCCTTAGAGTATTTGTGATTCAAATATTGTAAAATTTCTTCTTTATTTATAAACTTATATTTTTATGTAAATATTATTTTAAAATCTGAACATCATGTTTATGATAATAGTAACTAGGAAATTGAATTTACCAAACTTTTTTGCATATGTACTAATTTTTGTTTATTATTTTATCTCTTATAGACACATCACAATTTACGAGTTTTAAAAAGGTAAAATGTCATTTATTTGCAAGTAACTTGTATAGATGCTTGAACTGTGTTTCACTTAGTGCAAAAGTTTTCAGTTTAGTACCAAATGCTGGGACATTAGAGAAAAATAGAAGGCACAGAATTAAAAAAAAAAAAAGAAAAAAAGTAACTATTTAAAAAATCTAGACAATTGGCCAGGGCAATTTTCTCTTTAGAGTTAGATAGCCTTAGTTTAAATTCTGGATTTGCCATTTTCTAGGTGTATAACTACTAGTATATTGTTTGTCCTCTTTGAGTCTCAGTTTCTTTATCTAGGAAATGGGGCTTTTGTGAATACTTAATGAGAATAAGCATATGAAGGATGTAGCACACTGCTTTGTAAGAGCTTAACAATCAGTGGCTCTTAATAGTAGATGATATTAGCATTGTAGACTGTTAATTCCATGTACATCAGATGTAACCTGATGATAATAAGTCACGTGACATACCATAATAAGGCTCTAGAGTTAAGAACAATCTTCTAGAAAATTTTGCTTGGTGGACTTGCCATGGAATTCTGTGAAAGAATGTGGATAACAATCAATTTCTATTCTTCCCAGAAAAATACTAAATACAGATTCAACATATATAGATAATGACCACTATTTTGACATTGTCCTATAGCGACTCGATAAGAGGAAGCAACTGTGTTGGAAAATCTGGGCTCCTATATTCGTTTGGTTATATAAGTAGCTATTGTTAGGTTATATCACTGTGTAGGGTTCAGCTGGCATAACAGGATGCAGGAGTGTTTTAAATTTATAAGCCTGGTATTCCTGTGTGACTAAATACATTGTTTACTAATGACATTAAGTGTAGGGTAGCACATTAAAAAAATAGGTCTATTGTTTAAAGTGAGCCTGGTTTAAAATAAGACCTTGTATTTTATTTAATCCGAAAATTAATGTTCCTGAAGAAAATGCAAACCTATTTTAATAGTTACCATGCAATTCTAATAAAAATATCTGACAAAAATGATCCAGCAATTACTTAGTGTTAAGCCTATTTTACTTGTACTGAATAGAGAGAGATTTTTAAAAATTTTATTTAAGGAATATATAATAGTAGAAACCCAGAGTCATAATGTTCAGAGAAAGTAATGGTTTATTAACTACAATTCATATACCCTGTCACCAGGTGTGAATTTCTTTTGAGCTTTAACATAAAAAGCAACTAGCAGTGCTAGTTTGTTTAAAAAGAAATGGACTTCTGTTGTAACTGGCTGCTGTAGAACAAATTAGGGAAGAAAAGGCTGAATAATATAGCGAATGATTACAGAATGAAAAAAAAATAAATCAATACTTAGGGCTGTTAATTTCCAGCTTCACCACAGACACCAAGTTTTCTGACTACAGACATACCTCAGATTCTGCAGGTTTAGCACTAGACCACTGCAATAAAGTGAATGCCACAATAAAGTGGGTCATAAGATTTTTTTTGTTCCCTAGTGCATGTAAATGTTATGTTTACACTATACTGTAATCTATTAAGTGTGCAATAGATCAGTTTAAAAATAAAATGTATATACCTTAATTAAAAATACTTTATTGCTAATAAATGCTAATCACCATCTGAGCCTTTAGTAAGTCATAATCTTTTTGCTGGTACAGGTCTTGCCTCAAGGTTGATGGCTGCTGACTGATCAGGGTGCTGGTTGCTGAAGGCTGGGGTGTCTGTGGAAACTTCTTAAAATCAGACAATAATGAAGTTTGTCTCATTGTTGGACTCTTCCTTTCATGAAAGATTTCTCTGTAGTATGCAATCCTGTTTGATGGCATCTTATCAACAGTAGAACTTCATTCAAAATTGGAGTCAATTCTCCCAAACCCAGCTACTGCACTATCAAAATTTATGTAATATTCTAAATCCTTTTTTGTTATTTCAACAATGTTCCATCTCCACCAGGAGTAGATTCCATCTTTATTTATTTTTTATTTTTTAAATTTATTTTTCTTCCCCCCCCCCCCCCAATTGTCTGTTCTGTATCCGTTTGCTGCGTGTTCTTCTTTGTCTGCTTCTGTTGTTGTCAGCGGCATGGGAATCTGTGTTTCTTTTTGTTACATCATCTTGTTGTGTCAGCTCTCTGTGTATGTGGTGCCACTACCCCCCTGTGTGGCAGGGCACTCCTTGTGCACATCAGCACTGCATGTGGGCTAGCTCCACATGGGTCAAGGAGGCCCAGGGTTTGAACTGTGGACCTCCCATGTGGTAGGCGGACACCCTATCCAGTGGGCCAAGTCCGCTTCCCAGATACCATCTTTAGAAACAACTTTTCTTTGCTCATCCATAAAAAGCAGCTACTTATCCATTCAAATTTTATCATAAGATTGCAGCAATTCAGTCACATCTTCAGGCTCCACTTCTAATTCCAGTTCTCGCTATTTCTAACACATCTGCAATACTTCCACTGAAGTCTTAGACCCTTCAAAGTCATCTATGAGGGTTGTAATCATCTTCTTCCAAACTCCTGTTCATGTTGATATTTGACATTTCCCATGGATCACAGATATTTTTAATGACATCCACAGTGTTGAATCTTTTCCAGAAGATTTTCAGTTGACTTACCCAGGTCCATCAGGGGAATCACTATATATGGCAGCTATCATCTTATTAAATACATTTCTTAAATAATAAGACTTGAAAGTTGAAATGACTCTTTGATCCATGGGCTGCAGAATGGATGCTGTGTTAGCAGGCATGAAAACAACAGTTGTCTCGTTGTATTCTCCATCAGAGTTCCTGGTGACCAGATGTGTTGTCAATGAAGGAATCTTTTTTTCTAAACAGAAGATTTTAACAGTGTACTTAAAATATTCGGTAAACCATGTTGTAAACAGATATGTTGTCATCAGGTTTTGTTGTTTCATTTAGAGCACAGGCAGAGTAGATTTAACATTCTTAAGGGTCCTAGGATTTTCATAAAGGTAAATGAGCATGGGCTTCAACTTAAAGTCAATAGTTATATTAGCTCCTAACAAGAGAGTCAGCTTGCCCTTGGAAGCCTTGAAGCCAGGCATTGACTTCTCTCTAGATATGAAAGTTCTAGATGGTTTCTTCTTTCAATAGAGGGCTGTTTCATCTACACTGAAAATCTGTTGTTTAGTGTAGCCACCTTCATCAATCATCTTAGCTAGGTCTTCTGCATAACTTGCTGCAACTTCTACATCAGCACTTCCCGCCTCACCTTGTACTTTGATGTTATATAGATGGTATCTTTCCTTAAACCTCATGAACCAATCTCTGATAGCTTCAAAGTTTTCCCCTGAAGCTTCCACACCTCTTTAAGACTTGATAGAATTAAAGAGAGATAGATCCTTGTTTTGGATTAAGGTTTGGCTCAAGAGAATGTTGTGGTTGGTTTGACTTTCTATCCAGACTGCTAAAACTTTCTCCATAATGCTGTTATGCTTTCTTATTCATGTATTCATTGGATTTCCTTCAAGAACTTTTCCTTTGCATTCAATTTGACTAACTGGTACAAGAGGCCTAGCTTTCAGCTGATCTCGACTTTCTATGTGCCTTCCTCACCAAAGCTTAATCATTTTTAGCATTTGATTTGAAGTGTGGGACCTGCATCTCTTTCTTTCACTTTAACACTTAGAGGCCATTGTAAGGTTATTAATTGGCCTAATTTCAATTCCCTGTGTCTCAGGGAATAGGGAGGTCTGCTGAGAGAGAGAGATGCGGGAACACCCAGTAGGTGTAGCAGCGGCCCTTCCTCGGTGTAGCAGTCGGAATAGATATAACATTTATTGATTAAGTTCTTCATCTTATATGGGCATAGTTTGTAGCACTCCAAAACAATTACAATAGTAACATAGAGGATCACTGATCACATATCATAACAGATATGATAATAATGAAACTGTTTGAAATAGTGCAAGAACTACCAAAATGTGACAGACACAAAGCGAGCACATGCAGTTGGAAAAACGGTGCCGATAGACATGCTCAACTCAGGGTTGCCACAAACCTTCAATTTGTAAAAAACATAGTATTTATGACGCGCATGTAAAGTGAAGCACAATAAAACGAGGTATGTATGCCTGTACATAATATGTGAAAAGCATATTCATAGAAGTAAAACAAAGAGAAGAAGAAAAAAATCATTTCTTTTTATAGCATGAGAATACCTTTTTATATTGCAAGCTTAGCTAATAATTTACGCAGAAAGAGTACTCTTCATTTTGGTTATAAAATGGCCTAATTTGAAAGACAATGTGTCTTGCATGCATGCACAGTAAGTTCTATTCAGCAACCTTTTGAGGTTACTTGTTAACATAATGAAATATTGTACTGTTCCTTACAGGGTAAATTTTTCTTTACCTCCTTCAATCAATAACCTAATGATATTTTGTCCAACTCTGATTGCATCTAAATTTGAAGTTGCTTTGTTGAAAATTTTAAGAGGACTTCTCATATTCTACTCAATTTCTCCTTTTACTTCCCTCTCATTCCCCATCCAAAACTTTAGGTCTAGCGTTTAGTAACATTTGATATATATTAATAAGAATCACTGAGCATAAATATTATCTCTAGAAGTCAGGAAAGATGTCCATCTTTTGTTATATGTTGGCCATGGCTTTAACTTTCATATTCTTTGATAAGGAAATGTTGGATCAGAATGTGATTATACTTGCATTAGCCAGGTAATCTCCCTGGGTGGGTGGCTCAATTTAATTTAAAGATAACTGTTATATGAGTACAGAGTAAGGGCACTTTGGGCAGAATCTTGATTATTCTTCACAAGACTCAATGTATACATATTTATAAACTTAAATCTCAAATTTTTCTTGTACCTGTCTTTGGAGGGTTCATAAATTTTACATTCTCAGGCCCCACCTATTGAATAAAATTACACTTAATTTTACAAATTATGTTTAAATTTTTTTAATATGAAAAATTTCAAGCATATACAAACATGGAAAGAAAAGCAAAATGAATCCCCATAATCGCATCACCCAGTTTAAACAGTTATGAAGGCTTTATCACAGTTGCTCATTTATTTACTTTACAGGAGAATTTTATATAAACTTTTTATTGAAGAATAAGAAATTGCAGAAAGGTGCACAAACCATAAGAAGAGATCTCTATAGGCACCGAGATCAAGAAACAGAACATTAGCAGGACCACAAAAGTTTCCTCATGCCCCCTTCCGGTCACTAATCCCAACCAATCACTGTCAAGGGTAGGTGGTATTGTGAGTTCTATCACCATAGATCAGTTTTGCCTGTTTCTGAATTTTATATAAATGAAAGCATGTATTATGTACTCTTTTGTGTGTGTCTTCATTTGCTCAACGTTATGGTTATGAGATTCATCCATGTCATAGCATGGTGCTGTAGTTTGTTGACATTCTCATTGTTCAATAGTTATCTATTGTGTGAATAGACCATTATTTATCTCTCTGTTATACTAGTGGACATTTCAGTTGTTTCTAGCCTTTGATATTGGAAAGAGGGCTGCTATTAACATTTTTGTACATGTCTTTTGGTGACATGTATCTATACATTTCTGTTGTGTATACATATTTTGAATTACATTTGCTTCAGTATTTTAAAGCAAATTCCAGGCATTTGCTTCATATTATCTGATGCCAAGATAAAATGTGATTACTTTTCACAACAGTATGTATTGCGATTGCTTGGTATTATCTGATGCCCTGTCCCATATCACTTGAAATGCAATTTAAAATGGGGAAAATCTCCTTTCCTCAGGATATTTTCTGAATGGAACAAGTTGAAAATATTGAAGTGAAAATATTCCTAAGTTGATAGTTTTTATTTTTTTTACTTTGATGGACAGATCAAATAATCAAGCATTTATTGAGGTTCTTTTTGGTGGATCTACTAACTCATATGTTTGGCACTATTTCTACTTACACATTGACTGAATGACTGGAATTTAATGGGAGAACAACATTCTTTTTTCACAAATTTCTAATGAATGGAATTATTTATGTTAGTATCACAAATTAATAATTCAATTCATAAATAAAATGGATATTGGAAAACAGTTTAGTGAATAGTTAAGTGACTTTATTTTCTATGTTAGGTGAATGTTACTCCTATGCAATTCTTGAAAATATTTAGAGAAGAAGATAAATGAAACACTCAAGGGGATGTCTTAAATAAACAAATAGATCCTACAACTTATTTCAGAATTTTAAGAACATACAAGGGAAGCAGACTTGGCCCAATGGATAGGGTGCCGCCTACCACAAGGGAGGTCCGCAAGTTCAAACCCTGGGCCTCCTTGACTCGTGTGGAGCTGGCCCATGCGCAGTGCTGATGTGCGCAAGGAGTGCCTTGCCACGAGGGGTGTCCCCCATGTAGGGGAGCCCCACCTGCAAGGAATGCACCCCATAAGGAAAGCCACCCAGCGCAAAAGAAAGTGCAGCCTGCTCAAGAATGGCACCACACACATGGAGAGCTGACACAGCAAGATAATGCAACAAAAAGAGACACAGATTCCCATGCTGCTGATAAGGATAGAAGCAGTCACAGAAGAGCACACAGCAAATGGACACAGAGAGCAGACAACGGGGGGAGGGGAGGGAAGAACATACAAATTGAAAGAAGTGATATTTTCTACTAGAGATAAATGATACTGAATCAATAATTTGGGATATCTTTGCTCCTATTGTCTTAGTTCATGTTCTCAGATAGAATCAATCCTATTTTCAGGAAAATTGATTTTTGGCTCCAATTTTCTTATAAATTGATCACTTTAAACAGTAAGTATTGCCTGAAAAGGCGTTGCTTCCAATTCTGGCTTTCCAATGCACTATATGTATCTTGATCACACAGTAACTTCTCTGAAGGCAATTTCCTTATCTAAATCACATAGTGATAATTCCTATCTTTTTGAGTATTTATTTAATAACAAATTATGGTAATATTATAGAAGATTTTTCTAAAACTAACCTAAATAAAAGAATTCTTATATTCTATAGTTATGAGTTACAAAATTGAAAGAATGATAAAGCATGCTAGAGAGTAGTTAAGCTTTCTGCATTTGTTGTACATCTTTCATTTCTTTGTCTTTTGGGCACACTAACAAAAGTTACAATAATAATGACAACAGTTATAATTTACTGTGCCTCACTGTGTAACAAGGAATAGCTTCATCATATTACATAAAATGGTTGTGATAGTTACAACAATGCTATGAAATGGTTTAATAATAACAATAATTTACAAATGAAAAGACTAAGGCTCAGTGAAGCTAAATAATTTTTTCGTTGTCATTTAGCTGGTAAGTACTGGAGGCAGAATTTGAATTCATTCTTCCTTTCTTTGACAAGGTCAAGAATCCCTTTATACAAAGTAAACTCAACTCATATTGCCATAGTATCAGTGCTAGTAGAATCATGTAGTGATATCAATAGCAATACAATTTTTAAAATGTCAGTAAATAATGCTGTTTTGTCAACTTCATGGGTTATGAGAAATTATTCTTTTTATTACTAATATAATCTCTTTTATTAATGTTTATAAAAGAGAGGCCTATACAATTTCAGATATAAATTCATATACTTTTATATATTTATAGAGATTAGTATTCATATCTTTCAAATATAGGGAAAAATAAAAAATTAATTAAACTTATCTAACATTTACTCATCTACTGTGATGTGTTGGCACCTTAATTAGATATACAGATGACACTAAGACCTTGATAAAAAACACTAGGCTACATTTTGTGAGGAGATAACCTATTTATGGGATCTGAGCATTCATTTATAAGAAAAGTATCCTGAAGTCTCTGTTCCAAATTTTTGCTTCTGTAATGAGGAGCCATGAAATCTGACTATTCAGAAATCACATGGTTAGTAATTTATTGTTGGGGATTGAATCATGTACCCCATGATTTGAGACATGCTCAAATCTTAATCTGTTTTCCTGAGGGTGTGAACCCAATATCTCTGACTATGTTCAGATGAAGTAGGGTGTGGACTAATTTGTGAATAGGGTTTAGGTGTGGTGACACTGAATCAAGGTGGGTCTTGGGAAGTGGACTTAGCCCAGTGGTTAGGGCGTCAGTCTACCACATGGGAGGTCCGTGGTTCAAACCCTGGGCCTCCTTGACCCATGTGGAGCTGGCCCATGTGCAGTGCTGACGCGCGCAAAGAGTGCCCTGCCATGAAGTGGTGTCCCCCGCGTAGGGGAGCCCCATGTGCAAGGAGTGCGCCCCATAAGGAGAGACACCCAGCGCAAAAGAAAGTGCAGCCTGCCCAGGAATGACGCCGCACACACGGAGAGCTGACACAAGATGACACAACAAAAAGAAACACAGATTCCCGTGCTGCTGACAACAACAGAAGTGGACAAAGAAGAACATGCAGCAAATAGACACAGAGAACAGACAACTGGGATGGGGGGAGGGGAGAGAAATAAATAAATCTTAAAAAAAAAAAGGTGGGTCTTAATCCATATGACTGGAGGCTATATAAAAGAGGAAATTTGGACACTATCGTAGAAACTAGAAACCACAATAAGCCAGACGTCAGAAAAAGCCAAACGGGAGAGAACGAGATTGCCATGTGATGAATGACTTCCCTCATCAGAAAGCTACCAAATCCAGGGGAAAGCATGACCTTGCCAACAGCTTGATTTTAGACTTTTAGCCTCAAACCATGAAACCATAATTTCTTATTGTTTAAGCCAACCCATTGTGTAGTATTTGTCAGAGCAGCTCGGACAAGCGAAGACATTTCCAATCTAATATCAAGTTATATTTCTTCCTATACCCATTCTATTCTCTTTTCTGATTAAAGATTAAATATTCCAACAGGCTAAGGTCAGTTGTTTCATGTGTGTAAAACAAAATATTAGTATTCAAAAACTTAGTAATTACCACAGAGGATCTATATTATTCCTTGGGGAATCAAATATTTTCTAGTCCTGCTTGTCTGCTTCCTTGACACAGTCCATATTTATGAAGGTCCTCATGAGGCTGGAGTGTGTATGCTATGTATGTGTCATTTATGGTATGTGGTATGTGTGTATGTGCATGTGTGTGACTATATCTGGTTGTGATGAGGTAAGGGGCAGAATGGGGTATGGGTGAAGTGTTCTCTGGGAAAGTAGGGAGAGGAAAATAAGATATCAAAGAGAGAAATGTTCAAATTAATGTTAGTAAATGTACAGAGGTATTACTTCGGAGGTAGTGACTTTCCCATTATCATAAATTTTAAAAGAGTCCAGAAGACTGTTGACCAATATATTATATAAGGGATTTGGATATTTTGACTCAATAACAAGGCCACTTACTAATTTAATACTCTAGAAATCCACGATACTAAATGACAGGAAACTGATTAGAGGTCCTTGGATGGCAATTATGACTTAGATCAAGTTCAAAGGAGAAAAGGTTTATATTTTTCTATTTATATGACTACTAGAAAGGTTTCAGACATGAAGATAATAATGCTTTGTCTTGTAAGGTGAACATTTGATTCTACTTCCTGTCTCTTGCATCGACAGTAATTTAATTCAAAAAAATTTTTTTTAAAGATTTATTTTATTTATTTATCCCCCCCCTTGCCACTTGCTTGCTGTCTGCTCTCTGTGTCCATTTGCTGCGCGTTCTTCTGTTCTTGTCTCCCTTTGTTGTGTCATCTTGCTGATCTATAATCTAATGTCTTTAAAAAATAACTTCAAATGCCTACGAGTCCCTTACGTTCAAGATCTCATGTTCTCAGGACCTCCTTTGCAGCTCCCCCACTGTGTGTTTACATAGTCTGTAGAGCTGTCTGTTTTTTCTCTTTTTCTTTTGGATCCTATATTACTGAATGCCTCCTCTCAGCTGGACTTTAGGATGGAGTCTAACACTATATTGACAGATTTTCTGGACAGTGGATTCCTATCTTTCTACCAGCTAGTTCGTCTAATTCCTAGTTATTCTTTGTTTCTGACCTCCATTTAATAGATGGAAAATACCAAAGCTATACATTTAGCACACAACCACTTTTACAAGGTCCTACCTGAAACCAAGTCAGTTTGCTTATTACTTAACTAGTTTTGGGGCATGTGTATCATATCAGATCCTCTCCATCCATCCTGCCTTCCTGTATTTCCCCAAGCAGATCGTGTATCAGCTCTGAGTATTGATCTTTCAGTATAAACATCTTTAGTGAATCAAATAATAATGGGAAAGTGGACTTGGCCCAATGGATAGGACATCTGCCTACCACATGGGAAGTCTGTGGTTCAAACCCTGGACCCCCTTGACCGGTGTGGAGCTGGCCCATGTGTGGTGCTGATGCACACAGGGAGTGCCTTGCCATGTAGGCGTGTCCCCCGTGTAGGGGAGCCCCATGCACAAGGAGTGTATACCCGGTAATGAGAGCCACCCAGCATGAAAGAAAGTGCAGCCTGCCTAAGAATGGCGCCACACACACAGAGAGCTGACACAACAGGATGATGCAACAAAGGGAGGCATGGATTCCCAGTGCCCCTAATAGGGATACAAGTGGACACGGGGGAACATGCAGCGAGTGGACACAGACAGCAGACAACTGGGGAGGGGGGTAGGGGAAAGAAATAAATAAAAAAATAAATCTTAAAAAAAATAATGCATTTTGTTACTTTGTCTCATGCTAATTTTTTGTTTCAGCTGTAGAAAATAAGAATAACATGATGAGAAGGACTTTATCATATTAACAATTGGCTTCAGAATTCCTAGCATGATGAGAAGGGTGTTTGGGTAAAAAGCTCAATTGGGAGAAATTGTACTTTGTGGCAAGGGTATGGTGATTGCCAAGGTCATATGTTACAGTTGCAGGCAGTATGGTGGTATAGTAGTTTAGATGTCAGACTCTGGAATCAGACAGTGTTGAATTAAATCTGAGCTTTGCTACTAATTATCTGTGTGTGCTTGGAAAAATTACTGTATCTTTCAGTTTCCTTACCTATAAAAAGGATAATACATACTCCTGAGATTATTGTGAGGAATAAATGTTATAATACATGCAAAACATGTAGCAAAGCATCAGAAACAAATACTCAGTAAATATTACCTATTAGTAGTTTCATCTTCAGAAAAGGAGGAGTTGCTCTGCATTGGACATGGAGAAAGAGAAAGGGAGGGGAGAGCAGAGTTCCAAGAAGTTGGGGCGAACCTGGGTTTATATTAGAATGGTAGGGTGGCTGAAGAGTATTTGAAAATAGTTCAGACAATATCCCATGAGAAGTTATTTGAATAGTTGAGATATAAGCTTTTATTTCATCATCCCCTCCAAAGTCAGTAAAGTCTAGGGTTTAGTTTCATGTCTAGATTCAAGCTATGCATTACAGAGTTAGTAACCGTGGAAGCAGTAATCAAAGTATCAACAGAAGTTCTGAGAATATAAGCCCCTCGGTAATTTGTTGGAGTTTGGGGTGAGAATTTTGATTTTGGAAATCAGATCAAACCAAGTTTGCTTAGGTCTTAAGGAACAGGGAAGGCCAGCTAATATCTAGGTTAAATGACTAATTTTGTCTTTTAATTTTTACTTTAAAAATAGAACATGCTCATTGTAGTGTTCTGCATGGTTCATTCTTTGGAGGGTGCCATAAACAGATAAAATCTAACAAGATAACGTTAGCTAATTCTCCAGTGGTAACTGTTTTAGTTCCCTAGCTGCTAAAACAAATATAATACAATACTTTGGTTTAACAAGAAAAATTTATTGGCTCCCAGTTTCAGATGATAGAAGGCTTGCTTCTTCCTGGGGTCAGTATCTCTGGCTGGCGGGTTTATTTTGGGATTCCTTGGCTTTTCAGTCTCATGACAATGCACATGGTGGTGTCTTCTCCTTTCTATTCAGGGTTCCATTGACTTCCAGCTTCCGGCTGCTCCCCGTGTCTTTGTCTTCTGCAAACAATTTCTTTTGCTTATGTTTCTAACTACATGAAATTCTGGAAAAGGCAAAACTATAGAAACAGTAAAAATATTAGTAATTGCCAAGTGTTCAGAGGGAGCAGAGGAGGGATGAATAGGTGGAGCAAAGGGCATCTTTGGGGAAAGTGAAACTATTCTGTAATATACTGTAATGGTGGATACATGACATTATGCGTTTTTTAAAACCTATAGAACTATACAACACAAAGAATGACCCCTAATGTAAATTATGGACTTTTGTTAATAATTTTTCAATGTTAGTTCATCAACTGTAACAAATATACCACACTGATGCAAGATATTAATAGGAGAAACTGTGTGTTGAGGTTACTGGGGGGTATATGGGAACTCTATACTTTCTGTATAATATTTCTGGAAACCTCAAATGGCCCCCGAAAAGTAAAGTCTATTAAAAATTAAATTCCCCCACCTTATAAAGGTCACTTATAAAAACCCACAGCTAACGTCATACTTATTGGTGAAAGACTGAGTTTTCCTCCTAAGATCAGGAACAAGAAAAGGATGTCTGCTCTCACTTCTATTTGACAATTGTACTGGAGGTTCTACACAAATTAATTAGGCAAGAAAATGAAATAAAAGACATCTTCTTGGAAAACGAAGAAGTAAAACTATTTGCAGATTTTCAGTAATAAATTTAACAAAGGGTAAAACTTATTAAAACTACAAAATGTTGAGAGAAATTAAAGAAATCCTAAATAGAAAGACATCCTATGTTCCTAGATTGAAAACTTAATATTAAGATGCTATACTAGGGAAACGGACTTTGGCCCAGTGGTTAGGGCGTCCGTCTACCATATGGGAGGTCCGCGGTTCAAACCCCGGGCCTCCTTGACCCGTGTGGAGCTGGCCATGCGCAGTGCTGATGCGCGCAAGGAGTGCCGTGCCACGCAAGGGTGACCCCCGCGTGGGGGAGCCCCACACGCAAGGAGTGCGCCCGTGAGGAGAGGCCCCAGCGTGAAAAGAAAGTGCAGCCTGCCCAGGAATGGTGCCGCCCACACTTCCCGTGCCGCTGATGACAACAAAAGCGGCCAAAGAAACAAGACACAGCAAACAGACACCAAGAACAGACAACCAGGGGAAGGGGGGGAAATTAAATAAATAAATCTTTAAAAAAAAAAAAAAAAAAAAAAAAAAAGATGCTATACTACCCAAATATACTGACAGTTTCAACACAATCCTATCAAAATCCCTGCTTCCTTTTATGCAGAAATCAAAAACTGATACTGAAATTCACAGGGAAATGCAAGGAACTTATAATAGACAAAACAATCTCGAAAAAGGAGGACAAAGTTAGAGGAGTCACATTTTCCAATTTCGGAACTCACTGCAAACCTATAGTATTCAAGACAGTGTTGTACTGGCATAAAGATAGACATCTATATAATTAAATTAGACTTGAGAGTCCAGAAATAACCCAGTATGGGTCAACTTATTTTTGGCAAGGGTGCCAAGAAAATTCTTTGAGGAAAGAATAATATATTAACAAATGATGCTGGGACAACTAGATATCCACAGTACAAAACATGAAGTTGGATCCCTACCTCACATAATATACAAAATATCATCAATGCTTAAATATAAGGTCTGAAACTATAACATCCTTGGAGAAAAACATAAAAATTGGCAATGGATTTTTAGATGTGATACCAAAAAGTTTACAGTGTACCTAAGAAAAATTAGATAAACTGGAGCTCATCAAAATTAAAAATGAATAAGTTTTGTGTTTCACAGGACACCATCAAAAAGTGAAAGTGAAGAGTAAAGAAAAAGTACAGAATGGTAGAAAATATTTGCAAATCATATATGATTTATATATAAACAACTCTTACAACTCAAAAATATAAATAACCCAATTAAAAATGGGGAAAGAATTTGAATAGAACATTCCCCAGAGCAGATATATAAATGGCCAATAGCATATGAAATGATGTTCAAAGTTGTTAGCCATCACAGAAATGCAAATCAAGTCCATAATGAGATACTGCTTTGTACCCACTAGGAACGCCAGAATAAGAAGGTCCTATAACTATTTTAAGTGTTGCCAAGGAGATGAAGAATTGGAACCTTCATACACTTCTGGCAAGAGTGAAAAGTAGTGAGCCAATTTGGGAAATCGTCTGGTACAGTTTAGCCTCAAATTGTTAAACATAATGTTATCATGTGACCCAGACTTTCACTCCTTGGTAAATACCCAAGAGAAGTGGGTGTCCAAAACAGGCAAATAGATAGGAATAAGAAGTAGATTAGTGGTTGTCTAGGGGTGGTGGAAGATTTTGGAAAAAATTGAGAGTGACTGCTAATGGGTACAGAGTTTCATTTTAGAGTAATGAAAATGGTCTAAAATTGATTATGGTGATGGTTACTCTGAACCATTGAATTGTACAGTTTGATTGAATTGCATGGCATATAATTATACATCAATAAAGTTGCTTCCAAAAATACCAAACATATTAGTGAAATCTAGGAAAAAAAAGCAAATGTCATGTGCTTTTGATTATACCTGATTATAATCTGTTGTCTCTAAAAGATGATGATAAAATACTATTCTATTAAAAATTAGGGTTTATTGATCTTTACCACCTTCACTGGATCCATTTTATCTGCATAAATTGCCCACAAAATACAATGAATTTCTCCAGCAAGTAATTAAGCAACAAAATATTTACTTCCCTAAATATTTTAAAAGAATACATTAATAAATATTAATTCATAATTATCCTAATTACTTAGTTAATGCGTTATGCTGGCCTTTTGCTTCCCATGGCTTCAATATACAATTTTGTTTTGGTCTTTTTTTCTTGCTGGCTATTTGTAGAAAAGACAGTATTAGGCTAGAGAGGGAAAATATGTATCTCCAAAGTTGGGAAGTTATTAAATAAGTGTATGTCCTTACTAAATATAAATTTTAGATTTTAAATACTGTATAGCAATATTTTCTAAACTTATATTCCACGAAACTATTTTCTTTATGCAGTTACCTCTTTCACGTTGAGGTGTAATGGGTTCAAATAAGCCTGGAAAACATAGTGCACAGAGAAATCGTTACTGTGTCACAGGTTTTCACAAGTCCTTATAGTGAGTGTTATAGTGATATCCTATTGCTCTTAAAATAAAGTTCAAAGTCTTTAATATCATCAGCCCCTACCATATTCTCTGTAACCCCCCAGCACACGTCCTACCAGTATTTTGAATGTTCTTTACTCTAGCTATGCAGATGTTTTCTCACTACTTACTTTTACTTTTCATTCCCTTCTCACATGCCAGTTCCTCAACACAGTGCTGCAACATTATAGGAACTAAAAAAAAAAAAAGTCCTAAACTTCTTTGAATAGTGAATACAAATATAAAACATCACTGAGAAGACATTTCATTGAAATATTATTTGGGAAACATTTGTGAATCTTTTCTTGAAACTTTGGAAAAATATTATCTATCACATTGAACTAATTGTTGAAACATGAGGGTATACATATTAGAGTGCATGAACTGGTTCTTATTTTGGGGGATATGGGAAGAAGTGAAGACCAGCTATGAATGTCAAACTAGGCTGCAAACTTATTGTGAGCTGGGACTTCTCTTCTCTTGAGTCACTGTGTGCCTAGAATCTTGCTGTCACATGGAGGATGACTAAATACATAAGTAAAATTAATATATTAATGGCCAAACAACATCAACAGATGAATAACAAAGGAACAAATATACTTAGTTAATATATAGAAATATGTTCCACTTCCATCATCAAGAAATGCAAATTAAAACAAGATCTGTTTTTTAAAATATATTTTTTATTTATTTTAAAAAGATATTTAGATTACATAAAATGTTACATAGAAAAATATAAGGGATTCCCATATGCTCCACTCCCCACAACTCCCACTTTCTCCACATTAACTTCTTTCATTAGTGTGGTACATTCATTGCAACTGATAAACTCATTTTGGAGCATTGCTACTAAATATAAATTATAGTCAACATTGTAGTTCACACTCTTTCCCACTCAATTCTGTAGGCAGGATATAGAATGTCCTGTATCTGTCATTGCAATGTCATTTGGGGTCAATTCCAAATCCTGAAAATGCCACCATATTATACCTCTTTTGCACTCTCCCTGACTTCAGCACCTTCAGTGGCCACTGTCTCCACATCAATGATATAATTTCTTCCATTGCTGGAATCATAATAAGTCTATGGTAGAATACCAGTAAGTCCTCTCTAATCCATATTTTATTCCCCAATCCTGAGGATTCTGGGATGGTGATGCCCAGTCCAACTCTAATTGAGAGGGGGCTTCATCCCATATGGCTAATGGATGGAACTCCCTTGCTTACAGCTGTAGACTCTCTCAGTTCCATGGTGTGGTGGTTGTCCATCCTCGCCTCCTTTTTAGTTGTCTTGAGTGAGTCCCATAAACTAGAGAGTAGGTGTTGTAACTCCGCTGAGACTCAGGGCCAAGCTGTCACATGGACAGCCCAGAGATTCAGATCTCTTGGACATACACTTGCCAACTCCACACCAATTATAGGTTCAAATAAAAGGGACAGAAGAGGCATGTGTAGAGATGGTACAACTGAGTTCAACTCTGTCATACTTAGGTGCACAAACTCCAAAGTAGGACCCACTGGCAAGGCATCAAGCTCCAGAGCTATCTGCCATAACCATAGGACCAGCATGTCTCCAGAGCCCTCAGGAGCCCCCTTGTTTGGGGGTAGTATCTACTTTGGCTGTCTAAGAGATCCTGCTGAGATGTGCATAAATGTTACCTCTCTGATGACCTCCTGACTCACTTTGGTTTTTCAGCCATATAAACTCATTTGTCTTTACCTTTTTCCCCTTTTATTCAAGATCTTTACCCAGTTGCATCTCAAGCTGGTCCTTGGTAGTAATTCCTCAGTGCCAGGGAGGATCATCCCTGGGAGTCATGTCCCATGCTGGGGGAAGGTATTGCATTTATATGCTGAATTTGGCTTAGAGAGAGGCCACATTTGAGCAACATGTAGACTCTCAGGAGATAACTCTTAGGCATCCTATAATACTAGGCTAAGTTGCAAATTTAAGAGCAAAAGGCTCATAAGCATAGCCATCAAAATAAAGGTCCCATCAATGGACCATCCTTCTTCACTAACCATTGCCTCTGTACTTGGGAGATTGTTGCTGTTCCATTAGAGAATGTGGCAGAGCTCTGCAGGATAGGAATTCAATATTCTTTTGGTTGTTGTGTGACTCTCTACCCACTGTGACAATGCCCCATGAATATTTGAACATATTTATAAACCTTATATATATGCTCAGGTGAACTTCCTCCCACATATCCCCCATCATTGATACCCCAAACCAATGATCCTCCCCTGCCAAAGTTGTAACCCTTCTGTGATCCAAAACTTCTTAAAAAATGAAGCCAAGAGTACCACCAAATTTGATTAATAGGAAAATGAAATAAAAATGATAGGTTTAAACACATGAAATAAAATATATTTTAGAAAAACTAAAACTAAAATAAAGTAAAAAAATTGGAGTATTAAAAAGAAAAAAAATACTTAAAAAAGCTTTTTTTTTTGACATTTTAATTTTCATCACTGTAATATCTTTTGTCCTATATATACACTGGTGTTTTCTTCCATTTCTTCTCCAGTGTCTTATTGTCTTCAGGAAGTTTTAGTTCACAGTAAAGTAACATATATAGGAGACTCCCATATACCCAATATCTTCTCCCCTTCCCCCTTCCCTATTAATAATATTTTTACATGTGGATGGTACATTTTTTTTTTTTTTAATTTTTTTATTTTTTATTGACTTTGTAATAATATTACATTAAAAATATATATGTGAGGTCCCATTCAACCCCACCCCCCCACCCCCCCTCTCCCCCCCCCCACCAACACTCGTTCCCATCATCATGACACATCCATTGGATTTGGTAAGTACATCTTTGGGCACCTCTGCACCTCATATACATTGGTTCACATCATGGCCCATACTCTCCTCTATTCCATCATGTAGGCCCTGTGAGGATTTACAATGTCCGGTGATTACCTCTGAAGCACCATCCAGGGCAGCTCCATGTCCCGAAGACGCCTCCACCTCTCATCTCTTCCTGCCTTTCCCCATACCCTTTGTCCATTATGTCCACTTTTCCCAATCCAATGCCACCTCTTCTATGTGGACACTGGATTGGTTGTGTCCATTGCACCTTTATGTCAAGAGGAGGCTCAGATTCCACCTGGATGCTGGATGCAATCCTCCCATTTTCAGTTGTAATCACTCTAGGCTCCATGGTGTGGTGGTTGTCCTTCTTCACCTCCATCTTAGCTGAGTGTGGTAAGTCCAATAAATCAGATTGTAGGTGCTGGAGTCTGTTGAGGCTCAGGATCTGGCTATCACATTGTCAGTCCAGAGATTCAAATCCCCTAAATATATCTTAAACCCCAACATTAACTGCACCTCCAGCACATTAGCATGAAAGTCTTATGAAGGGAGATCCCATCTGAGTCCAGATTCATCACACATAAACACCATTTCCAAAGAGGGGCCATCTGCCCTGGTAGTTAACCCCATCGGCCATGACCATAACTCCCATGGGTCTCTTTAGCCCTCAAAGGAACCAATATCTGGGGGTTGTATCTGCTTTATCTGTCTCTCTGACTCTGCTCAGTTGTGCATGAGGGCAAACCTTCTGCCAGCCTCCAGACTCTTTTTTAGAAACTCGTAGCCATATAAACTCATTTCTCCTTTCCATTTCCCCCTTACTTTAGGTCAAACAGCATTTTAAAGTCATGGTATTTTATGTAGACATGGCTATTCTGCTGATCCGCATTGAACCTTCCGTATAAGGTCATTTTCCAGTTGCATCATCAGTTGGTAGTTGATAGTGGTCCCTCGTTGCCAGGGAGGCTCATCCCCGGGTGTCATGTCCCACGCTGGGGGGAAGGCATTGCATTTACATGCTGAGTTTGGCTTCGAGACTGGCCACATTTGAGTAACATGAAGGCTGACAGAAGGAAATTCCCAGGCACAAAGTTGCTCTAGGCCTTGTTATTATTTTGGGTTTATCAGCTCACAAGCATAGTCATTAGTATCAGGGGCTCACTGTTGAACCCTCACTCCCTCCCGGTCCCCACCACTGTACCTGGGAGACTGTCGCTGCTCCCCTAGGGACCATGACAGAGCACCACTGGCCAGGAACCCAGTACCCCCCCTACTGTGGTTTTTAATTGTTGCCACTATGAGTATATCCAAACATTACCATGCACCCTGGACATATGTTCTGTACAGCTCCCTGTCAGTCATATATCATCTGTCATTGGTATCCCATACCAGTATCCCTCCATTGCCATTGTTGAAACACTCTGTGATCCAGAACTCCCCGAAATTTGAAGCCCAATATAATGTCATGGTCCCTTACTAGGGAATGGCATATAGCGATGAGTTTAAAGGATAGATAAAGAACTTGGATAAAGTTAGATAAAGAACTTAGATAAAGAATGTTGACTTGAAAAAATTCCACATCCTATTTTTTTTTTTTCCCCCCCCCCCCCCTAATTATTCAGCTTTTCTTCACAGGAGTCCTAGACCACAGCAATGTATATATATAATATACAGCACTCCCACACATCCACCAGAAAACCTTTTCCCTTCCACAGTGATACTCTTACGCCCTATTCATATCATATTTACTTAAAGTGATGTACAGAGTCTGAGGCATTAGCTTTCTAACAAGGTGACATCTGTGTTTACATTATGGTGCATACTTTAGGATACACAGTTCTTTACATTTTTAGTTATCCTATGTTTTACATTATGGTTTACATTATCAGTCTGTCATCTCCTATATGTTATGGTGTAATATTACATGTTTTATATCCATCCTTGTGTACTCTCAAGAAACTCCTCTCTTACCCCCCATTTACTTTGGTTCCACACATTTAACGTCCATTTTCCCTTCCACCTTGGTGCCCTCAGTGATAGCCAACCTCTGTTTCCTGAGGAGCCACTTCCAGAGATAGATGGAATAGTGTTCAGGGCCTAACTTGCTCAACTGCCCCAATGCCCTGGGAGCCACCCTTTCTCTCGAGGGATACAGTTCCCTCTATTGGATGGCATTAGTCCTCCCCAGGATGTGGGTCCACCCCCACTCTCACTACTTGGGTTTCTACCCCATGGTGTCACCCACTCTGGCAGAATGAGCATTTAGACATTCCCCAGGAGCCCGTCCTGCATCAGACCCTCCCCTCCGAGCATTCTAAACAGGTAACCCTCTTTATTATATTTTGATATGATTTTCTCGGCATTTTACTCTCCACCAACACCTGACCCTCTCCTGGTTCGTATGCTACCCCTCCCTCCCCCCACTTTTGGGCAACGTTACCCACCCGTCCCTCCCCAGCCACCCTCAAACCCGCAAAGCCCCAAGCAAAGGCAACCCCTTGCCCCCCTTTTATCTCTTCTTTGTGTTCATACTTACCACCATCTCATCTTAAATTCCACCCCTGCAGACATCGGCTCATATCCTTCCTCCACCCTCCGATTTCCTGCAAGCCTATCGTTCAGTCTCTTGCTATCTAGGGCAGCTTGTTTATTTCATATCATTGAGGTCATGTAGTATTTGTCCTTCAATGTCTGGGTTGCTTCACTCAACATAAGGTTCTCAAGATTCATCCATGTTATCACATGTGTTTGTAGTGTGTTTGTTCTTACAGCCGAGTAGTATTCCATTGTGTGTATATACCACATTTTATTGATCCACTCGTCTGTTGATGGGCATTTGGGTTGATTCCAACTTTTGGCAATAGTGAACAATGCTGCTATGAACATTGGTGTACATATATTGGTTTGTGTTCTTGTTTTCAGTTCTGCTGGGTATATTCCCAGCAGTGGTATTGCTGGGTCATATGGCAAATCTATGGCTAGTTTTTTGAGAAACCGCCATACTGTTCTCCAGAATGGTTGGATCCTTCTGCATTCCCACCAGCAGTGGATGAGTGTTCCCCTTCCTTCACATCCTCTCCAGCACTTGTATTCTTCTGTTTTTTTCATAGCTGCCAATCTTATGGGTGTAAGATGGTATCTCATTGTGGTTTTGATTTGCATTTCCCTGATAGCTAGAGATTTGGAACATTTTTTCATGTGCTTTCTTGCCATTTGTATTTCTTCTTCGGAGAAGTGTCTGTTTAAGTCTTTTTCCCATTTTTTAAATGGATTGTTTATCTTTTTATTTTCAAGATGTAGGAGTTCTTTATATATGCAAGTTATAAGTTTCCTATCAGATATATGATTGCCAAATATTTTCTCCCACTGTGTGGGCTCCCTTTTTACTTTCTTGACAAACTCCTTTGAGGTGCAGAAGGCTTTAATTTTGAGGAAGTCCCATTTATCTATTAGTTCTTTTGCTGCTCGTGCTTTTGGTGAGATATTCATAAATCCATTACCTATTACAAGGTCCTGTAGATGTTTCCCTACACTGCTTTCTAAGGTTT
Organism: Dasypus novemcinctus; assembly: GCF_030445035.2. Classification (NCBI taxonomy): domain Eukaryota; kingdom Metazoa; phylum Chordata; class Mammalia; order Cingulata; family Dasypodidae; genus Dasypus; species Dasypus novemcinctus. The sequence continues at coordinate 67,628,643 of NC_080680.1, forward strand.
TTATGGTCTTGGCTCTTATATTTAGGTCTTTGATCCATCTTGAGTTGATCTTTGTATAAGGTGTGAGATGGTAATCCTCTTTCATTCTTCTACATATGGCTATCCAGTTCTCCAGACACCATTTGTTGAATAGGCCACTCTCTCCCAGTTGAGAGGGTTTGGTGGCTTTATCGAATATTATGTGGTTGTATATGTGAGGTTCTATATCAGAGCTTTCAATTCGATTCCATTGGTCTATATGTCTCTCCTTATGCCAATACCATGCTGTTTTCACCACCGTAGCTTTATAGTATGTTTTGAAGTCAGGTAGTGTGATTCCTCCAATTTCGTTTTTCTTTTTCAGTATGTCTTTGGCTATTCGGGGTCTCTTTCCTTTCCAAATAAATTTCATAGTTAGTTTTTCTAGTTCCTTAAAGAAGGCTGCATTGATTTTTATTGGGATTGCATTGAATGTGTAGATCAATTTTGGTAGGATAGACATCTTAATAATGTTCAGTCTTCCTATCCATGAACAAGGAATAGTCTTCCATTTATTTAGGTCTTCTTTGATTTCCTTGAACAATCTTGTATAGTTCTCAGTGTATAAGTTCTTTACCTCTTTAGTTAAATTTATTCCTAAGTATTTGATTTTTTTATTTACTATTGTGAATGGTATTTGTTTCTTGATTTCCTCCTGATCTTGCTCATTATTGGTGTACAGAAATGCTACTGATTTTTGCGCATTGATCTTATAACCTGCGACTTTACTAAACTCATTTATGAGTTCTAGAATCTTCGTTGTAGATCTCTCAGGGTTTTCTATGTATAGGATCATGTCATCTGCAAATAATGAAATTTTGACTTCTTCCTTTCCAATTTGAATGCCTTTTATTTCTGGTTCTTGCCTCAGTGCTCGAGCAAGTACTTCTAAGACAATGTTAAATAGGAGCGGCGACAGTGGGCATCCTTGTCTTGTTCCTGAGTTTAGAGGGAAGGAGTCTGGGATTTCTCCATTGTAAACAATATTGGCTTTAGGTTTTTCATATATACTCTTTATCATGTTCAAAAAATTTCCTTGTATTCCAATCATTTGGAGTGTTTTTATCAAGAAAGGGTGCTGTATTTTGTCAAATGCTTTTTCTGCATCAATAGATATAATCATGTGATTTTTTTCCTTCAATCTGTTTATATGGTGTATTACGTTGATTGATTTTCTTATGTTGAACCATCCTTGCATACCTGGGATGAATCCCACTTGGTCGTGGTGTATAATTCGTTTAATGTGTTGTTGAATACGATTAGCAATTATTTTGTTAAGTATTTTTGTGTCTAGGTTCATTAGAGAAATTGGTCTGTAATTTTCCTTTCTTGTGATGTCTTTGTTTGGCTTTGGTACTAGGGTAATGTTGGCATCATAGAAGGAGTTGGGTAATGTTCTTTCTGTTTCGATGGTTTGGAATAGTTTCAGCAGGATTGGTGTCAGTTCTTTCCGGAATGTTTTATAGAATTCACCTGTGAAGCCATCTGGCCCTGGGCTCTTCTTAGTTGGGAGATTTTTAATAACTGATTCTATCTCTCTGCTTGTGATTGGTTTGTTAAGATCATCAATTTCTTCTTTTGTCAATATGGGCTGTTTATGTGTTTCTAGGAATTTGTCCATTTCCTCTAGATTGTCGTTTTTGTTGGAATATAGTTTTTCAAAATATCCTCTTATGATAGTCTTTATTTCTGTGGGGTCAGTGGTGATATCGCCTTTCTCATTTCTTATTTTGTGTATTTGCATCTTCTCTCTTTTTTTCTTTGTTAGTGTTGCTAAAGGTTTGTCAATTTTGTTAATCTTCTCAAAAAACCAGCTCTTGGTCTTGTTTATCTGTTCAAGTGCTTTCTTATTTTCTATTTCATTTAGTTCTGCTCTTATCTTTGTTATTTCCTTCCTTCTTCTTCCTGTTGGGTTACTTTGTTGTTGTTTTTCTAATTCCTTCAAATGTGCAGTTAGTTCTTCAATTTTTGCTCTTTCTTCTTTTTTGATATATGAATTTATGGCTATAAACTTCCCTCTCAGTACTGCTTTTGCTGCATCCCATAAATTTTGGTATGTTGTGTTATCATTATCATTTGTTTCAAGGTAGTCATTGATTTCTTTTGAGATTTCCTCTTTGACCCACTGTTTTTCTAAGAGTGTGTTGTTTAATTTCCAAATCGTGGTGTGAAATCTGGGCTTCTTTCCCTTGCAAATCTCCAGCTTGACTCCACTGTGGTCAGAGATAATGTTTTGTATGATTTCAATCTTTCTGAATTCGTTCAGCCTTTCTTTGTGGCCTAGCATATGATCTATCTTGGAGAATGATCCATGTGCGCTTGAGAAAAATGTATATCCTGCTGTGTTTGGGTGTAGCGATCTATATATGTCTATTAGATCGAGCTCCTCTAATATACTATTCAGATGTTTTGTTTCTTTGGTGATTCTCTTTTGAGATGTTCTGTCCAGAGTTGATAGTGGTGTATTAAAATCCCCCACTATAATTGTAGATGTATCTATTCTTTCACTTAGTTTTTCCAGCGTTTGCCTGACGTATTTAGAGGCACCCTTGTTAGGGGCATAGATATTTATGATTGTTCGATCTTCTTGACAGATTTTCCCTTTGACTAAAATGTAGTATCCTTCTTTGTCTCTCACAATTGTTTCACATTTAAAGTCTATTTTGTCTGATATTAATATAGCTACTCCTGCCTTTTTTTGGTTATTGTTAGCTTGTATGATTGTTTTCCAGCCTTTCACTTTCAATCTCCATGCGTCTCTGGGTCTAAGATGTGTCTCTTGTAGACAGCATATGGATGGGTCATATTTCCTTATCCAGTGTCCCAGTCTGAATCTTTTGATAGGTGAGTTTAATCCATTGACATTCAGTGTTATTACTATCAAGGAATTATTTGTGTTAGCCATATTTTGATTGGATTTGTGTTTGTCATATTTTGTTTGTATATTTTTTTTTGTCTTTTTTGTTGTTGTTGTTGGTCTTATACTCTCCTCCAACTTTGCCTTTCCTGTTTTTTCCTTTCTTCCTGCAGAACTCCCTTTAGAATTTCTTGAAGCGGAGGTTTCTTGTTGGTATACTCTTTCAGTTTCTGTTTGTCTGCGAATATTTTGAACTCTCCATCATGTTTGAATGCTAGTTTAGCTGGATAGAGTATTCTTGGTTGGAAATTTTTTTCCTTTAGTACCTTGACTATATCATACCACTGTCTTCTTGCCTCCATGGTTTCAGAAGAGAAATCAGCACTTAATCTAATTGAGCTTCCCTTGTATGTGATGGTTTTCTTTTCTCTTGCTGCTTTTAGGATTTTCTCTTTGTCTTGAGCATTGGATAATTTGACAAGTATATGTCTTGGGGTGGGCCTGTTGGGGTTTATGACTTGTGGAGTGCGCTGTGCTTCTTGGATATGTACATCTGTCTCTTTCAGTAGATTTGGGAAGTTTTCAGCCATTATTTCCTGCAACACTCTTTCTGACCCCTTTCCCTTCTCTTCACCTTCTGGAATGCCTATAATACGTATGTTTGAGCGTTTTGCATTGTCATTCAGGTCCCTAAATCCTAATTGGATTTTTTCTATCTTCTTATTGACCCCTTCTACTATCTGTTTGATTTCTGATGTACTGTCTTCCACATCACTAATTCTCTGCTCTGTCTCTTCTAGTCTGCTGATATTTGCTGCAAGTGTATTTTTGATTTCTTGAACTGTGGTGTTCATTCCCATCATATCTGTTATGTTTTTGCGTATGTCTGCAATTTCCCCTCCAAGTGATGTCTTCATGTTGTTAACCTCTTTCATTACTGCATCAAATTTGTCGGTGATAAATGTTTTGAGATCTTTCATTGCTTGTGCCAAGTTTTGCTCCCCTTCGTGATTATTGGTTTGTTGATTGGATTCAGCCATGTTTTCCTGATTATTGGTTTGGTTCGTAGATTTTTGTTGCTTTCTGGTCATCTCTTTATTTTGACGAATTTAATCAGTTCCTTAGCTTCTTTGTCTGCTCTTGGAGGTTAATTAGTTGTTATTTTTGCACAGGTGTTATATCTTCTCTTTGTCACTTTTTTCTTCTTATTCTAGTTACTTGTTGTTGGTTAAGTTCACTTTAGAGGAAAGTATTAGTGTTGGGGAAAGGCAATTGTGTAAGCAAGGGAAAAGTGTAAAGTTGTATTGGTGATGTATGTTAATAAAGCAGGAATATGAGATCTGGAAGGATGGAGGTTAGATTCATGTAGATTGTATAGAGTTATAGCTGTAGGTAGAGTACCTTTTATGAAGTTGATGACTGAATTTGGGAGGAATATGGTATGAACTACACAGCTATTGTTTTCATGAGAGAGGGAAAAAGAAAAGAAAGGTAATAGTTTCAAGAGTGGATAATAGACAGAAAACAGAACAAAGGTATTAGAAATTAAGAGTTAGACACTTTGTGGATCAAAGAACGGGAGGTGGGGGGTGGAATATAGGAGAGACAGTAGATGATAGTGGATATCAAGATGCAGGGGAAGGGGGATAGTGTAGGTAGCCTAAATCAGTTCACACAGAAATGAGGCAGTGGAGGATGGGAAAACCCAGCAAATGTGAGGTGTTCCCTGTAGCACCTATTGTATACTTGAATTAAAGTAAAAATAAGTGGAAGATGAGGGACAAGAGGGAAAGAGAAAACCGAAAAAAAAAAAAAAAAACTAATTATAATAAAGAAAAAAGAAAGGCAAGAAGAAAGGAAGAAAGAAAAAGAGGATGGGCAAATGGTGGGGAACGGATAGGGAGAAGAGAGATACAGGTACACACGTGTCACAATTGCAACACTATCTAAAACAACAACTTCCCCCCGCTTTGCCCTAAAACCCCCCCGTCTGTCTGCCCAAATGGGTCTGCAAGCACCTCCCTTCCCACAAACCCCCAATAGGCCGCCCAGGGCCCACGAACTCCCCAGTACTGCAGATGCTCAAAAAAAAAAAAAAAAAAAAAAAAAATTAAGTAAAATTAAAAAAAAAAAAAAAAAAACAAACAACAACAACAAAAAAAAACAGAAACCCCTCTGCAGGCCCGGCTCCGCCCGCCGCGGAGGCTTGGACCGGCTCTGCCCGGCTCCTCACGCCGCCTTGGCCTGGCCTGGCTCCGCCCAGCTCCGCTCGCTACAGCGGCCCAGCCGGCTCCGGCATCCACCTCCCGCCACCGCGGCCTGGACCGGCCCTGCCCGGCTCCGTACCCGCCGCGGACTGACCCGGGCCCGCCCGGCTCCAAACGCTACCGCGGCCCGCAGCCGGGGCCTGCACCGGCCCCGCCCGGCTCCAAGCGCTACCGCGGCCCGCAGCCGGGGCCTGCACCGGCCCCGCCCGGCTCCAAGCGCTACCGCGGCCCGCAGCCGGGGCCTGCACCGGCCCCGCCCGGCTCCAAGCGCTACCGCGGCCCGCAGCCGGGGCCTGCAGGATGGTACATTTTTTACAACTGATGTATAAATATTTAAACATAGCTACTACTAACCATGGTCAATTGTTTACATTATGGCTTGCATTATAGACCATACACTTATATAAATTTTTGATGAAATTTAACATGATCTATATCCGTCATTGCAAGAGCATGCAGAACACTTCCATTGCCCCCTAAATATTCCCTCTTCCATATATTCTATTCCTCTCTCCCCCTCCCCTTGGGGCCCATGGTGATGACCAGGTTTCACTCCTTGAAGGACAAGATTCGTAGATACTTGCAACAACACTGAGGACTTGACACAGTAGTTTGTCCTTTCCTATTAGGAACTGCTCATGCTCTTGAGAGACACCCTTCCCTCTGTTTGAGACCATATCAGGCCTCCCCAGTATGTGAGTCCAACTCCTTCCCACTCATTATGTTGGTCTCCCCCTACTGATACCACACACTATGACAAAATGATCACTTACACATTCTCTAGAAGACTGCCCCAGGTGTGCCCTTTCCCAAATGCTCCCCCCATCCAAACCTTAAACCAGTAACCCTTCCTTATCATTGCCGACAGAATTTTCTCAACACTGTAGTTTCAACCATGTACCCACCAATCCCCAGGATTTACCTGCTGCCTCTCCCAACCCTCCTTCTAGTTCCATGGGCCATCCAACACATACTCCCCTCCCTATCCCTGTCAAGCTTGCACTGCCCAACACAATAGTATCCCTATACCCCTGCCATATCTCTTCATTGCACAGGTACTAATTTCCACTTTATCATAGATCTCGCCCATATGGGTGTTGGCTCACAAACTTCTTCATTTCTATTTCCTGTAAACCTCTCTTCTAGACTCTAGCTCTCTGAGTTGGCTTGATTTGCTTAATTCATATCAGAGAGGTCATATAAAATTTGTCCTTCAATGCCTAGCTTGCTTCACTAAACATAATGTCCTCAAGACTCATTCATGTTATCCTGTGTGTTAGTACTATATTCCTTCTTACAGCTGAGTAATATTCCATTGTATGTATATACCACATTTTGTTTATCCATTCATCTGTTGTTGGTCATGTGGGTTGATTCCAACTTTTGGCAATAGTGAATAATCTTGCCAGGAACATTGGTAAGCATGTATCTCTTTGTGTCCTTGCTTTCATTTCTTCTGAGTATATACCCTGCAGTGGAATTGTTGGGTCATATGGCAGATCTATGGTTAATTTTTTGAGGAACTGCCAAACTGTCTTCCACAATGGCTGGACCATTCTACATTCCCACCTGCAGTGGATGAGGGTTCCCATGCCTCCACATCCTCCCCAACACTTGTAGTCCTCTGTTTAATGACTGCCAGTCTAATGTGTGTGAGATGGTATCTCATTGTAGTTTTGGTTTGCATTTCCCTAATCGCTATTGATATTGAGCATATTTTCATGTGTTTTTCAGCCATTTGTATTTCTTCTTTGGAAAAGTGTCTGTTGAAATCACTTGCCCATTGTTTTCCGATAAATTTTTAAAATTTATTTTTTAAAAGATACTCAGATCATACAAAATGTTACATTAAAAAATATAAGAGGATCCCATATACCTCCACTCCCTAACCCCCCTCATACTTCCCCTACATTACCAAACTCTTTCATCAGTGTGGCACATGCATTGCATTTTTAAAAAAGATTTATTTTTTTATTTATTTCTCTCCCCTCCTCCCCCCCATTGTCTGCTCTCTGTGTCCATTCGCTGTGTGTTCTGTGACCGCTTCTATCCTTATCAGTGGCACCGGGAATCTGTGTTTCTTTTTTATTGCGTCATCTTGCTGCGTCAGCTGCGTCGTGTGAACAGCTGCCACTCCTGGGCAGGCTGAACTTTCTTTTGTGTTGGGCAACTCTCCTTATGGGGTGCACTCCTTGCGTGTGGGGCTCCCCTATGTGAGGGACACCCCTGCATGGCATGGCACTCCTTGCGCCCATCAGCACTGCGCATGGCCAGCTCCACATGGGTCAAGGGAGCCCGGGGCTTGAACCACGGCCCTCCCATGTGGTAGGCAGACACCTATCCATTGGACCAAGTTAGCTTCCCTACATTGTAGTTTACACTCTTTTTTCCAATGCATTCAGTGGGTTATGGCAGGATGTATAATGTCCTGCATCTGTCCCTGTAATATCATTCAGCACAACTCCAAGTACTGAAAATACCCCTATATCATGCTTCTTTTTCCTTCTCCCTGCCCTCAGCAATTCCTGTGGCCACTAACTCCACATCAATTATAGTTCCTTTCATTGTTACAGTCACAAATATTCTATAGTAGATTACCAATAAATCCACTCTAATCCATATTTTATTCCTCCATCATGAGGACCCTGGGATGGCGATGTCCACTCCACCTCTAGCTCAAGAGGGGGCTTAGATCCCACATGGCTGATGGATGGAATTCTGCTTTCTGTTGTAGATTCTCTTAGTTCCCTGGTGTGGTGGTTGACCAACCCCATCTCCCTGTTAGCTGACCTGGATAAGTGTAATGAACTGGAGAGCAGGTGGTGCAACTCTGTTAAGGTTCAGGGCCTAGCTGGCACACAGTAAGTCCAGAGATTTAAGTCTCCTGAGCATACACCAACCCGAGTGCCAACCATAGGTTCAGTAAAAGTGAGAGAAGTGGCATGTGTAGAGAAGTCACATCTGAGTACAACTCCACCACACTCAAGAGCACAGATTCCAAAGTAGGGCCCACTGGCAAGGTACTGAATTTTAGAGCCATCTAGAGTTCCACTGTATGCCACTGTAGGCCACTGTAGGACCTGGGTGTCTTTGTAGCTCTCAGGAGCACCACGACTTGGGGTTGAATCTACTTTGGCTGTCTCTAATATCCTGCTGAGATATGTGTAAATGTGACCCCTCTGATGACCTCCCAACTCACTTTGAAGTCTTTTAGCCAAATAAACTCATTTGTCTTTACCGTTTCCCCCTTTTATTCAATGTCTTTTTCTAATTGCATCACAAGCTGGTGCATGGTAGTATTCCAGGGAGGCTCATCCCCAGGAATCATGTCCCATGCTGGGAGGAAGGTAGTGCATTTACATGCTGATTTTGGTTTAGAGAGTGACTTGCCCATTTTTTAAATGGGTTGTTTGTCTTTTTATTTTCAAGATACAGGGTTTCTTTTTATATGCTAGATATCAGCCTCCTATCAGATCTATGGTTGCCAAATATTTTCTCCCATTTGGTAGGCCGTCTTTTCACTTTCTTGACAAACTCCTGTGAAGTGCAAAAGGTTTTAATTTTGAGGAGGTCCCATTTATCTATTTTTTCTTTCACTGCTCATCCTTTGAGTGTGAAGTTTATGAAACCATTTCCTATTACAAGTTTCTGTAGATGCTTCCCAGCATTATCTTTTGAGGTCTTTCATGTCTTGGCTCTTATCTTTAAATCTTTGATCCATCTTGAATTCATTTTTGTATAAGGTGTGAGATGTGTGCCTCTCTCATTCTTTTGGATATGGATATCCAGTTCTCCAAGTGCCATTTGTTGAAGTGGCCATTTTGTCCCAGTTCAATGGACTTGGTAGCCTTGTTGAATATCAGATAACTGTAAATGCAATGATCTATATCAGAATTATTAGTTTGGTTCCATTGGTCAGTATGTCTATCTTTGTGCCAATACCATGCAGTTTTGACCACTGTAGCTTTGTAGTGGTTTTTTTTTTAAAGATTTATTTTATTTATTTCTCTTCCCCTCCCCTCCCCATTGTCTGCTCTCTTGTGTCCATTCTCTGTGTATTCTTCTGTGTCCACTTGCATTCTTGGTGGCACTGGGAATCTGTGTCTCTTTCTGTTACATCATCTTGCTGCATCAGCTCTCCGTGTGTGGCACCATTCCTGGGCAGGGTGCGCTTTTTCACATTGGGTAGCTCTCCTTGCAGGGTGCATGCCTTGCACATGGGTCTCCGCTGTGCAGGAGACACTCCTGGGTGGCATGGCACTCCTTGTGCGTAGCAGCACTTTGCATGGGCCAGTTCACCACATGGGCTGGGAGGCTCTGGGTTTGAATCCTGGACCTCCTATATGGTAAGTGGATGCTCTATCAGTTGAGCCACATCTGTTTCCCTGTAGTTTGTTTTAAAGTCAGGTAGTATGATTCTTCCAATTTATTTTTCTTTTTCAATATGTCTTTGGCTATTCGAGGCCTCTTGCTGTTCCAAATAAATTTCATAGTTTTTCCAATTCAGTAAAAAATGCTGTGTTGATTTTTATTGGGGTTGCATTAAATCTGTACATTACTTTGGGTAGGATAGATATCTTATGATATTTAATCTCCTATCTATGAACAGGGAATATTCTTCCATTTATTTAAGTCTTCTTTGATTTCCTTTAACAGAGTTATGTAGTTTTCTGAGTAAAAGTCATTTACATTTTTAGTTAAATTTATTCCTAGGTATTTGATTTTTTTAGTTCCTATTGTAAATGGGATTTTTTTTTCTTGATTTTCTCCTCAGATTGCTCTTTATTGGTGTACAGAAATGCTATTGGTTTTTAATGGATTGATCCTATAACCTGTGACTTTACTGAACTCATTTATCAGTTCTAGAAGCTTGGTTGTAGATTTCTCAGGGCTTTCTATGTATAGGATCATGTTGTCTGCAAATAGTGAAATTTTTACTCTTCCTTTCCAATTTGGTTGCCTTTTATATCTGTCTTGCTTAGTGTTCAAGTAAGTATTTCTAATACAATGTTAAATATGAGGTATGATAGTGGGCATCCTTGTTTTGTTCCTGATCTTAGTGGGAAATCTTTTAGGATTTTACCATTATATATGATGTTATCTGTGGGTTTTTCATATATACCCATTACCATGTTCGGAAAGTTTCCTTCTATTCCCAAATTTTCAGTGGTTTTTTTAAAGAAAGGGTGCTGTATTTTGTTGAATGCTTCTTCTGCATCTATGGCTATGATCATGTGATTTTTTTCTTTTGGTCTGTTTTTGTGGTGTATTATATTGGTTGATCTTCTTATATTGAACCCTCCTTGCATACCCTAGAAGAAATTCACTTGGTCATGGTGTGTAATTCATTTGATGTGTTGTTGAATATGATTAGCAAGTATATTTTGAGGATTTTAACATCTAGGTTCTTTAGAGAGTTTGGTCATAATTTTCCTTTCTTGTGGTGTCTTTGTTTGGCTTTGGTAATAGGGTAATGCTGACATCATAGAATGAGTTAGGCAATGTTTCTTCTAATTCTAGTCCTTGCAAGCATTTAAGCAGGATTGGTGTTAGTTCTTTCTGGAATATTTGGTAGAATTCACCTGTGCAGCTATCTGGTCCTGGGCTCTTCCTAGTTGGGAGGTTTGTGATGACTAATTCTATCTCTTTACTTGTGATTTGTCAGTTGAGTTTATCAATTTCTTCTTTAGTCAATGTAGGCTGCTTGTGTGTTTCTAGGAATTTGTCCATTTCTTCTAAAATATCCTTCTGGTTGGCATATAATTTTTCAAAGCATGTTCTTATGATACTCTTTATTTCTGTGGGGTCAGTGGTGATATCCCTTTCCTCATTTATTATTTTGTGTATTTGCATCTTCTCTCCTTTTTCTTTGTTATTCTAGCTAAGGGTTTGTCATTTTTATTGGTCTTCTTGAAAAGCCAGTTTTGGTTTTGTTTATTTTTTCTAGTGCTTTCTTATTTTCTATTTCTATTTAGTTCTGCTCTAACCCTTATTCCTTCTTTCTTTCTACTTCCTTTGGGGTTAGTTCTGTGGTTCTTTTTCTAATTCCTCCAGGTGTGCAGTTAGGTCTTCAATTTTAGCTCTTTCTTCTTTTTTGATGTATGCATTTATCATTTTGAATTCCCCTCTTAGTATAGCTTTTGCTGCATCCCATAGGTTTTGATATGTTGTGTTGTCATTTTCATTCATTTCAGGTAGTTACTGATTCCTTTTGAAATTTCCTCCTTGATTCACTGTTTGTCTAAGAGTATGCTTTTAAAATTTCCATATGTTTGTGCCTACTTTTGTTCTCTGACCCTTACTGATTTCCACCTTTATTCTATTGTGGTTAGAGAAATTACTTTGTATAATTTTTTTTTTTACTAGATTTTTTTAATTGATTTTGTAAAAATATCACATTAAAAAAATGTATGAGGTCCCATTCAACCCCACCACCCCCACCCCACCACTTCCCCCCCCAGCAATACTCATTCCCATCATCATGACACATCCATTGCATTTGGTAAGTACATCTCTGGGCATCTCTGTACCTCATGGTCAATGGTCCACATCATGGCCCATACTCTCCCCCATTCCATCTAGTAGGCCCTGTGAGGAATTACAGTGTCTGGTGATTGCCCCTGAAGCACCTTCCAGGGCAGCTCCAAGTCCCAAAGACGCCTCCACATCTCGTCTCTTCCTGCCATTCCCCATACCCATCAGCCACCATGTCCACTTTTCCCACTCCAATGCCACCCTTTCTCTGTGGACATTGGATTGGTTGTGTCCATTGCACCTCTATGTCAAGAGGAGGCTCAGATTCCACATGGATACTGGATGTACTCCTCCTGCTTTCAGTTGTAGGCACTCTAGGCTCTATGGTGTGGTGGTTGTCCTTCTTCAACTCCATCTTAGCTGAGTGAGGTGAGTCCAATAAATCGGATTGTAGGTGCTGGAGTCTGTTGAGGCTCAGGGCCTAGCTATCACATTGTCAGTCCAGAGATTCAAATCCCCTAAATATATCTTAAACCCCAACACCAACTACAACTCCAGCACAGTAGCATGAAAGTCTTATGAAGAGAGATCCCATCTAAGTCCAGATTCATCACGCATAAACACCAGCTCCAAAGAAGGGCCATCTGACATGGCAGTGAACCCCATCTGCCATGACCATAGCACCCATGGGTCTCGTTAGCCCTCAAAGGACCAATACCTGGGGGTTGTATCTACTTTATCTGTCTCTTAAACTCTGCTCAGTTGTGCATAAGGGCAATCCTTCTGACAGCCTCTAGACTCTTTTTTAGAGACTCATAGCCATATAAACTCATTTCTCCTTTCCATTTCCCCCTTACATTAGCTCAAACAGCATTTTAAAGTCATGTTATTTTATGTAGACAGGGATATTCTGCTGATCCACACTGAACCTTCCATTCCCTGGCACCGAGGGATCACTATCAACTACCAACTGATGATGCAACTGGAAAATGACCTTGAATGGAAGGTTCAATACTTTGTATAATTTTAATCTTTCTGAATTCATTGAGAATTTTTCTGTGGCCTTGCATGTGGTGTATCTTGGAGAATGATCCCTGTGCGCTTGAGAAGAATGCATATCCCACTGTATTTGGATATTGTGTTCTGTATATGTCTATTAGGTTCAGATCCCCTAATGTATTTTTCAAAAAATTTGTTTCTTTATTGATTCTCTGTTGAGATGTTCTGTGTAATGGTAATAATGTTGTATTAAAGTCCCCACTATAATTGTATAAGCATCTATTTCTCTACTTAATTTTTCCATTGTTTGCTCCAAGTATTTTGAGGCACCCTGGTTAGGTGCATAAATGTTTACGATTGCTCTTTCTTCTTGAAATATTACCCCTTTTACTAATCTATAGTAGGCCATCTTTGTCTCTTATAATAGTTTTGCATTTAAAGTCTATTTCGCCCCGTATTAGTTAGCTACTGCCACCCTTTTTTTGGTTATTGTTTGTTTGTAAGATTGTTTTCCATCCATTCACTTTTAGCCTCCTTGAATCCCTGGGTCTAAAGTAGGTTGCTTATAGATAGCATATAGATGGGTTGTATTTCCTTATCCATTCTGCCAATCTTTGTATCTTGATTGTTGAGTTTAATCCATGTACATTCAGTGTTTTTACTCTCAAGGAGTTACTTATGTTAGCCATATTTCTTTGGTTTTATGTATATCATCTGTTGTTTTTATTTCTCTTTTTGACTTTTTAGTTGTTCTTTCACTCTCTTCCAACTCTCTCCTGTTTTTTCCTTTCATCCTGCAGAATCCCTTTAGTATTTCTTGAAGGGCAGGTTTCTTTTTGGCATACTCTCTTAATTTCTGTTTATCTGTGAATATTTTGAAATCTCCATCATTCTTGAATGCCAGCTTTGCTGGATAGAGAATTCTTGGCTGGACATTTTTTTCTTTTAGTACTTTAACTATGTCATACCACTGCCTTCTTGCTTCCATAGTTTCAGCTGAGAAATCAGACTTAATCTTATTGAGATTCCCTTGTATGTCATGGTTCTCATTTTTCTTGCTGCTTTAGTATTTTGTCTTTGTCTTGAGCATTGGACAGTTTGGCAAAGATATCTTGGAGTAGGCCTGTTGGGATTTATACTGCCTGGGGTGCACTGTGCTTCCTGGACATGTACATCCATCTCTCTCAGTAGGGTTGGAAACTTTTCTGCCATTATTTCCTTCAACATTCTTTCTGTCTCCTTTCCCTTGGTCTCCCTGTGGGATTCCTATAATGTATATGTTTGTGCATTTTGTGTTGTCATTAAAATCCCTAAGTCCCTCTGGATTTTTCCTATCTTTTTATCTATTTGTTTATTTATCTCTTTGATTTCAGATATACTGTCTTTCACATTGCTAATTCTTTCCTCTGCCTGTTCAAATCTGCAGTTATGTGCTTCCATTGTGTTTTTAATTTCTTGGATTGTGCCATTCATCACCATTGAATCCATTATCTTTTTATGTATGTTTAGAATTTCTTTAGTATGTTTTCCCAGTGTCTTCTTAATATCCTTAATCTCTTCCTTCACCTCATTAAATTGATCCATGATATTTGTTTGGACAGCTTTGTTTAGTTGTTCAATGTTCTGCATCTATTCATGGTTTTTTAGTTCATTGGACTGGGCCATGCCTTCCTCCTTCTTGATATGGTTTCTAATCTTTTGTTTCTGTCTGGTCACTTTTTATCTTGATGAATTTTTTTGGTTGATTAGATTCTCTCTCTACTCTAGGGTTTTATTCAGCTGCTGTTTTTGTGTGTGTGTGTGTGTTAAGTTTTCTCTTTGGTATTTTGTTTTTCTTGTTCTATTTCCTTGCTGTTTTCTATGTTCCCTTGAAGGAAAAAGATTAGGGCCAGAGGAAGTGAAAGAGGTAAGAAAAGAAAAAGGGTAATTGCAATAATAATAGTGAAAGTTAGAAGAAAGACTGTATAAGTCCCAGGAAAATGAATATTTAACTCATGTAAGCAGTGTAGAGTAATAGGAATAGAAAAGTGGAGTATGTACGATGAAATGGGAAGCCAAATAGAGAAAATGTATAGAATGAATCAAAAGCCCAGAATGAGGAGAGAAGGAAAGAGTAAAGAAAGGGGGGAAAAAGTTAATAATAATAATTTAAAAAAAAAACAAAATAAACAAGATAGAAATAAAAATCAGAAAAATTGAGGACTAAACAAAGAAAAGTGGGATGTTAGAACAACAACAGAAAATGGAAGATAGAATGATGAAGGCAGTAAAAGAGATAGTGTTGGTAGACAAAATCGGTATACACAGAAAAGGGATAACCAAGGAAGAGGAACCACATCAAACAAGAAACAAGTCAAGAGCTAACTTGAGCAATTTATCTCCTTGTCTACCTCTCTCCAGATCAATGCCCTGAAGCCTCCTGCTCTGTGGGTTCCCAAACAGCTTGGGAACAGGATCTTGCCTCAACTCTGCTGCTTTTTTTGTGAGAGAGATTGAGTGAACACTTTAACTGATGCCATTTTGCTGCTCAAATCAATTTTTTAAAAACTATTAAATTACCTGAGATTCAGAATAAAGAGAATTCCAGAAATGTCAGGCCATGAAATACAAAGAAAGAATCAGAAACTATTTTAGATGAATGCAGACTAAAAGGACATGACAAGTAAATATAATGCTTGGTCTTGAATTGTTTTTTTCATATAAAAGACATTAATGGAGACTTTGTCAAAATTTCAGTAAGGGTTGTAGGTTAGGTAATATTACCGTCTCAATGTTAATGTACTGATATTGATAACTATGAACACAGTACATAGAAATGACATATTTAGAGGTAAAAGAGCATCACGTCTGCATCTTCTCTTAAATAATTCAGGAAAAAAATCTGTATCTATAGAGAGAGAAAGGGAAAGAAAAAAGGACAAGGCAAATGTAGTGAACTGCTAACATTCAGGGAATCTGGTAGACTATTGTGGAATTCTTTGTATTGTTCCTATGTCCTTTCTGTTACCTTTGAATTATGTAAATAAACACATCTTTCAAAAATAAAGTGATATAGTATTAGAAACAGATACAGCTGAGAACATGATTAAAGTAGTTAAATGTTCACGAAGAAAACTAACAAAAGACTATTGAATCTTAGTGAGGATGCCGCAAAAGGGCCAGTTTTACATACTGCTAGTCAGAGTATAAGTCAGGACAAGTCTCTGCAAAACATTTGGTGATATGTATTAAGTCTTTGACAATGTGAGTCCCATTTATTCAGTAATTACATTCTGGAAATGTCTCCTAAGGAAATAATATGAAAATGTGGAAACCTCTATGTACTAAGTATGTCAAACCTAGCATTATTTATAAAGCTAAAAATGTTAGAAAACTACATATCTTTTAATAATTATATGGCTATGTACATTATGGTAGAACATTATGGTTGGATATAATATAACAGTAAATATAATGAAGAACATGGTAGCTAACATATAGTTAGTATTATGAACAATACTGAGTCCTTTAATCTCATTAATTCTCACAACATCTTCTAAATTGTTATTTGCAAAGAGTTTGTATTATTTTAAGAAAAATTATATGAATTAAGTGTGAAATTCAGGATATGAAGTCTTATATCATGTGATTAGAACCAAGTTAAAAAAATTATTGAATATAGAGTACAAGGAAAATTACTAAAAGTGTGATAAGGACCGTCTTTACAATTTGAGGAGGGAGATTTATTTTGTTTCTTTTTCTTTTCCCTATTTTACCAAATTTATGTAAGAGACACACAGTAATTTTATAATAAAATATGACAAAATGAAAACATTTGAAAGAGAATGTTATAGTAGAAAGGGTTTTAGTAGAAACCTGTGTATAGCTTTTATTTGAACACCATGAATTTGAAAATATTGTTGAAAGTATTAGCAGGTTAATTAATAAGTGTGGAGGTGGTTGTCATATTTAACCCAAATAGATTTCTCTAGACATAGAATTATTAGATTTTTTATTGCAACACCAACATACATTATAAAATCATTGAGAAAATATTTGATGCCTATTGCAAGCTTACAGTTAAATAATAAATTTTTTTTCAGATTGTGTCTGCACTATATTGTAGCCAATATAAACATATAATTCAAAAGAGTTGCTTCTGATGAAGCAAAACAAGGTAAATGGCATCGTCCCAAATCCCTCAAGATGGAGGAATGAACAAATTGGGTGGGGGGGGGGTGGTAGGGTGGTGGTGTAACAACTGACCAAAGCAAATTTATTGTTATTGTAGTGATTATCTTGTGTTAACTGAGCATGTTGTAACATTGGTATAAAAATAAATTTTGAATTAAAAAAGTAAAGTAATTGTGCATTATAGTATAAATGTAATATAAAAACATAGCATAGCATAGGTCACATTCCAGAAATTTCAAAGAATACACTCTTTGGACTTCTAAGTTAGTAATTTACATTTTAAAGAGATAGTAATATGAAATCTATATTTGGTATGGATACATTAAATGCATAAGATGAGAGTTGGAGCCTTACAATTGTATACTTACTGTCATATTGGTTGAGACAATAATGAAAATATTGAGTGAATATCTTCCAATTTAAGTTCAAGCTTAGAACATCATAATGATCATATCACTAAGGTAAAAACATTGTTTCCTAAAAAATTTTACTTTAAAACCTAAACCCACAATTAGAATAAAATTTCCTTTTTTTTTTTTGTAGCCAAGACTCATAGATTGATTCAGAAAATAGTTTCTAAAACGATCTAAATATTGTATAATAATACTAGGTATTCTGTATCTTTTGCACAAATTTTAAGGTCATTTAGACTAGCCCTTATTAAGGTGAAAAAAAGAGAAAAGATGTAATCTACTTATTTCAATAAAAGGAATATTTATAACTGATGTTTATAAGAGTGTACTAAATAGTTGTTTAATAATTTAATTAAAAAATCACCCATAATTTCTTCAAGTAATTGCCTTCAAATAAAACTTTAATACAACTGATCTTGATTGTAAGAAACCTATATAAATTATGAAAAATTTCTGTCTTGTGAGAAACAAATGATTAATCAAGATTTCAAAGATAAAGCATTCGTTTCAGAAGTGAGAGAGAGAAAAATAATCTCCACTAAAGGAGCAGGAGGCTATCAGGAGATAAATTCAGAAGAGGAGGAGTTTTATTTTGAAGAGGCTTAAATGAAAATCATTAAATATAATATTTATCAGCTGTGGTCCTGCAAAATATTACAAGCTTTATGGGCTTATGACAATATTTACTTCATTTACAATTTATTGTTTTGATTTTGTTTCAAAATTAGATTTTAGTAAAAGAAATTTGTTTTCTCTTGAACATATTAAAACACAAGCCTATGTACATCTAACAAAGGCCTTTCAAGGATTTCACATTTAAGAGATAAAATGTGATATTTTCTTATGTTAAATGTTGGTTAACATTTTTAGAGCAAGGGACAAAATATTTGTTCTTTTTTTTCCCCTTCATAACAATTCAGAACTTCAATTTCCATGTAAGAAGTCCTAAAATGTCAGATCAGGCAAAGAGACCTTAGAAATTACCCATCCAAAATATTCATTCTACAGATGAGAAATTTAATTCCTGAAAGATTAAAGGTTTACAGTTCACATTTTTAAAAAAAGATTTATTTATTTATTTATTTATTTATTTATTTATTTATTTATTTATTTATTTATTTCTCTCCCCTTCCCCCCTCCCACCCCAGTTGTCTGTTCTCTGTGTCTATTTGCTGCGTCTTCTTTGTCTGCTTCTGTTGTCAGCGTCACGGGAATCTGTGTTTCTTTTTGCTGTGTCATATTGTTGTGTCAGCTCTCTGTGTGTGCGGCACCATTCCTGGGCAGGCTGCACTTTCTTTCGCGCTGGGCTGCTCTCTTTACAGGGCACACTCCTTGCGCGTGGTGCTCCCCTACGCGGGGGACACCCCTGCGTGGCAGGGCACTCCTTGCGAGCATCAGCACTGCACATGGGCCAGCTCCACACTGGTCAAGGAGGCCCGGGGTTTGAACCACGGACCTCCCATGTGGTAGACGGACGCCCTAACCACTGGACAAAGTCCACCGCCCTCACATTTTTAAACAAAAGGATGTCCCCAGGATAGCAAAATCTTGGTTCAGGATCCATCATTAACATTATGCCTATTACTCTCTATTTCTATTCTAAGAGAAAAGAGGGCAAGTATATCACACCCTGGAAATAGATTGAGGAGATTAGGTGGAAACAACATGGTTGGTACCTATACTTCCTAGTTTTCAAGGGACACTTCTGTTTGCCCTTGTTATGTTGACATAATTATTATAGTTCCCCTTTTCATGCTTAAACTGTACATCTTAGTTTGGACGCTGGTGTATTTTTTTAAATTTTTTTATTTAATTCATTTATAAAAAAAAATATTACATTAAAAAGCATGAGGTCCCATTCAACCCCACTGCCCCCACCCCCCACAGCAACACTCTCTCCCGTCATCATGACACATCCATTGCACCTGGTAAGTACATCTCTGGGCATCGCTGCACCCCATAGTCAATGGTCCACATCATAGCCCACACTCTCCCACGTTCCATCCAGTGGGCCCTGGGGGGATCTACAATGTCCTGTAATTGTCCATGAAGCACCACCCAGGACAACTCCAAGTCCCGAAAACGCCTCCCCATCTCATCTCTTCCTTCCATTCCCCGCACCCAGCAGCCACCATGGCCACCCTTCCCACACCAATGCCATATTTTCTCTGTGGACATTGGATTGGTTGTGTCCATTGCACATCTATGTCAAGTGGGGGCTTAGATTCCACATGGATACTGGATGCAATCCTCCTGCTTTCACTTGTAGGCACTCTAGGCTCCATGATGTGGTGGTTGGCCTTCTTCAACTCCATGTTAGCTGAGTGGGGTAAGTCCAATAAATCAGAGTGTAGGAGCTGAAGTCTGTTGAGGCTCAGGGCCTGGCTATCATATTGTCAGTCCAGAGATTCAAATCCCCTAAATATATCTTAAACCCCAACACCAACTGCAATTCCAGTAAAGTATCATGAAAGTCTTGTGAAAAGAGATCCCATCTGAGTCCAGTTCCATCACGCAGAAACACCAGCTCCAAAGAAGGGCCATCTGACATGGCAGTGAACCCCATCTGCCATGACCATAGAACCTGTGGGTCTCTTTATCCCTCAAAAGAACCAGTACCTGGGGTTGTATCTACTTTATCTGTCTCTGAGACTCTGCTCAGGTGTGCATAAGGGCAATCCTTCTGACAACCTCCAGACTCTTTTTTAGAGACTCGTAGCCATAATTTCTCTTTTCCATTTCCCCCTCACATTAGGTCAAACAGCATTTTAAAGTCTAGTTGCATCTTCAGCTGGTATTTGGTAGTGATCCCTCGGTGCCAGGGAGGCTCATCCCCGGGTATCATGTCCCACGCTGGTGGGAATGGACTGCATCTACATGCTGAGTTTGGCTTCGAGACTGGCCACATTTGAGTAACATGAAGGCTGTGAGGAGGAAACTCCCAGGCACAATGCTGCCCTAGGCCTTGTTCTTATTGCAGGCGTATAGGCTCACAAGCATAGTCATTAGTATCAGGAGCCCACTGTTGGACCCTCATTCCTTCCTCGTTCTTACTTTTGCACCTGGGGGACTGCTGCTGCTCCCCTAGGGACCACGACAGAGCACCCCCCGCCAGGAACCTAGTACCCCCCCAGCTATTGTTTTTAATTGTTTCCACTATGAGTATATCTAAACATTACCATGCACCCTGGACATATGCCCTGTATAACTCCCTGTGAACCATATATAGGCTGTCAATAACATCCCATACCAGTATTCCTCTGCCATCATTGTTGAACCACTCTGTGATCCAAAACTTCCTGTAAAGTGAATCCCAATATAATGTCAGGTTCCCTTACTAGTAAAATGGAATATAGTGATGAGTTTAAAGGTTAGATCTAGAGTACATTTTGATTTGGAAAAATTTCTACATCCTGTCTTTTTCTTTTCTTTTTTCCTGATTTTTGAGCTTCTCTTCACAAGAGTCTTAGATCACAGTAATTCATATATACAATATACAGTACTCCCACACATCCACCATAAAACCTTTTCCCTTCCACAGCGATAATCTTTTAACTTATTCATATCATATTTACTGAAACTGATGTACGGACTCCGAAACAATAGCTTTCAAACAAGGTGACATCTGTGCTTACAATGTGGTCCATACTTTAGGATATACAGTTTTCTAAATTTTTTAGAAATTTTTTACATTATGGTTTACATTATTAGTCTGTCGTCCCCTGTATGTTTTTGGTGTAATATTACATGTTTTATATTCATCCTCGTGTACTCTTGCGAAACTCCTCTCTTGCGCTGGACGCTGGTGTATTGAATTGTGGTACCTGGGTTTGGACTTTTCTTGATCTTGCTCTGCATTCAGGTGGGTATGGATCCACTGTAAATAGATTGTTACTTCAGTCAAACTGTGGTGCAGCTAAATCGGGTTGGGCTTCAATATGGATTACTGGTGTCCTTTATAAGCAGAATGAAGTTTGGGCATAGAGAGAGAAAGCTATGGGAAGAAGCTGGAAGTTCACTCCTTCCCATAGAGGAAAGGAGAAGACATAGCCATGTGAATTACCATGTGACCGAAAAGTTAAGGACCAAGGGTCAGGAGCAGACAGCCCAGAATGTCAGTGTTCAGAGAGAAAGCCTTGCCTTCCTGATGCTTTGATTCTAAACTTCTCTTACCCTCAAAACTGTGAGCTAAAAATTCTCATTGTTTAAGCCACCCCACCATATGGTATTTGTTTTATCCTGCCGAGAAACTAAGACAGACATCCTCGGGCATTAGATGTTCAGTTTGATTAAATCATGTGGATAGAGTAAGGTATAGTGGGATATGTTCCCTTTTGCTCACATTGTTCCAGCTAATCTAAGTGCTTTGGGAAAGAGAATGAATGAATGGCTTTTCCAGAAATACATAAAGTTAGCAGCTCAACGGTTTATCACCTTTATTTTGCTTCAATTGGGCAATTGTATATTATAGATTTTATGGATTTGAGCTCATCTTAAGGCAGCATTTGCCTCATCCTTGCCCAAGGACACTAGTAGTTGTGAGGCAGATAGTTTAGGGAATGAAAAGATGAGGCTGGGACCTGCAGAAAAACATGGTCGTGAAACACATGGCCAAGGAACCCACCTGAAATCCTCTGAGAGAAAGACTCCCACTATGGGAAGAACCCATGAGAATTTTCCTTGATCAACCAGGATGAAGGAAAAGCCTGGATAGTCTCAAGGGGCCTTAATCATTGGGGGCGCCTGGGGGAATCGATGGGTGGGGTAATCAAAACAGTGACCATCTGGGATCTCTCCTCTGAAAATTAGTAAATGGAAGGAATAATTAATGATTTAAAAAGCAAGCTCTGAGGCCAAATGGTCCCTTTTTCTCCTTGGACCAGTCGTAAGTACGCCTGGGAACCCGTAATCTTTTATTTTTTCCCACTTATATTCTTTTCCCTCATTTCCTTAATAAACTACTGGCCTAACTCAACTGGCATGTTCTTAAATTTTTTTATGTAACATAGCCAAGAACCTAGAGGAAATTCGGCAATAGTTGGATATTCACTATATATATATATAATTTATCTTCAATTCTTGGCTTTTTACCTTCCCAAATACATTGTAAACAGAAAATCTGAAGATCTGATGGGAAGTTGGGAAGAAAGAAGTGGAAAAAACAATAATACACAGCCTTCCACTGGAAGCAGTAATTTTGTTTAAATTATTATTTAGAAGTGAAGGCACAGATAAATTAGCACATGCAAATTATGTGCAAACATATTTGGCCTTCTTAATTCATATACCTCAAATCTGAATAAAAACATTGATGTAAGGGCAAAGATATAGTCCCAATTTTCTATAACAGCAAACCAAAGTCTGGATTTTGTAAGGAGATGGTTACTCTTGAATAAGCTTGCATTCATGGAATTTCGTTAATATTCTCACCAAACCAAATTCCTGTCTTATGTAGTTAAATGGCCAAATTTATGCAACTTAAAGATGAGCTCAACAGTAATTTTTGGTGTTAAATTGATGTTTTATGGTAATCAGCGATGAGTCATTCTTTCTGAGTTGACTTACTCTGCACTTTCGTTTTGGCATGAAAGTGGTTTTAAGTTCACAATTATGTGAGTGGATTGCTCCTATGCAATTGAAATGCAAAGGTAATACTTGAAGAAAATCCTTGTTTAATATACATATGCAATTATTTTACACATATTCCGTATATACCAAAATCCATCAAGGATAGGTTCAAAAGCAAAAAGTTCTTTTTACTTACGTATTGTTAAACTATACATCAATCTATTAACAGTCTCCCTGCCCCTGCCATCCCAACTACCTTGATTGAAGAGGTTGTGTTAAACTGACTGCTCTTTCTGAAATGAGATGTTCATATCACAGAAAAATGAAATTTATTGTTGTTCATTTCTCTATTAAGAGTGGGGACTTCAGGTCACATCTGAAGTGAACTAATACTTTCATTACTGTGAAACTTGCATTATGCTTTATTGCTGTATCTGAATGAGTGGAGGAGGGAATTGGGAAGTGATACAAAGGAATAAGGTGAAGAGGTTAAAAAAAGACTCATCCGCTTATACTATTTACTGAAGATGAAAATTTGCAATGGGTATTGATGTCAGTATGTGTATTTTTTTTTTAATTTCTCTCCCTTCCCCTCCCCCCCTCACCCCCCCCCCAGGTGTCTGCTCTCTGTGTCCATTTGCTGTGTGTTCTTCTGTGACTGCTTCTATCCTTATCAGCAGCACTGGGAGTCTGTGTTTCTTTTTTTTTTTTTACGTCAGCTTTCCGTGTGCGGCGCCATTCCTGGGCAGGCTGCACTTTCTTTCACGCCGAGTGGCTCTCCTTACGGGGCGCACTCCTTTCACGTGGGGCTCCCCTACACAGGGAGCACCCCTGTGTGGCAGGGCACTCCTTGCACACATCAGCACTGCGCATGGGCCAGCTCCACACGGGTCAAGGAGGCCCGGGGTTTGAACACTGACCTCCCATGTGGTAGGTGGACGTCCTATCCACTGGGCCAAGTTCACTTCCCTATATGTGTATTTTTAATTTCCACTGAATGGTGGAACAGTTCTCCCCCTAGGAAGGCTTAGAGCAAGGTGTTTTGGGGAAAAGAAGACAAAGGAGCTCATCCTGAATTTATTAGACATAATGAACTAAGACCCAGATGCTACCACATAACATAAGTTACAATCTAAATGACATATTTATATTCACCTAAGCAGTTCCTCAGGTACTTTAAGCTAAGTTCATGGAAAAAAAGACTTCCAAACACCATTCATACCATCAGGGATAATCATAGGATAAGAAACATCCATCCATTGCTGGGGTCATGGAATGGGGTTTTAACTTTCAGTTTGACTTACATGCTGTTGTCTTATCATAGGCACTACAGTTGCAGTTTTACAGCATGGATTTTCTTGGCTTATTTTAGAATCACAGAAAGAGTAAGCTTGCAAATCTTTTAATAAGGCAATTACATTCAGACAAAGATTAGATCTCAGTGGCACAATAGATTTTTGCTATATTATTCAGTATCTTTTTGATATTCCACTGTCACTAGACAAAGCTGTAAATGGTAATGTGACAAGTCTATTCAGAAGACAACAATGTGGGTTTCCTTAATTGTGTTCACTTATGTAACACACAAACCTTCACTTAATTTTTTTTCTTGCCTGTTTTGAAAAAGCAGAAAGAAAATACCACTTAGAGTCACAAAAAACCCTGTTGAATCTATCTTTGAAATCTACATTTTGTATTTGTAAAATGGAAATGTTGAGATAGTCAATCATTTAATTTTTATTTGGTAAAAATATCTCATGATTCAAAATGTCAGTCTTAATATAGAAATGGATTACTTTGTAAGAAAAAGAACAACCATTAATAAGTATTTAACAAATTGTTTAAAAATGTGTGCTTTGGCTGATGGGATATGATCCATGTGAACCCATATGGTCGTTTCTAATGGTTACTAATGAAAAGAGACTTAAGGCAAATATTTTGTTTCATCTATTTTCTTCATGGCTTAACCACTCCTTCTAAATTCTTTTTTTGAAAATAACAGTAGAAATGTAAGATATATGGTCATTTTAGCAAAACCCAATTTTATATTAATTTATATTGATATATCAGTTTTTTAGGGAGAAGGAAATCATGTTCATGTGCTCTAATATTTTTTAAATTTTATAAATTAATATTCATAGATTAATTTTTAAAAATGGAGTATAATGGCACTTATCTGAATTGTCTAAGTTTGAGATTATATAGCTAACACTTCATTTAATTTACCATATATTGTTTGAAACTAATGAATTTATAGGAGTAATTATCCTTGAAGGTTAACTCAGGCAGGACAGATGGAGACTCTAATCTAGTGGAGAAAGTACTGTGTTCTAATTTTATATCTACAACTGACATCTTGATTTCACTTTATCTTTTTGTATCCATTTCCTCATCAGTAAAACAGAGGAAATGCCTGATATGAGGATGGAATAGAAAACTGCTTGAGAAAACTTCTGTAAATATTAAATCACTACACAAAGGCCATAAGTATTAAGGTAGATATAAAAGACATGGGTAGTTTCCCTAATTATAAATTTGGAAGAGTCACATCCTGAGTCACAAATGATCACATCCTGAGACCATTTGGCCTTAGAGCTTGCTTTTTAAATCATTAATTATTCCTCCCATTTACTAATTTTCAGGGGAGAGATCCCAGACGTTTGCTGTTTTGATTGATTACCCCACCCATCGATTCCCTCAGGGGCGCCCAATGATAAAGAAGTAAGAATATGGTTAAGAGTGTACATCAAGAATTACCGTTAAAGAGGTTTCCAGGTAGAAATCAACAAAGGACTCTGACCAGAAATTTTATGATGACTTCGGAAATAATTGCTAAATGATATGCTAGAGTAGAACCTTATTAAATGACCAAAATACTCTGCATGACATTTGCCAATTTTATATACTTGAAAAAGTGATTGATAGAACTTTTCTTCTTACTGAAAAGCACCGCAAAACATTTTGTTGTTTTTGCATAAAAACTAAAAGAATACTTAGAGAAATTGCAATAATTAAGAAATAACTAAAATTTTCTTGGTAATTTTGAGACGTTTTCACAAGCACTATAGCAATGAATAGAGGAGCTGGGAGTTATTATGCTTTGATGATACTACAGAAATCAGCACTTGTATATGCCTACCACAGTTTATCATCGCAATGAACCTGGCCAACAGAGGTCAGACCACAGTACTTTACTTGTATCTGGTGCTTCCAAGAATTATAAAGATAATAAAAACAATACCCCATGATTGTTAAAATATGGGTAAATTAAAATATTTACATTACTGCTACAAGGACCTAAATAATTATTATTGGATTCTTTTTAATTTAATTAGCTCCTACACTTATGCAAATTCATTAGAATTCTCACAAGGCATAAGCATGTCTTGATGGTGTCCATGATACAGATTTTTCATGGACCTTAAAATATCATGCACAAGTTTGATAATTATTATAAAAATGTTAAAAATAATTTTCAGCATATAGATTCTAATGAATGAATAAATAATACTTTATTGACTTTGGCTCAGATGGCAAGGCCACATGACTTGGGAATAACCAAATGTTGGCAGAACAAAAGTGAAAAATCAATTGCAATTGATTATTTAAACTTGGAATTTCAGGGTACTCAGTCAGGATTTATTCTAAGCCAAGCCCCAGTAGGAGCACTCTTTGAATCTCTTTGATTTGTAAACTGTCTCCAGTTCTTCACCTTACACAGTTAGTTTGCAATCAGAATTGCTTTTTTAAAGGAGGGCATCTGATTTGTGGATGAACCTTCTATAGTTCCTCTGATTTATCTTTGTTCATATCCTTATTAGTGTCCACCTCCCTTCCACTATTTTTGAATTCTGGGCCTCTTCTTCAGATATTTCTCCTTTATATAATTTTAATTTCTGGGATTGCTAGAAAGCCCTTCAGGACTCCATTACCCCTGTGATGTTGTGCTATTGAATGGTGGGGGAGGGAGGGGAGAACTCATTTGATCTCAGTCAAATGAGGTTGGGGCATCATTAAATTGAAAGCCAGGAGGGACTCAATTGGAAAGCACCACATCATGCTTTTTGTGTATGGCCCCTGCCTCTTGGGGTCATACTAAAAGTGGCAGCACTATCAGAAAGTAAAAAGCTGCTGGAGGAGATAACAGGGATGATTAAAAATTCTCCATGAAAGTGCTTCTGTATTTATTGTACTACACTTAGAACCAGAAAGGTCTTAGAGATCTGACTATGCTGGCAAAACCCTGATAGGACCATTGTTGTTTATAAAGGATTTCTTGTTCCAGCATATTGGGATCAAAAGTTAAGCCGTTCAATTTGCCAACAAAATCCATAATATCATAAATTTAATTTGCATATGAACAGAGCTAAATAAACTGAAGTTACAATTACTAAATGGTTGGTGAATATTACAAACACTGATTTTTAAAATCAGAGATGTTGAGTTCTATGATGTCATTAATCCATGTGTTTATAAATAGGTATTTGCATGGATAACTAATTTTGTGTATAAAATAATTTGTAATCAAATGTGTCCACATAAAAGATATTTCAAGTTTCTACTAGGAGAATATGCTTTTAAAATTTTATTGACTGACATATTTGACTATAACAACAAATATACTATCATTTTTATCTTCTTTATTTAGTGTAGCCAGTATAGAACTTTTCAACCCATTAAACCATGGGCCACTTTGTTAAGGCAAATGATAATCAAGCTGTGTATTGGCTCCTCCATGCACATCTTTTTAAACAAAATAGGTTACAAAAAGAATGATTCATCAATAGAAAGTATGAGGTTTTCAATTATTACTGTGAGTACAGGAAAACAAAGTGTAGGTAAACTCTTTAGGTGAACTTGCACATTGTCACAAATAAATTAGAAGTTGACTAGTCGCTTTACACTCATTGATGGCAGGAACTGTGTTATTATACATTTTTCTGTCAAGTTTTGAGTCTTTATCTGGCCTTCTTGATGGAAGGTCATTTAATCTTTGTTACCAGCCACGTTTTCTGCCGCCCTCAACCGCAAAACCCATTGGCCCCCTCATTGTTGCCTACACACATTTCTGTGCCTCTGACCATGCTGTTTCCCGTCTGGACTTTGTTCCTCTACAACTTCCAAAATATAATCTGCCTGGTAGTATGAAATGTCATTATCTGCAAAGAGCCTTCCTCAATTCTGCCAAGGGAGCTAAAAAAAAAAATCTTTTGCTCCCTACAGCTAGTATGGCATTTGCCACCCACATTGCTATTATAAAATACACATACGCATTTGCATTGTATCGTACATTTGTATTTCTCTTTGTTAAATTCTTGTGTCTAGGAATAGTGAAATTCATCTAAATATTCCTAAAACCTAGCATATAGCACCCTCTCAATAAATGATTTCTAAATGTAAATATGAGAGAAGGAATAATTTTTAATTGGATAGAAACAGTGGCCATATTATCATATAAACAAGAATTGAAAAGCAAAAATCTGTTGTAAGTATGACACAGATGAGAAATTGCTGAAAGGACCAGAATTCTCTACTTTTCTGTAGTAATAAAAGGAGAAGTTTCACTTTGCCCAGGAAGCATCAAAAAGTGAATGGGAAACAATAAAGTCTCATGGTATCCTATTGCAATTCATACCTTTTGTTTTATTGGATCCTATCTGCAAATGAAAAAATGTTTTAAATAATAAAACTTGTATTTCTGGGTTTGACATTATTGTCCCATCTTGATAGGAATAAAAGCCTTAAGACTTTACTAAAATCAATAAATTACTATTCTTCCCAATATAACCATAAATGGAACTATTTTGATAAGTTTATTTCCTTGTGAAGCTATTAGGATCTGTTCATTTTATAGCTGATTTTAAAGCAAGCATATACGTGCACATACAAGCATGTAAGATGATCTGGGGTGATATGCATATTTGGGAAATGTATATTAGG
The DNA here is from genome assembly GCF_030445035.2 of Dasypus novemcinctus. Lineage (NCBI taxonomy): Eukaryota > Metazoa > Chordata > Mammalia > Cingulata > Dasypodidae > Dasypus > Dasypus novemcinctus. The sequence goes on from NC_080680.1 coordinate 67,657,352, forward strand.
AAAAAAAATGATTCATCTGAGCCACATTTACAATCCTTCTGCTCTTTATTTCTGTGTTTTGAAGGGGATTTCCTTAAGTTACTACAGCAGTGATAGCCTTTCACATATTTCCAGTTTTGAGCATTATGTTTTTAAGCGATCTCCTAACTTGGTTAATATTTTCACATAATTCAGTTCTTGGTAAATTTCACAGAATGCAGACTCTCTGTTAATGTTTGCTCATTCAACAATTTCAAACAGGACACTGAATGAATTTACTATTTATTTTCTCTTTTAGAGGCTAGTTTACAGATCAAGTTCTGTTTGACAGATATTTAAGCTTACATTTATATGTTTATATTATACATTTATATACATTCAAATAATAAATTCTTTCTGGCACAATGAAGCAGAGAGAGATGATTATGTAATGAACCTCTGAATTATGATTGAAAGGAAAAAGTAACTAAAAGAATGGCATCTTTAAGACCTTTTATGATTTTCATCTTAAGAGAAGAAGAATGAGATCATGTTCATGAATAAAATGTAACATTTAAAGAAAGATTTATGAATATAATCATTGCATTTTTAAATTTTGAATTCTAAGGTATGGAATGAATAATGAATTAATGAAAACAAATTTCAATAAAACACGTCAACAAACAGGAAGTAATAGAAATTTTCAGTAAATAAAGTTTCAGGTAACTTTTGGAAGATCATACATATACATGAAAATACCAGGATGCAAAGAATATATTACAGGGGAAGCACTAGTTTAAAAACAATCTTTAAAATTTGGAAAAATTGAACATGTCCAAAGGTTATACCAAAGCATGACTGGAAGTCCTTAGGATCAGAAAGCCAAAACAAAAAGGTAACTGTAACTAATAGGAGACAAGATGTCAAGGTGTGGGGTAATTATCTTCTAGAGTTATTTTCCAACTCAACTGACAGTTTTCTTTCTTTTTTAAATATTAGAAAATACCTTGTTTATTTACTGGATACCTTATGTTATTATGAATTTTTCAGACACAGTTCCATGAAACCAAGTTCTTTTAACTCTTCAAAATGAAGTCAACAATGGGAAGTGGATGTGACCCAAGTGATTGAGCTCCCACCTACCACATATGAGGTCCTGGGTTTGGTCCCCAGTGTCTCCAGGAGAAGATGAGCAAGACAGTAAGCTGGTGCAATGGGCAAGCATGGTGAGCTGATTAAAAAAGATGACACAACAAAGAAAGACAGAAAAAAGAGTAAAGACAATGACACAAAAAGTAGGGAGCTGAGGTGGCTCAAGCAATTGAGTGCCTCTCTCCCACATGGGGGTTCCCAGGTTCAGTTCCTGGTGCCTCCTAAAGCGAAGGTGAGCAGACAGCGCACAACAAATGGGCACAGAAAGCAGACAGTGAGCACAAAAAATGGGGTGGGGGGGGAGATAAATAAGTAAAAAAAAAATGAAGTCAACAAGTTTCTCCTTTAAAATAAGAGAGATTGTAAATGTATCCTCCAAGGAAGCAAGAGAGGTATACTGCTTATTTTCATAGCTGCCTTACTGCTCAGTCTACTCTCCTTTTTTCTAAGATTATGGGCAAACTTCTACCAGAAGTTTTTGCTAAAATGAAAAATTGAAAAATATTATATAAAGGTTATACCTTATATATATAATAATTTATTAACAATTATTAAGTGTCTACTTTCTACCAGGCACTGCTCCAGGTGTTAGGGAGACTGTAGTAGCTAAAACAGGCAGTCACTATTCTCATGGTGCTTATGCTCTAGTTTGGGAAGACAGAACATAAATAAATCTATGATGTTTTAGAATGTGGAAAGTGTTATGAAAAAAAGCAATAGAATTGATAGATAATGCTTTGGATGTTATCTTACACAGGAGAGTCAAAGAAAATCTTTTAGATGAGATGGGATGTAAGCAGAGACCTGAATGAAATGAGGGATAAAACTAGTCTGATATGTGGGGGGGCTGTGACGGGGAGATGGTAGTAGATTGGAGATGAAATATTGCCATTTATAAAATGCATTATTTTATTTGAACTCCACAACAACTACAGGAAAATAGACATTACTCTCATTTTTTTTTAAACTTGAGGAAACTAAAGTTTGAAGTTAAGGTTACCTGCCTTGTAAAAATAGGTGTCATACTGAATCCAAGTCAAATATTGTTAATTCAAGAAAAATGTCATTGCCACTTATTACGCAAGTCACCTTGGGAAAGTTACTTTCTCTAAGTCTCAGTTACCCACTTATTAAGATGCGGATAATAAGACTAGTGACCTTACAGTATTGTGAGAATCACAAGATTATATTAAGTCATGTTAAAAGGCTTGGCAAATGCAAATGATAAACCTTTGGCTCTAGATCAGGGGTTGGCAAAGAATGGTGGTCAGATCAATTCCTGTCTGCTGTCTGTTTTTGTATCTCATGTGAGCTAAGAATAGATTTTACTTTTAAATGATTTGAAAAATAAATGAAAGAATATTTCATGACACATGAACAGTATATGAAATTCTAATTTCATTGTCCATAAAGTTTGATTAGAATATTGTCATGCTCATTCATTTATGTTTTGCCTAGAGTTGTTTTGTGTTACAATAGCAGAGTTGAATAGTTACAACAAAGACCACATGGCTTGCAAAACCGAAAATTTACTATCTGGCCCTTTACAGAAAAATTTCATCAGCCCTGTCTCTTGAAAAGTGCTCAGCTTTTCTGGCCAAGCTATTAATAGATTCTCATTTCTTTGATTTTTGGATAACGATCTTCTCATTTCTTTGATTTTTGGATAGCTATCTTATCATACCTGATTGTTAGGGTCTCAGACAAGGAGTGGTTCCAGATTCCTCTTTATCCCTAACCCTCCTCTACCCAATCCATAAACAAGTCCTGTCAGGTACATAACCAGATAATTTGCTAAATTCAAGAATTTCACTCCTTCTCAACCATTATCCTTAGAGCAAGCCATCATCTGCTCTTGCATCCATGATGTAGAAGCCTCTAAAGGGGACTTGTCAGACCCTGGCCATTCTGCTTTTCTTCCTGCTTCCTTATACTTTGCTTCCAGTAGCCAAATGGTCCTTTTGAAATGTTAAATCTGACCATATTAAGTCTGGGTTTAAAACCCTGCCATTGTACTTTGAGCAAATCTAAACACCTTCCTAAACCCAAAATGCCCTGCAAGGTCTATTTCCAGCATACCTTTCCAATTTCATCTCTTGCAATTTTCTTCATTTATTTTTCTTTTTAGGTACACTGTCTTAGTTTTGTTCCTTGAAGACCTCAAACTCTGTTGGGAAATTGACACCTTTGCACTTATCTCCCAGCTCTTGCAGGGCTAAGATTTGCAAAGAGGTTGTGGTAGTTTGAATTATATAACCCAATTTTGACTCATTCTTAATCCACATTTCCATGGTTGAGAACCCATTGTAAATTCATCTCTTGGAGATGTCATTTTTAGCTAATGTATAAAATGAAGTTGGATCTTAATCCGTATTACTGGAAGCTTTGCAGTATTAAGAAAAATAAACTGGAAGCCAGTGTACCAGACAGCCACTGGGAGGGGCTGGAAGCTGGACCTCAATGAAACCCCAAGAGAAAGGAGGGGATGTGCCATGTGATGCTTGCAAAGATACAAGCCAGGGAACCTCAAGGATTTCTGGCAGCTAGCACCTGAGTGTTACAGACTTTGGGGAGAAAACATTGCCTTGACGATGCCTTGATTTGGGGCTTTTAGCCTCAAGCTAGAAGCCATGAAATTCCTGTTAAACATTTAAGTTAACCCATTGTATGGTATTTATCATAGTAGTCTAGTAAACTAAACAGAGGCCTTCTCAAACCACCTAGTCAAAAGCAGTTCTTCTCATCTGAATTTCCACTCCTTAACTTTTCTCTATATTGCTTTTTTTTTTTTTTCCCTCAAAGCACCTATCAGCATCTAAAATTGTTGTGTATTTTTAAAAACCTGTTTATTGTGGGTTTCCTTCCTGCTTGACTAAACACTCTATCACAGTAGAAGCTACATCTGTCTTGTATCCCCAGGGTCAGAAAACAAAAAAGTTGCTGAGCCACAGATCTTCTATACCAGGACTGTCCAACAGAATTTACCATGATGAACTGTTCTATATCTTCAGTGTTCATTATTGTGCCCACTAGATATACATGGCTCTTGAGCACTTGAACTGTGGCTACAGGGAATGAGGAACAGAATTTATAATTTAAATTTAAATAGATATATGTGGGTAGTGGTTACTGTATTAGATAATACAGTTGCAGAACTTTCAAAATACACTTATATATATGTGTGTATATATATATATGTACAGACACATACATACTTAATATGTTAATATGTTGACATACACATGTATACACTTATTGGGGATGAATGTTTAATCCTTATTCTTTTTTAAAAAAAATTTTATTTATTTAATAATCTTTATTCTTGATGTTTTCTTCTCTCTTGTAAAAAACCCAGTTAGTATAAAATTCTGACATCTCTCCATAGATTTGATTTACCTCAGGGATATGATTGGTAAATTTGGAAAGAATGAGAAGGTGGCCTCCTAACTGGGGTTCCATGTGATTTATGACTGGTTGGATGGGAATTCTTTGGTTTATGGAATTCAATTAGTAGACCCTTTGCCTCTCACACTATCCTGCATTTTCCAACTTGACTTTTATCAGCATACGGATGATATTTGAGCTCTATCAACTTCTCTTTAGCATTATTTCTCTATTTCTTAAGAACTTGGATGGGGAAGAGGTATTATTGATAGATTCTACTGAAAATTCCCAACAACATCTATATACTGTTTTTCCTTTGAAGAATGAGATCATAAACTATATCTTGTTTGACCTTCTTTTTCCTTTCATTGTAGCTTGTTTGTATGTATTGACTCCCTTATTCTTTTAATAACTTAAAATATACACACTTTAACTCTTTACCCTTTGGATAGATATTTCTAATATTTTACTTCACACAATGATTCAATAAAAATACAATAATTAGTTTGCTCTTTTGTTCACATGTAATTATTTATATAGGATAGTATTAAATGTGAATATTCTCAAAGTGTATGCATATTTTAAATTTGATAGGTATTGCCAAATTGCTTTCTAAAGAAATGTACCAATTCCTATGCTTCTTAACAGTACCTATTTCCCCATATCTTAAGCAACATTGGATATTGTCAAATTTTAAGTATTGGACCAACCTGATATGTGAAGTATAAGCCTACATTGCTATTTTAATATATCCATTCAATATGTGTGACTGAATGTATTTATGTATGTGTATTGATCATTTGTATTGCTTTTTGTGTAAATCACCAGTTCATATTCTTGTTCTTTAAAAAAATGAATTCTTTTTCTTATTGATTTTATGAGGTCTTTAAAAATTCTGATATTATTTTCTCATATATGTTATAAATAGTTCTCATTTTTATGTCACTTGTCTTTTAAATTTTAACTTGTAGCCAAATAAGTTCATTTTTTCTTTGTGGCTCTCAAACGTGTGTCTTGTCAATGAAGACCTTCTTAAATCAAAAATTATAAAAATGTTTCCATATATTTTCTTCTATATTTTCTTCTAGTAATTTAATAGACTTTTTAATGTTCAGACTTTTAATCTATCTATAGTTTTGTCTAAGTGATTTAATTTAAATTTTGCATTAATAGATCTTTCACTGTCTCAGCATTATTTACTGAGTTGTCAATTTTCAACTACTTATTTGAAATGTTATTATATACTAAATATCCATATATATGTATGGTTTTATTTCTGGAGTCTGTTCTTTCTTTTATAAATTTTCTAAAACTGAATAGAACATTTATAAGTGTACAAATTGTAAGTGAGCAGCTTGATACATTTTATCAAGCCAACATACCATGTAATCACCAATGAGGGCAAGAAATAAAATTATCACCACATCAGAAACTTCTATTTTTGAAAAATCAATTTTTTTTTCTAGTTGAAAAATCAATTTTTTTTTCTAGTTCTGTATCAGCATTTCACTTTTAAGTCACTAACATGTAATAGTATGTTTTCCTATTTGGTAGGGCAAGTTCACCTACACTATTCTTTTTCAAAATATCTTGTGTATTTTTCAATATTTATTCATCTAGATTAACTTTAGAATGAATTTGCTAAGCTCCATAAAAATATGCCATTAGGAATTTTATTGAGGTTGCATTAAATTTTTAGAGAATTGACATCTTTATAATATTGAGGATTTCTATTTGACAATATAAATATCTGTATACTTATTGAAGACTTCATTTATATATTACAGTAAAGTTTTATAGTTTACTTCATATAGGTCTTTCTCATTTCTTGTTAGCGTTATTTCTAGGTATTTTACAGATTATGTTGCTGTTATGAATGGAATCCTCTTATCCTATAACATTTTCTTTTGGTTAACTGCTAGTGTATAAGAAAGCTACAGATTTAGTTATAGTTTTCTTTTATCACTTTATTGAATTTGCTTCTTACTAGCTCAGATAATTTCACCTTGGATATTCTAAGTAGTTAATTATATCTTCAAATATTGACAGTTCTTTCCTTTTTAAAATTTTTCTTTCACTCTAGAAATATTAAATAAAAGGAACTCCTTGTTTTGTTCCTGCTTTCAATGGGGAATGCCACTGATGATTTATTATTAAATATGAAGCTTGCTGAGGGTTCTTGATAGATTCTTTTCTCATAAAGTACAGAATTATTTGTTTCTATTATTCCAAGTTTATGAAGATTTAAAAAATCATGCATAGCCCTTGAATTTTTGTGAGGCAACAGGCAGAATTGTCAGTGACCCTGTGTGTTCAGGCTTGCTTGCCTTGACATTGGGCTAGCTGGGACAAAGATACCCCTTCTTCAGTTGTAGAGAACACACACAAATTCAGTTTCATAGCAGGAAGTGCAGCATCTTACCACCCCAAGGCCTTCAGTAAGCCAGGTAACTGACCTTTCTATAAATTGCTTTCATTCCAAATCCAGAGTGCCTGGAGCTAAGCACGTTGAGTTTTCTACTCACTCACTAGTTTGACATTCATGCTTGAATTATAGAGAATAGAGAAGGGAATGTCAAAGTGGTCATGGGCATGAGGGAAGGGTCCCTCCACTGGAACAGCCTATCCTCTGTGGCCAGCTGTGTTCTGACCTTGGCTTGCCTGCCTGGGACATGATGGAAGGATTAGGAGTATCCATCTGTGCCATGACTTCCCTGGAAAACTCCATGTATACATAAGTTCTCAATTCTCAAAAATTATATCCTTTAACCTATACTGTGTAAAGTTATGGACTTCATCCTGAACTTTATGAGTGCAGATGCAGACTCAGATTGGACCTACCAAGTAAGGAAATTATTTAAAATACTTTGGCATCTATCAAGATTATAATATTTTTTTGGTCTATCTGTTCATGGTTTCAATTACATTGCTAGATATTTTAAGGTCAAATTTTTCTGTGATAAGCTCTAACATGCTACAATGCTGGACCTGATTTGCTAATATTTTATTGTTATAAAAACTATATTAATAAGAGGAATCTATGGATTTTCTTATAAATGATAATAATTTGAAACAATGTTTGGTAAGTGTTCCATCTTTTTCCTATCTTCTGAATATTTAAACACCATAGCAGGTATCTGTTTTTTTCTAAATTTGTTAGAGATGACCAGTAAAACAGTTCCTTGTGCATTCTGGGGAAAACATAAATATTGACTATGCTTACAGTACATTTTTTTCATAATTGTTTAATTTGGGTATCCTATCTATTTCTAACTCAATTTTTTTTACATTGAGCTTGTTGCAGGAAATTTTCTCTAATTGTTAATTTCATCTAATTTCTCTCCCAAGCTTTTGGACTGAATCTTTTGTATTGTTTTTAACTATAAAAAAATCCTCCAATGTTCCTTTCCTTGTTCCTAATTTTATTTAAGGATTCCTTTTGTGTAAAAAAAATTGTCAAAGATTTGGGTTCTAAAGAATTAGTTTTTAAAATAATTTCTAATTTCTAATTTTTCAGTTTTTAACTCATGGATTTTTAAATTTTATCTTTATAAATACCTACTAGTTATTAGAAGTTGATTTTATTATTATGAATTGGCTTGTGTTAAGTGCTTAGCTCATTTATTTTCAATTCTTTCTTGTCAGCTAACATGTGCATTTAAGTTTATGATTTTTTTCCTGTATGAGTCTCTGCTCATTGCATTTTTGTCAGTAATTTCTTAATAGTTTCTTAATAGTTTCTAATTTTAATTTTGATTTCCTCTTTAATGTAAGTAACTTTGAAGGGTATTTTCAAATTTCAAAGAGACAGTTTTTTTCAGCTATTTTTCATCACACATATTGAATAACTTGCTTTTCAATTCATAAGTTCACTTTCTTCCCAAGTCAGTACATGCTATTCTGTCTCATTCTCCTAAAACTTGCATTGCATTAAGTTTTATGGATCTATCATATTTTATTATAATCATTACAATATAGATAGAAATTTAGGTTCTTTAACATTTTTGCTCTAGGAAAACATGATACAAACACATCTTGCATCTCTGTGTATGTACATGTATTTCTTCAGGAAAACATCCTAGAATGGGAATCGGGATTAAAAACATGCATATTTTAAATTTCCTAGATGTCATCTAATTGAGCTCTAAAAGACTTCACTACTTTATATAAATAACAAAAATGCTGTTTCCCCTCATGCTCATCTTCAACAGATATTGACAATCTTTTGCTTTTTTTCCCCAATCTGATTGTGGTAGGCAGGATAATGCTCCCCCTACCTCCCAAGAGGCCCATGTTCCAGTGCCAAGAACCTGTGACTGCTACTTAACATGGCATAAGGTCCATTACAGATAGGACTAAGGTTACAGACCTTGTGGTGCTAGGGGGAGTATCCTAATTATCCAGGTGAACCCAATATAATCATGCGTGCTCTTAAAAGAGGCAGGCAGAAGAGGAGGTCAGAGAAATGCAGCATGAGAAGGACTTCACCTGTCATTGCTGATGTTAAAGATGGAGGAAGACTGCCACATGTCAAGGAATACAGTGGCCTCTGGAATGGCCCTCTGCTGACAGCCAGTAAGAAAATGTCAAATGGAAACCCCTAACCCATTAAGCAATAACTCCCCATTACATCCTCCTCCCCAGTTCTTAGCAACAAGTCCATTTTTGTTCTCTATGGATTTGCCTATTCTGGATATTTCATATAAACAGAATCATATAATATGTGGCCTTTTGTGTCTAGCTTCAAGGTATTCAAGGTTTATTCACACTAAGGCATGTATCAGTACATCCATGAATAATGACTTCCTTCCTTCCTTCCTTCCTTCCTTCCTTCCTTCCTTCCTTCCTTCCTTCCTTCCTTCCTTCCTTCCTTCCTTCCTTCCTTCCTTCCTTCCTTCCTTCCTTCCCTCCCTCCCTCCCTCCCTCCCTCCCTCCCTTATTTCTTTTTCATGTTGTACTGTCCTGTAAATAGATCTGTTGAGCAGAATGAGTGATAGAGGACCCTTGTCTTTAAAGGGAATGTTTCTAACACCTTAACAGCTATAAATGATTGCTTTAAGTTTTTGATAAAAAACTTGATATTAGGTTAATTGTTTCCTCTTTCTTCCTACTTTGCCAACTTTAAAAAAATTCATGAAAAATTGTTGAATTTTATCAATCATTTTTAATCATCTTTGAGACGATCATGTGGTAATATTTATTGTGTTGAATGACATTTATGTATTTTCTAATGGTAATCCACCTTTTAATTTATGGGAAAAATCAGAATTCAAAATCTTACTACAATGGTAAGTTTTGCCAGTTTATTCCTGTGGTTCTCTCTGTTGCTTCATATATTTGAGACTCTTTTATTAAAGTATAAAATTTCCAAGTATTAAATCTTTTTGGTGAATTGAAAGTTTTATCATTTTATAGTAACTATCTTTAACACTTCTGTTTTAAATTTTCTTGTAGTTTTATATCCCTGTGGCTTTTCTCTTTTCTTTTTGGTTAATGTGCTACTCACAGTTCTCTAGGGAAAAAGAACCAACAGGAGATATCTCTAAATAATGTGAGATTTTATACAATTGTCTCATGTGACTGTGGAGATGGACAAGTTCAAATTCCGTAGTGTCATTGTATTACAATTGTAATACATTGTATTACAATTAGCCCAGTGCTTGCTTGACCAAACAACTGGGCATCATTACCTAGCTGAGTTGATGCATTAGCCTAACCGCCACAGTTAATACTTGCCTAGAAATCTTTCTTCATCATTTTTCCCCCTACCTTTCTAGGTTCTTTTGTTTTTTTAAGTGTCTTCTGAAAACAGGATAGGGCTAGGTTTTAAAGACAATTCAATCTCTAAATAACTGATTTTTAGAGGGAGAAATTAATCCATTCATTAATATAGTTATACTTTTATTCTACCACCCTGCTATTTTACTATTTGCTTTCTATTCATTAACAATTATTCATTCATATTGGTTTTCTTTTTACTTTTTTATCTCTTATTTTTTTTCTCTAGTTATCTGAAGTTATAGTCTATGTTTCTATTTTTAAGTACTTATCCCTTATATTTTTACCATGCATACTTAAAAAAAATCTAATGTTTATATATTATCACCCCTCCTGAATGACTCAAGGACACTTAAAGTCCTGAATAATGTGATTTTAGTACCATTTCAGTTTTTAACCTCAAAAATTGGATGTTATGACTTTAAAATGCTGTTTGACCTAAAGTAAGGGGGAAATGGAAAGGAGAAATGAGTTTATATGGCTACGAGTTTCTAAAAAAGAGTCTGGAGGCTGGCAGAAGGTTTGCCCTCATGCACAACTGAGCAGAGTCAGAGAGACAGATAAAGCAGATACAACCCCCAGATATTGGTTCCTTTGAGGGCTAAAGAGACCCATGGGAGTTATGGTCATGGCCGATGGGGTTAACTACCAGGGCAGATGGCCCCTCTTTGGAAATGGTGTTTATGTGTGATGAATCTGGACTCAGATGGGATCTCCCTTCATAAGACTTTCATGCTAATGTGCTGGAGGTGCAGTTAATGTTGGGGTTTAAGATATATTTAGGGGATTTGAATCTCTGGACTGACAATGTGATAGCCAGATCCTGAGCCTCAACAGACTCCAGCACCTACAATCTGATTTATTGGACTTACCACACTCAGCTAAGATGGAGGTGAAGAAGGACAACCACCACACCATGGAGCCTAGAGTGATTACAACTGAAAATGGGAGGATTGCATCCAGCATCCAGGTGGAATCTGAGCCTCCTCTTGACATAAAGGTGCAATGGACACAACCAATCCAGTGTCCACATAGAAGAGGTGGCATTGGATTGGGAAAAGTGGACATAATGGACAAAGGGTATGGGGAAAGGCAGGAAGAGATGAGAGGTGGAGGCGTCTTCGGGACATGGAGCTGCCCTGGATGGTGCTTCAGAGGTAATCACCGGACATTGTAAATCCTCACAGGGCCTACATGATGGAATAGAGGAGAGTATGGGCCATGATGTGAACCAATGTATATGAGGTGCAGAGGTGCCCAAAGATGTACTTACCAAATCCAATGGATGTGTCATGATGATGGGAACGAGTGTTGTTGGGGGGGCGGAGAGGGGGGGTGGGGGGGGTGGGGTTGAATGGGACCTCACATATATATTTTTAATGTAATATTATTACAAAGTCAATAAAAAATAAAAAAATTAAAAAAAAAATTGGATGTTATTATTATAATTTTACAGAGAAATTTTAATTCAGATTTATCTACATATTAATTTCTTTTTGTATTTTATAGCAATTTTTATTGTCTTTTTAAGAGATACATAGATCATACAAAATGTTACATTAAAACATATGAAGTCCCCATATAATCCACTCCCCAAACTCACACTCCTCCCACATCAACAACCTCTTTCATCAGTGTGGCACATTCATTGCATTAGGTGAATACATTTTGGAGCAGGGCTATACCACATAGATTATAGTTTACATGGTACTTTACACTCTCACCTGGTCCATTCAGTGGGTTATGGCAGGATATATAATGTCCTGTACCTGTTCCTGCAATATCATTCAGGAAACCCCAAGTCCCAAAAATGCCACCATATCACATATCTTCTTCCCTCTCCCTGCCCTCAGCAACGCCCATGGCCACAGTTTCCCCATCAATGATACAATTTCTTCCATTGATAGAGTCATAATTGTTCTATAGTAGAATACCAGTAAATCCATTCTAATCCATATTTTATTCCTCCACCCTGAGATGGTGATGTCCACTCCACCTCTGTATTGAGAGGGGGCTTAGACCCACATGGTTGATGGATGAGATTTTTTCACATTCCATTTGTTCTCTGTTATTCTTTCCAGGATCACCTTTTTTTCTTTCAGATTTATATCCTTTCAAATCTCATTTAGTCAAGATATGTTCATAGTACATGCTCTCAAATGATAAAAATATGAAAATATTTTTATGATACCCTCATTCTTGAAAGATTTTGTTGATAAACATTTCTAGGTTAACAGTTCATTTCTCTCAACCCATTAGGGTGTTTTTCTACTATCTTTTGACCTCCAATGCTGCTGTTGAATGTATTCTGTCAGTCTAATTATTGTACTTTTATAGGTCATCAAGCATTTCTCCAGCAACTTTTTTTTTTTTTTTTGATGTTTTATTTTTCATCACTGTAATAGGTGTTGCCCTGTATGTACAGCGGCAAGGCAATTTCTTTCATTCCTTCTTCAGTGTCTACATCCTTTTTAAATTTAATTTTTAATTTGTCCTCAAAAAAGTTTTAGATCACAGTAAAGTCATATATACAATATAGGGGACTCCCATATATCCAACACCAACCCTCCTTCCCCAGCAATGATCTTTTTTTTTGTGTGTGTGTGTGTTTTTCTTTTTTTTAAAAAATTATTTATTTATTTATTTTTTAAAATTACATTATGAAAAATATGAGGTCCCATTCAACCCCACCGCCACCGCCCCCCACTCCCCCCACAGCAACACTCTCTCCCATCATCATGACACATCCATTGCACCTGGTAAGTTCATCTCTGAGCATCACTGCACCCCATAGTCAATGGTCCACATCATAGCCCACACTCTCCCATGTTCCATCCAGTGGGCCCTGGGGGGATCTACAATGTCCCATACTTGTCCGTGAAGCACCACCCAGGACAACTCCAAGTCCCGAAAACGCCTCCCCATCTCATCTCTTCCTCCCATTCCCCGCACCCAGCAGCCACCATGGCCACCCTTCCCACACCCATTCCACATTTTCTCTGTGGACATTGGATTGGTTGTGTCCATTGCACATCTATGTGAAGTGAGGGCTTAGATTCCATATGGGTACTGGATGCACTCCTCCCGCTTCCAGTTGTAGACACTCTAGGCTCCATGTTGTGGTGGTTGACCTTCTTCAACTCCATGTTAGCTGAGTGGAGTAAGTCCAATAAATCAAAGTGTAGGAGCTGAAGTCTGTTGAGGCTCTGGGCCTGGGTGTCATATTATCAGTCCAGAGATTCGAATCCCCTACATATATCTTAAACCCAGCACCGACTACAATTCCAATAAAGTAGCATGCAAGTCTTGTGAAAAGAGATCCCCTCTGAGTCCAATTCCATCACGCAGAAACACCAGCTCCAAAGAAGGGCTATCTGTCATGGCAGTGAACCCCTTCTGCCATGACCATAGAACCTGTGGGTCTCTTTATCCCTCAAAAGAACCAATACCTGGGGTTGTATCTACCTTATCTGTCTCTTAGACTCTGTTCAGTTGTACATAGGGGTATTCCTTCTGACAACCTCCAGACTCTTTTTTAGAGACTCACAGCCTTATAATCTCATTTCTCCTTTCCATTTCCCCCTTACATTAGGTCAAACAGCTTCCCGAAGTCATGTCATTATATGTAGACAGGTATATTCTGCTGTTCCGCATTGAATCTTTAATTCAAGGTCATTTTCTAGTTGCTTCTTCAGCTGGTATGTGGTAGTGATCCCTCGGTGCCAGGGAGGCTCATCCCCGGGTGTCGTGTCCCACGCTGGGGGGAATGCATCGCATCTACACGCTGAGTTTGGCTGTGAGAGTGGCCACATTTGAGTAACATGCAGTCCAGCAACTTTTAGTATCTTGTCTTTTCCTTTGGTGTACTGCATATACAATACAACTTTCAAGGTGTGAATTTCTTCTTATCCTATTTGGAATACATTGTATAACTTGTATTTGTGTATTCATGTCTTTAATCAATTCTTGATATTTCTGTTGTTGTCTTTTCAGATAGTTCCTATCATTCATTCTGTTTATTCTCTCTTTTTGGGAATTTGATCTGATGCATGTTAGAACTTCTCATTTTATCTTCCATGTCTCTTAATTTTGCTTTAATATTTTTTATTTCCTTTATTTTCTATGTTGTTATTAATTCTGTTTTTCAATGTCTAATGTGCTGTTTTACTCATTGACATATTGATTTCAGCAATTTTATCTTATATATATATATTTTTTTAAATTTATTTTAATTCCCCTCCCCTCCCCCGGTTGTCTGTTTTCTGTGTCTTTTTGCTGCGTCTTGTTTCTTTGTCCGCTTCTGTTGTCGTCAGCGGCACGGGAAGTGTGGGTGGCGCCATTCCTTGGCAGGCTGCTTCCTCCTTTGCGCTGGGCGGCTCTCCTTATGGGTGCACTCCTTGTGCGTGGGGCTCCCCTACGCGGGGGACACCCCTGTGTGGCACGGCACTCCTTGCGCGCATCAGCACTGCGCATGGGCCAGCTCCACGCGGGTCAAGGAGGCCTGGGGCTTGAACCGCGGGCCTCCCATGTGGTAGACGGACGCCCTAACCACTGGGCCAAAGTCCGTTTCCCTTATCTTATATTTTTGAATTCTATTTATTTATTTTTTAAACTGCCTGATCAATTTGGAAAATCTTTTTTGCTTGTTCTTTTTGGCATTTACATTTTTATTTTCTTTATTATTACATTTTTTTACATTGTATATCTGATGATTTTAATTCTTGAAGTTCTTAGTATTTAAATTTCTGCTTATCATTCCTGCTGAGTTTTATTCATGGAGGCTTGTTTGCCTGGGTGTTTGCTGTCTTTTGACTGTAATTCCTCTATGTCTGATATGAATTTGTTGGAAGCTTAAGGGGCTAAACTGATCCTGTGTTGTTCCTCCTAGAGCGAGGGTTCTTAACAAGGGGCCCATGAGCTTGAATTGAAATTCAAAGAAACATTATTCTTGTGGGACATGCTGATGTGGGTGTAATATATTTATTAAATAATACACAGATAGTGTGGACTTAGTAAGGGGTCTGTGGTTTTCACCTGACTGGCACAGAGGTCCACAAAAGAAAAAAGGTCAAGAACTCCTGCCTGAGAATATATTTGCCTTTGCCTTCTCTAGGGTGTAGAGGGTACTAGTGACTTTAAACCAAGAATGTGGTTACCCTAGTTCACCTGGTAATCAAGTCGTGGGGGTAGTGCTGGAACCCCTGCAATTATCCTTCAGGCAACCCCACATTTCTCATTTTCTTAGAGCTTACTGCTTTTCTTTCAGTCTTGGCTTTATTCATTATTTACTGTTGGAGAGTTCATTAACTTCCTGAAAGACCAACAATAAAAAATAGTTTACCCTAAATCTCACTGTTTTGATGTGGGAGGCCCTTCAGAGTGTCTGTTTCCCCATACACCCTGAGGTAGAACCGACTTTCTTCTATTTATACCTGCTTTTGCTTTTTTAATTTTAATTCAATGTAATTAAGTACATTAATATTTATTACTGTTAAACATCTTAGTTTATTATACTTTTATCAGTATAAAATATAACATTTTTCACTAAAATTTTTATTGAATTGTATCATTCATACATGAACATATATAAATGATAAGTGTATAGTAAAAGTTGTGAACATATAAAGAAAACACGCATATCATCAATAGGGCTCCCATACATCACACCACCACTAACACCTTGCATTGTTAAGAAACATTTGTTCCAAACTATGAAAGAACATCATCAAAATATTACTACTAAGTATAACCCAGATCTTACATTTGGTACATTTTTCTTCCGAGCCAACCAATTATTAACACCCTGTATTAGTATTATATATTTGTTATAGTTCATGGGAGAATGTTCTTATATTTGTTATGTTAACCACAATCCTTCTTCCACCACAGGATTCATTATATTATACAGTCCCATCCCTTGTTCAAGTCATTCAAAGTATACACTCAGTGGCTCTCATTTTCATCAAAGAGCTGTACTGTCATCATCACAGTTGATTTTAGAATGTTTTCTTTACTCCAAAAGGAAAAATCCCATACTCCCTTATAACCCCCACTAGTTTTGTCCCTTAGAATTGATAAATCTTTTTTGCCATTTCTGCAAAAATATTAGGTTGGTGCAAAAGTAATTGTGGTTTTGCATTGTTGAAATTTCCTGCTTGATATTGGCATACATTCTTAAATAAATGTGGTTATGTTATACATCATTTTAATGTGCATTTCTCATTTTGTTTTTTTGCTAATGACTTATTACTTGCTGTTTATTTCATATTTATTTTAGACTTGGAAATGATATTAGACAAAAAACAAATTCCAGCAATTTTCTTACTTGAGTTCAAAATGGGTCATAAAGCAGTGGAGACAACTTGCAACATCAACAATGCTTTTGGCCCAGGAACTGCTAACGAACATACAGTGCAGTGGTGGTTCCAAGAAGATTTGCGAAGGAGACAAGAGCTTTGAAGATGAGGGGCATAGTGGCCAGCCATTGGAGTTAGCACTGAAGTTGACAAAGAACTATTGAGAGCAATCATTGAAGCTGATCCTCTTAAATTACAGGAAAGAACTCAAAGTTGACCATTCTATGGTTGTTCAGCATTTGGACCAAATTGGAAAGGTGAAAATGCTTGATAAGTGGGTGTCTTATGAGCTGACCAAAAATTTAAAAAAATCATCATTTTGAGGTGTTATTCTTTGCAACAACAATGAACCATTTATAGGTTGGATTGTGATGTGTGACAAAAAGTGGATTTTATATGACAACCAGCGGCGACCAGCTCAGTGGTTGGACTGAGAAGAAGCTCCAAAGCACTCCCAAAGTAAAACTTGCAGCAAAAAAAGAGTCATGGTCACTTTTTGGTGGTCTTCTGCTGGTCTGATCCACTTCAGTTTTCTGAATCCCAGTAAAATCATTACATCTGAGAAGAATGCTAGCAAATTGAAATCGAAAACTGCAACATCTGCTGGCATCCATCAACAGCAAGGGCCCAATTCTTCTCCAAGACAATGCCTGACCACACATCACACAACCAGTGCTTTGAAAGTTGAATGAATTGGGCTATGATGTTTGCCTCATCAGTCATATTCACCTGACCTCTTGCCAACCAACTACCACTGCAAGCATTTCAACAACTCTTTATAGGGAAAACACTTCCACAACCAGCAGGATGTAGAAAATGCTTTCCAAGGGTTTGTTGAATCCTGAAGTGTGGATTTTATGCTACAGGAATACACAAATCTATTTCTCGACAAAAATGTGTTGATTGTAATGATTCCTACTTTGATTAATAAAGATGTGTTTGAGTTATAATGATTTAAAATTCATGGCCTGAAACCGCAATTCCTTTTGCACCAAACTAAATATTACAACATTATTGTTAACTATTGTCCATAAGTTAACATTAGTTGTAATTTTCCCATGTATCACTTTTTGTCACATTTAATGCTTCCCCCCTCTTGCATGATATTTTACGATATTTATATGATCACTTTTGCTTTCTTACTGTTAGCTTTAGTTTTTAAACTTTTTTTATTGAGAAATATATCATACATACTAAACAGACTACAATTTATTTGTACAGTTTCATTTATCATTTTCAGCTCTTCAGGGAACCATCAACATAAAGATTTGCATTTTTGGTTAAAGGAAAATTTCTCTTCCCTTTATGTTATTATTTTCTGCTTCCATTCTTTCAGTTATATCCATTTGTAAATTTTAAAAAGAACATTCTTTTCTTATTATTTCTTTTCCCAGTTGCCTTGAATTCAGAGAGAATCCCACATTTTAATTTTTACTCATGTCTGTTCTGTGATTTAGTCATTTAAATGAATTTTATGTGGGGAATATGTTTTAAAAGTTCCATTATTCTTTTTTATTTATTTTTATTTATCATTTATTTTCTTTTGGTTTTTAAATACAGAGGCAATATTCTCAATACTTTTTCAGAATATTCTTTAATAGTAATTTAAAAATTTTCACTTTTTTTCTGTACTGATTCAGGTCCCTGGAAATTAGTTCTTTTGTGCTTTGAGTTCTATTCCTCTCTTTTTCCTTTCTTTCTTTTGTTGATTGTCTACCTTAAATGTTAATGATTTATTTTGACCATTTATATTTATAAATAAGCATCTACATTAACCTTCTTAGGAGCTGTCATCATAACTTCTAACTGAGGATCTCCATTCATAGGATAGCGATTGTAGGTTTCAGTTGCAGGTATTCGGGCTTTTATGGTTTTGTGGAGTTAAGTGAGGAGGCTGAGCACTATGAGGCTCTCTCTTAAATAGGTTCCTCTTTTGTGTGTGGAGACTTGTCCCTTTTGGCTTTAACTTACCTGGGAAGTGTCTTATTTCACTCATCCTAGGACTCATTCTTTATCCTCCCTAGTGTAGAATTAGGTATAGACTGAATCAGTCTCCCTTCTAGCATCCACTCTATCTCTCAGCTCTCATTGTTTATGATCATGAAGTTATTTTGGGTTTCTAAGGAACAAATTAATTTTGGGGGAGATAGTCTCTTTTGTTGGTTTTGGTTCCTATTGAGGTCTTTGGTTTCTTAGCTTTGTTGGATTTTGTTGCCCATTCTTTTGCCATTTACTTTTTTATCTTTTAGAAATTACTTATTATAAATGTTTAGGAATGTAGCATCCCCATCTTTCAGGATTAAACTGTCCTTTTTTTTTCCACTGGAAATCTTTTAGGGAAGATACAGAACTGTTAGGCATTGTAAACTAGAAGTCTTTGGTGTTTAATAAAGAGTTAAATTTGTAGGAGGAGATATATTAAGCATTCTCTTTTTGATGGATATTTTCTGTTTTTATTTGTTCTATTTATAAAGATTTTAAAGCATCCAATAATCAAAGAAGTTGCAAATTAGGATAACAAGATACTTGATATTTTACTTCCCCAGGAAGATTTTAATTAATACTCTCCCATTAGGTCAGGCACTCCATTATATATTTTAAAAAATTAAAAATTGAGATAAATCACATACCATAAAATTTACCATATAAAATGTACAATTCAGTGGTTTTAGTATATTCACAAAGTTTTGCAACCATTAACACTATCTAATTTGAGAACATTTTTCACATTTTATCAACTCAAAAATAAACCCTATATATTAGCAGACACCTTCTATTCCTCCCAGTTCACACCCCTTGGCAACATTAATACAGTTACTATTATCCTGATAGATTTACCTATTCTGGACTTATTATGTAAATGGAATCATACAATATTTGGCCTTTTGTGTCTAGTTTCTTTCACTTAAAATACTATTTTCAAGGTTTATCCAAAATATAGCATATATTATTGCTTTATTCATTTTATGATGAAGTTTCCATTATATGGATGTATCATGTTTTTAAAAATCCATTCATGGATGATGGAAACTTGTTTTTTTCCCACCTCTTGGCTATTTTGAATAGTGTTGCTATGAACATTAGGGTACAAATTTTTGTTTGAATACCTGTTTTCAGTTCTCTTGGCTATATACCTAGGAGAGGAATTGCTGGGTCATATAGTAATTCTATGCTTAACTTATTGAGGAGCCACTGAACTGTTTTCCACAGCGGCCATACCATTTAACATTCCCACTATAAATGTACGTAGGTTCCAATTTCTCCACATTTTTGTCAATACTTGTTATTGCCCATCTTTTTTATTATAGCCATTCTAGTGAGTATGAATGTGGTACCTCATTGTGGTTTTAATTTACATTTCCCTGATAGGTTATGATAGTGAGCATCTTTTCATGTGCTTGTATATTTTCTTTCAAGAAGCATCTATTCAGACCCTGATCCAATTTTTAATTTGTCTTTTTATTGTTGCTAAGAGTTCTTTATATATTCTATAGCCAAGTCATATATACATGGTTTCTTTTAGTTCTTTTGATATAATTATACGAGCTGATTTTGCATGTCTCCTGAATCCAACATCTTGGTTTCCTAGGACAGTTTCTAATGACTGCTTCTTTCCCTGTGTATTGGCCATACCTTTTGTTTCTTTGTGTCATACTTCTTTTGTTGAAAATTGGACATTGAAATAATATAATGTGGCAACTCTGGAAATTAGACCTCCCCACTCCCACAATTTATTATTGTTGTTTGTTGTTCTTTTTGTTGTTGTTCCTTTTTTGTCTAATGACTTTCCTGAACTAATTCTGTAAAGTCTGTTTTCTCTATTGTGTGTGATCACTGAGGTGTCTGCTGGGCCTGCTTATTGGTCAACTAATAATTGAACAGAAATTTCCTTATATGCCTTCCTTGTACCACTAAGTCTTCAGTCTTTACTGATGGGCCCTGGTGTGTGATGTGGCATGATTTGAATACACCGATAAGCAGTTTATAACTCTGCCTATAACTTCCTTCTTTTTTTTTTTTAGGAGGTACCAGATATTGAACCCAGGACCTCATACATAGGAAGCAGGTGCTCAACCACTGAGCTACATCTACTCTCCTAACTTACTGCTTTTGCAGAGCCTCAAGGTCCGCCAGAGGTGAGTGATTAGGATGTTCTCTGGTCTTTCCTGTGCATTTGCACCACCCTGTACGTGTGTGGCATTCTAGATCCCAAGAATATGTCCGAGCTTTTCAAAGCCTTTTATGGACCTATTATTCCCCAGGTTTTCCTTTTAAGTGTTTTGGTAATCTTTTTGTTAATCCCAACTGGTAATACTACCTCAGGTAGCTGCAATGTTAAACAATTGCCACTAATTGCTTTTGATAAATGCCCACAGGATAGGTCTGTTCACACAGATTGACCTCTGAAGTAGGTCAAACAAAGGTAAACCCTGGGAATGGTGTTTTTTTCAGTTAGCAACAAGACAGGTCAAATAGTGATGATTTTTTGGGAATAGATCTTTTGGGGACCTCCAAATCCCTCTACCCCCAAACCCCACGGCTGCTCAACTCTTGGTATGTATTTGTTGGTTTTTAAATTATCAGAAGGCTGAAGAAAGGAGATGGGATTAGGACAAGTTAAAATACTACAAAAGTTGCTTTTGTTATTGAGATTCAGCTGTTCTTGTGTAAATGTTTCTGGGATTGTTACAAATCTTTAGTTAATTTCCAGAGTTCTGTAAAGGTTGATTTTGACAATTTTGTCAGTGTTCTTATTGCTTTTATGGAGAAGTGGATTTTCAGAGGTCCTTACTCTGCCAATCTGGAAGTCCTCTGATCAACTGAGTGTTGATCAATATTTTTAGTTGGTGTTTTTGTTGTACTCTTAATTTGGTAAACAATTTAAAATACGGAATAATATGGAGATTGATATAACAAATAAATATGAGTCATCCATGTATCTTTCACCTATAATTAACAAGTTTATACTTTTTATTATTGGGTACTCTTGAAATCTACCAAAATACAGGATTGTTACAGTTAGATTATTTGGTTGTTTCTGTCCTAAGGATTATTTATTTTGAGAAGCTCTTTAAGCAATTGACAACCTAGGGTCATGGGCTATTTTCTGAAAAACATTTGTTTAGGCTTTGTTTTCTTATCACCTCCTTGACTTTAGACATTGTTACTATTATCTGACTTTCAATCTTCTCATTTATAAAATAAGAATCATAATCTATATCTCATAGGCTTATGTTGAAGATTGAGTGACACAATGTATGTAAAGATCTTTCTTCAATAAATCATACCTATCATTATTTTAAATTGAAGTTGCTGGTTTAGATATAATGTCAGTTGGGGAAATTAGCAGGGGGATAGTTTATTCAGTGACAGAAATTTAGCATCCTCCCACTTCTTTCATTTGGTTACTTTGAAATTTTCCATACTGCTTTTCTGCTCTGAATTTGTTGTATTTTTAAAATTATTTATATATTTCCGTTTTGAATGACAATACAAAGTCCTTCCTCTCAGAGTGTCCTTATCAATCACACTCATCTACTGCCTCCCTAGGGCCAAAATGTGGGGACTAGTTGAGTTTATTTTTAGCCAGCCTGAGTAGTAGGCTGAGCAGTAGGCTTACCACTTCAAGTAACACACTAGTTTTAAGTATATAAGTGGCTTGGCAATGATAAATATTGCAGTATATTGTCTGTATTTACTAGATCAGCATACATAACCACTTTTAGATAACAATAGCATCAAATGTCAAAATAATACTAGCTTCTGTGTTTTCCAATATCAGATTATGCAGTTATCCATTAGTAAGTACTAAATTTATCTAATAGAGGAAATTCAAAGGATAAAACTATTATAATAATTTTCAGTAGTACTTGTGCAAATGATAAATAAATTAAGTAAAACACACATGAAAACATTAAAAAAATTTTTTTTCAGTTAGATAGAATAAAAATATTCCACATGATTTGTTTTTGGGAATCATGATAAATTAATGCTCCAGTATTTTATATAGCTATATTTTGAAAAATATCAGAGTACTTGATGCACTTGATGAACAAATAATTATAATAAAATTACAATCTTTTTTATTAAATCGTGATTTTAAGTGAATTTTGTCAGTCCAAATGTGATAGTTCTTCTCAAGGATTAGGGCAACTCTAACTTCTGTTTTGTGCTTCACATTGGCTTTTGGTGGTGAGCATCCATGATTTAGAGACATGCAATTTACTGCCTTTGTTCAATGACTGTTTCCAGGGTTTATCAATTTCCCCATGTTCTTCCTTTACTTCCAATTTCTATTCAATTAATAATTTAAGGAAATGACCCTCTTCTATATTATTTCTTTACAACTGATATGAAGAGTTTTGTGAAATACAAAATTTTCCTTTTTTTTTTTTTAAGCCTAAAAGAGTAAGTGCAGAAAAATTGTAGTTGGATTAGAATACTGAACTCAAATATTTTAAGCCATAGTGCTCTTATAGTCATCCACATCATTTGGCTGTCCTTTTTAATAGATAAAATGGGTTTAGAATTATATGACAAGTGATATTTATAGTGCTTTCTCTAGGAACTAAAGAAATTTTGGCCCAAGATGAAAATGGGAAGGTTAATATTTTTAGAGGGACTACAATGATTCAGATACAGTGATGAGAGATTCTTTAAACATTATTTAACCTTTACTTTAGTACTGAGAATTAATCCTTCCTAGTTTTACCTTTTTAAAAAAATGAGGATGTTTTACTTAGAGAAATTAAATATTTTGCTGTAGGTTATACTGCCAATAAAGGTAGCACCAAGATACCTACCTAAATGACATGGTTAAATACCATGTCATTTCTGATATACTTTCCTGGGAGCAGAATGAATGCTCAGATTAAGGAGGAACAGTAACATTCTTATGATGTGAAATAAGAGGACATTTCTGTACCTTTTAGTATAGAAGTAGGTGGTTCAGGAGTGGCCATAGCAATTTCTTAATCAGATATTGATAGGGAAGGAAATAAAAATCAAACCAGGCAATTTTACTTTCCCTCTCAGTTCTTTCCCCATATCCTAAACCTTAAGAATTTATTATAATTAAACATTTTAGTTGGTTGTAATAAAATAAAAAGCATAATCATATGTCCCTTTTACTGGATATCCTATACAAAATGACTTCAGGTGTCTAAACATTAAGAGCCTGTTGAACATCTCACCTAATGAGAGCCAGCTTTTCTACCTGGAGACACATATAATTCTCATTAATTTTTAGTTTAAGTTATTTCTCCTTCTATATCCAGTGTTCTGCTTGGAGTAAGTAATTATTGGAGTACATTTATTGAGTATCTGCTTATGCTTGATAATTTTTGTGGCCCCTCCAGGAACACTCCCTACTCTTCTCATTCTCAGGAGGTTGAATTTTGTGATGTATAACAATAGGCTCTCCTATTCTCTGGCTTCCTGTTAGGGTTAAGATACTAGAGGAAATTTGTACATCCATGTTACCATTATGGATGTGTTTGACCAGCTTAAGGAGAATGTTCAAGCTGTGTCCTAACGTCTGGAGAGCTCACCTTAAAACAGGGGCAGTTTCCCACACCCGTGCCAAAATGCAGGGGTGAATCTTTATGTACAGATACTTGCTACACTTCCATGGAATCAAATACCTGGCCATTGGCCTGTCAGTGGTCAGTGCTGAGGAACTTGAGGTACAGAAAGGCAACCTTAGGGAAACGGACTTTGGCCCAGTGGTTAGGGCGTCCGTCTACCACATGGGAGGTCCGCAGTTCAAGCCCCGGGCCTCCTTGACCCGTGTGGAGCTGGCCCACATGCAGTGCTGATGTGCGCAAGGAGTGCCATGCCACGCAGAGGTGTCCCCCGTGTAGGGGAGCCCCACGCGCAAGGAGTGCACCCATAAGGAGAGCCGCCCAGCGCGAAGGAGGGAGCAGCCTGCCGAGGAAGCGGACAAAGAAACAAGACGCAGCAAAAAGACACAGAAAACAGACAACCGGGGGAGGGGAGGGGAATTAAATAAATAAAAATAAATTAAAAAAAAAAAAGAAAGGCAACCTTAGCATCAGTCAGGAGAAGCAATAGTGTGGCTTCTCTGTTAAGAATGAATTGTCCCAGAATGTTCTTCATGTTCTTCTACATTCAGTGATGTCAGTGCTCTTTGTTTGTGTTGGTTGGGCTAATTAGTTAGTTCCATGTTTTGGAATTTGGACTGATTGTCATTTTCCTTACAGGCAACATTTCTACTAAACCCATGCAATTGTTCCTTCTTCAGTTTTTTAGATTTTGAATTTGAAGAAATGCTTTTGAATTTGAAGATTCCTTGTGCATGTGCACCAGAAAAACATGTTCTTAAAGTTAATCCATTCCTGTAGGTGTAAACCCATTGTAAATAAGACCTTTAGATGAGGTTAGTTTGGTTTAGGTGGGGCCCACCTCAGTCAGGATGGGTCTTAATCCTATTATTGGAGTCCATTATGAGTGGAATGAAATTCAGACAGAGATAGAAAGCCACAAAGGGAGCAGCCTTGATTTGGATTTGTAACTTAGCCTCAAAACTGTGAGCCATTCATATTTCATTGTTTAAACCAACCCATTATAATGGCATTTGCTTTTGCAGCCAAGGAAACTGAAATACTCTTTTCTTTTAAGAAACACTTCTTTATTTTACCTTTTTCTTTCTTTTGCTATATGTTACTTTTCATTTCTTTTCTTCTCTCTAAACTATAAATGCTGCATATCCAATTGTGTATTAGAAGGGCATTAAAAACAAACAAACAAACAAAAAGGACATTGATTATTTGTATGCTTTATTGATTATAACCCTTACCAGAGTGCTAAGGCTCTCTCCCCACTATTTGCTTTCCTGTACATCAATTTCTTTTAATTTCTAATTAAGCAAATTGTTTTTAATTTTAGTTGTCTTTCTAGCCATTATAGTAACATAGAAAGAAAATTCAACTTCAGTGAGAAAAAAGTTTCCCTGTTCCTTCCCAATCCACAGATAATTGCATCTTCTCATGCAGTAGCAGCCACATCCTTGAGATGCAATGGTGATAAAGTTGGAGAAAACTTATTTGGCCATATTGGGTGCCTGGCCACCAGGGTTGCTTTTCAACTCTAGCAAAATGAAGCTTTTTGTCATTAATGATCTCTTAATTGACCTCAACTACATATTCTACATATTCAGGTATGATTATACCCATAGCAAGTTCAAAGGCCTATTAAGACTTAGAATGGTATCTTGTCCTATCTGTCTTCCAGGAGAGAGGTACCATCAACACCAAATGGTGTGATGCTGGTGCTGAAATTGTTGTGGAGTTCATTGGTGCCTTTACTACCTTGGAGAAGGCTGGGGCTCACTTGAAGGGTGATGCTAAAAGATCATCATTGTCCCTTCTGCTGATGCCCTCATGTTTGTGATGGGCCTGAACCATAAGAATTATGACAATTCCCTCAAAATTGTCAGCAATGTTTCATGCACCATCAATTACCTGGACCCCCCAGCCAAGGTCATCAATGACAACTTGGGTATCATGGAGGGACTCATGTCCATGGTCTACACTATCACTGCCACCCAGGAGACTGTGGATGGCCTCTCCAGGAAACTGGGATGGGATGACCATCGGTTGCCTAAAACATGATCCTTTTATACTGGCACTACCATGGTGGTGGGCAAAGTCATTCCTGAGCTGAATGGGAAGCTTGCTGGTATGACCTTCTGTGTCCCACCCTAATGCGTCAATTGTGAATTTTACCTGCTATCTGGAGAAAATGGCCCAATACAATGACTTCAAAAAGGTGGTGAAGTGGGAATCAGAGGGCCCCTGAAAGGACATTCTGAGCTATACTGAGGACCAGGTTGTCCCCTGCAACTTTAACAGTGATTCCCACTTTTCCACCTTTAATGCTGGGGCTGACATTGCTCTCAATGACCACTTTGTCAAGCTTATTTCCTTGGGGAGTAGTCTTTGCCCTAGCTTGATTACCCAACACTGAGAATCTCCCATCTTCCACAATTTCCATCTCAGACCCTCTGAAGAAGAGAAGGAACTTAGAGAGCCCTAACAGCTCTAACTTTTCATAAACCGTCAATAAAGTACATTGTACCAAGCCCCCTCCTCCTCTCCTGGAAAAAAGAATGGAGGAAATTAAGTGTGGTATTTTTTTCTTCTGATTTTTTTCTGCCATAGCTCCATCAGATTGCTTGAATCTATTTACAATGGACAACTACTCCTGTAGCTTTAGGTTCTAGCAACTTCTTCCTTTCCTTGTACCTTCAGACCTAGAAGAAGTAGCAACTATGGCTTTCTGGTTTTCCTTAAGCCCACCTATACTTTTGTAAATAGTCCCTTTATTACCTACTTTGAATGTGACATCTGTTTCTTTCTGGGAACCTGACTGACACACAGCTAAATTCTAAGCAGTGTACCAACCTTTGTACTCCAGAAAGACCAGAGAGTGATCCTTAACTTAGGGGAGAGACACTACTAACAGGCATAAAGTAGACACCAGAATATATGAAATGAAATACAAAAATACAAATTAATACAACCAAATGGCCCAATAATTGAGTGCTAAGATGGAAAAAAAAAGGATGGAGGTTTATTCAAATTATAAATTTGGTAGAGTAAAGCTAAATTCTTTTTAGAATTGCTTTCAGTATACATTCTAAGCATTGTTA
This sequence comes from Dasypus novemcinctus, assembly GCF_030445035.2. Taxonomy (NCBI): domain Eukaryota; kingdom Metazoa; phylum Chordata; class Mammalia; order Cingulata; family Dasypodidae; genus Dasypus; species Dasypus novemcinctus. Next base: position 67,684,652 of record NC_080680.1, read on the forward strand.
AATTTATGAGATGTGACCCAATATGAATGGCAGAATTGCAACATCTATGATATAAACATATAGTAATTAATTTCATAAAATATGATAGGTAAGAGCTTTTCTTTCCCTAAAACTGAATGGCATGTTACTCAGGGAGAATTTGCCATTTGGATGGTAAATCTTTATGTAATTTGAGCTTTGAATAGTACAGTCCTTTGGGAGGTGACCACAGGATGATATAGTCCTTATGGAAACTGACTCTTGGATGATGCAGTCCTTATGGAATTTGACCAATAAAGTCATTGGAGGAGTTTTCAGTGGGATATGTACTACAATATTTTGCAAAGTCACAACCTGTATCTGATAATGGACTTGAATTCAAAGTTTATGAACAGCATTTAACAATAAGACACACAATCCAATGGGAAAAAAATGTGCAAAATACTTCAGTAGACATTTCACCTAAGAAAATGTACCAATAGCAAGTAGGCACATTAAACAATATTAAACAGCATTAATTATTAGGAAAATACAGATTAAAACCATATTGAGATACCACCAGAAACCCACAGAATGGCTAAAATTAAAAAGACTGACCATAACAAATGATGACAAGTTTGTGGTACAATGGCATATCTCATACATTACTGATGGTAATGCAAAATGATATAGTCATTTCAGAAAAGAATCATAAATTTTCTATAAAGTTAAGCACACTTACCATATGATCTAGCAATCTTACTTCTAAGTATTTACCAAAAGAAATAAAAATATGTCCATCTAAAGGCTTGTACTTAAATGTTCATTGAAATTTTATTCGTAATAGCCATCAAATAATGAATGACTGAACAAATTGTTGTATATTTTGCAGTGGAATACTATTCAGCAGTAAAATGGAATGAACTAATACTAATGAATGAGACAACATGAGATGAATCTCAAAAACATTTTGTAAGTAAATGAAGCCAGACACAAGAGATTATATTCTGCATGATTTCATTTTTATTATATTCCAGAAGAGGCAAACCTTTTAGGAAAGGAAACAAAACAGTGGTTGCGAAGGGCTGAAGGTTTGAGGATGGGACTGATAACAAAGTGGCATGAAGGAAATTTTCTAGATGATGGAAATATTCTGATTCTTGATTGTGGTGGTGTTTACATGATTGTATACATTTGTCAAAACTCCTCAAACTATACACTTAAAGGAGTGAATTTTATTTACCTAGTTATGCCTCAATAAACATAACTTTAAAAAATAAGGAAAGGGGGAGCAGATGTGGCTCAATTGTTGAGCACCTGCTTCCCACATGGGAGGTCCTGGGTTCAGTTCCAGGTGCCTCCTTATAAACAAAAAAAACAATAAAAAAAACAAAAAAAAACCCAACTCAGGGGAGCCAACGTGGCTCAGTGGTTGAGCGCCAGCTTTCCACATACCAGGTCTACGTTTCTGTCCTTGGCCCCAGTACATTAAAAAAGTAATAATAAGGAAAGGAAAGCATTCAGTAAAGTATACTCCTCAGTAATAGCTGGACATACAGTTTCTCTCTGAAGCTGTTGATAGTATATTTTGATTCTGGGCATATTTCAGTGTAACTCAGGTTATTTGGAATTTCCAGTTTCAAAGGATTATTTATACTTCTCAATAACATGTTATTGGAAAAGTGGAGTAACTTAATCACATTTTTTCCCTCAAAAATCTTATTTATTTGCTCTTGTGCAACAGAAATACCTCTGCATATTATGAATGACGGATAAGGATGAAGTAGCTGAGAAATTCTAAGAAAGGAGAAAGTCTGTAGAGTCAAGGGTCCTTGAAAATGATAATTTCCAATTTAGAAAAATAAGCAATTGAAAGAGCAGAGTTACCTCCAACAAATACAGTTCTGCATGAATCTCAGCCAAATAGGCTAAGGCTTTTCTTTAGGATTTACCTGGAAGAGCACTGGAAATAACCTGACACTTGCCTGATTAAATTTGTACATGTATTCAGTACAATTCAGAAGTAACTGGGATTACTTTTTTGGATTCATATCAAGCTTCCAAATAAGTCCTCCAAAGAATGTTTAAATAATGAAAATTTTGAAAAAAAAAAACAATTGTTTTCCTCATTGCTGGCCTCTATCTCATGTTAAGACACTGTGACTATATTACTATCTAAAACCAGTCCAGCATAGTTAAGTTTTATATTTTTAGTTCAAAATTTCATTTTAAAATGGTCATTAGTTTTTTCAGTTATCTGATGTGGTATTTTTGCATGCATTTAATTGTCTCTTGGGTTATTCCTTTTGTGGCTAACAACTTACAAAGTACAGGAAGTTGTTTCAATCAGAATATGATTATTGTGCTGCCTGACCTCATATTTTAGAAAAACTAAATTATTTACTTTTTGTCATCTATAAACTCTACCTGTGTGCTCTTCCTGGGGTGACATAAAACCAAATTTCCTTAAATTCTAACTAAATTTAGTATTCTCTGAAAAGAATTAATATCTCCATGAGCTTTCAAGGAGCCCATCTTCTCAGTCAAGTGTACTTGATTATATTAAAAAAAAAAAAACTCCTCAGTCAAATGTAATAGTATTCCTGTTTTCCAAATGTCATCATTATTTTAAAAGTTCTAAGAAATAGTGTTTCATATGAAAATAAAGATCACATTATATGACAGAGAAATACTTATAGAGTGCCTACTGGTGGTCAGATATTGACACTTTACATATGCCTTTTAATCGTCACCTAAATTCTATTAGATTGGGAAGCTGATGTAGCTCAAGTGGTTGAGTGTCAACTTCCCATGTTCGAGGTTCAAGGTTTGGTCCCCTGCCCTTGTACCTCAAAAAAAATTTTTTTTGATAGGTAGAATTAGTTTTCCTAATTTTACAGATGAGGAAATCAAGCTTGAGATGTAAAGTGACCAACCCAAATTCATATGTCTTCGTGAAAAAGCAGAGGCTGCATTTAACCAAGGTCTGTTTCCGAATGTAAGGTTTTCCCACTATATCATATGGAAAAAGGAAATAGAACGAGACATTTTTAAAGTACAAGAGGAAGAAGATATAAGATTTAAGTTTCCCAAGTTGTGACTTTTTCAGGATTTCATGAGATCTTTAAAAAGATATTGAAATCACATGCTTCATGCCCATTTATTTTTCCATTATATCACAGCCACTTCCATGCATAGAAGAAACAAGATTTCACAGAACAAGAATTTCTAGAAATTTCTCAGCATTTAATTGGTTTTCAAAATTTCAGCTGAATTAAATTAAGATTCTTTGATGGCAATCTCTGTTTTAAATGTATGTGGTGTGATTTTATTTTTGATTTTTACATTTCATAGATGCCTCCAGTACTTTTTGAAACTCAACAAAAATATTTTTATGTTTGTGTATGATGGGAGAATTACTAATATATATTTTGCTGCATCATGCCCTCACTTAAACGACTTTAAAGTGCATTTTACAGTCTGTCATAGCGATAGACAGTCCTGCATGGGCCTGCAACTACTGTCTACAGAGTCTAGTTTTGTACCTTTACCAAACAACTGTAAAAAATGATTTATCCAGCTTTTGTTTTGGTTATTTCCACCAAATCTAGAAACAGCTTTTAATTAGTACTTTTTTACATTATCTGGCACCATTAACTAAATTAAATAAAGAAAAACGGAATTTCGCATCCCTGAGAAGTAGTTATTTTAAATGCTATAGATTTTTTGGATGATTCTTTAAATTAAAATGGTCAAAAGTCTGCTAATGGAATGAAAAAGGAACTTGGCAGTGAGTTCCCAGGCCAAGTTTTAAACAGATAGGATCTTTTCAGATTTTATTAAAGGGTGTTTCTCTCCCTTCATGCTTTCTTGAGTTAAGAAAACAATTGTTATAAGCAATAATGGAAATTGATCCATATGCTACCTAAGTGTTCTTCCTATTATGTGAATTTTGAATTACACACAGGGTTAAATATGTTTGTAGGTAGTATTAAAACAAATTAAATCAATGATATTTCTGCTTTTTGGAAGAGCTTGGGTTTATCTATTTGCTCACTAACTTATTCATCTATTTTTAAAAATATTTTTCAGTAGTATATTTTTACCTTCCCTTGAAGAGTATATAATTAAGTAGGAAAAGTGAGGCACATCAGTAAATATAACATAGGGCAGAAAATAAATCCAATGAAAGAGGCATACATAAATTTGTTATGTAAGATCAGAAAAAAAGAAGCATAACTTCTCAGAGTGAAAGCCTAGGGAAGGATTTCTAAAAGAGGTGACATTTGGGCTATGTCATACAGATGATGTTGGCTGGGAAGGGAAGGGCATTCAATTTAGAGGGAACAGACTAGATGAAGACATACATCAGAAAACTTTGGTTATATATGGAAACCTGGAAGTAGTTCAGTTTGGTTTGAAACAGAGTCATAAAATAGGAAAATAAAGTGGAACACTCAGGATGTGTTGAGATTCTGGATGGATTGCATGACTGGCTAAGGAATTTGGATTTTATTCCCAGACAATTGAGAAATCAATTAATGCTAACACAGCCATTGGAGAATTCATTGTAACACAGAATTCCAATTGTGTTGTCGGAGGTGTTAAGTCATTTAACAGAACTTCTTTTGTTTTCTGTCTTCCCTCTGATATGCCATCTACTATGTCAAAAATGACCTTTCCCAGATTTCCCAAATTACATCTAATGGTAAGTCAAATCAAATCAAAATAATTATTTACTGAACTGCCATTATGCATAAGACACATTGTGCAAGGTGTAAGACATTACTTAAACTTTTCTACCAAAATGTTCCAAATCCACAATGGGAGGAGGAGTTTAAGGGGACATGGGATTTTTACTTTTGGAGTAACATTATAAAATTGACTAAGGTGATAACAGCATAACCCTGTGATGAAAATGAGAGCTATTGGGTGTGCACTTTGAAAGGAGTGTACAAAGCATGGTACTGTATAACACAATGAATCCAGTGATGGCAGAAGGACTGTGGCTAACAGAATAAATGTGAGAACATTCTCTCATGAACTGTAACAAATATATAATACTATTATAGGATGTTAATAATTGGGTGGGTTGGGGGAAAATACACCAAATGTAAGATATGGACTATAGTTCATTCATAGTTTGTATCAAATGTTTCACAATAATGCAAGGTGTTGGTGATGGGGTGATGTCTGGGAGCCCTGTGTGATGTAATGCATGTTTGTTTTTAAGTTCGTGACTTCTACTATATACCCACTGTTTATATATGTGCATGCATATATGATGTACTTCAATAAAATTTATATTAAAAAATGTCCTATATCCAGAGTGTAAAAGTCCTTATTCTTAGAGTTCTGGGGAAAGAGCCCCAAACAACCCACAACCACATTTCTTTGAAATTTTTATTTTGTTTTACTTTACATATTTTAAGAAATGGAGATTAGTTTAGTTTTCACATAAAGGAAGAAAATGTTAATTAATGTAACCTGGCAGCCTATTGCCTCAGTCTCCCACTCCCAGGTTAAGCAAGAACAAAGGAAACCAGCTTAAGTCAGTCCTATAGCCAGTAAAAAGGATGCACAAGAAAGAGCTATGTCAATACCAATTCAGCACTAAATTCCATTTCTTATTTGGCAAAAGGAGGAAGTAAAAGCTAAAATGGTTGAAATGTGATGGGAGAAGCAGTTAATAAAAAACTGGAAAACTTGTGTGGGAAAGTTAGATTTCTTGGATAGACTATAAACTCTGAAGTATCCAAACTATGGAGAAACAGAGGAAGGGCTTGTGTGCTAGGCTTAGGGGTATAAATTGTGTCATTTTTCTTTGTTTGGTGTGCCAGCCACATTTTCTGGTTGTACACCCGTTCTTGCAAGATTGAAAATAAGTTCTTTTCTTCTCCGCAAGCAGGTAAGACTTATTTTCTTCCAGAAGATTTCTTTCTTACGGCTCTGGGGGCTTGTTCAGGATTCTGAAGCTTCAGAGAGCAGACCCCCAGGGTGGACAATGGGGAGGCACACCTCACTGTTTAAGTTGTCTTGGATTCTATTGGCATTAGCCTCACCTCTGGCAGCCAAGAGAACCAAGAACAGATGCTTACATCTGCTGATTGTGGATGAGAAAAAGGGAAGGGAAAATCTGCCTCTCATTGACCAGGTAATTCCATGCATGGACCAAGGTAAGAACAAAGGCTATTAAGTATTACCTTGGTGGTCGGAAATTCTGATGAGTCTGAGGTCGATTGTGCATGCATGAGACGCATGACATACTGTGCAAAGTGACTGCAGAGTCCCAATTCGTGTTTCCCTTCTCCCGTGAGGGAAAGGGCCGGAAACAAATGAAACAAAAGATTCAAGAGAAAGAGACCCAGACAAGATTCAGAATGGGAAATAGAGGCAGTCAGTTGACTGGGAAAAAGGGGAAAGGGGTATCTGTAGGACCCCTGGAGATATTCCTCCAGATAGTCCATCAGGGATGATGTTAAGGCATTGAACCTATAGTGATCAGACCAGGAGAAAGACAAGAAGAAAGTGATTAAATATTGCTGTGTATCTGGACCAAGGAAAATATTTTACCACCTGATGTATTCTGGCCAAAATAAGGGGCAGATAAGGATTGGTTTTGTGCCAACCTTGTACTGTATGTTAATGGGAAAACACCCTTCTCCAAAGAAGAGTCTGACTATGCCGGGTGCTGGTTAAAGGGAAACGGGTCACTATCCTATGAAAGCTGAAAATCTAGACCCCGAGACTAAGCTTGCAGAAACTAAGACTGTAGAAACTAAGGCTGCAGAAACCCAAAGCTGCAGAAACTAAACCCTGCGGCCCCCTGTTGAATCTCCCTCCTCCTTACATTCCCCCTCCCTTCCCAGGAGAAGGACCATTAGACTTGGAGGACCCAATAGAACACATTCTAAACCCTGGGAACTGGAGAATCAAGTGGGGCCAACAGCTCCACTGATTACAACCCACCAACAGCTGAGGAAAGAATTGGAACAGTGTAAGAAAGATATTCAAAATTTTCCATTCCCCAGAGCAGTTGAGGAAAAAAGAGTGAAAGAGCAAAACTCCATTGAGCCTTTGTATCCACTGAGAGAAGAACCAATGGGGCCAGGGGAGATTGGCTATGTAAATACCCCACTGATGCATACTGAAGTAAGGAAGTTCAAAAAGAAGAAGAAATCACTGATGGGAGATCCAGCAGGACTGGCTAAACAAGTAAATCAATTCCTAGGTCCTAGTTTATATACCTGGCTGGAACTTATGTCCATACTGAATATCCTCTTTCTGGAAGAAGAAAGAGGAATGGTGTGGAGGGCAGCTATGAAGGAGTGGGAAAGGCAGCATCCACCTGGACAGGGGGTAATGGCAGCAGAACAGAAGTTCCCAAACAGTCCATAACTGGGATAATAATGACCTAGAGGACTGAGCACAAATGAAAAATCTTAGAGCCCTCATTATACAGGGGATCAAATTGTCTGTACGCAAATCTCAAAACTTGAATAAGGCTGTTAAAGTAGCCCAAGAGAAGGGTGAGACTCCCTCTGTTCACCTGCAAGGATTGAGGGACCAAGTGAGAAAATATTCAGGGATGGACCCTGATAATCCTGTGGCTCAGGGAATGTTATAAGTTAGCTATATAAAGGGATGTTGGCCTGATATTCAGAAAAACATTAAAAACATAGAAGGATGGATGGATAAACCATTGGAAGAGTTATTGAGAGAGTCTCAGAAAATGTTTGTAAAGAGAGAGGAGGAAAAGCAGAAACAGAAAGCAAAGGTTATGATAAGCACAGTTGACCAAATGGTTAAGAAAAGATTGGAAAAGAGTCTGGGAGGGAACCAGCAGAGGTGAGATAAAGATGCAAAATGGGCTTATTTAGATAAGGGGGCAAGGAAAATACAAGGCTCTGCAGGGTGCTATCACTGTGGGAGGCCAAGTCATTTCAAAAGGGAATGCTTGAGTTTAAAGAAAGAGAGTTGGGTAATTCCCCTCATAAATTTTGAGGAGTAGGGGGGTCTGACGCTCCTCAGTTCTAAAGCCCACTGGAAGCCTTTAGTAAATCTAAGGAAAAAATTACATATTTTAGTGGATACTGGGGCAGCCCAATATTCTGTGACTTATCATCGCAGAGACCAAACTCTCTGGCAGTTCCATTACAGTCTCAGGGGTAAAAGGAGAAGGATTTGGAGTTCCCATTCTTTCTCTCACTAATATTTGTTGTACATCCCAGAAGCTGGGAATAATTTGCTGGGAAGGGACTTAATAATATTCATGGTCTGGATTTGGAAGTAAGGGATGGGCAGATGGAAGTAGTCTTAGCCATGCTCACTGAAAAAGATGAAAAAATATCAGAGAGGAAGTGTAGATGAGAAAAGGGAGTAGAGGGGGTTTGCAAGTACCCCCTATTAAAATCAAACTGAAAAAGGAAGGGGAAACTATTTGTGAAAGACAATATCCCATTCCCCTTTAAGGGAAGCAGGGACTTCAACCCATCATTGAAGGCATCCTTTGGGATGGACTCTTGGAGCCCTGCATGTCCCCTTTCAATTCTATCTTGCCCATTCAGAAATCAGGCGGTAGTTGGAGGATGGTACAGGATCTAAGGGCCATTAATCAAATCATTCAGGTTCAACACCCAGTAGTCCCAAATCCATACACTCTCCTTAATAAGATCTCCTACCATCATAAATGGTTTAGTGTCATAGATCTAAAGGATGCCTTTTGGACCTGTCCCCTTGATCCAGAAAGTAGGGACTTGTTTGCCTTTGAGAAGTAGAATCCCTCTACTGGAGGTGAACAGCAATATAGGTGGACAGTTTTACTTCACAGAATCCCCCAACCTCTTTGGGCAGGCTTCACAGGCTTCACAGAATCCCCCAACCTCTTTGGGCAGGAACTGGAAAAAGTATTGGAAAAATTTGCAATGCCATCTTAATTTCCCTTTTACAATATGTAGATAATGCGCTAATATCAGGAAGGCAGATAGTGGCCCGAACTACAAAGAGCTTATGGAATTTCCTGGGAGATCAAGGGCTAGGAGTGTCAAAAAGTAAGCTACAAGGCAAAAAGGAAAGCAAATACCTGGGTCATCTAATTAGTGAGAGAAAGAGGAAGATAAATCCAGAAAGAATTCAAGCCATTACTAACTTACCTCTTCCCCAGACAAAAAGAAAACTGGTAAGGTTTTTGGGATTGGTGGGTTATTGCAGACTATGGATAGATTCTTTTGCATCCCAAACCAAAGGGTTATACCAAAAACCGTTGGAGGAGGAGCCTGACAAATTAGAGTAGAAGGAGGGGGAAGTAAAGGCCTTAGAGGGGCTCAAGTGGGCATTGGTGCAAGCGCCAGTTCTAGCCCTCCCCTCCCTTGAAAAACCTGTCCATCTGTTTGTTACATTAGCTAAGGGGACAGCCTTAGGAGTCCTAACCCAGATTTAGGGAGGCCAAAGGAAGCCCGTGGCCTTCCTTTCCAGAATCCTGGACCCTGTCTCCAGGGGATGGCCAGGGTGTGTTTAGGCCGTGGCAGAAACTGCTCTCTTAGAGAAAAAAGCAGAAAACTAACCTTTGGAGAGGCCTTAGTTGTTAGCCCCCCTCATCAGATCAGGACTATTTTGTCTCAAAAAGCAGGAAGGTAGTTAACGGATTCCCGAATTCTGAAATATGAGGTGATTCTAATGGAAAAAAAATATTTAATACTGACAATTGACCATAGTCTGAACCTATTCTCTTTCTTTGGAAAGGGTCCAACCAGGTAGAAACTCCTGAACATGACTGTTAAGACTTAATTGAATACTAAACCCAAGTCAGGCCTGACCTAGGGGATCTTCCCATACATTTGGGGGAAAAATTGTTTATAAATGGGTCTTCTAGGGTCCTGGAAGGAAAAATGCCCAATGGCTATGCTGTTGTTGATGGGCTAACTTGTGAGGTGAAAGAAGCTCACCGACTGCCCAATAATTGGTCAGCTCAAATCTGTGAGCTGTATGCATTAAATCAAGCTCTTAAATTATTAAAGGAAAAAGGTGGTATACTCTACACAGATTCTAAATATGCCTTTGGTGTGGTCCACATCTTTGGAAAATTTTGGGAAGAAAAGGGATCAATAGCAGAGGGAAGGAATTAGTCCATGTGGAACTGGTAAAACAAGTGTTAGCCAGACTGCTCTTACCAAGAAAAATATCCGTGGTACATATAAATGGGCATCAGAAATGTCACATTTTTAAAGCAAAAGGCAACAGATTGGCTGATAAAAAGACCAAAGAGGCTTCCCTCTATTTCCCTCTGGAACCGATGGTCTCTATACCCTCCATCCCCAAAGAAACTGGAATCTCTGTTATCTCTGAAAAAGAAGTAAAAAAAAATAGCACAAGTCGGGGTGACCTTAGATAGCCAAGGGAACTGGCTCCTCTCAGATGACCAGCAAATGTTAAATAGGCAAATAATGAGGGAAGTACCAGCAGTTTTGCAACAAGGAAGTCATTGGGGAGTACAGGTCATGTGTGACCTGGTCCTCAAGCATTTCAGGTGTGTAGGCCTTTATACTATATGCAAACAAATAAGTGAATGGTGTATAATCTGTCAGTTAACAAGAAAGTTTTAAGAAAGCAAGTACCAGGGGGTAGGAAGCCTGGCTCAGACCATTCAGGTTGATTATACTGAAATGCTCCCTGTAGGTTGACTAAAGTATTTTCTGGTTATTGTGGATCACCTGACAGGGTGGGTAGAAGCATACCCTCTTGCTTCAGGTACAGCATCAGGAACTTCAAAAATTATCCTTGAATAAATCATTCCCTGATATGGGTTAGTAGAAAATATAGATTCAGACAATAGTAGTCACTTTATATCCAGAGTGTTGCAAAATATTATGCAGGGTCTAGATGTCACATGAAACTTCCATACACCCTGGCACCCGCCCCCAGGGAAAGTGGAAAGAATGAACCAAAATTTAAAACACATCTCTCTAAGTTGGTTTTAGAAACAAATTACCGTGGATTAAATGTTAATTTATAGCTCTGTTAAGAATCCAAACTGCCCCTAGGAGGGAACTGGGAATTTCTCCTTATGGAATGTTTTTTGGTCTGCCCTTCCCTGGGAAGCCTGGCGAATTCCCCTCCTTAGAGTCGAAGGATCTCTTTCTTCAAAATTATATACTGGCCTTGTTTTCTACTTTGTCATCCCTCAGACATTGGGGTTTGCTGGCTCAGGCTCCACTTCTTAAATTTGCAGTCCACCAACACTGACCTGGCAACTGGATCCTAATCAAGTCATGAAAAGAGTCCAAACTCCAACTGACCTGGGAAGGACTCACTACTCTTGAGTGAAAAGACTTTACCTGAACCAGATGATAAGTTTGCAACAACTTCATCTGAGTCTTGAAAAATAATTTCAGCCCCAGATCCCTTAAAGAGCACACTGAAAAGACAATAATTGGGGGAGGAGGGGGAAGGGGTTAAGCTGTGTATTGTCCTGGTCAACAATGGCCCTAGTCCTATCAGAATACCAAAGGAGGAATTCAAACCTTAAGTTACAGGTAAAAATAATCTTACTAGCCATGATGTTTTAAACCCAAGAAGCAACTAGCCCCATCAAATTGGTTACAAATGTGACTGAAGGTCTGGAGTCCCAGACCATGCAGTTTAATGCCTGCCAAGCAATAGATTGTGGGAATTTAGAGCACCAGTGATGGCTGAGTGGGGAAAATAAATACCTATGCCCAGAGCCAGTGGAGAATGGTTACAGTCAAGCCACCCCCTTACCCCTCCTGGGATGATGTATGGTAAACTACTCAGTATAAGGAATGGACCATGAATATGGGATGGATCTCACCAAGTTCAAAGCTATTAAAGGGTAAGATAACCTTTTATAAATGTAATACCCCACCAGACTGCAAAAGTCTTCAGTGTAATCCAGTAGTAATATCTATAAAGAAGGCAGACAGATTAGAAACTGAGAGCAGCACCAGGGACCAAGTGGTCGATAGAGTATATGGAATGGGAGCAGACGTTACAAGTAAAAATCCTCTGGGGAGGTTCCTTATCTGAGTCCTTCCTCCCCCTGTAGATATGACATCAGCAACGCCCTCTCCAGCTAGCCCTTCAGAAATACCACAGGAAAACCAACCAAAAGCCAGTTCCCAATTCAAAATGATCCCAAAGCAGTCAGGATACTTAAGGCAGAAGATTTAAAGCAAACCATAAAAATAGAAACAGGATATGGAGACACAAATGCTCGGGTAGAATGGATCAAATATACAGTCCAGAGTCTAAACAAAAGTAACTGTTATGCTACTTTTAGGCCTTCTTTTAGGCCGACCCACAACTCATGTTGTACCCTTTGCCCTAGGTATGGAAAAGCATGAAATGGAGTTTAAGTGCATGATACTCCTCTTCCAGAATGCTACTCCTAGTGAAAATTGTAGTATGTTGTCCTCTCTTTTCCCATCAGTCAAAAACAGAAACATCAAGGCCATACCTGCCTCTAGTCTAGGCCCAGAGAAGCACTGTGCTTGTCTCTTTAGACAGGGGAAAGGATTCCGTGACCTTAGAACCATGGCCTCGTGTACACAAGAGTGGAATGTGAGCAATGCTAGTACTAACAATTTCCTCAGTTGGTCTTACCTCAAGCAGACCTGTGGTGGTACTGTGGAAGGGGTGTCCTCTGACCAATACTGCCTGAGAGATGGGGCAGAACCTGTGCTCTGGTCTAATTGGCTATCCTATTCACCTTGGCATTTGAAAAAGAAGCGAAAATAACATTCCAGGGAGAGAGAAGAAAAGTCTACTTGGTTCTTTTAACGAGCGAATCTATCTAAACCATATAGGAGTTCCCGGAGGAGTCCCAGATGAATTTAAGGCTAGAAATCAGGTAGCAGCTGGGTTTAAGTTATTCTTGTTCTGGTGGGTCACCGTTAATAAAAATGTAGATTAAATAAATTACATTTATTTTAATCAACAGATTTATTAATTATACCAAGAATGTAGGTAAGGGAATTGCAGAACAATTAAATGCTACTAGCAGAATAGCATGGGAAAATAGAATGGCCTTAGCGATGACACTAGCTGAAAAAGGGGGAGTCTGTGTTATAATTGGAGGTAGTTGCTGTACATACATCTCCAATAACACTGCCGCTGACAGAACTATCACTAAAGGTTTACAAGGCCTAATAGCCCTATCTGAGGAATTAGCAGAGAATTCTGGCATTAGCAATTCACTCACAGAATGGCTTGAAAATTGGTTTGGAAAATGGAAAGGGGTTACACGGTCCATCTTAGCTTCCCTCATTATCTCAGCTGGGGTGCTTACCACAGTCAGATGTTGTATCATTCCATGTGCCCCAGGGCTAGTTCAAAGACTCGTTGAAACTGCCTTAACCAAACAAATGCCCAAACAGTATAAACAAAACAATCTGTACCACCTTAAAAAAAAGGAGATCCCTATGATAAAGAGTGTAAGATAACTCTTAGAAAATTTGAAGTACAGAAATGCAAAAACTAAAGCGTTTAGATAGATTCGCTCATAATGTCTTGCTCTTTTGTATACACTGACATGAGTTTTAATGGAAAACAGGTGGCATGTAGGCTTTGGTTCAGATTTACTGACTTTTGGTGAAGTGATCTGGAATGGACTTTAGAGTCAGTTTCAGTTTGCATTCTGGCTCTGCTGCTGACCAGTTCGGGGGAGTTGCTTAATATCTCAGATTTAAAAAAAAAATCTAGGTCTGTTTTGATACATTTTTCTTAAATATGATAATACAGATTCCTTTCTCTATTCCCCCTCCCCACGTTTAAGAGATCTTTCTTTTTATATTATATTTTAATTATGTTCCATAGTAACACAACCCTTGTCACTTTCCTCACTTTTTCTGCCCACTCAAATGTCAAGAGCCTCATGTAATTTAAAAATAGAGATGTTTCTGCTGTTTATTTTTATGCCTGGGTGTTGTGGGGGCAAGTGGGTGGGAACATTGACTTCTAAGTTGTCACATTTCAAAGAAAGTCTGTAAACGTATAAAATTTATAAAATAAAACAATACTTTTTAATCTGTCTGCTGTGAGCATTGTTTGTGTACCCAGCATCCATTATTCCTTTCCTTTTTCATAGAGTACGCCCCAGTTTTCATGTAGTACCCTTCTGCCATGCCAACTATGTGCTCCAGGGTAAAGGGATCTCATCTGGCTGCAAGTTTGATCCAAGGCTCATCAGTCTAACCCATTTTTCAGTTTTTCCACCCCCCAGGAATATTTGCCTAAGCAAGGCAGCCTGAGTTAGTCAATTGTTTAGGAAGGAATAGGGGACCCAGTTTGTACAATGAGATGCAAGGGGACAGGATTGTTTTGAGATTGAGAGAGAGAAGTTGTCTTACTCAGAAGAAAGCTATAAGAAGAGACAGCCTCTCATCCTCTGTATGTAGAGGATGTGCAGGTATGAAGCTGGAAAATGCCACAGCCATTTTTGTAGCATGAGGGAAGCTATGCTGAAGATGAAACCAACTCACATAGGAGGGAACAGTGAAGACCATAGAGAAATAGACCTGAGATGCTTGATCAGGACTATGCCGAAGTTTCTCCTGTTGACTTAAGTTACTTGGAATCAGGTCACATGCTTCTGAAAGCATCTTAAAGTAATTCACCACTAAAAATTGATGTTTCCTCTTTTCCTGTGAATTAGTAACAACTTTCTGAAGGAACGCTATTTCAAAATTCACCTATCCTTTTTTTGACTCTCTAATCTGGAGATTTTAAGTAACATTATTAAAATATTACTGCCTTCTTATCAGGAGAGAAACAAATTATAGGCACATGTGTTTGCTGAATTAAATACCTATGTCATATAAATACTAACTAAAGCTTTTGATGATGAATTTTCTTGCATTTTGTTTTGCTCTGCTCTGGATGGATCTCACTTTCCCTTCAGTTTTTCTTGTTCTCTCTTCCTTCCCTATCCTTACTTTCCATAAACCCAAAAAGAATTGTGTCTTTTCCATTAAAAAATAATCCTTTCTTGGATGTGTTAGTTATAGAGTGGAGGGAACACAATTCTTGTTTGAATTTTTCATTCTTTAGGTCTCTGCCAATTACTGTCAAAAGCTGTGGTGACTTTTTGTGAGGTGGATGCTTGTTCATTAGAAAGTGGCCTGAAACAATGAATTCCCTTCACATAAACCATTGAACTATCATGAGATGGTAACGACTTTCTGTCACTCCCAACCTAGGTTTAATCCAAACTCCTGACCCAGAGGTGTAAAGGCTTTGTAGCTCATTAGTGATTCCCCTGGAGCCAAGTGCCAAGTCTCTAGTCACACAGAGCCTAAAGTGAAGAAGTATTGTACATCTTTTAGCAGTACTAGTATTTTTAATGGTATACATGGTGGCATCTACTAAGCTAAAGTGTTTTAAAAATATTAACTATTCTCAGTATTTTCTATGTGAGACTAGGGTGCTCACGTTAGTATGATTCAAAATATTTTATTACAATTGCATTATTTTACGGAAACTTTTTTCATGAAATCCTAGTGGCTACAGTAGTCCAATTTGGTAGGGTAGAAGTGGATTTTCTCATTTATTCTCATAAATAAACTGAACTAGGAACTGGATTGGGGGAAGAGAAAGTTTTAAAAGTTGGACTTAAGTTGTGCTTATATGATTAGGAAAACTGAGTTTCTTTAATAATGTTCGCTTGTCTCCTTAGGTCCATAAACCCTGGCCCCTTTTATGGTATGCTATTCCCAATAAAAGAGAGTTCAAATTCTGAACAAGGATTTGGTGAAGACAGTGGCAGTGTAATAAAATGTAAATTCTTTTCTGGTGGAGAGGTGGCAAGTGGAGGTGGGAATAGGTTAAATGAGGGAGGAAGGAATTTCAACTAGTTGAATACCTACTATGTGCCAGGCCGGGTGCTAGGCATTCTGCATATGCTAAATTAATCCTCAGAATTGTTATGTAAGGTAGATAGTATTATGCCATTTTTATAAATGAAAACTGAAGCTTACAGAATTTTATGAATTGTCCTAAATCACAGTTAGGAAGCAGCATGTCTGGAATTTGAATTTGAGTTTTTAAAAATTTCTTTCCCAAAGTCTATTATCTTTTGAATTATCATCGTTTTCAATAGCTTTGAGGATAGGTACTGATATGTATAAATTTTAAAATAATATATTGAATTTTAGTTAGAATGAAGAACAAATTCTTTAAAGCCAGTTTTCCTGGTATGAAATTAGCAAAAGTTGGTGATCTAAGACTGCACTTTTAACTAAGAAAGCCTAAAGTTTTAAAGCCATTGTTAACTTTGGATTTCAGGTTACGTTGCAATGTTTTGCTGCTTCAGTGAAAATAATTTGTTTTTTTCCTTCTTTCTCTTAATGTGTAGCGTGAACCAAAGTTGCATAAAACGATAGGTAGGTTATTCAGACTGACTATAATTTGTTTCAGTTTTCAGGTCTAGCTAAACCAAGCACTATCAATTTCATGCTTCCTAATATACCTATTATATATGGTCCTACATACTTCTGAAATATATATTTCTTTGTGAAACAATTTGTTTTAATTTAAGAGAAAACAGACCAATTGAACTATTAACTAAATACAATGATATATTTAGCCCAAACAATACATAATATAATAATAGAATTAATCATTATACCTGGAGGCAAGGATTTATCGATGATTCTAACACTCTTAAAGTTTTATTTATTGAAAATATTTCATCAGAAAAATGAACTTAGGGGTAAGATGTGATTGACTAGGAATAGCTTCTTATCTTTTAGCTTATTTCTCCTTGAAAGTTAGTTATTTTAGGCTTCTGTGATTTATGTTATAATTATTCCATTTTACTTGAGTTAAATGACAGAAAGAATATGTTGCTCAAACAAATTAATATATTATAAATTTTTGTCTAATATCAAAGAAATAGCTCATCTCGACATGCAATTGTTGCAACAATTTAAAATTCCTATTAATGTCTGAAGACAAATTTTTTGGAAAGTGGCAGACATCTTAACAGTGATCTTCAGTTATCACATCTCCATTGATGCTAGCATTTTGTAAGTTGATATTCTCTTTGCTAAACTGACTGAAGTCAATATATACTCCAGTTATAGCTGGATGAACCTGACAGCTTGTATCTTCTTTCTGGAGGTTGCCTGCTTTGTTGAGTAGTCTGTACTTCAAGCTGCCAGATCTTCATTAATATCTGGGTTGCTTTTTATTGTTTGGAAAAGTGACATTGAAAACTTTTTCATGTGTCTGGCGGATCATACAAAGAATTGTATACTTTTTTGTCTAAGATACTTTTAAATTTCAAGTTACATTTCTTTTCCACTAGAATTCTGAAAATTTAGTATAATTTATGAGTAGCCGAATATTTTTAACTTTGGAGCTTGATGTACTTTTTTTCTAGCTGGGTCTTAATCCCTAAAACAGTGCACTGTACACATAGATTTACTTTCAAAAGCATTTTCAAATGTGTTAAGCCTCATAACACTAGAAGTTAAATCTAAAAGGTAATATCATCATATAACCATTATAAATGTGAAATTCTGTACTCAGAGGTTAGTGATTTGCCATTAATTAACCACCTGGTTATTGGTGGAGTTTTTCCTGATAATATAGTACTTTTAAAATGGCCACACAAATATTTTATAATGAAAACCAAGCCCTCTTAAGAGAATAGATGACTCATTTTGCACATGGTGTAATCTTGTGTCTTATTGTCCCCTTTAAAAAGCCATATTGGCTAGAGTTACTGAAAGAAGTCTTCCTGATCTTCCTCCTTAGAAGTTTTATAGCATTTTCAGTTGTAAATACATTATTACACATTGTTCTGTATTGTTCAGGGTTGCTTTTGTGTTTGTCTTAAGCTCTGTGGCATAGAATAGGCACATGCTTATTCTTTTTATAGTCCTCATTATCTGAAACACACATCTGAGCAAATAGAAAATTTTCAGTAAATGTCATTAAGACTTTAGAAAAATTTTCTAATGAAATACTCAGACACACACGTACATATCTATTTGCCATTTAATCAAATCTAAGCTTTGTTTGGCGTTAGAATTTTTGAATAAAATTCAAAAGAGAATTGATAATATTTATGAATGATCATTTAGAAAAGGGAGAATAGGAGGGATGTTGTAAAGGAGTCCTAACTATCTGACGGTTGACTGGTTTATATCTGTGCTATCCAAAAGGGTGGATATGTGGCTATTTAAGTTTAATTAAAATTACATAGTCAGTTTCTGAATCACACTAGTCACATATAAATTGCTCAAAAAACACATGTGGATTGTGGCTATCTATTGGACAATGCTTACATAGAACACTTTTATCATTGCAGAAAGTCTTAATGTGTAATACTGATCCAGAACACATTTTTACCCTTAGGTTTAATCTTTCATTTTCAAATGTATAATAAAAATTAAAATAAATAATTGAGAAATAATAATGGCCCTCGAGGTAAAGGAAAACAACAAAAATGCATTAGAATTGGAAGTTTATATAATGCATGTGCTGTTAAATCTCCCATTGGTTACTGTCCATAGTGTATCCATTTTACATTTCTACAACTTGAAATTTCCAAGGCTTAAAAGACTTGATGGCTCTTTCCTTTGCAAAGAAATAGAGGTATTTCTTGTACCTTGAATTTTAGTTTGTAAGAAGAGCCATAAGGATCAATGATGGGGTTCTGTGATCCCTCAGTTTTTCTTATTGTACCATTGTACTTGCCTGCACAAGCACAAACCCCATAACTGTTTAGAAGATGAGGATATATGATTCTTCTCTAACATCCCAGAGGGAAAATCCACTAGCATGACAGAATTTCAGAACTAAGAGAGGATACTCATATCTGGTAATTGATCAGTTGGAAATGTCCTCAACATTGTTTTGCTAATGATGACCTAACTAAAGAAAAAGTTTAGGGATTTAGGTTTGCAGGGAGGGGGCCATTATATCTTGCAATTGTTGACAAGTTTAATTTCATTTTGAGCCATTATCACAGGGAATATGTGAAGACTATTTTAACAGTCTGTCATTTTCTTAGCTTATTCATGATAGTCAAAGGAAAGATGGTATCTCTACGCTTATCATGAAAAGCTTTGAAAGGAAGAAAGCACATCTTTTATTAAATTCTTGTCCAGGAGTTCATCTGTCAGGTCTTAGGAATGATGAGGTTTTGTTACCTTATATCTTGAGATCATCTATGACTGATATGGAAAAATAAAATATTTTAAGAGAGTCCCCCAAACAGTGGATGCATCTCGTTCTTGCCTGCCAATTTTGATTAAATAAGATTTCCTCACTTTATTTACCTGGACAATTCTTCCAGTCAAGTCAGTCTATTTAAAGTAGAATGCTTGGGCAGAAGGGTGTGGTAGGTAGAGGAGCAGGTAAGATTTTGCAAAGAGTTAAACATATTGTTGCAATATAACAACCATATTTATGGAAGCATGAGCAGTGGAACTCTTCAGTATAATGGTCAAAGATTAATTAGTAAAATTTCACATTCTAATGTACAGTTGGGTTGCTGAAATATTATGGATATTGAAAGGTTTTATAAAGTGAATGCTTCAGAGTTTTTTTTAACAAATAAGCCTAATGATAGCTTTGATAAATGATTAGGACTGCAGCAGCTTAGGTTTCCTGTTTTAACCATTCTGAAATTATAATTTTGTATCATTCATAAATAATATTTACTTCCACTTTCTCCTAGAGAACTCCATTCCATGCCGCCCATTCCACAAGGAGAGAACACAAGAGTTTATTTCCAGTAAATGCAAGTTTGCCTGAAAAATATTGTTTTTCATAAAAAGAAACTAAAGGGACTTAAGAGAAACTGAATATATTATTTCCCTTGTTCTAGGTGTCCGATACTTTAGAAGCAAACTATTTTAGAGAATAAGTATTTTCTTATACGAATAAAGGATAATGATATCCCAAACTATCTTGGAAATGGAATCTCTCTATCTTAGATGCCAGTGCAAATGTTCAAACTTCCTGTGGGTGGCGGAAATGAATAAAGACTAAGAGCAGAAGGACCCTAGAAGGAAATCGTAAAGAAGACAAGGAGAGTGGAGACTGGATCAAAGATATGGAAGCAGAGAATGTGGCTTTTTCTTTCCCTCCTCCAATGCTCTCCTTTCTGCAAAGATAGGTCTTCTTGCCTCTGCCTTTTCAGATTGTAATCAAGACTGAAACACATCTGACCATTGAGATTCATTTATTTTATTTCTGAGCTAGGGCAAATGTCTCTAATTTCATTCCGAGACAAGGCAGGTGGGCTTAATAGACGATGAAGGGGTGGGTGAGAAGGAGGAATGGTAACTGTGGGTAGATATCAGTTGCAATATATCTGACTTAGTAAGACTTTCCTTTTTGCATGACATGCTGCTCAACAAATGGAGAGATACTCCTGTTAAATAATAGCTCAGATTATTAGAGAGTTGTCCCTTAAAAGGACTCCTAAACTGTATTCGCTTGGATTGACATCATCCATGCTCATCTTCATGGGGGTAGTTCAAGCACCAATCTATTTAACATCTTCATCAATGACCAAGATAATGGAAGAGAAATAGCAGACCCATGAATTAACTTTGGAAAAGACATTAGACTGCAAGGGATGGCTTGAAAATTGTAAGACAGGATATGCATTTAAAATGACCTTTGCCATGATAAAGCACTTATCCTTTGCCTTCAAAGTCTTAAAGGCTATTTGTGTTTTGTTCATCCCTGCAGGCATGGCTGAGAAAACAAATGAGTGAACTCTTGATACTGTGAATCTATATGTCCTATTTGCCAAAGCATCAGAACTGAAAGAATCAGTTTTGCTTTAAATAAAACTACTTGTTATAGGTCACTCGCGAATGGTTTTCTTCCCTGGAATTCCAAAGCAATGTTGCTTTGGTGTAGGGCAGGACTGACTACATAATTTGTGGTGCCCACTGCAGAAAGAAACTGTGGGGGCCCTTGGTCAAAAACACTAAGACATTATTGGAGATACATAGAGCTTTTCCCATGATATTTTATGTTTTTTTAAAAATATGCTTTTTAGTATTCTAAGAAAAGAGAAAAACTTAAACTATTAGTGTGAATTTTATCATTCCTCTTTATATTGTGCAATGCCAGTTTCAAATGCAAATTCATATGCAGAATCACCAAAAGTATCCAGTTCATATGTAGTGGCTGATATATGCATACTCATTTATTTCTTACCAGAAGAGTAGAAACACCAAACTAACCAAAAATAACTCAATTAAATTTGTTACTTCTTGATATGCACACATCCTATCAATATTCTCAATCACTGGCTTACTGACAGTAAGAAAGGACTGAAATGAAAAGGAACTGAGTCTCGCCCTATCCTTCCCTTTCCTCCTACATCATCATTTTCAATGTAAGTGGTGGGCCAATCTAGGGAGGAAACATGAGTAACAAAGGCAGGTTCCTTGGCCATTTGTGTTAGCTAGTACATCATTGTTGTCTTTCTGCCTTTGAAGGAAGTTTTGTTTGAACTGAAAACTATTAGTGCCCCTGCTTACTCAGGCACAGACTGGACATAGGTTTTGGTAAACTCCCCTGAATGGTGGGTCAGCCAGAACTCTCTATATGAATGGGGCAGCAGGAATCTCCAGACTCTAATATCATGAATATTTCCTTTGCTCATGGTCATCCTCCATCATACCAACTTCTCTTACAGAACACATGTTCAAAGAGAAAATTATTATGAATTTTAAGTCAGTGATAGAAAATCAGTATACGAAATGTGTGATTTAAAGAGCATGGGGACCTGTGTGATTGTACGGGTTGCATGCTCATGGAGCTGGCCTTGGATCATCATGCACTTTCTATGTGGTCCCCTCTGATTGATCTTGTTCCCCTATCTTCCTGCAAAATCTGGGTTTGTTTTGTTTCTATTGCTAAGAAGCTAAAACTTCCTTGACTAGGCTGGGAAAGGGATTGCTGAGATAAAGGACTACTAAAACTCTAGTATTTAAATACATACCTTTGTAACAAAATTCTCAGGCCCAGACATAAAATACATGCAATATTTCATGTTGTTGTTTTTTAAATTGTAAGCTGTAGGATAAGCTGTAATGTTTCTTGGGTTCTTGTATTTTTGCATGCATGGACCAAAAAATATTTACAGTTTTTGTCTAATTTGGGGTTTGTGGAGTTACCAGGATTCTTCCTGTTTTCAACTGTTCCTCAAGTATTGGGAATGACATTCAAAGCCCACTTCTTACCCTTGTTAGTCTGGCTTTGGTGTCAAAGGAAATGATATGGCTGCTCTGGCCATGAATTCATTGTGACCTGGGACAAAATTTTAACTCTTTCTGATTCTTAGTTTCTTCATCCGTTAAAAGGGAATAGAACCTATCTTGCGAACTTAATTTAAGGATTTCAGAAGATAATAAAAATGCCTGTCAGATGGTAGTCCTATCACGTGTGCTCTATGAAATCCTTTTTGAGAGAAAGTCATACGTAGCAAATAAATGCCTATTTGTACCATAGTCAGTACTTAACCTTTATGTGAGTTTAGGAAGTTAAATTATTTTTCCCATATCACTTATTTAATCTTATTTCCTTAATATATTGTTTTCTGATCCAACATAAAGGTTCCCATTTTAGTGTGCTAAGTAGATTTTATATGGAAAGGTGAGTGCCTGCTTGTTTCATAGCAAAATGCTAGCATACAGAAGAGCTTTACCTTTTTCTGCTATCATATTTTATGCATCAGTCTTGCAAATTAATCTTTAAAAGATCAGGCTGAAAAATATTCAATATTCATTCATTGGCTCATATTCATAAATACCATTTATTCCCCCATCTTAGTTGTTAAGTTTTATACTTGTATTGCTTCTTAGACCAGTTGTTTTATTATATAATTTATATTTCTTAGAGAAAGTTGGAAACACAGAAAAAAGACAATAAAGAAAAAATGTATACATTGAAGATAATCAATGTAAATAGCTTTTGTTTCTTTTTTCCCTTCTGGTCTTTCTAAATGAACAACTTGGAAAATACCTTTGGAATCCTACCATATATAAAATATTATATCCTGCTTTTCAACATTTTAAACATAACATTGTGTTATAAACAACTTTTCATGTTACTGTTTGCATGAACATTTCCATGACTACAAAATATATATCACAATATGGATTTATTTCCTCTATTTTCTGAAGCAATTTCATTCATAATATATACTGTGATGAACATCTTTTTGAATAAAGTTTTTTCCATTTTTCAAGGTTCTGCCCTAGGTTAGGATAATAAGCTAGAAGTCCACACTTTTAAGTCTCTTGATACTTGTTGACAAACTGTTTTCTAAAGGAGTCTTGCCAATTTCATTTCTGCCAGAGTTTTATCACAGTGCCAATCTCTCTCCTTGTAGTAATTTCTGCTATATGGATAAATGAAAAGTGGCAGTGCTTTGTTTGTAAAATATAGATATTTTTATTGGTGAAGATGAGCATTTTGGTATATATGTTTGCTTTTTCATTCTAATTCCTCCATTGAGAAATATATCTCCTTTCATATATCTCCTTTGGTAGACCACTCATATAGTCATGACCTGCTAGCAGCAAGGTGGAAGAATAAAATACTGAAAAAATTTTCTAGAGCTTTATTATTTCGGATGTCACTTTTCCTTAGTCACCTCTAACTTCATAAGAATTAGAAAAAAAATTGATTTCTTACCACTGTAGTCTGAGCAGTGCTGGTTTATCCCTACTCCTCTCCTTAGCCTGCTACCCTATCGCCCCTCTGATACTCCTGCCCTTCCTTTCTCCCAGCCTTTTCTTTTCTGCATTTACATGTTGGCAATGTGGTTTCACAATTCTCTAGCAGTCTAATCCTGAAAACTTTCCTTGTTTTTAAAATTTTTTCAGGCTGTTTTGCAGTATTAAGGAATGCTGGGGAAAAAATGTTAGAGAAACATTATATTAGAATGCCAAAATCTCTTTCTGAAACTAAGCACATACAATTTCACCCAGAGGAACCAGTGTTTGAAGAAAATGAAGCTAAAAGGGAAATGAAATGAAAGGCGGCCAACAGTAAATTTCATTTAAGCCTAAGGTTTAATTTATGTTCTGGGCCCCTTGATTCTTTTTAAGCCCTAGGAATGCAGGGTAATGTTTTTGTGTGTTTGGTGCTCCTTCATATTTCAGCCTATCTTTGGGTCTCATGGATGTTTCTGTTCCGGAGGCTTCTTAAATCTGCTGGCTCTCTGTTTTTGGGAAGGTTGCTAGGTGGGTTGTGATAGTCTTCAGCAGGAGTTTTGGTTTAGATTTTTCAAGCTAAACTTTACTTGGTTTTTCACTTTCTGAGTTTACTAATATGGTATCTTGCTTCTTTGCAATTTTTCAAATTTCGATTATATGTGGTTTGATTGTTTTGTCATATTTTCTGAGCATTTTGTTAATGTATTTATTTAAAATACAATCCTGGAACAGGTATGAGGGTCTCCTAGGAAGACACAATGATGACACACTTTAACCCACATTTGCAGATCAGGGTATACCCATATGAGCAGGACATGATCACCTCATTTCTGACCCAGCACTCGAAGATGTTGTGCTTTGCTAGAGGGAAATGTGTACAGCTACTGCCTTTGTAGTAATTTTTTCTGGAGAATTAACAGAAAATCCAAATTTTTGGATCTTTCCTTATGGTTGCTTCCCCAGTTGCACTAACATGGACTTACAAAAACCCTCTTCACTTTAGGGAAAAGAAAGTCTCGAGTCATTTAGTATTCCTTACACTCTGGAAGGCTGACTATAAAGGCTTACACTTCCTGCTGCGATTGTATCCTCCTTGAAAAGAAACGAAGCAGCAACATGAACTTAGTTCTCTTTATCTGCACAGCGACTCTAAGTCCCAATTTCTGCCGCCTTTCTTCTCTGACTAGTTAATACACTTATCATTTCTCTGCCTGGTATTCCCCTATAGGAGAGATTGAATTTAACAAATGTACACTAAGAATGATAGCTGACACTAATTCAATGAACAGAAGGTTAAATCCAATCATAATTCCTGAGGTAATGGGGACGGGTAGGGTATGCAGATCTCTGAAGAGTCAAATAGATTAAATGAGACTACACAGTTCCTTTGACTATGTAGCCACTAGGAAACTATAATAGTATTTTAAGGTGGGATAAGGGAACCTAAAGATTTATTTATTTATTTAAATGAAACAAAACATCACAGTTAAACTGATGCAATGATTTTGAAGTCCCTTGAGCTGTTAGGCTCAAGTAAAGAAAGATGTTAGCTAAATACCGCTGGAATGAATACATTAATTTGCACAGTCCCTTTCTCCCATTGTTCATAAAGTCATGAATGATTTTAACTCAGATGGGTTTTTGTCCATGAGAAAAACTGAAAAGACTGCCTGCAATGCTTAAAAAAAATATAAATAAGTAACATTAGTGATAAAGAAGTGGGAAAGGGAGGGAAATTTGCAAAGACTTAAAGAAAATAACCGCTTGATTTAATGCCTGTAGTGGAAAGCTGTGGACCAGTACTTCCCATGAGACTCCATGATGGCCAGTTGCTGATGGCAACTAAAGGAAAACTTGCAGCTGGGGCTATTGCTAGAACCATCTCTAACAGCCCTTCTCCGTGGGATGGCAGGATTAGGGTTAAAGCTGATAAGATAATTGTAATCTATTCATGCCTGGTGTGATTGCTCCCCTGATCTGATCACTAGTATAAGGGTGACAGCTGCTTTTTTCAACCCTCTAAGCAGCAAGTGGCAGAGCAGTATGTCAATTGCCTGTATATATTTAGCAGTCATATCCTGACAATTAAGGAGAAAGAGATTCACCTTTATATCACTCTTACTAAAGACTGTATGAAATATTTAACCAAAGACTTGGACAGTTTAGAGATTCTGGTGTAAATTTTTGCATGACTGAGCAGGGTTCTTCTTTTCAAATCTATAAAGGATCAGTGAATTATCATAATTCTTGGGTTGGTGTGGCGTGTAAAGATATTGAACATTATATATGCAATTCACATACATATCTCAGAGGAAGACTGTCAAGTTTCAGGAATGGTATAGTAGTACATGATTTTGAAATTGGGCTGGATTTGTTAAAATTCAAAATGGAAGTGATTGCATAGAAAGGAAATGGCTAAAAAGAAGTTTTGTTTTCAGGGATTACAGTTTTCTATATTAGTGAGTTAGGATAAAGTATTATATCATTTAAAATAATAAAATAAATGTGTTGCTTCTTGTAGATAAATAAGGCTGCTAATTGGTATCCCAAACATTTAAAATACATATACTGTCCAGCTAACATTTTCACATCAAGGGATAGGTGTTATTTGCCTGCTTTTTTTCACTTTAATTATCTATCTTTATTGTTTGGATTTACAATTAAAGGCACATACTTTTGTTTATGTGATGTTTGATGAGTATAAAGTAATGTTTGTTACAGATATATAAGTAAGGAAGCATAATAGTAACTAAACACTTGTGCATCCACCATCCAATTAAGGCCTAGAACTTTGCTTTAATGATTGTGTTTCTTTTCTATCCCATCACATTTTCTCTGCCCTACAGATACTCAAGAACCTGATTTTGGTCATTTCCTTTTTTAAAATGTTTTCACCATGTAAATGTATAATTCCTTTTATTTCACTTTTAATTAAGATATAAGTTACAGAAAATTATGCCCACTCTGGTGCATAGTTCTGCGAGGTTTGACAAATGCATACATAATCACAATCAAGTTATAGAACAGTACTGTCACCCTGCAAGATCTCCCATGCCCCTTTGTAATCTCTCTCAGCCTTTGGCAATCATTGATCTTTTTTTCTGCCCTAATACTTTTACTTCTTCCAGAATGTCATATAAGTGGAATCATATATGATTTAAGATACACACACATGCACACACACATACACTTTTGAGTCTGGCTTCTTTTATTCTGAATAATGCATTTGAGAGTGACTGCATCAGTAGTTCACTTCTTTTTGTAACTAAGTAGTATTCTATTACAGAGATGTACCATGATTTCTTTATTGACTCACCAGCTGAGGAACATTTTGGGCTCTTTCCAGTTTTTGGTAATTACAAATGAAACTGGTATAACATTTGCACATAAGTCTTTGTGTGAACATAGATTTTTATTTCATTTGGATGAATACCTAGAAATGAAATTGATGTGTCATATGGCAAGGGTATATTTAATTTTATAAGAAACTTTATAAGAAGGAGCAAATATTTCCAAAGAAACCATATTATTTGCATTCTCACAATGTATAAATGTTCCTTTTGCTCAGCATCCTTTTCAGTCCTTAGTTGTTCTTCTCTAAAGATTTTTTTCCTCCCCTTCCCCTCCTCCTGCCTTGCTGTTTTTGCTGCCTGCATTGTCTTCGCTTCTCATTTTGTCTCCTCTAGGATTCGCTGAAACTCAATCCTGGAAACCTCTGATAGGGAGAAAGGATCCCTGTCAATTGCACCACCTCAGTTCCTAGTTTCTGCTGCACTTCACCTTGACTCTCCCCTTGTCTCTCTTTTGATGAATCATCATCTTGCTGCATGACTCATTTGCATGGGGCAATGGTTTACCATGCAGGCACTTGTGAGGGCACTCATGCATGCACTGGCTCACCACGCCAGCACTTGTGCAGGCACTGGTTTGCCATGTGGGCATGCTTTTCTCTTCTTCTTTTTTGCCAGGAGGACCCAGGGATTGAACCCAGTTCCTCCCATATGGTAGGTGGAAGTTCTATCAGTTGACCCACATCCACTTCCCAGTACTTAGTTTTATAAGTTATAGTTATTTAGTTTTAAAATTTAGCCATTCTTTTGTAGTAGAATCTCATTGTGGTTTTAATTTACATTTTTCTAATGACTAATGATGTTGAGCTTCTTTTCATGTGGTTGTTTACCACCACATATCTTCTTTGGTAAAGTGTCTTCATTCATTCTGCCCATTTTTAATGGGTTGTTTGTTTTCTTATAAAGTTTTTAGAATTGTTTAACACAGATACAAACCTTTTATCAGGATATGTGATAAAGAAATATTTTCTCTGAATCTGTGGCTTATCTTTCTATTCTCTTAATAATGCCCTTTGAAGAAAGTCTTAACTTTAACTGTCAGTTTATCAATATTTTATTTTATGGATCATGCTTTTGGCATTGTATCTAAGATATTTTTGTTTAGCCCAAAGTCACAAAGATATTCTGTAAGTTTTATAGTGGTATGTTTTACATTTAGATCAACGATCCATTCTGAGTTAATTTTAGTATATGGTGTGACATATAGCTCAAGGTTGATTTTTTTGTTTTTATATGTGGATAGCCAATTGTTTCAGCACCATGTGTTGAGAAAGACATTTCTTAGTTAAATTGGTTTTGCATCTTTGTTGAAAATCAAGTGAACACAAATGTGTGGTCTATTTCTGGATTCTATCTCTCATTAAACAAAAAAACTGAGTTATCTATACTTTCGTCAATACCACATTGTCTTGATGACTGTAACTTTAAAACACATCTGGAAATCAGTTATTGTGAGTCCTCCAACTTTTTTTTTTTCAAAAAATTTTTGGCTGTTTAATTCTTTCATCTTTGCATATAAATTCAGAATTAGCTTGTTGGTTTTTATCAAAAACATGCTGGGTTTAGATCGAGATTATGTTGAATCTATAGGTAACTAAGGGGTCAAGTGACATCTTAACCATTTGAGTCTTCCAGTCCATAAAAATGGTTTACCTTTCCATTTGCTTATAACTGTTTTGATTTCTTTCATCAGTGTTATGTAGTTATCAGGATTCATATCTTGCACATATTTTGTTAGATTTATAGTGAAGTATTTAATGTTGTGGATGCTATTATAAATTTACTTTTAAAATTTCAATTTACAATTGTTCATTGCTAGAATATAGAAATATGATTGATTTTTGTACATAGAACTTGTAACTGAATCCTTCATGAAGTTACTTATTAGTTCTACTAGTTTTTTTAAAAAAGCAGTTATAATTAAGGATATAAATGACTTATACACAGAAAACTATACAATATTGTTAAAGGAAATAAAAGAAGACCTAAATAAATGGAAGACTATTCCATGTTTATGGATTGGAAGACTAAATATCATTAAGATATTTATCCTACCCAAATTGAGTTACAGATTCAATGCAATCCCCATAAATATTACAACAGCACTTTTTACTGAACTGGAAAAGCCAATTATGAAATTTATTTGGAACGGCAAGGGGCCCTGAATAGCCAAAAACATATTGTAAAAGAAAAATGAAATTGGAGGAATCATGCTACCTGACTTTAATACATACTACAAAGATACAGTGGTCTGCATGGTATTGTCACAAAGATAGACATACTGATCAATGGGACCAAATTGAGAGTTCTGATATAGACCTGTGCATATACAGCCAGCTGATATTTGACAAGGCCACCAAGCCCACTCAACTGGGATAGATTAGCCTCTTCAACAAATGGTATTGAGAGAACTGGATATCCACATCCAAAAGAATGAGAGAACACCATCTCATGACCTACACAAAAATTAACGCAAGGTGTATCAAAGACCTAAATATAAGAGCCAAGACCATAAAGCTCCTAGATGACAACATAGAGAAGCATCTACAAGGTCTTTGTAGTAGGAAATGGTTTCATAAACTTTATACCCAAAGCACGATCAACAAAAGAAGAAATACATAAATAGGAACTCCTTAAAATTAAAAACTTTTGTGCTTCAAAGGAGTTTGTCAAGAAACTGAAAAGGCAATGGGAGAAAATATTTGGGAACCACTTATCTGATAAGGGTCTAATATCCATCATATATAATGAAATCCTACATCTAAAAATAAAAAGATAAACAGCTTATTTAAAAAATGGGCAAGAGATTTGAACAGACACTTTTCCAAAGAGGAAATACAAATGACTAAGGAGGACACAAAAATATTCTCAACATCATTAGCTATTAGGAAAATGCAAATCAAAACTACAATGAAGGAAACAGCCTTGGCCCAGTGGTTAGGACATCCATCTACCACATGGGAGGTCCGGGGTTCAAACCCCGGGCCTCCTTGACCCGTGTGGAACTGGCCCACATGCAGTGCTGATGCATGCAAGGAGTGCCGTGCCACACAGGGGTGTCCCACACAGGGAGCCCCACACGCAAGGAGTGCACCCCATAAGGAGAGCAGCCCAGTGCGAAAGAAAGTGCAGCCTGCCCAAGAATGGTGCTGCACACACGGAGAGCTGACACAACAAGATGACACAACAAAAAAAAAAAGAAACATAGATTCCCGTGCTGCTGACAATAACAGAAGCGGACAAAGAAAAACACGCAGCAAATAGATGCAGAGAACAGACAACTGAGGGGGGGGGGTGAGGGAAGGGGAGAGAAATAAATAAAATCTTAAAAAAAAAAAGAAGGCATTAAAAAAAACTCACAAAAAACTACAATGAGATATCATCTTATACCTATTAGATTGACTACTGTTAAAAAAAACCAGAAAACTGCAAGTGTTAGAGATGATGTGGAGGAATGGGAACACTCATCTGCTGCTGATGGAAATGTAGGAAGGTACAGCCTCTGTGGAGGATGGTTTGGCAGTTCTTCAAGAAGCTAAGTATAGAACTGCCATATGATTCAGCAATCCCATTACTAGGTATACACCCAGAAGAATTGAAAACAGGGACATGAGCAGATATATACACGCCAATGTTCATAGCAACATTATTCACTATTGCCATATTTGGAAACAACCAAAGTGTTTATCAACAGATGAATGGATGAAGAAAATGTAGTTTATATACAAAGGAAAATTACTCAGCTGTAAGAAGGAATGAAGTTTTGACACACATGACAACATGGGTGAATCTAGAAGACCTTAGGTTGAGTGATATAAGCCAGTCAGTAAAGGACAATTAGTGCATGGCATCCCTGATATGACCTAAGCATATTGAGCAGACTCACAGAGATAAGAATCTGGAAGATAGGTTACCAGGAGATAGAAAGGGACTAGAGAATGGTGAGCTGATGCTCAATCTGCACAGACCCCATGCTAAGGTAGAAGTGGGTGGGTTGGCAGTGGATGGGTGTGATGGTTGCAGAGATGTGAGTGGGGTTGACAGTGCTGGAATGTGCAGGTGAGCAGGACTGAGGGGTGGGTTCGACTATTCATGGAACTGGGGGGAGGGCTAGAGGAAGGAACAGGTGAACTCTGGGGAGTTGGAGGTCTGTGGTTGAAAAAAACAATAGTGGGGATGTTCTTTTGGCAAATATGGCAGGAGAGGGTCAGTGGTACAGGGTGTTGGTGGTGGGTGATGTGTGGGAAAGGGTGTGTCAGGGACATGCTTCTATGTGATATGAATGTGTTCATCTTGTCATAGGGGTCATCTCGGTGGGTGGAGACTCACATAATAAACAACAAAATATTAAACTCCCATTATGGGGAGTCCTGCTATGTTCTTAAATAGAGGGACAATAATCTCTTGAGTACATAGGAAATGCCTAATAAAACAAAACAGACCACTATGCCAACCCGTCAATAGTGATGCATGTAACTATGAACCTTATTCTTGTAAAATTGAAACTAGGACTAATAATATCTATTGCCTAAGAGTTGCCTCCTGAAAATGTCCTTGTACTCAAATGTGGCCTCCCTCTAAGCCAAACTCAACAAATAAATGCACTGCCTCCCTCCTGGCATGGGACGTGAGTCCCATGGATGAGTGTCCCTGGCATCAAGGGATTAATATCAAACACCAACAAACAATGCATTCGGGAAAAGACCTTGACCAAAAGGGGGAAACATCAAATACAAAAGAGTTTTTATGGTTAAGAGATTTAAAAATGATTTGTAAGGTCATTCCAGAGGTTATACTTATACATGTACCAGGTATATCTCACTAACTGCCACTATGAACAAAGTCTCAAATAGGGGTCCTCCTGCTGGCTCTAGAGCCATCCAGACATTATAGGCAAGGCAACTTATCCCTTGAAATCAGCACTTTGTTGGTGTACCTTTCCATGAAATATATGACAAACTTTTCCTCTAATGTAGTAGAGTTAGCCTCATTTATAATTTCCCTATGATTCATCATCCCTTTATTTGATCCAATAATTAGCACTAAACCCTTAATGTATGTCCCAGGTACTTAAATCTTTGTTCTGTTCATATGCTGTTTGAGCCCTGAATCTGAGAAGAATTGCGGCCAACAACTATTCTCCGATCATTGGACTTGCCCAGGACAACTAACAAAATGATGATGATGGACAACTCCCATCCCAAAAAGCAAAGAGTATCTACAACTACAAGCAAAACAGTTCCTTCCATCTGCCCCATAAGATCTAATCTCCCTCTCAATCTGAGGCAGAGTGGTCATCATCCCAAAATCATCAAGGTTGAGGAATGAATGGACCTAAGGGGAGAATGCAAACATGGACAAAGTAAACTTATTAATAGTGAGTAATGGAAGAACATGTAACATTGGTGTAAAGATAGGGCTACCAGAGGGTCTTGGGGAGGGGGAGGGAATAATAGGTGGAACACAGGGCATTTTTTAGGGCATTGGAATTAAGTGTAAACCAAAATGTAAACTATAAACCTTGGTTAGTAGCAATGTTTCAGTATTTATTCATTAATTGCCACAAATGTACCACACAACATAAGATGTTATTAATAGGGGGAGATATAGAAGGGGAAGGAGGTGGGGTATATTGTAATCCCTTACATTTTTCAATGTAACTTTTCTTTATAATAAAGTAAATTTATTATATTAAAAAGTAAAAAAGCAGTTATATTCAATATATATTCACATACCATATAATCCACCCAATGTGTACAACCAGTGGCTTGTAGTATCACAGAGTTGTGCATTCATCACTACAAATAATTTTAGAACATTTTCATTACTCCAAAAAGAGAAAGTCATACCCTTTAGCAGTCACCTCTCAATACCTTTATCCTTCCCTAGCCCTAAATAACTACTAAAATATTTCTGTTTCTGTAGATTTATTTATATTTACTTTTTTATGTAAATGGAATCATACAATATGTTGTACTTTGTGTCTGGTTTCTTTCACTTAGCATACTTAAAAATTTTTTTAAAGTAAATTATATCTCAATTTCAAAAATTAAAATAACAGACACAAGTAGCTTAACAAATAATGGAAGCATTACTCTAAAAAATTCTGTCCACTTATCTCATTTAATCAATTGTTTCTCCAGTGTTCAGAAGGATACATAAATGAGCACAGACTGGCTACATGACATGAGCAAGATCCCCTTGTTAATGAAGAAAATTTAGAAAATACACTTTATCATATTCATAACTCATAAAACTAAGTCCCATATTCTTTTTTTTTTTTTTTTTTTTTTTTTTTACCTTTAGCATTCCTATTGTACCTTCTTGGCCTTTACTACAAAAATGTTACATTAATATTGTTAACTATAGTCTATAAGTTACTTCACTTGTATTTTTCCCATGTGCCACCATATTCTTAACACCTTGTTATAGAAGAACATTCTTGTATTTACATTATTAACCAGAATCCTCATGTATCACCAAAACCACTGTTACACAGTCCCTAGATTATCCTCTGTCTTTCAATTAACATTAACCTCCCTAGACTACTCCTTTCAGCTGCAATTACATTTCTAAATCAGCAGTGTTCATTATACTCTTTATAATGTGCTACCATCAACTCCGTCCATTACCACAAATTTACAGTTGACCTTATTAAACATTCTACATACATTCATTCAATATCAGCTCCTCTGATGCTTGCATTCTGTCTCCTACTATCCTATACTCTTAGGGTATACTCACTGTATTTAGTTCATAGCAATAAGACCATACAATATTCGTCCTTTTGTGCCTGGCTTTTTTCACTTAACACAATGTCCTCAAGGTTCATCCATGTATTCATGTGCTTCCCTAGTTCATTTTTTCTTTCAGCTGAATAGTATTCCATTGGATGTATACAACACATTTGTTTATTCATTTATTTATTGGTTGATGGGCACTTAGGTTTTTTCCATCTTTTAGCAATTGTGAACAATGCTGCCGTGAACATATATGTGCAAATATCTGTTCACATCTTTGCTTTCAGTTCTTCTGAATGTATTTCTAATAGCGGATTTGCCAGATCGTATGGCAGTTCTATATTTAGCTAAGGAATGTCTTAGTTATCCAATCCTAAGGAATGTTTCTCCATTTATTTAGGTCTTTTTTGATTTCTTTTAGCAACATTCTCTAGTATTCAGCATACAGGTCTCTGGTTAAGTTTATTCCTACATGTTTGATTCTTTTAGTTGCTATTGTAAGTGGAAATTTTTTTCTGACTTCCTCCTAAGTTTGCTCATAAGTAGTATATAGAAATGCAATTGATTTTTGTGTATTAATTTTGAATCCTGCCACTTCACTGAAATCTTCTATTCTAGTAGTTTTATTGTGGATTTTCAGGATATTCTAGGTATAGGATTATATCATTAGTGAAAATTTCATATCAATAGCAAAAATTTTACTTCTTCCTATTTGAGTGTCTTTTATTTCTTTTTCTTGCCTAATTGCTCTAGCTAGAAATTTTAGGTCTCTTGACCTAGAATAGTCTCCTTCTATTATTGTTGAAACATCTGTTTCTCCCTTCAGTTTTGCCAGTGTGTACTTCATCTATCTTGGGCACCCAGGTTAGGTGCATAAATATTTATTATAGTTATTTCTCCTTGGTGACTTGCCCCTTTAATTACTATATATGAGCTTCTTCATCCCTTGTATCAGTATTGCACTTAAAATCTATTTGGTTTGACATTAATATCACTATGCCTGTGTTTTCAAAAGTTACTATTAGCATGGAATATTTTTTTCCAGCCTTTCACTTTCAACCCAGTTGTGTCCTTATCTCTGAGGTAAGTCTCTTGTAGACAGCATATAGATAGAATATATGCATTTTAAAAATTCATTCTCTCAATCTGTATCTTTTGATTGAGTAGTTCAAGTTATTAACATTCAGTGTTATTACTGTAAAGGTATTACTTACTTCATTTTGTCCTATGGTTTTCCATTGTCATATCTTACCATTGTCTGTATTTTTACCTTAATTTAATTTACCATTCCTAATAATGTTCATTTCTACACTCTCCTCCTAGTCTCTTACCCCCCTTTTTTTTCATTTCAGGCTGCAGCACTCCCTTTAGTGTCTCTTGTATTTCTGGCCATTTGCTAACATACTCTTTCAGCTTTTGTTTGTCTGTGAAGACTGAACTCACCTTCATTTTTGAAGGACAGTTTTGCTGGATACAGAATTTTTCACTGGCAGTTTCTCTTTCAGTACTTAAACACATCATAGCTGTCTTCTCACTGCCATGGTTTCTGATGAGAGTTTGGTGCTTAATCTTATTGAGGTTCCCTTGTATGTGATGTTTTTCTTTTCTTTTTCTGCTTTCAGAATCCTTTCTTTATCTTGATATTTGTCACTTTGAATAGAGTCTTGGTGTAGGTCAATTCATATTTATTATGTTTGGAGTGAATTGTCCTTCTTGGATATTGATATTTGTGTCTTTCATAAGGGTTGGGAAGTTTCTGATCATTATTTCCTCAAATATTCTTTCTGTCCCTTTTCCTTTGCTTCCCCTTCTGTGAACTGGTGATGTATATGTTTGTGCATTTTGCATTGTCATTCAATTCCCTAAGACCCTGTTCCATTTTCCCCCTTCTTTTCTCTTTCTGTTCTGTCTTTTCCCTTCAAATAGTCTGTCATTGAAATCACTAATTCTGTCTTCAATCAATTCAAACCTGCTGAAATATGCCTCTAATTAATTTTTTAAATTAATTTTTTTAATTTTTAAAGATGACTTAGATTTCATAAATGTTAAATAAAAATACAAGGGATTCCCTTATGCCCCCCTTTCTCCTCTCCCACAATTTTCCACATCAACAGCATCCCTCATTAGTGTGGTATATTTGTTACAATTGATGAATGCATATTGAAGCATTGCTACTAACTATGGCTTACAGTTTACATTATAGTTTACAATCTGTCCTGCACAATTTTATAGGTCGTGACAAAATATACAACGGCCTGTATCCATCACTGCAAGGTTGTGCAGGACAACTCCAATGTCCTGAAAATGCCCCCATGATACACCTATTCTTGCTTCTCCCATCCCTGTGGTGGTCACTGCCTTTATATCAATGATAAGAGTTCTTCCATTGCTAGAATAATAATAAATCTGTAGTCTTACCTAGTCCATTGTTTATTCTGCAATCTTGATATTTTGGGATGTGATGCCCACTCTGGCTCTAATTGAGAGGGACTTACATCTCAGGGGGGCAGACGGATGGAACTACCTTGCTTGCAGTTGCAGAAACTCTGTTCCTTGGGAAGGTATTGTCCATCATCATCTTCTTGTTAGTTTTCCTGGGTGAACCTTTTCTTGTGGAATTGAAACTTAGTCTAGCATTATAGTCTGCCTAAGAGTTACCTCCTGGAAGCCTTCTTGTTGCTCAAATGTGGCCTCTCTCTAAGCCAAACTCAGCACATAAATTCACTACCTTCTCCCCAGCATGGGATATGACTCCTGGGGATGAGCCTCCCTGGCACTGAGGGATTATTACCAAGAGCCAACTAGCAATGCATCTGGACAAAGACCTTGATGAAAAGTGGGAAATGGTAAATACAAATAAGTTTTTATGGCTAAGAGACTTTAAAGGGAGTTGGGAGGTCATTCCATAGGTTACACTTATGCAAAGCAGAATCCCATTGACTGCCACAGCAAACAGTGCCTCAAATAGTAGGGCTCCTGAGAGCTCTAGAGACATCCAGAAACTATAAGCAGAACAGACAGCTCAGGAATTTGGTATTCTTTCAGTGGGCCTTACTTTGGAATTTATGCTCCCCAGTGTAATAGATTTAGATTCATTTATAAGTTCTTTACATCTGGTGCTTCCACCCCTTTTATTTGAACCGATAATTAGTACTATACCTGATAAATATATGTCCCAGATATTTAAATCTTTGATCTGCCCATATGCCAGTTGAGCCCTGAATTTCTGCAGTTTTGCAAAACCTACTCTCCCATTCTAATGTATGATTTATTTTTCCCAGTTTTTTCATTGTCTTTTTTAAAAAAGATATATAGATCACAAAAAATTTTACATTAAAAAATATGAGATTCTGATATATCCCCCCCCCCCACTCCTCCCATATTAACACCTCTTTCATCATTGTGGGATATTCATTGCATTTGGTGAATACATTTTGGAGCACTGTTGCACCACATGGATTATAGTTTACATTGTATTTTTGTGTATTTATTTTAATGTTACATTAAAAAATATGATACTCCCCACCCCCTCACCCCACTTTTCCCATAACAACAACCTCCTCCATCATCATGGGACATTCATTGCACTTGGTGAATATATCTCTGAGCACTGCTGCACCACATGGTCAATGGTCCACATTATAGTTTACACTCTCCCCCAGTTAACCCAGTGGGCCATGGGAGGACATACAATGTCCAGTAACTGTCCCTGCAGTACCACCCAGGACACCTCCAAGTCCTGAAAATGCCCCCACATCAACATCTCTTCTTCCCACTCCCTGCAGACAGCAGCTACCGTGGCCACTTTCTTCACATCAATGCTACA
The DNA here is from genome assembly GCF_030445035.2 of Dasypus novemcinctus. NCBI lineage: Eukaryota > Metazoa > Chordata > Mammalia > Cingulata > Dasypodidae > Dasypus > Dasypus novemcinctus. The sequence continues at coordinate 67,722,237 of NC_080680.1, forward strand.
TTTACTTCCATTACTAATCACAATAGTTCCAGAATAGAATATCAGTAAGTCCACTCTATTCCATACTCTACTCCTCCATTCTGTGGACCCTGGGATGGTTATGTCCACTTCACCCCTCTACCGGCAATATATTAGGCTACATTTTTGAAGAAGTTTGGACCACAGAGAGGTACAACAATGGCAGAGGAGGAACACTAGTGTGGGCTGTTATTGATAGGGAGCACATGGAGGGAGTTCTCCAGAGCATATAAATGGGGTACATAAAAATGTTTGGATATTTTCATAGTGATTACAGTTAAAAATGACAACTGAGGGAGTGCTGAGTCCCTAGCCAGGGGAGCTCTATCACATTCCCTAAAGGAATAGCACAATCCCCCAAGTACAATGGCCAAGACCAATAAAGAAGGATGGTCCAACAATGAGCCCTTGATACTAATGACTATGCTTGTGACCCTGTGTGCCTGAAATAAGAACTAGGCCTAGAGCTGCAGGGTGCCTAAGAGTTACCTCCTGAGAGCCTCCATGTCGCTCAAATGTGGCCAGTCTCAAAGCCAAACTCAGCATGTAAATGCATTGCTTTCCCCCCAGTGTGGGACATGACTCCTGGGGATGAGCCTCCCTGGAACTGAGGGATTACTACCAAGTACCAGCTGATGATGTAATTAGAAAATGACCTTGAATAAAAGGGTCAACTCAGACCAGCAGAATATCTCAGCCTACATGTAATATCAGGAGTTTTAAAAATGCTTTTTGACCTTAAATAAAAGAGGGAAATGGAAAGGACAAATGAGTTTATATGGCTATGAGTCTCCAAAAAAGAGCTGAGAGGTCATCAGGGGGGTTACCCTTATGCACACCGTAGCAGAGTCCCAGAGATAACTAAAGTAGATACAACCCCAGGTATTGATTCTTCTGAGGACTACAGAGACCCACAGGTTCTATGATCATGGCAGATGGAGTTCAGTGCCATGTTGTGGGCAAGCCGCCAGTGCCTTGTTAGACGTAGGAAAACCTCTCTAACTATAAGGCCTTTGGGGTTCCACCCAAAAGATGGTGCTGAGGCATGTGGTAGACATTCCAGGGCATGCCCGGGCATGTCCCTCAGAAATCTGCCTTCCCCACAGCAACTAGAGCATGTGAACCAATCAGTCTCACTAAATTAGCATAGCAGTAAGCTGCTTGCACATTGCCTCATGGTCTATAAAAGCTACTACACTTCCTCAATAAATCAGACCTGCTCCACCAGCCTGTGTCTCCAGAGCGGGTACTGTGTGTTGTCTTGCTCTGTTCGTCCTTACCTCTTTGGGAGCGGAGCTGCTGGATGGCACCACAACATCTGGCACCCAACGTGGGGCCTGAAAACCGCAGAGACAATATCAGCGAGCTATCAAGTGCAGCTCGGCATTGCAGTCGGTAAGTGACCCTCGGAATGGGTAATCTCTCCTCCTCTGAGAAGGCTCCACAAACATGTGTCCTACATGCCCTTTTGGCAACTAGGTGCATCAAAATTTCTAAAAAGTAACTTAATCAATATTGGGACCTTGTTCGTTTTAATCCCTGGCTCTCCACAGCCGCCCTATAGGATCCCGCCACATGGGTGAAGCTGCTTAAGTGCGTGTGCTCTGCTGAAGTCTGTGAGGGAAAAACCTTTCCTCTAGGCCTCATTCCTGCTCTCTTAGCCATTCATGCTTGCCTTACATTGGCTCTGCTAGATGTACCATCTCCAATCCCGTTTTCCATCATGCCCACAACTCCTTCTACCCCCGCACTTCCTTACGTACCGCCTGCCCCTCTGAAACTTCCCCTCTGCTCATCCCGACACCTGCTACCAACCTTTTTCAACAAAAAACCCCTACTAACGGCCCTCCACAGGAAGTCATTGCTCCACAGGCTCCAGTGGAAGCCGCTGGCCACAAGAGCATCGTCCCCCCTTCTGCAAAGGAGGAGGACCTAATCACCTTTGCTTCAGGAGTGACCAACTGCTCCTCTTCTTCAACACCTCCCCTTTCCCTTCCTACACAACCCCCACCCCCTCCTCTTCCTCCTCTAGAGCTCTACCCTGTGGTCTTTGCCCTTTTCTTTCTGACCCTAGAACCGTTCCCCCCCCCTTCCCTTGCACCCGCCATTTTCTCTTCCTCTTCTACTTCCTCTTCTGGTTCAGCAGCCATCTTGGCCAACCCATCCATCACTGTCCCTCCTCCCACCCCTTCCCCTGCACACCTTTACCTGGTGAACTTCAATCCTACTGATCATGCCCCCTACAATTGGTACCCTTGGGATCATAAAACTATTTCTAACCTTCGCAAAGCCATTCAGGAAGATGGCCTTAATAGTCCATATGCTCAGATGTTAATGGATAATCTGTCCCTTGAACACAATTGTGCTACTGATTGGAAGAACCTTGTGCATGCCATTCTGACTCCTGGTGATTATAACACCTGGAAAGCTTTGTACAATGATGAAGCAGAGAAAACAGGCACGCACAACCTTACTAACGGCATAACGGCCCTCCCCCCTGATGCTTTAAAAGGGGAGGGGCAATGGGCTCTTCCAACAGTCCAAGCTGCATGTCCAGCGCCCTACTTTGATCAGCGCCTAACCATTGCTAAAATTGCTTTTCAAAAACTCAACCCTCAGGGAAAACCTATTCACCTCTCCATACTTCTGCAGGGTCCCAATGAGCCCTTTTCCAACTATTATAGTCAAGTGAAGGAGGCCGTTGATAGAAAAGTTTCCCATTCTGCTGCCACTGATGCTATTTTAAAAGACCTTCTTTGGGAAGGTGCCAATACCAAGTGTCGACAAACAATTACGCCTATTCATAATAAAAGCCCTGACGACTGGGTCCTTGCTTGCAGAGACATTGGGTTTCATTCCGCTTCTGCTATGGCAGCTGCAACTAATACCACTTCTGTCCTAGCCGCTGCCTTAGCTGATCATTTGTGCATCCAGCCACCTCACAAAACCTGCTACAGGTGCTGCAAGCCTGGTCATTTCGCCAAGGAGTGCCCTCTCGTGGTTACTCCTAAGTCACAAAATGTTCCCCCCTTGGTCTGCCCAAGATGTAGGATTGGACTTCATTGGAAGAGAGATTGTCGCTCAAAAACTGACCTTCAGGGCCAATCCTCTTCCACCTTTAAATGAGATCAGGGGCACCTCTCAGCCCCGCAACTAAGAGAGGACCCCCCACCTGACATTTTTTGGACTATCCCCATTACCCAAGGTAAAGCATTTCTCACTCTTGTAGTGCAGGGCAAGCCCATTACTGGGCAAATAGACACCAGAACTGACTTATCTGTCCTCCACTCTTCTAACACAGACCCTTCATGGTCACTAAAACTAGGTCCCCTAGTTCAAGATGTGGGAGGCCTATGACCCTCACACCAGCTTACATCAACATTGACTTGGACGGACCTGGATGGCAGAACAGGCACCTTCCGCCCCCTTGTGTTACCCAACCTTACTCATACACTTTGGGGGCATGATGTTCACCCCAAAGTGGGAGCTGTCCTCACTACTATTCCTACAAATTACCCCCAAGCATAAAGGCCACTGGCCATTTGCCTTTATTTACTTTATCCAAACCAAAACCTATAAGATTAGCATGGAAAATGCAAAACTCTATTTGGACAGACCAGTGGCCACTGCCTCGAGTAAAATTAGAACAACTAAAACTCCTTGTGCAAGAACAATTGAACTTGCAGCACATAGAACCCTCTACTAGTCCTCATAATTCTCCTATCTTCATGAGTCAAAAAAAATCCAGTAAATGGAGGCTACTACATGACCTCAGAAATATTAATATTCATATGACAAAGATTGGCTCCCTGCAACCAGGCCTTCCTCATCCTTCAGCCATCCCATGCGATTGCCACATTATTGCAATAGACCTCAAAGATTGTTTCTTTTCCATTCCTCTTCATGAGGATGACCATCAATACTTTGCCTTTTCCGTACCTGTCACAAATAATTCAGTGCCCCTACAATGTTATCAGTGGAAGGTACTCCCACAAGGAATGAAAAACAGTCCAGCTATGTGCCAAATATTCATTAGTGAAGCCACCCATCTCCTTTCACAGTTTTGTCAAATCATTCATTATATGGACGACATCCTCATTGCTCACCCAGACCCAATTCACCTGCAATTCTGCTTGAAATCTCTTCTACATAGCCTTATGCAACTGGGCCTCACCATGTCACCTGAAAAAGTACAAAACTACCCACCTTACACCTTCTTAGGCTATACCATCACAAGCTCTATCAGTCCTGCCGTCCCCACTATTGTTTTGCCCCATAAATGTACTCTTAATGTGCTTCAGCGCCTCTTTGGTGATATCAGTTGGTTGCGTCCTCATCTGAGTGTAACCACTCATGAGCTAAAACCTCTTTTTGACCTCCTGGAGGGTGACCCTGACCCCTCCAGCTGTTGTTTGGTGGGCAGCACTGAACGAGCCTGCCTGAGCCTCATAAATGACAGAATTAAAAATCTTCACCTAGCCCGCTTTCAACCAAAACTTCCTCTTTCCACTCTAGTCATCAACTCCCCTGGGACCCCCATGGGTCTTCTATAACAGGATTCCCCCCTCTTTTGGGTACACTTATCTTTTAGTCATTTAGGTAAAATTACTTCTTATTGTGATGCCATATGTATCCTTGGGAGAAAACTCAGAAAAACAGCTGTTCTCTTGTATGGCATTGAACCCGACACCTTAGTTCTACCATTCACTCAAGAACAAATACAACATCTTTCCCAAACTGATTTGAACATGGAAACTCTCCTATCAGGATTCACAGGTCAACTTGATAACCATTTGCCAAAAGACAAACTCATCACTGCCATGACTCTTCTTCCATTTGTTCTCTCCTCTCACTCCTTTCCTACAACTTCTTCTATCCCTCATGCTGCTATAATCTTTACCAACGCTAACAAAACTCACTTTTCTATAGTAGTAAAATCCCTCGGCGCCTCAGATTCCATCCACGTCGAGCAATATACCAGCTCTGTTCAACAAGGCGAACTATGTGCTCTCCTCCAAGTTTTCCTACATCACCAATCCATCCGTTTCAATATCTTCACTGACAGTGTATATGTGGCTAATACTATCCGTGCACTGCCACATGCAGTCCTTAAAAACAAAATGACTTCAAGATAATATGTTGCTTTTTTTGAAATCCCTCCTTGAAAATCGCAAACATCCCTGGTTCATCCAACATATTCGTTCCCACACTGGACTCCCATGACCTCTTGCCAGTGGCAATGCCTTAGGCAATTCCTTGCTCACGGTAAAATTATTAACCACAGACCTAGACCAGGCAAGACTCCTTCATGCAAAGTTTCACATGTCTGCTCTTTCTCTCCATCATCTCTTCCCCTCCTTAACACAGCAGCAATCAAACACCTCACTTGTGCATGTAAACAATGTGGCCCTCTCCTTCCATTAGGCCCCCTTCAACCTCAGGGAATAAATCCTCGAGGCCTCCGTCCGAATGCCATTTGGCAAATGGATGTCACACACATACCTATTTTTGAAAAAACTAAATTTCTACATGTCATAGTAGACACCTTTTCCAAATACACCTTTGCCACTGCTCTCGCAGGAGACACTTCAAGACATGTCATTACTGCTTGCCTTCAAGCCTTCATCTAAATGGGCATACCATGGACCATAAAGACTGATAGTGGACCTTGCTATGCTTCCAAATCCTTCAAAAATTTCTGTGCCTCATGGCACATCACACACAAAACTGGTATCCCATACAATCCCCAGGGCCAAACTATCATAGAATGCACCCACCTCATGCTTAAAAACCAAATAAAAAAATTGAAGGGGCAATATCCCTGAGATACCCCCAGGGATGTTCTAAATAAGACTTTAATCACTATGAATTTTCTCACATTTGACAATGACAATGTACCCCAGCAGTCAGACACTGGGGAGGACTTAGAAATACTCCAACCCCCATGCCATTAGTTAGATGGAAAGATCCCCTTACAAATGCATGGCAAGGGTCCCATCCCCTATTAACCCAGGGATGAGGGTAAGCTTGTGTCTTTCCAGAGAACGCACAACAGCCAACCTGGGTCCCCAGCCGGCTCGTTCGACCAGCCACCAGAGATGAAGTCAATACACAGCACCAAAATACTGAGGAGAAAGAATGATTCCGGACTCTTGCATTAATCACAGGCACCAGGACCACTGTTATCCGTTGGGTGTATCCTTCTCTTAATAATTGCTCACACTTATTCAGGCACTCTCCTTTGGATCACTCCATTCCTCTGGACCTCGAGCCCTGCCCTTCCAACCATGGGACATCCAAATCAAGGTGGCGACCCTCACTATGCCATGAGGACAGTCTTTGGAAAATGGGCGCTCTACGGAGAAAATGCCTGCTTAGATCTTCATCCATTCATAATGGTGAATGCCACACTCACTAATGGAACTTGGGCTTCTTCACACATGAATGACTCAGACTGGGCAGCCAGCCTCAATAAGACTGCAAACGCCACCATCTCTGTGTGCACCTTACCCTGCGTAACTCTTCTCTTTCTTTTTATAAACGCAAGCAACCAATCCTTTGACTGTAACATCACCCACTGTGTCCTTTCCAATTGCTGGAACCATACCAAGCATCCCTACGCTATTATTGTTAGAATTCCCTTCTTAATATGGGTTCCCATTAATGCTACTGAGTGGACTGGCCCTTCTGAATTAATTACACACTTACATTTTAGGCAAAAAAGAGCAGTTGTTGTAGTTGTAGCTCTCATTGCAGCTATTATAGCTAGCCTAGCAGCCACTGCCACTAGTATCACTTCTATAGTCCAATCCAATTCCAATGCTAACACAATAAACAATTTAGTAGAAAAAATGGCCACCCCCTTGCAAGCACAAAACCTGCTCAATAATCATATTCATGGTGGCCTACTTAATGTACAACAACAAGTAGATTTACTAGAAGAAGTACAAATGATAATGCAACTGACAAGACTGCCCTGTGACATTAATTATCCACACATTTGTGTTACCCTCATCAGTGCCACCAATGGCATGGCAAACTTTACTGCAGCCAGAGCAATGTTAAAACAAACCCTACTCTGACATTGGAACATGACTCCTTAAATTTAACCACTCAGCTCATCCATCAAATTCTGACCCTTAACAGCACCTGAGTGACTACCATAGACACCACATTGATCACCAATATTCTAGCTAATCTTCAATCCCTTTTCACTCCCTCTAATCTCATAACATTTGTTATCATTGGATCTGTTCTTCTAATGTGTATACTCTGTATAAGATATGCACTGTGCAAAGTGCAAAACCTCTGCAAAGACGTTAAAACTTTAGTACTTGTGCAGTAGGCTATGGTCAGCACTCTAGAAGCAGAAGAAGGCACTGCAGAAACCATTTCTCAAGCTGTGAGTATTTTCAGCCTTGCAGTCCTGCAAAAAATGCAGAGATAAACACCATGCCAGAGAGCTTGGCTGGTAGCCAATGACGGGTAAGATCCTCAGACGAGGACAACCTAAGATAGGCATAGTCACATTGGCACAAAACAACACCAGTGCTTTGCCTTGCCTCTAATATAAGAAAAAGGGGGAATTGTGAGCAAGCCACTGATGTCTTGTTAGACATAGGAAAACCTCTCTAACTATAAGGCCTTTGGGGTTCCACCCAAAAGATGGCACTGAGGCATGCGGCAGACATGCCCAGGCATGTCCAGCCATGTCCCTCAGAAATCTGCTTTCCCCCCAGCAACTAGGGTGCATGAACCAATCAGCCTCGCTAAATTAGCATAGCCAGTAAGCTGCTTGCACAGTTGCCTCATGGTCTATAAAAGCTACTACACTTCCTCAATAAATCAGACCTGCACCACCAGCCTGCATCTCCAGAGTGGTTACTGTGTGTTGTCTTGCTCTGTTTGTCCTTACCTCTTCGGGAGCAGAGCTGCTGGACAGCACCACAACACCATGTCAGTTGGCCCTACTTTGGAGCTTGTTTTCCTGAGTGTGATGGAGCTGGACTCAGATGGGATCTTTGTTCACAAGTCTCTCCTGTTACTTTTACTGGACCTGTGGTTGGCTCTGGGGTTTAGTGTATACCCAGGGGACCTGAATCTCTGCAATGTCCATGTGATAGCCAGGCCCTGAGCCTCAACAGACTTGCAACTCCTACCTTCTGGTTTATTGGACTACCCCAGCCACCTAACAGGGAGGTGAAGAAGGTCAACCACCACACCAGAAAGCCAAGAGTGCCTATAACTGCAAGTAGGAAAATTGCATCCATCATCCAAGTGGAATCTAAGTTTACATTGTATTTTAAACTCTCCCCCAGTCCATTGAGTGGGTTATGGTAGAATATATAATGTCCAGCATCTGTCCCTGCAATATCATTGAGGACAACTCCTAGTCCCCAAAATGCCTTCACATCACATCTCTTCTTCCCTTTCCCTGCCCTCAGCAACTACCATGGCCACTGTTTCTGCATCAATGATACAATTTCTTCCGTTGCTAGAGTCACAATAATTCTATAGTGGAATACCAGTAAGTCCACTCTAATCCATATTTTATTCCTCCATCCTGTGGATCCTGGGCTGGTGATGTCCACTCCACCTCTAAATTGAGAGGGGGCTTAGATCCCAATGGCTGATGGATGCAATTCTCCTGCTTGCAGTTTTAACCACTCTTGTTCCCTGGTGTGGTGGTAGACCATCTTCATTTCCCTGTTAGCTCACCTGGGTTAATCCAATGAACCAGAGAGTAGGTGTTGCAACTCTGCTGAGGCTCAAGGCCCATCTGGCAAATGGCCAGTCCAGAGATTCAGGTCTCCTAAGTATACATGAACCCCAGGACTAATGGCAGGTTCAGTAAAAGTGACAGAAGAGGCATGTGTAGAATGGTCACATCTGAGTCCAACTCTACACACTCAGGAGCACAAATTACAAAGTAGGGCCCACTGACAAGGCACTGAACTCTGGATCCATCTTCCATGACTGTAGAACCTGTGTGCTTCCATAGCCCTCAGGAGCACCAGTACCTGCCACTGTATCTACATTGGCTGTCTGTGGGATCCTGCTGAGATGTGCATAAGTGCATCCCCTCTGATAACCTCCCTACTTGTTTTGAAATCTCTTAGCCATATAAACTCATTTGTCTTTACCATTTCCCCTTTTTATTCAAGATATTTTTCTAGTTGCATCACCAGGTGATGATTGGTAATAATCCCTCATCACCAGGGAGGTTCATCCCTGGGAGTTATATCTCACACTGGTGGGGAGGTAATACATTTACATGCTGAATTTGGCATAGAGAGTGGCCACATTTGAGCAACATGGAGGCTCTCCGGAGGTAACTCTTAGGCATCTGCAGCTCTAGGCCTAGTTGAAAATCAGTTACATGGGCTCATAAGCATAGTCATCAGTATCAAGGACTCATCATTGGACCATTCTTCTTCACTGGGCTTTGCCCTTGCACTTGGGGGATTGTTGCTGTGAAATGTGAAATGTGAAATGTGAAATGTGAAATGTGAAATGTGAGAGAGCTGCCCTGGCTAGGAACTCAGCATTCCTTCAGTTGTCATTTGTAACTCTATCTACTATGATAATACCCTATGAATATCTGAACATTTTTATATACTTTATATACATGCCCTGGAGAACCCCCTCCCAACCATGTGTCCCCCATCACTAACACCACACACAAGTGTTCCTCCCCTGCCATAGTTGAAACTCTCAGTGATCCAAAACTTCTTAAAAAATGAAGCCTACTATATTGCCAAACTCAGTAGGAAAATGAAATAGTAATGGTAGATTTAAAGATTAGAAATAGAAAACATACTGATTTAGAAAAATGAAAAAAAAGTAAAAAATAAATTGGGTTATTAAAAGATGAAAAATAATGTTAAACTTTGTTTTTGACATTTTGTTCTTCATCACTGTAATAGGTGTTAGCCTATATGTACAGTGGCAAGGGAATCTCTTTCATTCCTTCCTCAGTTACTACGTTCTTTTTTTTTACTTTTTAATTTTGTCTTCAAAAAAGTTTTAGATCACAATAAAATCACATATACAATATAGGGGACTCCAATATATCCAACATCAAACCCTTTCCCCCTTCCCCAGCAATTATCTTTTTACATGTTCATGTTTTATCTGCTATAGCTGATGTACAGATATTGAAACACAGCTACTAACCATGGTTCCATTTTGGTTTACATTATGGTTTATATTTTAGACTGTACACTTTTATAAATTTTTGGTGAAATTTAACATGTCCTATATCCATTATTGCATGGTCTTGTGGAACACTTCCATTGCCCCCCCCCCCAGTTACCCCTGCTTTCATCTATTCTATTCCTCTCTCCCCCTCCCCTCAGGGCCCACAGTGACACCCAAGTTTCACTGCTTGAAGGACTGGATTCATGGATACTTGCAACAATGCTGAGGGCTTGACACACTAGACTGTCCTCCCCCATTGGGAGCCATCATTGCTCTTGAGAGACACACTCCCTCTGTTTGAGAACATCAGGTCTCCCCAGGATGGGGGTATACCTTCTCACTCATTGTATGGTTCTCCACCCAATGATATAACACACTATGACAAGATGAGCACTCACCCACTTCCCAGAAGCCTGCCCCTTGCCAGATACCCGCTATTAAGCACCTTAAACCAGTAAACCTTCCTAATTATGTTTTCTAAAGAGTTTTCTCACCATTATAGTTTCAATCACATACCTGACATCTCCCATGTTCATCTCTGCACCCTAACCTTCCCCCTAATTCCTTGGACCATCTGACCCATCCTCCCAACCCTAGCCTCCCTCAACCTGCAAAGCTCCACACAATAGTATCCCTATGCCCCCATCTTTTCCCTTCCCTGCAGAAGTACTTATCTCCACTTTATCATAGAATTCACCCATGTAGGCATCAGCTCACAACCTTCCTCTGCCCCCCAATTTCCTAATCATATCATCCAGTCTCTAGCTCTCTGAGACAGCTTGATTGGTTATTTCATATTTGGAGGAGCATCTGTTCAAATCTCTTGCCATTTTAAAAATAGTTTTTGTCTTCTTATTTTCAAGTTATAGGATTTCTTTATGTATGCAGGATATTAGTCTCCTATCAGATATATGGTTACCAAATATTTTCTCCCATTGGGTAGGCTGTCTTTTCACTTTCTTGACAAACTCCTTTGAGGTGCTAAATGCTTTAATTTTGAGGATGTCCCATTATATCTATTTGTTCTTTTGCTGCTTGTGCTTTGGGTCTGAAGTTCATGAAGCTGTATCCTATTACAAGGTCCGGTAATAGGTCTTTATGGTCTCGGCTCTTATATTTAGGCCTTTGATCAATTTTGAGTTGATTTTTGTATAAGGTTTGAGATGGTAATCCTCTTTCATTCTTTCACTTATGGATATCCAGTTCTCCAAGCACCATTTGTTGAAGAGGCCATTCTTTCCCAGTTGAGTGGACTTGGTGGCCTTGTCAAATATCAGAAGACTGTATATGTGAGGATCTATATCAGAACTCTCAATTCAGTTCCTTTGGTCAGTATGTCTATCCTCGTGCCAATACCATGCTGTTTTGACCTGTACCTTTGTAGTATATTTTAATATCAGGTAGTGTGATTCCTCCAATTTCATTTCCTTTCTCAATATACCTTTGGCTATTCAGGGCCTATTTGAATTCCAAATAAATTTCATAGTTAGTTTTTCTAGTTTATTAAAATATGATGTGTTGATTTTTATTGGGATTGCATTAAATTTGTAGATCAGTTTGGGTAGGATAGACATCTTATTTAGTCTTCCTATCCATGAACAGGGTAGTTTCTTCCATTTATTTAAGTCATCTTTGATTTCTTTTAACAGTGTTGTATAGTTTTCTGTGTATAAGTCTTTTACATCTTTAGTTAAATTTATTCCCAGGTATTTGATTTTTAAATTTACCATTATAAATGGTATTTTTTCTTGGTTTCCTCCTCCAATTGTTCACTATTGGCATACAAAAATGCTACTAATTTTTTTGCATTGATCTTATAACCGGCAACTTTACTGAACTCATAAATTCTAGAAGTTTTGTTGTAGATTTCTCAGGGCTTTCTATGTATAGGATCATGTCATCTGCAAATAGTGAAATTTTGACTTCTTCCTTTCTAATTTGGATGCCTTTTATATCTTTTTCTTGCCTCAGAGCCCAAGCAAGTACTTCTAACACAATGTTAAAAAGGAGGGGTTATAGTGGGCATCCTTGTCTTTTTCCTGACATTGGAGGGAAAGATTTTAGGATTTCAGCACTGTAAATGATGTTAGCTGTGGGCTTTTCATATATACCCTTTATCATGTTCAGAAAGTTTCCTTCAATTCCTATCTTTTGCAGTGTTTTTATCAAGAAAGGCTGCTATATTTTGTCAAATGCTTTTTCTGCATCTATAGATATGATCATGTAACTTTTTCCCTTTGATCTGTTTATGTGGTGTATTACATTGATTTTCTTATGTCAAACCATCCTTGCGTACCAGGGATGAAGCCCACTTGTCGTGGTGTATAATTAATTTGATGTGTTGTTGAATATGATTAACAATTTTGTTGAGGATTTTAGCATTTAGGTTCATTAGAGAGATTAGTCTGTAAGTTTCCTTTCTTGTGGCATCCCCTTTTGGCTTTGGTATTAGGGTAATATTGGCATCATAGAATGAGTTAGGCAATGTTCCTTCCATTTTGATTTTTTGAAAGAGATTAAGCAAGATTGGTGTTCTTTCTGGAATGTTTGGTGGAATTCACCTGTAAAGTCATCTGGCCCAGGGCTCTTCTTAGTTGGGAGGTTTTTAATTACAGATTCTATTTCTTTTCTTGTGATTGGCTTATTAAGATCATCAATTTCTTCTTTCGTCAATGTAGGCTGCTTTATGTATTTCTAGGAATTTGTCCATTTAGATGAATTTAAAGGAAATGGATAAATTTCTAATGTATTTTTAAGCTTATCCATTGTGTCTTTTATTCCCATAAGGTCTGTTACTTAGCAGGCTTTCAAATTGTTCTTTATGCTCATGCAGTGACTTCTTAATATTCTTTATCTCCTTAGTCATATTTTCCAATTCTTTAAATTGATTTAGGAGGTTTGCATGATTATCATTGATTTGTTGTCTTAAATCCTTAACTTGTTGGGATATTCGATTTTTTCCTTTGACTGGGCCATCTCTTAATGTTTCCTAGTATGGTATGTAATTTTTTTGCTGATGTCTAGGAATCAGATGTTGGTGCATTAACTCTTATGGTCAATTTCTCTCTCTTGCCTTTTTTTTTTTCTTGGCTCTTCTTTGATTTTTATTTCAACTTAATCTTTAAAATTGTCCAGCTTACATTATCAAAATCAGTCTAGCAACTCACTAATGGGGTGCAGATTTTCTCCCAGGAATTTGTTGCGGGATCTATAAATTGTTTTTCTCTTACAGTTTCCTGGCCAGACAGCTGGTGGTGCTTGTCCTTGACTATTTCCATGGAGGCGTTTCTTTCAACCTCCACCTGCCTATGTTTCTGGAATGGCTAGAGCAGAGATTCAAAGTGGCCTCTTCTGTCCAAATTCACTGAAGAGAAACCACTCTCTTCCTTCTGCTGCATCCTTCCTTTTCGCAGAAAGGAAGACATCTGTTCCCTTTTCAGTCAGCTGCCGTGGGTCACAGGTTTTATCCAGGCTGTATGCCTTAAGGATGGGGGAATGGATGCCCTTGCTAGCTACACTGGGGGTTTAGTAACTCCAAATTGTCCTTTCAGGCTCTTCATCTCTCTGACCCTCACCCTTTGGGGGTTAGCACAGCACTTTCCTGTTTTGCTGACTCCCAAAGCAGTTCCTTTGGGCAGTCTTGGTCCTTTCTCCACTGTTTTTGTGAGAGAGTTGAGCCCGGCCTGTCTACTCTGGTGCTATCTTCCTGTAACTGCTCTTCCATATACATTTGATGATAGGCTTTTCCATTTCTACAATGAAGGTTGTGCTATTTTGATTGGGATTTTATTGAATCTAAAATTTTCTGTGGGTAATATTGACATATTAACAGTAATACATCTTTCAATCCATTAACATGGAATATCCATCCATTTATTTTAGGTTTTCATTTATTAATATTTCTTTTAGTAATATTTCATAGTTTTCAGTGTACTAGTCCTTTACATCCTTGGTTAGATTTATTCTTTTGATATTTGATTATTTTGGTTGCTATACTGAATGGAATTTTTTTTTTATTTCTTGTTTTGATTGTTCATTCCTTGTATATAGAAACACTATTGATTTTTGGTTTTTTGTCTTGTACTCTGCCACTTTCCTGAATGTCTTTATTACCTCCAGGAGCTCTGTTATGGATTTTTCATGATTTTACATATATGTAGAATTATATCATCTGCAAATAGAGAAAGTTTTGCTTCTTCCTTTCCAATTGGTTGCCTTTTACTTGTTTATTTTTGTCTAATTTCTCTGGCAAGAACTTCCAGTACAATGTTGAATAATAGTGGTGACAATGGATATCTTTATCTTGTTCCGATCTTAGAAGGAAGACTTTCAGTCTTTCACCATTAAGTAGGATGTTATCAGTGGCTTTTTATATATGCCTTTTTCATCTTGAGAAGTTTCCTTGTATTACTAGTGTTCTCAATATTTTTATAAAGAAGTTGCTGTATTTTGTCAAATGCCTTTTCTGCACTAACTGAGATGATTATGTTTTTTCCCCTTCATTCTGTTAATGCAGTGTATTACATTATTTGATTTTATTATGTTGAATTGTTATTACCTACCATGGATAACTTCCACTTGACCATGGTGTGTAATTTTTTTAATATGCTTTTGGAATCATTTTGTTAGTATTTTGTTGAGGATTTTTGCATCATTTTCATAAGAGGTATTGGTCTGTAATTTCCTTTTCTTTCAGTATCTTTATCTGGGTTTTGTGTGAAGGTGATGTTGGCCTTGTAGAATGTGTGAGGAAGTGTTCCCTTCCCTTCATTTTTTTGGAAGAGTTTGAGCAAAACTCAGGTTAAGTCTTCTTAGAATGTTCGGTAGAATCACCCATCTGGTACTGGGATTTTCTTTGTTGGGAAAGTTTGATTACTGATTCAATCTCTTTACTAGTCATTGATTTGTTCAGATTTTCTATTTCTTCTTGAGTCAGTGTACATAGTTTGCCTCTTTCTAAGATTTTGTGCATTTGATCTAGTTTCTTTAATTTATGGGCATACATTTGTTCATAGTATCCTCTTATAATCCTTTTTATTTATACTTGGTCAGTAATATTGCCCCCCTTTTTGTTTCTGATTTCCATTATTTTTATTTTCTCTCTTCATTTCTTTGTTGGTCTGGCTAAAAGTTTGTTGATATTTTTGGAATACCAATGTTTGGTTTTGTTGAGCCTTTTTAAAAAAAAAATCATTTATTTCTACTCTAATCTTTCTTCCTTCCTTCCTTCTGCTTACTATGCGTTTAGGTTGGTCTTCTTTTTCTAGTTCTTCCAGTTTTGAGGTTATGTCTCTGACTTGAAGTCTTTCTTCTTTTTTATGTATGCATTTAGGGCTATAAATTTCCCTCTCAACATTGACTTTGCTCCTTCATGAGTTTTGGTATGTTGTTTTTCATTTTCATTCATATCAAGATGTTTCCTAAATTCACTTTTGATTTCCTCTTTAACCCAATGGTGGCTTTAGAATATGTTGTTTAATTTACACATATTTGTGAATTTCCCCTTTCTCTCTTTATTATTGATTTCTAGATTCATTTCCTTGTGTTCAGATAATATATATTGTATAATTTAAATATTTTTAAATTTAATGAGTCTTGTTTTGTGACCCAGCTTATGGTCTGTCCTGGAGAATAATCTATGTGCTCTTGAGAATAATGTGTATTTTTAAAAAATTGGCTGCTGTTTTCTCAATATGTCTTTTAGGTGTAGTTGGTTTAGTGTATCATTCAAGTCCTGTACTTTCTTATTGATCTTCTGACTAGATGTTCTTTTCATTATTGAGTGCATGCATCAAAGTCTCCTACTATTAATATAGAACCATCAATTTATCTCTTTAAATTTGTCAGTATTTCTTTTATATATATTTGACTCTGCTGTAGGTGCATCTTGTTGATAATTTTTAACTCTTTCTGTTACATTGTCACTTTTATCAGTATGTAATGGCCATCTTTTCCTCTCATAACTGTTTTTTTTCTTAAAGTCTCTTTTATCCACTACTTGTATAACTACACAAGTGGGTTTTTCTTACATGACTTATTTCTTTCCATGCTTTCACTATCAACCCACTTGTATCTTTGACTTTACTAAGAGTTTATTGCAGACAATGTATAGTTGGATAATACTTCCTTATTCATTCCATTAATCTCCGCCTTTTGATTAGAGATTAATCCATTTACATATAAAGTTACTGATGATAATACAGGACTTTCTTCTGCCATTTTGCTATTTAGCTTTTATAAGTTTTATATATTCTTGTCCCTCACTTCCATTAATGCATATTTTGATATTTATTAGCTCTTTTGTGTTTACCTTATTGAATGTTTTCTCATTTCTATCTGGGTATTTTTTCCATCTATTTTCTTTTTGGTTTCCATGAGGTTAAAGTTTAATATCCTAAATCTATAACAATCATATTTGGTTTGACCCCAACTTAACTTCAGTAGCATGCATATTTATTCTTCCTGTACCTTTCTGTTCTCCCCATTTTTTGTTATTGCTATTACTTATATCTTTGTACATCATATATCTAAAAATTCCAATTTTTCAGAATTTTTATGCATTTTCATTTTATTACCTGCAGGAATTAAGAAGTGTAGTTACATAACAAACAATATACTACAATAATATTGGCATTTGTAATTACTCCAGTGGTTACCTTTACCACTGGTCTTTACTTCTTTAAGTTGCTTTGAGCCAATTTCTAGTGTTCTTTCCTTTTAGTATGAAGAATTCCTTTATCATTCCTTTTAAGGAAGGTCTATTGGTGATGAATTCTCTCAGTTTTTGTTTATCTGATAATATCTTAATCTTACTTCCATTTTTAAAAGTGAGTCTTGGGATATAAAATTCTTGTCTGACAATTGTTTTTTTTCCAGCACTTTCATATTTCCATCTATTGCCTTCTTGCTTCCATGGTTTCTGATGAGCACACAGTCTAATTGGGACTCCCATGTACATAACATATTGCTTTTCTCCTGCAGTTTTCAGAACTCTCTTCTTGTCATTTGTATTTGATAGTGTGAGCAGCATGTGACAAGGTATATTTTTCTTCATGTTTATACTGCCTTCTCTTCTCTGGGCTTCTTGAATCTGCATATTAATTCCTTTTGCTAAGTTTGGGAAGTTCTCTATCATTATTTCTTTGAATATAACTTCTACCTCTTTCTTTCTTCTCCTTCTGGGACTCCTATAATGCAGATATAGGGGTGTTTGGTGGTGTCCCGGAGGTTTCTTAGGCTATTTTTTCTTTAGAATATTTCTTTTTTCTTCTCCATCTGAGTCATTTCAATTATCTTGTCTTCAGTTCACTGATTCTCATTTCTGCCAGCTCCAAATCTGCCTTTGAAACCCTCCTGGGCATTTTTAATTTCAGTTATTGGAGTCTTCAACTCCAGTACTTTTGTTTGCTTCTTTTAAAAAAATCCTCTCTTTTCTAAGCCTCTCTTATTGCTCCTTTGTTGTTTTCCTGACATCTTTTAGTTCTTTCTGTGTATTTTCCTTTATCTCCTTGAGCATTTTTAAGACCAGTTTTTTCTTCAGGAGATACTGGGGATTGAACCCAGGACCTAATACATGGGGAGCAGGTGCTCAACCACTGAGCTATATCAACTCCCTAAGATCATTTTTTTAAAAAAGCCTTTGTTGGTATGTCCACATTCTCATCTTCTGTGTTGGTATTTTCTGGATTTTTCTCCTCTTCCTGTAGATGGATCATTATTTCCTGTTTCTCTGTTTTCTTATATTCTTTTGTTGCACACTGTTTATTTTAATATTTTAAAATTTTAACTGTGGGATATATTCCATGAGATGTCAGTTTCTTATTTTTTTAATCTGCTGATGATAAGACTGAGATTTTTTCTTTCTTTCTTTAGCTTCAGTCCTCCTATCTGGAAGGTCTGCACAAGTTGAATGCAATGTGCCAGGTTTCCCTGTCTTTCTAGGTCTCTGTTTTGTCCTGGGCTTTCTCTTGTTTTGGAATTCCCTTGTTTATAGGAATTTAGTTGTCCCCTCTGTTTCCCAGAAGACAGACCTCCTTCTCCTGGTTTTTCTGGGTTTTTGAAACTAGCAGGTCTTTTTCCAAGACTGTCTTCTATAGGTTTTTAGTTTTTTAGTTTTTTTTTTTTTTTTTTTTAACAGTGCTTTGTTGTCTCATGCTGCTTTTGCCTGCATGGCAAATACTAGGAGGAGTGCACAACAGAAAGGATGTTCACAAATCATCTTTCAGAGACTGCATCCAAAGAGTCCAAATTTACTAATCAAAAGCATGATCATTGATGAGCTGTGCCCACCATTCTAGAGGAAGAGGATTTTTCTGTAATGTAGAGAGAATAATCTGCCATTCTTTACCATAACTTATCATCCTATTTCTTCTCCTCTTCCATGAATTCTGTATAGTGTTCTTCTGGTTTCCAGAATTTCAGAATAATTGTTTCAGACAGTTCCTGCCTGTTCAGGGAAGGACTGAGTTCTGGGACTCCTTACTATATTATCTTCCCACAATCCTCTTTTCTGTATTTATGCTTAATGCAAGTTTCTTGTAGACATCATGTTGTTGGATCTTGCCTTTTTATATAATATGAAATTCTCATCTTTAAATTGTTATATGTTATTACATTCTGTGTAATTATTAATATTTTTGGATTAAAAGCTACCATTTTGCCAGTGGTTTTTTATTTGTTCTATAGGCCCTTTATTCTTTTCTGCCATCTTTCGCATTTTTGAAAATGGTGATTCCATTTTATGTATATATTTGTTCATCATCTATACCTCTTAGGTATTTTTTTTCATATTTTCCCTGGTGTTTTTACATTTTTAATTTATCTTATTCTGCCTCCAAATTATATTATACTGCTTCACATGTAATAAAAGGATCTCATAATGTTATACTTCCAATTCCTCCCTCCCATCCTTGAGGATGTTGTTGGACTTTTAATTTCATATAGGCTATAAACCCAATAAATTGGTACTATTTTTGCTTTGACAATCAATTATATTTTAGAACAATTAAAATTTATATTTGCCTTCATTGAAGTCATTTTCAGCACTATTCATTTCTCTGTATAGATATAAATTTCTGCCTGACATATTCTTTTTGCCTCAAGAACGTCCTTTGACATTTCTTGTAGTACAAGTATGCTGATAATGAATTTTCTCAGTTTTTATGTGTCTGAAAAAGTCTACTTTTTGCCTTCATTGTTGAAAGCTCTTTACACTGGATATAGAATTCTGGTTGACAGTTTTTTTCCCCAGTAATTTAAAGATTTTGCTTTATGGCTTTCTGATTTGCAAAATTTCTGACAAAAGTCTACTGTAATTTTAGGTAGCTTTTATTAATTTAGATTTCCCTTGGCCATTGTCTCATCAATGTTTTCTTCTAGCCAATTATTCTTTTTTCATTATGTGATACTAATTGCATGTTTGTTAGACTTTTTCTATTTTTTTTCCAGAAATCTTGGATGTTCTTTTCTATGATTTTTCTCCAATTTCTTCCTTTTTTTTCTGTGTGGGTCACTTGTATTGATCTTTCTTCAAGTCCATTAATTATTCCATGAATTTCAGTTCAACTTCAACTTTTAGATGCTTTGAGTCTACTGATTAGTTTGTCAATGACATATTTCATTTCTGTTGGTTTCTCATTTCTATAGTTTTGATTTGATTTTTTCTTATAGTTTTTATCTTCATCTATTTGCTGAAATTCTCCATTTGTTTGTGCAAATTGCCCTCTTTTTTTCCATTACAACTTTTAACATATTAATCATAGTTATATTAAATTACCTGTCTGGTAGTTCCAATATCTATATCCTGCCTGAATTTGATTCTGTTATTGCTTAACTAGTGATGTTGTATTATCCTTTTCTCCACTTTTCATGTTTTGTAATTTTGGCCGAAAACTTGACATGTTGTGTAGGGGAGACTGGATTAATAATATTAATGCCTATAAGTAGACATGCCTCTTCTTTTCATGAGAATTTGGGTTACTCTAATTAGGAGTAGATCTAGGTTTGTGTTTTCTTCTTACTATCATTTTCCTGGTTCTCCAAAGTTTTCAAATGCCTGTAGCATTACTGTTCACTTTGGATGAGGGTTGTATTGCTCAAAGGTTTTTCTCAATGTACATGTTCTCCACTCACCTTCAGATATTTTCTATGTTGTCAATTGAATTATATACTTCAATTTAGATATGTGGTAGGTCTTGTACTGAATTCCTGCCAGTGTGAACCCATTGTGGATAGTATCTTTTTATTTTAGTTGTAATGTGGCCCAACTGAATGAGTTTTAGACTTAAATTGGACTAATAATGCCTTTATAAACACAGGAAATACAGACATAGAGAGAGAAGAGCATGGAGGGGAGCCAGAAGCAGGAACTCATCAGAAAGCTGGAAGAGAAAGGAGAGGGCATCACCATGTAACAGAGAAAAGACAATGAACCCAAGATTTGCCAGCTTCCAGTATCAGAATACCAAGTCTTTGGAGAAAAAACCATTGCCTTGCTGAAGCCTGGATTTTGGAGTTTTACTAACCTCAAAATTGTGAGACAATACATTCCTGTTGTTTAAGCAAAAACAATGTGTACTGGGGAATTGTGGGAAGATGTCATCAGAGTAGACAGGCAAGGCTCAACTCTCTCACAAAAACAATGGAGAAAGAGCCAAAGCTCTACAAAAGACCTGCTTTGGGGGTCAGAAGACCAGGACAATGCTATACAACTCTCAGGAGGGTGAAGGATAGAGAGATTAAGAACCCAAAACAAATATGAATTACCAACCCCCCACTGTAGCCAGGAAGGCCTCCTCATCCCCACTTCCAAGTTATTAAGCGGGAGGTAAAATCCCTGGCTCACTGCTGCTGACTGAGAGGGAAGAGACATCTTCCTCCCTGTCAACTCTTACAAGGGAAAATGGAGGGGAAGTCAAGGGGCTTTTCTTCAGTGAATTCAACCATGAGAGCCCATTTTGAATCTTGGCTCTGGTCAGACAAAAACACAAGAAAGGGAGATTGAAACACCTCCATGGAAAGGTGTACCAATGAGTGCTATTCTCTGGCTGGTCTGAAAATTGCATGGAAAAAACTTTTGGTTTTCTCTGGGCCCTATCTCCTGGGATGAAAGCTGCATTCCATTAGTGAGTCCCTGGCCTGATTTTGATAACTTAACCTGGGAAATTTTAAAGACTTAGAATAAATAGAAAAAAATATTAAAGAAAAACTGTGAAAAAAAATAGATAAGAAAGTGAAATTAGTCATCAGAGAAAATTCACCAACATATTCAGATGCCTAGACATCAGCAAAAAATTATAAGGCATTCTAGGAAGCAGGAAGAGATGCCACAGCCAAAGGAACAAACCAAATCTTGAAGAGTTACAGGAATTAAGGCAAGAAATCAATAATAGTCACACAATCCTCATAAATAAATTCAAGGAATTGAAAGAAAATAGGACTAAGTAGATAAAGAATAGTAAAGATAATGGGTGGGCATAAAGAACAACTTGGAAGTCTGCAGAGAAAAGTAACTAACTTTATGGGAATAAAAGGCATGGTGGATGAGATTAAAAATGCATTAGAGTAGGGAAGTGGCTGTGGCTCAATCAATTGGATTCATGTGTACAGTATGGGAGGCCCTGGGTTCATGTCCTGGGGCCTTCTTGTGAAGGTAGCCTTGACTGCACACCACAGAGAGCTGCTGGCCTGCAAGTGCCATGGAGTGCCACCTGTCTTGCAAGTGTCACGGAGTGTCGCTTGGCCTGCAAGTGCCATGGAGAACCAACTCAGCAAGGTGACGCAACAAAAAGGGAGACAAGTAAAAACAGAAGAACATGCAGGGAATGGACACAGAGAGCAAACAACAAGCAAGCCACAATGGAGGGAGGGAATAAATAAAAATAAATGCAAACACACAGCAAATGGACACAGAGAGCAGCAAGCAAGCCGCAAAAGGTGGGGGGGGGGGGGCGGATAGAAAAATACGTTAGAAATACGTTAGAGGCATATAAGAGCAGATGTGAATTGATTGAAGACAGAAATAGTGATTTCAGAGATAGAACATCTTAACTGGAAAAGATAGGAGACCAGAAGGAGAAAAAAAAAACAGAAAAAATGGAACAGGGTCACTGGAATTGAATGATTAAGTGAAACACATAGCCATATGCATTATCAGTGTCCCAGAAGGAGAAGAGAATGAAAAAAGGGCAGAAGGAATATTTGAGGAAATAAAAACCAAAAACTTCCCAACCCTTATGAAAGACACAAATATCAACATCGAGATGGAAAACATACCCCAAACAGAATAAATCTTAATAGACCTACACTGAAACACCTACCAGTCAGTATGACAAATAGCAAGATAAAGAGAGGATTCTGAAAGCAGAATGAGAAAAGCAAAGCATAACATAAAGGGAAGCTTGATAAGATTAAGTGTTGACCTGTCATCAGAAACCATGGATGTGAGAAGAAAGTGCTATGATGTATTT
Source organism: Dasypus novemcinctus (assembly GCF_030445035.2). Classification (NCBI taxonomy): domain Eukaryota; kingdom Metazoa; phylum Chordata; class Mammalia; order Cingulata; family Dasypodidae; genus Dasypus; species Dasypus novemcinctus. The sequence goes on from NC_080680.1 coordinate 67,744,922, forward strand.
TTGGTACTGAAAGAGGAAACTTGCCAGCCAAGAATTCTGTATCAGACAAAACTGTCATTAAAAAATGTGGATGAGTTAAAAGTCTTCACAGACAAATAAAAACCGAAAGAGTATGTAACCAAAAGGCCAGAATTACAAGAGATACTAAAGGGAGGGCTGCAGTCTCAAAAGGGGAAAAGGGTGAGAGACTTGAAGAGTGTAGAAATGAAGATTATTAGGAAGAGTAAATTAAAGGGTAAAAATACAGACAGTTGTACGGTATGACAACAAAAAGCCAAAGGTCAAAATGGATGAAGTAAGTAATACCTTTACAGTAAGAACATTCATTGTTAATGGTTTGAAGTCACTAACCAAAAGACATAAACTGATAGAATGGATAAAAAAAAAATATGAGGCATCACATTCAATGTTAATGGCTTGAACTTGCCAATCAAAAGACATAGACTGACAGAATGGATAAAAATATGAGCCATCTATCTGTTGTCTACAAGAGACTCACTTCACCAATTTAAAAGTGAAAGGTTGGAAAAAGGCATTCCAAGCAAATAGTAATCCAAGCTGGAGTAGTGATATTAATATTGGACAAAATAGATTTTAAATACAAAACTATTATAAGGGATGAAGAAAGTTATTATATCCTTATCAAAGGGGCAATTCTTTAGTAGGGGCAGTTATTTAGTAGAAATAACTTTACTAAATATTTATGCACCTAATATGAGTGCCCCAAAATACATGAAGCACACACTGGCAAAGCTGAAGGTAAAAATAAATATCTCCACAATAATAATTGGAGACTTCAGTACACCACTCTCAGAATTGGATATAACATTGGGACAGAGGAAAAAAGGAAGATAGAGCTTGAATAATATGATAGGCGAACTAGACATAAGAGTTATCTATAGAGCACCCCAAAACAGCAAAATATACATTCTTTTTCAGTGCTCATGGAGTCTTCGTCAAGGTAAACCATATGCTGGATCATAAGCCAAATCTCAATAAATTAAAAAAAAATTGAAATTATAGGAACACTTTCTCTGATCATAACAGAACGAAATGAAATAAATGATGGGTGGAAAATGGGAAAATTCATAAATTTATGGAGATTAAAAAATACAGTCTTAAATAATTGGTGGATCAAAGATGAAATTGCAAAAGAATTCAGCAAATAACTTGAGGAGGAGGAAAATGAAAACACACCATGTCAAAATCTATGGGACACCACAAAGGCAGTGCTAAGAGGGAAATTTATAGCCCTCAATGCTTACCTTAAAAAAGAATGAAGACATAGATGTGCAATGGACACAACCAATCCAATGTCCACAGAGAAAATGTGGAATGGGTGTGGGAAAGGTAGCCATAGTGGCTGCTGGGTTTGGGGAATGGGAGGAAGAGATGAGATGTGGAGGCGTTTTCGGGACGAGGAGATGTCCTGGGTGGTGCTTCATGGACAATTACGGGACATTGTAGATCCCCCCAGGGCCCACTGGATGGAACGTGGGAGAGTGTGGGCTATGATGTGGACCATTGACTAGGGGTGCAGTGATACTCAGAGATGTACTTACCAGGTGCAAGGATGTGTCACGATGGTGGGAGAGAGTGTTGCTGCGGGGGGAGTGGGGGGTGGGGGCGGTGGGGTTGAATGGGACCTCATATTTTTTGAATGTAATTTTTAAAAATAAATAAATAATTAAAAAAAAAAAAAAAAGAATGAAGAGGGAAACAGATGTGGCTCAACCGGAGGCCCTGGTTTCGCTTGTGAAGGCAAGCTTGACCGTGCCTGTGGATAGCTGACAGCCCATGCCCACAGAGAGCTGATACAGCAAGATGATGCTACAAAGGGAGACAAGTAGACATAGAAGAACATGCAGCAAATGGATGCAGAGAGCAAACAGCAAGCAAGCAGCAAAGGGCAGGTGGATAAATAAATAAAAATAAATCTTAAAAAAAAAAGAGTAAAGGGAAACAGATGTGGCTCATATGATTGGTCTCCATCTACCGTATGGGAGGTCCAGGGTTTGATTCCCAGGGCCTCCTGAGGAAGGCAAGCTGACCCGTGTGGTGAGCTGGTCCATGCAGAGTGCTGGCCCCCATGAAGTACTGGCCATGCAGGAGAGCTGGCCCACACAGGAGTGCTGGCCTGCACAGAGAGATGGTGCAGCAAGATGACACAACAAAAAGAGACACAGAGGAGAAACAATAAGAGATGCAGCAGACCAGGGAGCTGAAGTGACATGAAAGATTGAGTGCCTCTCTCCCACTCTGGAATGTCCCAGGATTGGTTCCCCATGCTGCCTAATGAGAAGACAAGCAGACACAGAAGAACACACAGAGAGCAGACAGTGAGCACAAAACAATGGGGGGAGGGGGGGAGAGGAGAAATAAATAAAATAAATCATAAAAAAAGAATAAAGAGTTAAAATTGAAGATCTAACTGTACACCTGAAGGAACTAGAAAAAGAGCAGCAAACTAAACCCAAGCAAGGCCAAAGGAAAGATGTAGTAATTGTAGCAGTTTGGCGTTATTTCTGAATTCCAAAAATAGATATTGGATTATGTTTGTAAACTAGTTTGTTCCTCTAGACAGATTAGATTATATTGGATTCAGAGGTTTCACTTTTACTTGATTAAATAATGATTAAGACTTTGATTGGGCCATGTCAATAGGAGGACATTGAGTCCCTGCACCCTTGGTGGATGGGAACTCACAGAGAAACCACACCACAAAGAAGAGAGATTGGAGTTTTAATGCTGGAGCCCTGGGAAGTACATACACAGAGAAGGAGATATAGCAGAGGCCCTGGGAAAAGAGAAAGCCTGATATTCTACAGCTGACCTTGTGGAGAGAACAGAGCAGCTGAGCCCAGAGAGGAGCAAGCTGGGGAGAGATGAGACTTATCCTGACCTACTGCTGATATTGGAAGAAGCTGGGACCATAGAGCCTTAAGAGGAAGAGGGAGGCTGAACTCTTGCAGATGTTGGCAGCCATCTTGCTCCCAGACTTTGGTGAGGGAAGTTATTTATGCTTTCTGGCCTGATAACTGTAAGCCTCTACCCCAAATAAATGCCCTTTATAAAAGCCAGCAGATTCCTGGTATTTTGCATCAGCACCCCTTTTGGCTGACTAATCCATTTAGGATCAGAGATGAAATAGATGAAACCAAGAACAAAAAAAACAGAAGTCTGTTCTTTAGAAGATCAAAAAAATTGACAATACCCTAGCTAGACTGACAAAGAAACAGAGAGAGAAGATGCAAATATATAAAATTAGAAATGAGAAGGGGGACATTATCACTGATTCTGCAAAAGTAAGAAAGATCATAAGAGGATACTGTGAACAACTTTATGCCAAAAAATTAGACAATATAGATGAGATGTACAAATTTTTAGAAACACATGAGCCACCTACACTTACCCTAGAAAAAAAAAGAAGACTTTAGCAATCCAATGACAGGTGTAGACATTGACATAGTCATCAAAAACCTCTCCAAAGATGTAAAGCCTGGGACCAGATGGCTTTACAGGTGAACTCAACCAACCATTCAAAGATGATCTAATACCAATCTTGCTCAAGCTCTTCGAAAAACTTGAACAGGGAAGAATGCAACCAAGCTAATTCTATGAACATCACCCTAATACCAAAACCATATAGAGATACTATGAAAAAAATAAAATTACAGACCAATATCTCTAATGAATATAGATGCAAAAATCCTCAAAAAAAAAAAAATACCTGCAAACCTAATCCAAAAGCACAGTAAAAAATTATACACCATAATCAAATGGGTTTTATTTTAGGTATTCAAGTGTTGTTCAACACAAGGAAATCAATTACTAAAATAAGCCACATCCATAAACTGAAGAAGAAAAATCACATGATCTGCTTGATTGATGCAGAAAAGGCATTTATTTGACAAAATACAATACCTTTTCTTGATAAAAACACTTCCAAAGATAGGCATAGAAGGAATCTTTCTCAATATGGCAAAATGTGTATATGAAAAACCTACAACTAGCATTGTACTCAATGATGAAAGACTGAAATCTTTCCCACTGAGATTAGGAACAAGACCAGGATGCACACTGCTACCATTGTTATTCAACATTGTGCTAGAAGTTCTAGCTGGAGCAATTAGGCTAGATAAAAAAATAAAAGTCACCTAATAGGAAAGGAAGAAGTAAAACATCCTCTATTTGCTGATGACAATGATCCTATATCTAGAAAATCTTGAAAAATCCACACAAAGCTACTAGAAGCAATACACAAGTTCAGCAACATGGCGGGATACAAAGTTAATAACGTTACTGATGTGCATTCTGAGGAGGAATTGGGAAAAAATTTTGTTTATAATAGTGACTAAAACAATAAAATGTTTAGGATTAAACTTAATCAAGTTAGGTTACATAAAGGACCTGTATTCAGAAAACTACAAAACTTTGCTAAAAGAAACTGAAGAAACTTAAATAAATGGAAGGACATTCTATATTCATGGACTGGATGAATAAATATCATTAAGATGTCAATTCTGCCCAAACTGATATACAGATTTAACACAATTCCAATATAAATCACAACAGCCTTTGTTTTATCAGGAATGGAGAAGCCAATATTCAAATTTATTTGCAATGGTAAGTGGCCCTGAATAGCCAAACATGTCTTAAAAATGAGGAACAAATTTGGAAGACTCTCACTACCTGACTTTAAAGCATATTACTTAGCTACAGTTGTAAAGACAGCATGGTAAAAACTGACAGATCGACCAGTAGAACTGAATTGAGAACTCAGAAATATACCCTTACATCTACAATCAAATGATTTTTGACAAGGCTGTTAAGCCCACCCAGCTGGACCAGAAGAGTCTATTCAACAAGTGGTGCTGTCAGAACTGGATAGCCATATCCAAAAGAAAGAAAGAGGGCCCCTAACCTTCACTTATACAAAAATTAACTGAAAAAGGATCAGGGACCTAAATACAGAAGCAACAACCATAAAACTCGTAGAAGAAAATGTAGGAACACATCTTCAAGATCTTGTGTTAGGTAGTAATTTCTTAAACCTTAAACCCAAAGCACAAAAAACAAAAGAAAAAATAGATAAATGGAAATTCCTCAAAATTCAACACTTTTGCATCTCAAAAAACTGTCAAAATGGTGAAAAACTGCCAGATCAATGGGAGGAAATATTTGGCAATTTCATATCTGATAAGGGCTTAATATCCATGATATATTAAAGAGATCCTAGAACTCAACAATAAAAAGACAAACTACCCAATTAAAAAATGGGCAAAAGATCTGAAAAGAAATTTTCTAAAGAAGAAATACAAATAGTGAAGAAACACGTGGGAAAATGTTTAACATCGCTAGTGATTAGGGAAATGCAAATTAAAAGTACAATGATATATCATTTTTCACCTATTAGACTGGCCACAATTAAAAAGTCAGAACAATGTAAATGTTGCAGAGGATGTGAAAAGGTAGGAACGCTTACTCAGTTTGGTGGGAATGTAGAATGGTACAGCCATTGTGGAGGAATGTTTGGCAGTTTCTAAGGAAGATGACTATAGACTCATCATATGACCCAATAATACCATTACTAGGTCTATATTCAGAATAACTGAGAGCAGTGGCACTAATAGACATCTGCACACTGATGTTCACAGCAGTGTTATTCATGATTACCAAAAGTTGGAACCGGCCCAGGTGTCCAACAACCAAAGAATGGAGAAACAATTTGTGGTGTATACACAGGATGGAATATTATGCAGCAGTAAGAAGAAGTGAAGTCTTGAAGCACCTGACAACATGGATGGACCTGGAGGACATTATGTTGAGTGAAGTATGCCAGATACAAAAGGACAAATGCTATATGGTAGCTATTATGAACTAAATGCATTGTTAAACTTATGGAATTAATAATTAGAATACAGGTCAACAGAAAATTGAATGAGTGTAAAAAATGGAAAACTGAGGATTATTCTGTGCAGAATTGGTAAAAATGTTGTTTGTAAATCTTTGGAAATGAATAGAAGTGATGAAAGCACATCATGGTGTTTGTAACTAGCAGAGCTATTATATGGGTATGACAGTGCTTGAAAGGGTAAGTCTAAGGTCATCTGTTACTAGAAAGAAAGCTAAAAAATGTAATATGGAACCATATATACATAATGAAACTCCCTATAAAATATGGCTATTTGTGATACTGTACAAATAAGACACTTTTAACAAACTATAAGTAAATATAAATAAACTGGAGTGACCAATACAAATAGTAGCTATATATGGCAGGGGAATCATAGAGAGATTTATAAAAATCATAGTGATGATTTTTATTTGTTTGTTCATTTTTTTTTGTTTATTATTATTATTGGAATGTTGAAAATGCTCTAAAATGATTGAGGTAAATTCACAACTATGTGATAATAGTGAATATCATTGATTCTGAACTTAGGATGGGTTTATGCTTTATTAATATGGCTCAATGAAATTGATTTTTTAAAAAAACAAAACAAAAGAAATAAGTTGTGGTATTTGTGATAGCAGCCTAGCAGAACTTGACACTCTATTAAATCTGTTCCTCAAAGGGATTTTCTCTCTAGGCTCTTGCCTCTCTTCTAGCAGGAAACCGATACTATTTTTTACTTGGTACTTGCTATCCTGATTGTACAGAATGAGGGAGTATTCTCTGGTGTTCTGTTTTAACCTCAGTCACAGGCATGTATTATGCCCCTGGATGTGCAATATGGAGCCTTCTTGGTGATTCTGCTTTACTTCCAGTTTTGGGGGAGCTTTAGCAGTGTGGGTATAGGATGTATCACTGCACTTACCCTCTTTCATTTTAAATCTACTTGATTGTTATGTATAATATCTTTCATAAAATTGCATAATTTTGTTTTTTATATTATAGTTAAGTCATCTTAATTTTACCAAGATCTAGACATTGACTGTATAAATGCTTATCTTCAGAAGTGGTTTGCATTTACTTCTTCCAGAAGCCACAGTCCACTACCAATCTGGTTGTATATTAGCCTTCTTCTTGGATGTCCAGTTAAATTCAACAGTCTCTAGTTCATCACTGCGGTGTCTGAGGCTTTTTTGGACCCTAAAAAAGATCTTTTCCTTAGAACTAATCCATTCCTGTAGGTGTAAGTCTATTGCAGTGGGACATTTTTATTAGATTTCATCAGTTGATGGCCTTAGATTAGATTACTTCAGTAAGCCGTGATCCAGTGTGAGTCTTAATCCTCTTACTGGAACCTGTTACAAATGGGATGGAGAAAGAGAGAGAGGGACCAAGAGAAAAGATCCAGGAGCTCAGAGAGGAGCACACAGAAGCTGAGAGGGAAAACCACAGAGCAAGAAACTGAAATCGACAGAACCTGGGAGAGAGAAAACCATAGAACAACAGCCAGAAGTTGAAAGCTTGGAGCTTGGAGGAGAAGACAGAGACCTGCAGACCCACCAGAAGCCTGACTGTGCACAGCTAATGTTCAGAGGACTGTGTTGCCTGATGCCTTGATTTGGACATTTTTCTCAGCCTAGGAAAGGTAAGGCTACAAGCCAATAACCCCTCACTGTAAAAGCCAACCCATTTCCGGTATATTGCTTTGAGCATCTTTTAGCAAACTAAGACAATCTCCATGATCCCTTAATTAAGGCATTTGTCTCCTGACTGTGTCGTGATAATGATATGTTTCCATGGGGTGTGCTTTATGTGTGTGTGTTTACCATTCACTAGTCAGGTTTCGGCTTATAGGGATATTTTTTTCTCCTTGGAGATTTCTCTTACTTCTTCTGAGTCCAGTAAGGAAGTAAATAATATGTTTTATGTGGAATTTATTTATATTATTATTTGGTCAGCTCTCTCCCTTAAAGGCAGTACAATATTGGCTGTATGGAACATTTTGTAAGAAGACACTTTTTTGCAGGTGTTTAGTACCTGGGTCTTAGTCTTGGGTTTGCCATGTATTTGCGTTTTGACTGTGGATAAGTTGCTTGATCTTATTGGCTCTTGTACTTTGTATATAAAATAAGGATTTAGGACCATAAGAGGGCATATCAAATTTAATTTCAAGTATGGGAAGATGAACATGATGGATGAAGCTTTAGAATCCATACCCCTATTTCAAGCAAGTCAGCTGTGCCTCTATCTTTTTATATGACAAGTACTGAAAACCATTTTATTTTGTGTGGGAGAAAGCCATTTCTAATAAAAGTAGTTTAAAATCCCTTTGTCTAGATGGTCTCTAAGGTCCTTTCTAGTTCTAAAACTTTATGACATGATTCTGTGCAACCTTCTGAATGGCTGGATTTTCCACTGTTAAACTGCAATCATGACTCCTAATTTTTCTTCCTCTTTATTCAGTGGTAAAATTAAATGAATTTGCTTACATATAAAATAACCAGAGGAGAGCTATTTCTTCTTTATTTAATGTCTTCTCTCAGAATTCTTTTTCTTTTGAATTTGGGATTGTTTCAGTCTCTTCAAAGCAAGGTTAGACATTTTTGAGTTCTCATTATTTACTATCCTTTATAGTTAGACTGATTTTAAATATAGAACACTCTCTCTTATATCTGCTCTTTCTTCATTTCCTTTAGAGTATATCCATAACCCATGTGTGGTCCTTTTCTAGTGGAATGCTGCTATCCTCATCCTTAACAATTTCCAAGTCCCATTATACATGTTTTTTAAAAAGATTTTAAAATTTATTTCTCTCCCCTTCCCCCCACCCCAGTTGTCTGTTCTCTGTGTCTATTTGCTGCCTGTTCTTTCTTTGTCTGCTTCTGTTGTTGTCAGCAGCATGGGAATCTGTATTTCTTTTTTTTTGTTGCGTCATCTTGTTGTGTCAGCTCTCCATGTGTGCAGCACCATTCCTGGGCAGGCTGCACTTTCTTGCACGCTGGGTGGCTCTCCTTACGGGGCGCACTCCTTGTGCGTGGGGCTCCCCTATGCGGGGACACCCCTACGTGGCAGGGCACTCCTTGTGCGCATCAGCACTGCGCATGGGCCAGCTCCACATGGGTCAAGGAGGCCTGGGGTTTAAACTGCAGACATCCCATGTGGTAGACGGATGCCCTAACCACTGGGCCAAGTCCACTTACCCAATTATACACTTTTATAGTCAGTGCTGAAAGATATTGTTTTGTCTGAATACTACTCCTACCAAAATACGATTTCTTTCTTTTTTTTTCTTCACTTTTTTATTTTTTAAAAGATACTGCAATTATATAAATGTTACAGAGAATATTTAGGGGATTCCCATATACCTCACTCCCCATACCTTCCACATTTTTCCATATTAGCAACATCTTACATCAGTGTGGTACATTCATTGTAATTAATAAACACATTTTGGAGCATCACCACTAAGCATGGATTATATTAATAGCTTACATTGTATTTACACTTTCTCCCATTCAACTCTGTAGGTTATGATCGGATATATAATGGCCTGTACCTGTCATTGCAATGTTATTCAAGATAATTCCTAAGTCCCAAAAATGCCCCCCTGTTACACCTGTTTTCCCCTCTCTAACCCCAGAACATCTGTGGGTCACTGCCTCCACAACAATGGTATTTCTTCCATTGCTAGAATCACAATAACTCTGTAGTATAATACTAGTAAGTTTATTTTAGTCCATAGTTCATTTCCCAATTCTGAGGACTTTGGGATGGTGATGCCCTCTCCACCATTAATTGAGGGGGGCTTCCATCCCATACATCTGATGGATGGGACTCTCTTGCTTGCAGTTGTAGGCACTGTCAGTTCCTTGGTATATTGTTTGTCCATCATCTCCTCCCTATTACTTTTCCTGGGTTAGTCCATTGAGCTGGAGAGTAGGTATTGTAGTCTGTTGAAATTCAGGGCTCAGCTGTCACATGGATAGCCCAAAGATTTAAGTCTCTTGGATGGATACCTACCAACTCCAGTACTAATTATTGGTTTAAATAGAAGGACAGAAAAGTCATGCATAGGGAAACCACTGCTGAGTCTAACTCAGTCACACTGGTGAGCATAAATACCAAAATAGGACTCACTGTCAAGGGGCCAAATTCCTGAGCTAACTGCCCTGGCTATAGTGTCTGACTATCTCCATATCCCTGAGGAGCTTTGCTATTTGGGTTTTTATCTACTGTGGCTGTTTGTGACCCTGTTGAGATGTGCATAAGCACTACATCTGGGATGGCCTCCTGACTCATTTTGAAGTCTTTTAGCTATACAAAATCATTTGTCTTTAGCTTTCTCCCCTTTTGGTCAGGGTCTTTATTGTTTTCCTTCCAGATGCATTGCTTGTTGGTACTTGATAGCAATCTCTTGGTGCCAGGGAGGCTCATTCCTGGGAGTCATATTCTATGCTGGGAGGAAGTTATTGCTTTTATTTTATTTTTAAATTTTTCTCTTTTTATTTTTTTTAAATGTTACATTAAAAAATTATGAGGTCCCCATATACCTCCCACCCCCCCACCCCAGTCCTCCTACATCAACAACCTCTTTCATCATTGTGGAACATTATTGCATTTGGTGAATACATTTTGGAGCACTGCTGCACCACATGGATAGTGGTTTACATTGTAGTTTACACTCTCCCCCATTCCACCCGGTGGGCCATGGCAGGACATACAACGTCCAGCATCTGTCCCTGCAGTACCACCCAGGACAACTCCAAGTCCTGAAAATGCCCCTACATCACATCTCTTCTTCCCTCTCCCTGCCCTCAGCAGCTACTGTGGCCACTTTTTCCACATCAATGCTACAATTTCTTCTATTACTAATCACAATAGTTCCATAGTAGAATATCAGTAAGTCCACTCTAATACATACTGAATTCAGCTTAGAGAGAGGCCACATTTGAGCAATAAGGAGGCTCCCAGTAGGTAACTCTTAAGCACCCTACATCACTAGGCTAAGTTTCAATTTCAAGAGCAAAGGCTTATAAGCATAGTCATCAATATCAAGGGTCCTTCAATGGACCATAATCCTTTACAAGTCATTGTCCCTATACTTGGAGCATTCTTGTTGTTCCATTAGAGAATGTGGTAGAGCTCTCTGGATTGAAATTGGATATTCTTTTGGCAAAATACAATTTCTTATATTTCTGTGGGAAACCCTAATTACTTTAGGCACAAGGGCAAAACTAGTTCAAATTGCTTAATCAGGTTTTCTCAAGATAGCGACTGAGGCAAACTGATTCACTCTCCTGTGTGCCTGATTATTTCTCTCAGAATTGTTAACATTTGCTCTATCTTCCTTGTTAAGAATTTCTGCACCTCTACAAGTTCCACTTTTTCCACTGCTAAAATGTAACCTGCTCCAGGAAATTTTATCATATTAACTAGGGAGGAAGAATTCTCTTTACTCTTGTCATTGTGGGCAAAGAACCTGTACTTTGTATATAATAAGAAAACCATGAAACTTTATTACAAATAGTCTCTACTAAGGCTGAGTTTGTATTCATTTTCCCTCCACTGAGCTGAAATTTGGGTATGCTACCTCTAAAAAGAAATTTACTAGGGAAATAAGAATAATTAAGATTGTAAGAGAGAAATACACATAGGCACACACACACATGCCTAACAAATTTTGAAAAGTCTTTGATTATAAACACATGCTTCTCCCTTGAATTAGAATATCTGTTAATGTTTTGAATTATCATGGGTACTTTAATCAAATATATCTAAGAATATTTCAGTTTATTTTCTGATATTCTATAGTGATTTTCTATACTATAGTTTATTCACTAGTAAAAATAATTTAGATAAGTTACTGGAGTGAATGCTGTAGTGTACTTCCCAAATATAAGATGAGAGCTGAGTCCTTTCTGAGCATTAACCTCAACTAATGAGCATTATCTTGAGTAAGGTCACATCCCATCTTGGAAGGCACTACATCTAGTACCTACTACAGTGGAAGTATAAATGTTTCATTCTACTGCTGTAACCTGAGCAACTCTGATGGGCCATCTCAGCTCCAGAGCACCCTGAAAGGTTGACTGGAGTGGTTGTTGTGATAGCATGGTGCATCAACTTCTCCCTCTACCTATCTGCCTCCTTCAATCACCCGGAGGCTTTGTTTCTGACAGCATTCCTCAGTACAAATCCTGCATACTTAAACTTGACCTTCAACTCTTACCTTTTGTATAGTTATGAAAAATAATAAAAATTATTTAATATTAAATGATTTTTAAAATTAAAAGATTTATCCAATATGTTGAGTAATATTTCAATAATTTACAAATGAAATAATTATTAGTATTTTCTAGGCACTGTATCAAGAAGTTCAGATTCATTAAGTGATCTAATTCTTTCAACAATCCTTCGAGATGGAAATTATTGTTATTATCTCTATTTGACAAATGAAGAAACTCATCTCTTAAAGGTTGTGTACTTAATCCAATTCATGTCCATACTAGGTGGTAGAGCCTGTGTTTGAAACTATGGCTACTGCATTCCAGAGATTATACTTTTAACCACTCAGGTGTTCTGCCTTCTGCATCTCCAGGACATATATTGCATCCCTAAAAAAGCATATCTGTATAGAGAATGTTTTGAAAATCAGATTTTGCTCATTATTTATATTGTGACGTGAGTTTTGTTTTAGTTAAATATTAACAATTAAAATTATAAACAAATATATATTTAGATATTGGATATGACTGAAGTTTTATCTTTTATGCAAAATGAAAGAATGTGGACATTAATTACACATGAGGAAATTCAAGACTATTTACTAACTGACATTAATAAAGGCTGATATTTGTTGGAATGAATTGCTGCCATGCTAATAGAATGCTAATTAATGAATTTGTTAATTGTCCCTATTGTAGACATTAACTAGCATTCCATCCATAAATTGTAACACATGATAAAAAATACAAGATCAAAATCCCCGTTGATTGGTGGTTTTGAATGTACTTCCAATCACATTGGACTAGCTACATGACATGACTAATCTTGTCTACTGTGCAGAAATTGACTGTTAATTTAGTAATGAAATGCAACTGAAAAATCTTTTCTTCAATATACACATATGATATAATCTTACATTTGAGAGCCTGCTGAAAGTAGAAAACCTGTTTATGAAATTGCTTCTTTTATGTATGTGAGGCAATTTTGATATTTACATATGCTTTGTATTAAAAATGCTTAATATTTGTATAGCACTGTTGTATTTTCACAAAAGTTATCTCATATAATTCTTGTCATAATTGTAAGATAGCCTGGGTGGGTGTTATTAATTTCATTTTCTAGGCAAAGAAACTGAGGATTAGGCTAAGTGATTTGTTCAAATGGCTGAGATAAGATTCATTTGACGAATAGTCTTTTTTAAAAATCTGACATGAACATACAAATGTCTCTCCTTCCTCAGTGATTCCTTTTCTTTTGCCACCTCTTTGAGACTGAGTGTTTTGTCCTCCTTTTCATCAGCAAAATATTGAAAAACAGAACACACATCTATATATATCCGTTTTCAAGGTCTGTTTTCAAGAAGGTTGCGAGCTGACGCCTACGTAGGTGAAGTCTATGATAAGTTGGAGGTAAGCATTTGCACAGGGGAGGGATAAGATGGGGGCATAGGCGGACATTTGGGTGGGGCTTTCTGAGCTTGAGGTGGGCTAGGGTTGGGAGGATGGGTCAGATGGCCCAAGGAATTGGGGGCAGGGCTGGGGGAAACCGTTGAATATGGGAGAATGTCAGTTATATGTTTGAAGCTACGATGTTGAGAAAACCCTTTAGAAAATAAAATAAAGAAGAATTACGTGTTTAAGGTGCTTAAGGGGGGGCATCTGCTACAGGGGCAAGCTTCTAGGGAGTGTGTGAGTGCCCATTGTGTCATAGTGTGTTATATTGTTATATCATTGGGTGGAGAACCATACAGTGAATGTGAAGGTGTACCCACATCCTGGGGAGACCTGATGTTCCCCGATAGAGGGAATTGTGTCTATCAACAGAATCGGTGGCTCGCAATTAGTTAGGGCAGTCTAGTATGTCACGCCCACAGCCATCGTTACAGTATCTGTAAATCTGGTCCCTCAAGTAGTGAAGATTGATTGTCACTGTGGGCCCTGAAGATTGATTGTCACTGAGGGGGAAAGAGGTATGGACTAGATGGAAGCAGGGCAACTGGGGAACAATGGAAGTGCTCCACTAGATCATGCAATGATGGACATGTTAACTTGTATCAAAAATGTATTAAAGTCTATAAGCTAAAATGTAAACCATAATGCAAAACATAAGGAAGCTAAAAATTTAGAAATCTGTGCAGTCTAAAATATAAACCATAATGTAAACCAAAATGGAAGCATGTTTGATAGCTATGTTTCAAAATCTGGACATCAGCTGCAGCAAATATAACATGAACATGTAAAAAGAGCATTGCTAGGGAAAGGGGAAAAGAATTTGGTATTGGATATATGGGCATCCCCTAAATTGTGTATGTGAATTACTGTGATCTTAAACTTTTTTGAAGACAAAATTAAAAAATTACAGAGAGAAAAAAAGGATGTAGACACTGAGGAAGAAATGAAAGAAAGTGCCTTGCCACTGTACATACAGGTCAACACCTATTAGTGATGAAAGGTAAAATATTTGAAATAAAGCTTTATAATATTTTTCATTTTGTTAATACACCAATTTATTTTTACTTTATTTTAATATTTCTAAATTATTATGTATTCAATTTCTAAACTTTAAACCCATCACTGTATTTCAATTTCCAATAATTGAATTTGGCAATATATTAGGCTTCATTGTTGAAGAAGTTTTGGACGACAGAGAGGTACGACTATGGCAGGGGAGGAACACTGGTGGGGGGTGTTATTGATGGGGGGCACATAAGTGGGGGGGTAGTTCTCCAGGGCATGTATATAGGGGACATAAAAATGTTCTGATATATGTTGGGTATTTTTATAGTAGTTACAGTTACAAACGTCAACTGAGGGAGTGCTGACTTCCTACCCAGTGGAGCTCTGTCACATTCCCCAGTGGAACAACAATCATCCCCCAAGTGCAACGGCAAAGACCAACAAGGAAGGATGGTCCAGTAATGAGCCCTTGATACTGATGACTATGCTTTTCAGTCTGTGTGCCTGAAATATAAACTAGGCCTAGAGCTGCAGGGTGCCTAAGAATTATCTCCTGCGATCCTCCAAGTTACTCACATGTGGCCACTCTCTAAGCCAAACTCAGCATGTAAATGCATTACCTTCCCCCCAGATTGGGACATGACTCCTGGGGATGAGCCTCCCTGGTGCCGAGGGATTACTACCAATCACTAACTGGTGATTCAACTACAAAGAGACCTTGAATAAAAGAATCAACTCAGACCAGCAGAATATCTCAGCCTACATGTCATATTGGAATATTTGCAGCTTTATAAATCTTCAAATTAGCTGTTAACTTTTTGTAGTGCAAAAAGGTTCAGACAAGTATTAAAGAATAAAATCTGTCTCAGGCTGGTAGTTAAGAGCTGTGACCAAGAGTCTTTTGGGTTTTTTTGGTAAATTCGTTCATTTCTAACATGAGAGACAACATAATTTTAATATAATCCTTTTCCACACTTTAAAAATCAGCAATAGTGTTTTGTGCTTATAGGCAGCTTTTAACAATCTTGTCATATTTGTACTAACAAATGATTCACAGTGACAAAACAGTTTAATAACTTGATCACAAAACTATATGGACAAATACGAATTTTAATATTATAAATACTATTTTAAAAAATTATTATCTTCTTCACAGGGCAAAAAAATGAAATACTTAGTTCTCAACTTTGAATTATCAGTATGTTATTACCATTTTGTATATCAGAATCTAAGTGTTACATGTACAAAAAAATATTATTGCTAACCAAATGAATAAAGTTTAGCTGAATCTTTGTAGCATGCAAATCAAATGAATTTAAAATCTTTTTTATTTGTTATTGCTTTATCTGTATTGTAGTAAATATTAAAATCTCAGGACTGAACTAAATATTTAACCAGGTTACATTTTGAACATTTTTCTGTTCTAATTTGTCATGTTTGTAAAAGTAAGCAAATACATCACAGATTAACTTTGGAAAAAAACCCTGCTTTTTGATCTTGAATAAAAGGGGGAAATGGCAAAGACAAATGAGTTTATATGGCTAAGAGTCTTCCAAAAAGAGTCGGGATGTCATCAGAGGGGTCACACTTATATACACCTCAGCTGGACCCCAGAGAGGGACAAAGTAGCTACAATCCTAGGTGCTGGTTCTCCTGAAGGCTATGGAGATCCACAGGGTATATGGTCATGGCAGAAGGATTTGGAGTTCTGTGCCATGTCAGAGGGTCCTACTTTGGAATTTGTGCTCCTGAATGTGATGGAGCTGGACTCAGATGTGACCTTCCTACACATGCCTCTTCTGTCACTTTTACTGAACCTGTGGTTGGCTCTAGGGATGGTGCATACTCAGGGAACTTAAATCTCTGGACTGCCCATGTGCCAGCTGGGTCCTGAGCCTCAGCAGAGTTGCAACTCCTACTCTCTGGTTCATTGGACTTACCCAGATCAACTAACAGGGAGGTGAAGATGGTCAATGACCACACCAGGGAATTAAGAGTACCAACAACTGCAAGCAGAGGAATTGCATCCATCATCCATGTGGAATCTAAGCCCCCTCTTGATCCAGAGGTGGTGTGGACATCACCATCCCAGGGTCCACAGAATGGAGGAATAAAATATGGGCTAGAGTGGACTTACTGATATTCTCCTATAAACATATTGTAGCTAGTAATAGAAGAAATTGTAGCATTGAGGTGGAGAAAGTGGCCACAGTAGTTGCTGAGGGCAGGGAGAGGGAAGAAAAGTTGTAGAGTGGGGGCATTTTCAGGACTTGGAGTTGTCCTGTGTGGTACTGCAGGGACAGATGCTGGACATTGTATATCCTGCCATGGCCCACTGGGTGGAATGGGGGAGAGTGTGAACTACAGGGAAAACTATTATCTATGTGGTTCAGCAGTGCTCCAAAATGTGCTCACCAAGTGCGATGAGTGTACCACAATGATGGAGGAGGTGGTTGGTGTGGGAGGAATGAAGTGTGGGGGGGTGGGGAGTATATGGGAACCTCTTATATTTTTTAATGTAACTTTTTTTTGTGATGTATATATCTTCAAAAAATACAATTTACAAAAATGATGGGGTGGGTTATATGGGAACCTCTAACTTTTAAAAAAAAAATTCTCTTCCGCCCCCCCCAATTGTCTGCTCTCTTTGTCCGTTCGCTCTGTGTTCTTCTGTGTCTGCTTGTATTCTTGTCAGTGGCACCAGGAATCTGGGTCTTTTTTTTGTTGCATCATCTTGCTGCATCAGCTCTCCATGTGTGCAGCCCCACTCCTGGGCAGGCTGCACTTTTTTCATGTGGGGTGGCTCTCCTTACGGGGTGCACTCCTTGTGCATGGGGCTCCCCTACATGGGGGACACCCCTGTATGGCATGGCATTCCTTGTGCACATCAGCATTGTGCATGGGTCAGCTTCACCACATGGGCCAGGAGGTCCTGGGTTTGAACCTTGGACCTCCCATGTGGTAGGTGGATGCTCTATCCATTGAGCCAAATCTGCTTCCCTTTTTATGTTTTTTAATGTAACATTTTTTGTGATCTATTAACTTTAACAAAAAAAAAGTGTATAAAAGAAAAAAGAAGTTATGCAACCTCCACTCCTGAATACTTTGCAGTCTGAAGTCTGTTCTCATCACTACTAAAAAATGGCACTATCATGGGTTACCATAACTCTTCCTTATTGCAAATTCAGTTGCATTACCAGGCATAACAGTTTCCAGATGTCATTGTTCTTCATTCCTTCTTGGCATATTATGTGTTTCAGAAAACATTCTTTTCTGTAGTCCATGATACTGAAAATGGTTCTTTTCTCTTCTTTGTTACTTTAATTGTATCCTTTCTCTATCTTTCAAAAACCAAAGTCATATCCTTGATTTTTACCTCTTCTTTCTGCGTATTGTTCCCTCATTAGTTCTTATGGCTTCACTTACCATCTCCACTTACATGAGAGGCAGTACAGTACAGGGGTGGAAACCTTGGCCTCTGGATTCAAACAGACTTGACTTTGAATCTTAGCTCCACCACTTTTTAGCTCTGTGACTTTGGGAAACTATTCAGCTTCTGCACCTGTAAAAGGGACTTAAAAATTGGACTTACTTCAGAGGGTTGAAAGGATTAAATGAGATAAATTATGTAAAGTGCCTAGCCACTGAACTTCCCTTTTGATTATAATGAAATTTAAACTCCTTATCATAATATCTGCAAGACTTTGCATTTTGTGACTGTTTCCTACCTCTAGGGAAAAGATATTGGTAGTGAGGATTTGGTGGCAGAACAGATGGAAAGAAGTACATGTATCAAAAACATATTTTTAAAAGGAAGAATGTACTAGAGTGGGTATTAGATTGGTATCAGGATGGGGTGAAAGAAGACTTTGCTAAGATAAGTCCAAAATTTTAGCTTCATAGAATGGATAGATGGTGGTGAAATTTACTGATAGGGACCTCTGAAGGAAGACTAGGATTATGGAGATAGATTATAAATTAGCTTTAAGTGATGTTGAGCTTCATATTCCTTTCAGTCACCTATGTTCCTGGCAGCATTTAGGAAAGAAATGGAAGAAAAATATCCAGAAATTTTTAGATGAGATCCACATTAGAACCAACGCAAAAGAGATAACTGGAAATATATAAAATAAGCCAGATAAGCATATACAAGAGTAAGTTCAAAGATTGAAATGATAATAAGCCTGATGAATATAGAAGACCTACTAGGGAGTTCACACATATGCATAACTGGTAATCTTGAAGAAAAAATATTAAAAATAATAGATATACTCAAAGAAAAAATTTCTGAATAAAGATATTATTGTTTTATTAAAAATATTCATTAAGGAGAGGGGGAAAGAGGCATTGAATAGATGGAACCAATGTAACTGTGTGGGCAATGGAAGTGTTCCACAAGAGTATGCAAGGATGGATATAAGACATGTAAAATTACACCAAAAATATATAGGGGCTGATAGGCTAAAATGTAAATCATAATGTAAAACATAAGATAACTAAAAATTTAGAAAATCATATAGTCTAAAATATAAACCACAATGTAAACACAAATGTTACCTTGTTTGAAAGCTATTGTCTCAATATCTGTACATCAGTTTCAGTAAATATAGTATGAATATGTAAAAATATTATTGCTGTGGAAGGGAAAAGGTTTAATGTTTGATATGTGGGAGTACTGTATATTGTATATATGAACTACTGTGATCTAAAACTCTTGTGAAAATAAGCTTAATAATTAGAAAAAAGAAAAGAAAAAGATAGGATGTAGACACTGAGGAAAACACAGAAGTAGTTGCCTTGCCAATTTTCATACAGGGCAACACTTATTGCAGACATGGAAAACAAAACATCAAAAACAAAGCTTTTGCATTTTTAAATTTTTTGATACCCCAACTTATTTTTACCTTAATTTTTCCAAATTAATATGTATTCTATATCTAACCTTTAAACTCATTGCTATATTCATTTTACTATTAATGGAACCTGGCCTTCACTTTCCAGGAAGTTTTGGATCACAGAGAGGTTCAACAATGGCAGGGGAGGAATACTGTTGTGGAATATTATTGAACAGGGGACACATGGTTGGCAGGGAGTTCTACAGGGCATATATCAAGGGTACATAAAAATGTTCGGATATTTTCCTAGTGGATACAATTAAAAACAACAACTGAGGGAGTGCTAGTTCCTAGCCAGGGGAGCTCTATCACAGTCCCTAAAGGAACAGCAACAATCCCCCAAGTGCAACGGCAAAGACCAAAAAAGAAGGAAGGTCCAACAATGAGCCCTTGATACTAATGACTATGATTGTGAGCCTGTGCATCTGAAATAAGAACAAGGCCTGGAGCTGTAGGGTGTCTAAGAGTTCCCTCCTGAGAGCCTCTGTGTTGCTCAAATGTGGCCAGGCTCAAAGCCAAACTCAGCATATAAATGCGTTGCCTTCCCTCCAGCATGGGACATGACTCCTGGGGATGAGCCTCCCTGGCACCAAGGGATTACTACCAAGTACCAGCTGATGATGTAACTAGAAAATGACCTTGAATAAAAGGGTCAACTCGGACCAGCAGAATATCTCAATCTACATATAATTCCAGGAGTTAAAAATGCTTTTTGACCTGAATCAAGGGGGAAATGGAAAGGACAAGTGAGTTTATATGGCTATGAGTCTCCAAAAAGAGCCGGGAGGTTATCAGAGGGGTTGCCCTTTTGCACACTACAGCAGAGTCCCAGAAACAGATAAAGTAGATACAACCCTGGGCATTGGTTCTTCTGAGGGCTACAGAGACCCACAGGTTCTATGGACATGGCAGATGGAGTTCAGTGCCATGTCAGTTGGCCCTACTTTGGAGTTTGTGTTTCTGTGTGATGGAGCTGGACTCAGATGTGATCTTTGTTCACAAGCCTCTCCTGTTACTTTTACTGGAACTGTAGTTGGTGCTGGGGTTTAATATATACCCAGGGGACCTGAATCTCTGGACTGACCATGTGATAGCCAGGCCCTGAGCTTCAATAGACGTCAGCTCCTACACTCTGGTTTATTGGACTTACCCCACTTAGCTAATATGGAGTTGAAGAAAGTCAACCACCACACCATGGAGCCAAGAGTGCCTACAACTGAAAGCAGGAGGATTGCATCCAGCATTCATGTGGAATCTAAGCCCCCTCTTGTTACAGATGGGGAGTGGACACAACCATTCCAAGGTCCACAGGATGAGGGATAGAGTATGGATTAGCATGGATTTACTGATAATCTATTCATGAACTATTGTGATTAGTAATTGAAGAAAATGTGGCATCAGTGTGGAGAAAGTGGCCATGGTAGCTGCTGGGGGTAGGGAATGGGAGGAAGAGAAGAGATGTGGAGGCATTTTTGGGACTTGGAGTTGTCCTGGGTGATGCTGTAGGGACAGTTACCGGACATTGTATGTCCTCCCATGGCTCACTGGGTGGAACGTGGTAGAGTGTGGACTATGATGTGGACCATTGACCATGAGGTGCAGTGGTACTCTGAGATGTATTCACCAAATGCAATGAATGTCTCATTATAATGGAGGAGATTGTTGTTATGGAGGGAGGAGTGGGGTGAGGTGGGTGGGGGGTATATGGGGACCTCATATTTTTTGAATGTAATATTAAAAAAATAAATAAAGACAAAAAAAAGAGCTTGGAAAAAAATATTCATTAAGTGACTAGTTTTGTCAGTGCCATTCTGTGCATAAGGAACAGAGTGCTAAAAGATAGAAAAGGTGCATATTTTTGTGGGATTTATATTCTAGCAGGAACAAAAGGCATACCATGCCCCAGGGAAATTTAAATAGAATGTCAACAAGATTTTTTGAAGTGACTCAATATCAATATAAAGAATTTTATGAATATCTAAACTAAGAATGTAAGTCACTTATATGGATATAAAATAATGTTGGCCTCAGACTTCTCCATAAGAAGTCTAAGTGCGATGGCCCAGGATCAGTGTCTACAAAACTCTGAGTGAAGAAAATATATCCTAGTAATTTTAACTTTCAACCAAGTTTTCCTTTAATAGATGACACTTTCAAGTAAAGAAGAACTCAGGCAATACTATATCCATGAGCCTTAGTGGGGAAAAACAAAAACTGGAGCATGATATTCAGCCAAAAAAGACATAAAGAAAATTGAAAAAACTCAGCATGGAGGACTTCTGCTCTGTATTGAATATAATTAATTATGGAAATTATATTAAATAACTGTGAATTTTGTCAATTGAACAAAATAGTAATGCTATAAATCTTATACTAACAATTAAGTATTAGGAGATGGGAAAAGAAGAGATAGAAGTAAGTATTCCTGTGATAATTCCCTCTTCTTTAAAGTAGGAATTGAAAGTTATGGCTTAGAATCAAATCATGAGGTTTTTCCCCTGAAGTAATGATACCTAGCTCTTAATATTTTAAGTATATTTTTTTCCCAACTTAAGGATTTTCTAGGAGTCAATATTACATATTGGTGAATGAATAGATGCCTAAACTTCTATAGTTTCCTCAGTTTTACTTTAGTCTCTTGAAATAAACCAAAATAAATATAAGAAATTTATTTTTGTAATTTTTATTTTTGTAGAATTTATTCATTTATTTTATTTTTTCTTCCCCTCCCCCTTCCCCACCCTGCTGCTTTTGCTGCCTGTATCCATTCACTGTGTGAACTTCTGTATCTATTTCTCTTTTTGTCTTCTCTTCTTGTCTTTCTCCTCTAGAATTCACCGGGATTCAATCCTGGGGACCTCTGATGTGGAATGAGGTTCCTTGTCAATTGTGCCACCTTAGTTCCTGGTCTCTTTTGCTCTTCACCTTGACTTTCCCCTTTGTCTCTCTTTTGCTGCATCATCATCTTGCTGTCTGACTCACTTGCGCGGACACTGGCTCACCATGTGGGCACTCACATGGCCACATGGTTCACCACGCGGGCACTTGGCTCACCACATGGGCACTCATGTGTACAGTTGGCTTACCACGCGGGCACTCAGCTTGCCATGTGAGCACTTGGCTCATCACCTGGGCACTTGCATAGGCACTCGGTTCACTATGTGGGCACTCAGCTTGCCGTGCAGGCACCCACATGGGCACTCAGCTTGCTGCATGGGCACTCGACTCACCACATGGGCAGTTGGCCCATTGTGCAGGCACTCGGTTTGCCACGCAGTCACTGGCTTACCAGGCAGGCATGCTTTCTCTTGTTCATTTTCACCAGGAGGCCCCAGGGATTGAACCCGGCTCATCCCATATGTAGGCGGAGGCCTTATCACTTGAGCCACATCTGCGTCCCAATTTAAGAAATTTTTTAATTAAAATAAGTGTGAATCCATTTGGACTGCTATTTTATCTATCTTGTTCTCTCTGCCTGTCTAGTGTTTCTATCTGTTTATTTTCAGGGGGCTGATATGGAATGGTAGTCTCAAAATGGTGACAACAAAAGTTGATTCTTGGGGTGGGAGATAGTGAAAATGTAAAAAATTTCTTATATTTAATTTTATGTAGTGGTATATGAAGGAAGCCATTGTCAAGTAAAGAAAAAAGTGTTATAAATCATTACCTCTGGAAATGGGTCCAAGGTAAGGATAGGTAAATCTGTGGAATCAACCATGGGGTAGTCTTCAGGTGGCTTGCCTGCCTTGGAAGGAAGAACGTGCATGTGTGTGCTGAACTTCTGATGGTGTCATCAGAAGTTGGTACATTTTAGATTACAGAGGGCAAGTTTATTTACAATATTATTTTAGAGAACACTTTTTTTTTTAAGATTTATTTATTTAATTCCCCCCCTCCCCCGGTTGTCTGTTCTCTGTGTCTATTTGCTGTGTCTTGTTTCTTTGTCTGCTTCTGTTGTCATCAGCGGCACCGGAAGTGTGGGTGGCGCCATTCCTGGGCAGGCTGCACTTTCTTTCGTACTGGGCGGCTCTCCTTACGGGTGCACTCCTTGAGCGTGGGGCTCCCCTACGCGGGGACACCCCTTGAGCGTGGGGCTCCCCTACGCGGGGACACCCCTACGTGGCGCAGCACTCCTTGTGCACATCAGCACTGCGCATGGGCCAGTTCCACACTGGTCAAGGAGGCCCGGGGTTTGAACCGCGGACCTCCCATGTGGTAGACGGACGCCCTAACCACTGGGCCAAATCTGTTTCCCCCAGATCCATTTTTTGATTGACTCAGTTTTGATTCACTAACTCCTTTAATTTCAAACCTTAAAAAAAATTAAAATACTTTTCAAAATCATATTTTTCAGGGGATTCTGGGGTTGCTATAATGTTTGAACAAATGAATTCAGGTTTTATCTTTTTTAGATCTTGGTCACATCTTTTGTTTATATAATTATTTCACATCTTTTATCTATATGTATATCTATGTTTGTATATATGTATATACTTAACACACTCATCCACACTCATCCATATACTTATATATATAATTAAAAAAACTTTGGTACTAGAGACTGATTTACTGAAATGGGCCACTCTTTCTGATTTGATTTTTCCCGTTATCTGTAAATGCCTGAGAAAAAAACAAAAAATACATCAGTTTTCCTAAATTCCTGTAAGTTACTTATAGAACTAAATGTATTTCATTATCTGAGTTGTCCTTTCAAATCAAACTCAAATGCTATAAAGCTCAACTTCTTTGTCGTCCAAGTGCTGTTGGAAGGATGGCACTGTTGACTGGCCTTTATGATTAATGAACAATCCACGTCTGCCTCTCTCTCTTAGTCATCAAATAGGGCTTTTGAAAACATAATTTTCTGTTTACTGGATTTATTTATCAGAATTGTACTATGCTGAAGACATTAACAGGTAGGGCCTAAATTCATTTTATCTACCATCAGCCTATTCTTGGATTTAAAGTAACACAATATACATACTATGTATGGGTAAACTCTTTTCCTAATCTCTCTATTCTTTTTCAGAATTAACAAATAGTCTATAATGAGCATGAATTTATTTAAGCTTACCTGCCATCAGCAGAAAGTGTTGGAGATGATTTAGCTTCACAGAACCTTAGGGATGGCTCAAAGTTGTTCCTGAGTGGTGGCTTCTGGTCCCTCATACCAAGTTGTTGGGTGTTGACTGTCAGAGACCTGAGTTCATAAGGGAAGCAGAACTGGAAGGGCCCTAGTTGATTTGGGGACCAGGGATCATGAGGGTATCTGAAACAACAACCAGGTTACTTCAAGGCATAGCAATCCACCTGGCTTTGTGATTGTTCCTCTGCTCTGCCTTTAACTAGGACCACTTGAGGCCTAAGAAGTTCCACTCTCTTCCCTTTCTGGGTCCAAATTTCATCCTAGTAGCAATTTAAAAAGAAATTAGAAAGACTTCAGCTAAAGTGTATGGGTTCATGGATTAGATTCAAATCCCTGGAGGAAGGGTTTGTCAAGAAAAAGGCACAGTTCTAGCTCCAAAGGACCAGGGGTCATGGGAAGTTGGTCAGGGCAGGGGTTAGTCATTAGTAAACTTCTGGGTGGCAGAATGAGTGTCTTTAATCACTATGATCCCCATTGTTTAATCCCCATTGCCTGACATAGAGAAGGAACCCAGTGTTTGATGAATCAATAATTAAACACAAGAAAAGAAGAAAAGAAAGAGACCGACCCTATTATTATACCCAGGAGTTACTTGTACACTTAATCTTGGAAATAAAATAGTCATTAGAATGGTAAATAAATTTGGTGCTATAAGGAATCATCTGAGTCACCAGTCTTGGGCTCCTTCAATATTTTTCCCACTTTCTGGCCTTAACGTCTTAGATTCCCATTTTAGAGATTTATTTATAATGGAGACATGGTAGAAGTGGGGGTGGCAAGTTTATCATTGCCTGATGCTAGATAAAAGGACCATGCAAGGTAAAATACAAACACAAAAACTCCTAATACAAGCAAACATATATGCACACACACAAACAAAACAAAAAATAGTGATAATTCAAGGAGACTGCCTTGCAAAACAAGTTACATTATAATGCTGTAATATTTTCCCATACTTAAATTATCCCATTAAATATCAGTTTTCAATGTTTTATAAAAATATATCTATCAGTTCATCTGGACTTTTTGGGTTATATAAGAATCTTCAATCCAAAAAATGAAAACGGAGACCTTCTAAATCAGTGAACAGTAACAACTTCCTGCCACCTACAGAAAATCTTGCTGCCAACGGAAGAAATGACAGACCTGTAATATTTATGCCAAAGACAGCATTTCCTGGCCTCCAAATGATATATCTGGAGACCCTATATTTACTGACTTTGTTCTTACTGCTAAATTCTCTTTCATTATGGATAAGAGTTTGCTTATTTCATCTTGGGATAGAGAAAAGCCATCAGCAAAAGCTATATTCTCTCCCATCCCCTAAAGTTCTCCTTTCAGTATGAGGGTTTTTATGTAAGTCCAGCCAAACTTTTTCAGGAGTCTCTCTATGGTTTTCTGGCCACAATATAAAATGCCATGGAAATTCGACTGCTTCTGAAGACTAGAAAATTCACCTTGTGCCTTTGCCTTTCAGGTGGCCTTTTATGGGCGGGGCAGTCATTTTTTATTTAGCTCACAAAGCTTCAAACAACATGAGGTATAAAGGGAGAAATATGTCCTATAATTTGCTTTTATCAACTGTTTCCCCATAAATGTCATATCTATTTGATGTATATTGAAATAGTTGTCTTAGAATCTTAAGGGAGTCTTTTGGTTCTGTTTTTTTATGTTCTGGCCTTTTCTTCATAACCCCATCTCATTGAAATAAAGATCTTTATGTGGGGAGACTAAATTAACTAACTTTTGGGGAAAAAGCTTCCTCCTACGGACTTTATCTTGCAAGTAGCCCCAGCCCGGAGGCTCCTGGTCAGTTGAGGAAGGCAAGAAGGGAATTAGAGACACTCTGTTAGGAAGGGAATCCCTTAACACTTAACAATTGTTAGAACTTTATTCTATCTGCCTCCGGTGATGTGTTTCTGCCAATGGAGTCTATGCTTTAGTGACTGAAATGATTTATTGTATTTTTTGCTACTATAGAGTAAGACTTACTTTGCATAAAAGAAATCTGAACTCAATAATGTGAAACAAGTTATTTTTAAACCAAAAATTCTGGCTGAATTTGGACTTTAAAAAAATCTATTTTGTTGGAAGATACTATAAAGCAAAAAGGAAAAAAAATGAATAAATGGTCATTTGTTATTTGGGTTCTGTTCACAGACATGTTTTTGGAGTTTAATTTTGCTTGCTTTATGTCTAAATAAACCAATTCAAATATTCTCTGTGATATTCAGTGATAGGAATCCTTTTTTTTACTTAAAAAGAGTAGAGATCGTATTTTATGGAAATTTTGTTACTAATTTATGTCAAGGTAATAACTCTTTAAAAAAAGTGAAACGAGTTAGAAAAAAGATAAATTTGACATTTTAGAATGGTAAGATCTTGATTTAACTACAGATAAGGCTTTGGTTATGAAGGATGTTTTCCCTTTAATTAATTCCTTTTTCTGACTTTCTCCCATCATGAGGCAAATTTGTTTGTGGCACTTAACTTTTAAGTATATCAGTTTTCACTGGAGTCATGGAGTGACCAAGCGTCAGTAAATGTAAGGAGAAGGAAAGTTTTAAAAATAGCACAGCCCACTGCCTTGCCCCCCAAAACCCTCCTCAAATTAAATTTTTCATCATGAAATTTTCTACTTATATGTGCTCTGGACTCATGATCTTAATTGACTTTTTGGTCCCGTTCCCCAGCCTTCAGGGCCCAGGGACCTTGGATTCTGCAAATGGCTTTTTAGACCCTTTCTTTCCTCCTTACCCTTCAAATGCTCATTCTTTTAATTTTTTTCTTCTCTTCATTTCTGGAGGATATCTTTTTTCTTTTTATTTGTACTATTCCCTCTGCAGTTCTTTTCTTAGTTCCATTTGTCAAATCCTATTTATTCTTTAAGCTCTGTTTTACTTTCCTAAGCCTACTTCTGATACTATCTTCCTTCTCCCAAATTGGAATTATTGATCCCCTTCTTGTTCTCATTCATTTTGTACATGTCTCTGTTATTACATTTACTCCATGTTATCCTTTGAAATTTATCTGTTTTCAGAGACCTCAACTATTGTTCTAGGCAGAGGTCTATGTACAGGATGGTAGGAAAACCATCTTTGAGGTCCCACCTCTGTCTGCTCTGTCTCTTCTCTATTGCCTTCTTCTTCAAAATCATTAGGAAAGATTCAGGGTGAGATTTCTGATTTGTGTGGGTATGATTTGACAATGCAAACCTGCATGTTAGCTCATAAACCATGGGGCCTGCTGGGGATTGAGTCATTGTCCCCACTAAAGGCATGTTCAGGTCCCAACCCCTGGTCCTGTGGGTGTGAACCCATCTGTATATAGGACCTTTGGACATGTTGCTAGTTAAGGTGTGCTCAAACTGAATGAGAGTGGGCCTTAAGCCAATATGGCCAAAGTCCTTATAAGCAAAGGAAATTGGGCATGGATGAGGAAGCCATGGGGAGCAACCAGAAACTATAAGTGAACAGAACCCAGAGAAGAAAGAAGATACAGCCATATGCAGAAGGATGTGGCAAAAAGCCAAGCAACCTCAAGGATTGTTGGGCAGCCAGAAAATACCAACCCTGAGAGGAAGCAAGCCTCTAGCCTCTAAATCTTTAACCAGAAAATTCCTCTAAGGTAACCCATCACCCCATTGTACGGTATTTGTTTTAGTAGTCAGGAAACTAAACTGGTGCCAAATAGGATAAGTGAGCATAGATTTATGAACAATGCATCTTTGTTAACTAGAATTACCCTGGCCTACTCACCTAAGTCTGTCAGTGTTATTTGTACCTTAAATGAAGAGATTATAAATGTGGACATATTCTTTGTGGTTTGGACTTGAAATCAGGCCATCCATCCCCATAAACTTTGAACTATCTCAAGCAGGTAATTGTCTTCTTTTGTATCATTATTGGTATCCCTTAATTTCCTATGTGTTTTTTGAGGTACTAGTCATTCAGTTGTTGAAACCAAATAAACCAAAGTTTTGCTATCGACTGTAACTTGCTCTTCAAAAAGAGTAACTTTTCCTAAATAGCCTCTTATCTGCAATACAACAATGTGGTGGTTTGTGTCCTCATTTGGTTTGGAAAGTCCTGGTTAGGCTCTACCTGGGGCAGGGCATTTGGTTGAACATATAATTTGAGAGATTCTTCTACCATCTCTAATTCTTATAAGATTCCAGAATGACTCACATTCTGAAAAGAATGTAAAAGAAGAAACTTCCCATGAAGCCATGGCTCTGCCTTCTGAAGCACTTCTCTCTGTTTGGGTGAAAGACAAGCAGAGTTGGCATCAAGACTTGTTTTGTCATTAAATAGCTGTATTGCTCTGACCAAAATATATAACTTCTCTGAGCTTGTTTCCTCTTCCATAAAAGTGGGAAGTACCCATTAATTGTATAAGTTTAGGGAAAGCTCATTTACAGTTTTGATGATTATTCTTGCTCTCTGTTGGCCGTTAGCCAGAAGTCATATGCACATGCACGTGTGTCACTCTGAATTATAATCAGACATTGAGAAACCTCCCCTACAGATGTTCCTAGAAGAAAAGGGCAGATTTTCTCTTTCTCGTGTGGTTTAGGAGCAGTTCTACATGAGGACAGAAGAGTAAACTGGAACAATATTTTTTTACCCTTTAAAGTCATATTGACCTGTCTAGTTTATCTGCTTTCCTTTAGCAAAAATTTATCTCCGCAGGAAAAGCCCAGTATACTAGCACCGAATGTTAGTTAAGTGCTGATTAAGTGAATTCTGAATGCATGTATGGCTGGACTAAAATTATTTATTCAGCCAGAGAAGAAACTAATTCACACAGCGGTGCCCTAATTGGCATCAGAGAGGCATTTCCGTAATGCCCTTAGGAAAAGCAGGAAGTTGATTAAATAGAAAAAATGCACATGACAAAAGGAGTATAAAGAATACATGGAAGAATAAAATGCAATTGTTAAATAATCACCCTAGTGATATTTTTTTCCCTGAGAAGATTCCTTTGATTTAATGCAGAATAGAGTACCTGGGAAAAATTTCAAGCTGGAGTCCTCCTGCCCTTTCCCTGCTTGTACTAAGAATCCATGGCCCAGAATTCAAATACTAAATCTAAGGGAGGCAGGTAAAAAGAACAGTGGAAAACAGATGGCAGCAGTTACAACTAGCAAATTCCCAGTTGGTGGTTCTCACATTTAGAAGCGGGCATCTGTTCTTCTTCCCCACTGCAAAGTGGTTTTAACTCAGAGGTGTTAAAAATATCTAAGTTGCTGTTTTATTCATTTCTGCTATTTACTGACTTTAATGACTTACAGTATATCCAATGAAAAGTACAATGTTTACCCAAGCGGCAAGAGACTCAAAACAGAAATATGGGATGCTGTTAAAAAACCGTGTGGTCTACCAAACAGCATACATGGCTTTATAGGTATACCTTGCTTTATGAAATAAATGTGTGTCTTAAAGTTTGTTTGTGCAAATTGAAATGTACTTTAATATACACCTGCAGAACTTGATATTAAAAGAATCTTAAGAGAGTAACAATCTCTCTGTGCCTTAGTTTCCTCCTCTGCAATGTGGGAACAATAATGCCTATGTTGCTAGTCGGTTGTGAAAATTTGACATAGTGTTGTAAACTGTTCCTTCTGTTTTTCTTATTTTAATTTTTTAAAATTTTCAAGGAGGTATACCAGGGATCGAACCTGGGACCTTGTATGTGGGAAGCAGGCACTCCATCACTTGAGCTATATCTGCTCCCCCTTTCTGGTTTTATTTAAAAATACTTGTTCAGTGTAAAAAAATTGGAAATACCTACAAGCGAGAAGACGAAATTTAAAAGTTGTTAACTATTTCAAAACCCATAGTCAGCATTTTTAAGATTAGTTTGTATTCTTATATCACCACCCTGAGAAAGTGCTGGTAAGATTAATTTATTAGTATTTCTTTCTGCTCATGAAATTTGTACTAAATAATGAGTCTATATCCAAAGGGTAGTTTTTTAATCAGAGCTTCTGGACTCACATTCTGAATGTTCTTTTGCAGTGAGACAATATTAATATTAATACTAACATTTTTTGAGCAAGTCCTGTGTACCGGGTACTATATTAAGGCTTTATGTAGAGTGATCCACTTAAACCTCACAACAACCCTATATATGTGACACTCTTATTATCTCTGCTTTACAAATGAGTAAGTCGGGGCATTAGATATTAAGAAATATGTCCAAAGTACATAGGTAGTGAGTGATAGAATTATAATTAAATAAAAAATCAGGTGATCTGATTCCATACTATGCATTTTAAACACTGAGCTATTCTGCCTCTCATTAGTGTCGCGTTAGTTCAGCTTTTGGAATCAGATGTGTTAGGAAGAGGGGTGCACTTATTTGCTACTCTTCATGTTTCCTTTCATGTGGAAGGATTTTCATTTCTGGTCAATTTCTGTCCCTTTATTCTCTTTTCCTCATCCTAAGAAGACTGACATTCCAGTTTAAACAGATCATCATCGCCTTAGTCCTTTCCTCTCCTCTCTTTTTGTGGGATCTACCTGTGTGAAGAGAAGATGCCTTCTCAACCACTCCTTAGCAGTGCAGTCTTTGCCTTTGTGGGTAAAACCACTAGCCCTGGGGGGCGAGGGTAAATTCAATTCAGGGAAGCATACTCCAGCCTATTTTGTTGCATCTAATTCACATCCTCCATTTAGTTCTTTACCAGTAATTCATCTATCTCACTGATGCATATTTCTGTCAAACTTTGGCAGAGGATGAAGTGGTATTTATTGACCTTTTATAACTCACAAGGTAGACTGAGCACTTTCAAGTTTTCAATGTTTTTGTTCATGTGAAACCCATGGGCACGTTACTTCACTCTTCCATGCCTCTGTTTCATCAGTTATAGCACAGGACATGATATTTCCATCTTCTTGGGTTATTTTCCAGGCTTGAGTTAATATGTATAAATGCACTGAGAAAACATTTTGAAAAAGAAAGGAGGAGAAAATTTAGAAGTGAAAGTTAAGTTTGAGATCAGTGGACCAAGGTTAGAGATGAGAAATGACTTTGGATACACTGAGTGCTTGTTGTTTTGATTGTCCCCAGACCCAGTCCCCATGGATCCAGGTCTGACCTTTGCTTGCACTACTTTATCTCATCCTCACAAAATCCTGTAAGATGGTCATTATTTCCCCAATTTTTTGATGTGGACACCGAGGCGTGGAGAGGTTAAGTAACATGTCCAGAGTCACATAGCTGGCTGTGTAAAGCTGGTATTTCCAACAAGGTCCGAAGACCATATTCTTTCCCGGACATGGCACTGCTGGATGACTGTAGTGGAACCTGGAGTAGAGAGCATGGAACCAGATACTGCAGTCTGTGAGTGTAGGTAAGTGCTTTGTTTTTTTAAAGAGGAATTATTTTCTATTGATCCATCATTCTTCCCTTTCTGATTTAAGTTCAGATTTTAAAAAATACCTTGTGATCCACTTCTCACCTTTCAGAATCCCACTACTATGGTTTTTTTTTTTTTCTACAAATCCTATTTCCTCCAATATGATGGTTGAGAGTCTCTTCCTGTACCACTCTCAGCTTTCTCATGCTCTCTTACTTTCTCCCTACCCTTGTCCTCTTTCCACCTTCAAAGCAATGCAGTTACTGTCTGAGGAAAACATACGACAGCAAGGATTGCACACAATTTAGGGGAGATTTTGATAAAGCATCTGTCTGGTCTGAGATCCACAGGGTAGTTGATTAAAAGGTGAGGGATTTGGGAAAATGCCATTCTATCAGGGCATCAGATTAAAAGACTAAGTTTGCAGAAAGAATTGTCTTGTGCCTGTGGTTTCCTTTCTTTTGATAAAAGGCCATTTTCTCATGGGAAAAACTTGAGCTTAGTCATGACTTGAAACAGAAGAGATTATTTTATAAAACTAATATAAAATGAAGGCAACATTTGTTGGGTGCCTTTTGCTAGATATTTTGACCCATCTTATCTCAATTCATCTTTACAAAAATCCTGAGATGGGACTGCTATCTTTGTTTTTACAAGAGGAAACTGGGACGCAAAGGGATTGACTACTTCGTCCAGGGTCATCCTAGTAGTAAACGCAGAAGCTACTGTTCCTTCCCTCGCCTATTTCTGTTCAAAGCTCCTGCTGTCTTTGCTCTTTCTTGCACGAACTAGTTTATTAAATATAAATGGAAGAAACTCCACTAGAATGCTTTTTCCTCAAAGCAAGCTTAGGAATCTCTTCTCTGCTTGTGAGTGGACACATCAGTATGAGCTTCATCTCCATCTATAAATTATCTATAGTGTGATCAATTGTAAAACTGGCAAGAACAAACTTGGGCAAATAGCTGCTCTTTACAGAAAGTTTGGAATTGGAAGGAGAATGGATATGTGCTGCACCATGAATTTTTCAAGAGAAATGTTGCAAGGGATGGAAGACTTGATAGATATGATTTTTTGAAAAGCTCCATATGAGAAAATCCTACACAAGGGACATCCCTTTTACGAACTTGGCAAAGTCTAAAAATGCAAAGTTTTTAGGATCAAAGTGTATTCACAATGCGAAGAACTATCCCCTGACAATCGGGCTGGAAGAGGGAGGTCTCCTTTAATCTTTTCTCCTTTGTTTTATTATTTTCTTTTCTGAGGGAAAAATTCTCTTTTCATTTTATTTTGCTGACTAAATCTTCCCTTTAATCATTTCCATCTGAATATTCATAGCATTTCCCCCCTTTACATTAGAAAGAATATAAACATAATCCATTTTTGAGTTTCTATTTCAGAGCATTATTTTTGTCCTTCAGTGTTCAAAGGTAAGCAACAGAAACTGGAAGTGAGCACCTAGGCTTCAGCAGAACCAGAAGTTTTTCCATCTCCCCTTTTCTCGTTGCAGAGAACTTTGAGTCCTGTGGCAACAAGAAAACAATTTGAATCAATCAAAAATTATTTAGAATTTTATGAACTGGAAAGAAGAAAAGGAATATCGGAACACCTCTGTAATCCAGAAAATTTCTGTAAAGGGTGCCAGAGGTAGTCATTTATAAAGGGAAACCTGAGGTTTTTAGCATATGTGCTAAAGATTTTATAAACTTTATTCAGTATGTCCTAATTTTCAAGACAAATGCCAAAGTGCTGGGGATCAGGAATTGTTATACAGAACTCCCCATTTTGAGGCCTAAAATGGGTGTACACAATTGAAGTCAATGTTCACTTCTAAATAGTTCTTTTCCAAAATGTTTTAATTTTCCAAAAATGAAATAATCATTATTATCTCATTATAATATGGGTCCTGGATATGAAAGAATTGATTACCTGGTCTTTACTCTATTTTATCCATCTCTAATTTTGCTCCTTGGAGATTATTAGACTATCAACACTCTTCCTGAAAAATCAATCTGGTTAATTTAGCCTATAAACCATTTTTCCCTGGTGTTTGGTGTAACATATTGTTTAGTAATGTGCCCAGTAAAGCATAAAAAGTAACTCCCAGAAATGGAAAAGGAAACATCATTCAGTTCTTGAACGTGGGCGTCTTTCATTTTGCCTGTCTGCTGGGATGCATGGTAACTAGACTTTTTATTTATTTTGTTTTTAACCATATGACTTACCTTAGCTTATTGTGCTCAGCAGCTTACAAAAATGCACAGTGCTATATTCTGACGCTCCCACTCATTCTTTATTGCTTTTATGACAAAGCTGTCCCTCCACATGTCTGTTCTGCCCTCTGACCCAAGGCGTTCGCTTCAAGCAAACATGCCAGATGGTGGGAGAAAGTGGTGGGTCAAAGAACAACCCTCGAGGGTCAGGAGTCACCAAATCCTTCTTCACAAAGCAAACTTAAAAGCAACAATTTCACCAAATGCTGAGGAGTGCTTTCACAGTAGAAATGGTAAGTGGGGAGGGTAGGACTTAATTGCATATTTTGCTTTCAGAACTTAATGGTTTTAGGTCCAGTGTCCATTGGCTAATTTGAGAGTAAGCAATTTATGAGAAACAATAAGAAGACAAGTTGGACAGATGGATCAATCTTATACTTAGCAAAGAGCAGCAAGGTGAATAGTTTGTATGTGAATGAATATTCTAAGCTGTCGCCAGAAAATTAGAGAGACAATTTGGAGTCCTTTTCTCCTTTGAGGGTTATTGTTGGAAGTTGAGGCCAAAGGAGAAGGCATTGTCTTAAATAGACTGGTTCCCTATAAAGGCTCTAGTAACCCTAGAGGGAGTATTCAAAGGAGTAGCACATTTTGTTGTTTAAGATGATGCTGTGTAAATCCATGTGTATGAACATTTGTTGAATTACTGTAAATACCTTAAGCATAAGGAAGTGGGGAGTTTTTTTTTCATATTGCTGTTTTCAAAAGTATTTAAACAAAACGGTTATTAGTAATTTTATGAGACTATATATTTTAGAACAAACATTACAGTTGAAGTTACTCCTTGCAAATAAGCTGGGCAATAGATGGGTATTGTTACCAGTCTTTTGCAGATAATGGTGATAATTTGACATGCCTGTAAAATCTACTAGAGTGATATATTGAATCCTAAAATATGTTTTAGTAATAATTTAAGCAGTGAACACATTTTTTAATTTTTCCTATTCAGGACATTGAAATATACCCACAGCCTAAAAATTCTTTCTGGGCTAGGATATTATCGTGTGTGACTTGCAGGATGAAGTGTCTCTGAACTGCTAAAGTATAAGTGACTTATTTTTGTTGTAAAATGAATTCTGTAGCTGGAGTATGTCATATAAAATAGAGAGTCTAATTGGGAGTCCAAATATAAAGTTTATTTCTAGGGCTAAGGTTTTATCTTTACTGAGTTACGCAGCTTCTGTGATAGATCATCCATGAAAAGAATGTTAATAACAGTTACACTTCAAGTATTGCCAAATTAACATTTAATAATATTATTGACATACACTAGTTATTAAGTGGCTACTATGGGCTAGAAACTTTATTGAGGTGTTTTTAGATCCATGCCTAAATTAATGTTCCCAACTCTAGCAAAAGCGACAGCAACTAATGGTATTTGCAAAATATTCTATTGCTGGGCTTATTGCTTTAGATATGCTATCTCATTAAATCCTCAAACACCCATAGGAAGAAGGTATAATTATTATTGACATTTTACAAGTGAGAAAGCAGGTTTAGAGGGATTTGACAATTTGATCAAGATTGTAAGTGGCAGGAATAGACTGGAACCCAGGATGCTCTAACTCAAGGCGTAAGTTCTTAGTCACTTTTCTAGGTATTATTGTCCCTATGGTATTAGCAAGAAAATGGGAATTCAGGGATGTTTTATGTTGTCCGAAGTCACACTGCTAGCAAGAACCATAGGGACGTGCAAACTCAGGTATTTCTGACTTTAAAGCCCATGCTAGATGCTACAGAAGCTCTCCAAATAGATGTACACTTAACCACCCCAGTAAAGTAATTGATATTCTCCATTACTTCCATAAAATGTACAGATTGTGCTCACTGCATTTTCAATACCTTGTGCCGAATGTGTTACTTTCTTATATGCTTGCCCACTTCTGCTCCTACGAGTTGAGTTACATGCTTTTTCCATACCTGTTTATAATGGTTGGACACGTTACTGCAGTTGTATAATGTATTTAAAGATGGCACAACCTAAGGAAATGAATGTGGAAATAGAATTATTTTCATGAAAATGAAACTGGATGGAATAATAAAGGAAAACTGAAAAGAATTGCAGTCAATTTGCAGTGATACAATTAAAGAGGATTGGGGGGGAAATTAAAACCCTGTTAAAACCCACAATTGTCCTTAAATTTTAAGTCCTCTTTAAAGAATTGACATGATCTCAAAGAAAATATCTTGGTTTTAAATCAAAAGATTGATAAATAAAGGGATATTGTATACAAGCTAGATTAAAATAAAATATTTAAGCTGTGTACTTACCATTTTTATGATTTCCTACCAACTTTTCTGATATCAAATGATAAGAAGGTCTCTTATTTCTTATTATCCTGTTTCTAGTTGAGAAAACTGAGGCTTTGGCTGATTAGCTCACTAATGTAGAGCCTAGAATCTAGTACAATGGGGGAGCTAAGATAAAGTAGTAGAACTAGAGGTAGTATAATATTTAACTCATCATTTTCCACGGATTGTGCTCTGTCTACTACAACTATAATTTTGAGGGTTACGTGTCACATACCAGGAAGTCCTGTAGAATTTTATTGGATACAGGTAACTTGAAAGGTCATCAATTTCATTCCTTGTCCTCAGAGAAACTTCCCTTTTCGCAGACAGTTTTTAACGTATTTGATTTTCAAAAACTCTAGGACAAAGTATTTCATCACATCATATTACGATTTTCATTGTTAAAAGAATATTATTTTCCTTAGAGACTCTATCAAGGAGAGTAGAGACTCTACTCCTTCAAAGATAGAGCTTTCTAAAATTTAAAATTTATTTTTTATTTTTAAAGCAGCTTTAGATTACATAAATGTTACATCAAAAAAGATATAGGGAACTCCCATATACCCCATTCCCAGCCCCTCCCATGCTTTTCCTCCTTAACAATATCTTTTATTAGTGTGATACATTTGTTACAATTGATGAAAACATATTGAAGTATTGCTACTAACCATGGACTATAGTTTACATTATATTTATTCTTTGCCCTGACAATCTTACAGGTTTTGACAAATGTATAATGGCCTGTATCCATCACTGCAGTGTCATGCAGGGCAATTCCATTGTCCCCAAAATGCCCCCATGTTATACCTATTCTTTCCTCTTCTTCACCTCAGAACCTCTGGTGACCCCTGCCTTTATAGTCAGTATGTCTATCCTTGTGCCAATATCATGCTGTTTTGAACACTGTAGCTTTGTTGTATGCACCTTTAAGGTCAGGTAGCATGATTCTACCAGTTTTGTTCTTCTTTTTCAATATGTTTTTGGTTATTTGGTGCCCCTTCCCCTTCCAAATAAATTACATGATTATGTTTTCCAATTCAGTAAAAAATGCTGTTGTAATTTTTATTGGGATGGTGTCAAATCTGTAAATAAATTTAGGTAGGGCAGACATCTTAATGATGTTTGGTCCTCCATTCTGTGAACGTGGAATATTCTTCTGTTTATTTGGATCTTTTGATTTCTTTGGACAATATCATGTAGTTTTCCATATACAAGTCCTTTATATCTTTAGTTAAGTTTATTCTTAGTTATTTGATTATTTTATTCCCTATTGTAAATGGAATTTTTTTCTTGATTTCCTCCTCAGATTGCTCATTATTGTTGTAAAGAAATGCTACTGAATTTTGCTTGTTGATCTTATATCCTGCCACTTTACTAAACTTGTTTTTCAGCTCAAGAAGTTTTGTTGTTGATTTTTCAGCACTTTCTATGTATACGATCATGTCATCTGCTAATAGTGAAATTTTTACTTCTTCCTTTCCAATTTGAATGCCTTTTAGTTCTTTTTCCTGTCCAAGTGTTCAAGCAAGAACTTCTAACTCAATTAAATAAGAGTGGTGACAATGGGCATTCTTGTTTTTCCAGATTTTAGAGGGAGAGCCTTTAGCATTTCACCATTGAATATCATGTTAGCTGTGGGTTTTTCATAGATACACTTTATCATGTTGAAGAAGTTTCCTTGTATTCCTATCTTTTGAAGTGTCTTTATCAAGAAAGGATGCTGTATTTTGTCAAATGGTTTTTTTACATCAATAGAGATGATCATGTGATTCCTATTCTTCAGTCTGTTAATGTGGTGTATTACATTGATTGATTTTCTTAGGTTGACTCATCCCTGCATACCAAGGATGAAACCCACTTGGTCATGGGGTATAATTAATTTGATGTGTTATTGAATACAATTAGCATTTTTAAATTTTTCTTTCTTTTAGCACCCAAGGTCATTAGAGAGAATGGTCTATAGTTTTCCTTTCTTGTGGTATCTTTATGTGACTTTGGTATTAGGGTGATATTGGCAGCAAAGGATGACTAACTCTATGTTCCAACGTTCCTTCCATTTCTATTTCTATTTTTTGGAAGAATTTAAGCAGGATTAGTGTTAGTTATTTCTAGAATGATTGGTAGAATTCACCTATGCAACCATCTCGTCCTGGGGTATTCTAAATTGGGAGATTTTGATGACTAATTCATTCTCATTACTTGTGATTGGTCTGTTGAGTTCATCAATTTCTTCTTTCATCAATGCAGGCTTCTTATGTGATTCTAGAAATTTTTCCAGTTCATCTAATTCATCCATCTTGTTGGCATACATTTTTTCAAAGTATCCTATTATCATACTCTTTATTTCTATGGAATCAGTGGTGATATCCCCTCCCTCATTTTTAATTTATGTATTTGCATCTCCTCTCTTTTTTGTTAGTCTAACTAAGGGTTTGTGAATTTTGTTAATCTTCTCAAAAGAACTAGCTTTTGGTTTTGTTAATTTTTCCTATTTTTTTTTAATTCTTAATTTCATTTAGTTCTCCTCTAATCTTTATTTCCTTCTTTCTGCTTGCTTTGAATGAATTAATTGTTCTTTTTCTAATTCCTCCAGGTGTGCAGTTAGGTCTTTGATTTTAGCTCTTTCTCCTTTTTTAATACAAGCATTTATGACTATATATTTCCCTCTCAGCACTACTTTTGCTGCATCCCATCAGTTTTGATATGTTGTGTTCTCATTTTCATTTGTTTCAAGGTAGTTACTGATTTATTTTGCAATTTGCTCCTTGACCCACTCTTTGTCTAAGAGTGTGTTGTTTACCTTATATATCTTTGTGCCTATTTTGGTTCTCAGCTCCTTATTGGTTTCCAGCCTCATTCCATTGTGGTCAAAGAAATTATTTTGTTTAATTTCAATCCTTCTGAATTCACTGAGTTATTCTGTGACCTAGCTTTTGGTATGTCCTGGAGAATGACCCATGTGTGCTTAAGAAGAATGTACATCCCACTGTTTTTGGGTGTGATGTTCTGTACATGTTAATTAAGTCTAGATCCTCTAACATATATTCAAGTTTTTTCTTGATTGACTCTCTATTGAGATATTCTGTCTAATGGTGATGATGATGTATTAAAGTCCTCATTACAATTGTAGAGGCATCTATTTATCCATTTAATTTTTCCAATGTTTGCCTCATGTATTTTGGCATACCCTGGTTTGTTGCATAAATGCTTATGATTGATTTCTTCTTGATAGATTACCCCTTTTATGAATATGTAGTGTACTTATCTGTTTAAATGTTTTGCATTTAAAATCTATTTGTCTGATATTAATATAGCTATTCCTGCCCTTTTTGGACATTATTTGCATGTAAAATCATTTTCCAATCATATACTTTCAACCTCTGTCTCTGGGTCTAATGTGAGTTTCTTGTAGACAACATGTAGATGGGTCATATTTCCTTATACATTCTGTCAATCTGTGTCTTTTGATTGGAGAGTTTAGTCCATTCCTCAAAAGAGTTGGGAAATTTTTAGCCATTATTTCTTCCAACACTCCTTCTGTCCCTTTTCTTTCTCCTCTCCCTCTGAGTTGCCTAGAATGCATGTATTTGTGCATTTCTTGTTACCACTCAATTCTCTGAGTGCCTGCTGAATTTTTTTCTATAACTTTATCTGTTTTACTATCTCTCTGACTTCAGATGTATTGTCTTTGAGGTCACTAATTCTTTTCTCTGCCTGTTCAAATCTGCTGTTATGTGCTTTCAGCATATTTTTTATTTCTTGCATTATGCCATTATACCAGGGATTAAACCAGAGACCTACTGTATGTGAGGCAGGTATTCCTGCACTGAGCTACTCCCTCTCTACAGGTTAGGTAGGCTTCTGAATGCTTATCTCGCTTTCCCTGCCTCCTTTCCCTCAGACAAGTTGGGCTCCTAACAAATTTACCACCAGTCTCTCCTGGCGTCCTTCTCCCCTGGTCTAGTTAGCTGCCTGTGTTCCCTAGTTCTTCTGTCTCCCAGGGTGGCTGGATGTAACTGCCTGCCTGATCAGACCCCCCACCCCCTCTCCGTGGGGCTGTGCCAGTGCTGACTGGAGTCTTTTTTTGATCATCATCAGATCTGTTATCATTTTATGTATGTTTACAATTTCTTTGGTATATTTCTCCAGTGTCTTCTTAATATCCTTTATCTCTTCCTTCACTTCATTAAGTTGGTACATGATATTTGTTAGGACATCCTTGATTAGTTGTTCCATGTCCTGTGTCTCCTCCTGTTTTTCAGTTTGTTCATTAAACTGGGCCATGTCTTCCTGTTTCTTAGTATGGCTTATAGTTTTTTTTGCTGGTGTCTAGGCATTTGTTTACCTTGATGAGCTTATTCAGATTGTTAGCTTCTCTTTCTATTCTAGGTTTTTTTTTTTTTCTGGTAAGGTTCATTTTGACACTTGTTTCTGCTTATTCTATATCCTTGTAGTTGTCTGTGTTCTATTGAAAAAATATTAAGACCATATAAAAGGAAAGAGAGGAAGAGAAAGAAATATAATAAAAATGAATGTAAGATAGAAAAGGAACCATAAAAAAACCAGGAAAATAAATAAGATGAGACATAATAAAAAATACAAAGGGATAAGAATAAAAAAGGTGAAATAAAAAAAATGAAATGTGAAAAAAATATGAAAGACCAGAAAGATAAGAGAAGGGGGAAAAAAAGGAAAAGAAAAGAGAGAGAGAAAAAAGACCAAACAAGAAAAGGGTGAATGAAAAAAGCAACAGAAGAGAGAAAAATGAAAGAAAGAAAAGCAATAAATAAACCAAGGAAATAAAAAGAAGGAAAAGAAAAAAAGGAAACAAAGAAAAAGAAAAGACAACAAACAACGAACAAAAACCAAAAATCCAGGATGAACAGGCTTCCCTCTTAGACCCCTAGCAACCAGGTCAGGCTGCTGATGTTCCTCAGTCAATCACCCTGCTGCGTACCCTCCACAGGTAATGTACCTGGGTTTAGTGAAAAAAATAAAGAATAAAAAAAAAAAAAAAGAAATAAAAAATGACAAAAAATAATAAAACCTAAGAGCCTAAAACAAAAAAAATCTCAGTCTTTAAGTTCCCCATCATAAGGGTGCCTGACAACCCGGGGAGTCACTTCCTGAGTCTCTTCTCTTTGGAGGTACCAGGGATTAAACCAGAGACCTACTGTATGTGAGGCAGGTATTCCTGCACTGAGCTACTCCCTCTCTACAGGTTAGGTAGGCTTCTGAATGCTTATCTCGCTTTCCCTGCCTCCTTTCCCTCAGACAAGTTGGGCTCCTAACAAATTTACCACCAGTCTCTCCTGGCTTCCTTCTCCCCTGGTCTAGTTAGCTGCCTGTGTTCCCTAGTTCTTCTGTCTCCCAGGGTGGCTGGATGTAACTGCCTGCCTGATCAGACCCCCCACCCCCTCTCCGTGGGGCTGTGCCAGTGCTGACTGGAGTCTTTTTTTGAGATTCAAAAGGGGGATCAGCTGACCAAACTCACTGAAGAGAAGTCACTTTCTACCCTCTGCCAGACCCCTCTTCTACCTAGGGAGAACCCTCTCAGTTTGCTGCAGGGAGCCAGGGATTTTACTGAGGCTATTCACATTAGGGATGGGGTATAAGTGCCATTCCCAGCCACAGGTTGTGAGTCACTTACAGTTTTTATTTGGCCTCTTTGTCTCTCTGTCCTTCTCCCTCCTGGATGATGTCCAGCACTCTCCTGGTCTGCAGATCCTCAAAGCATATCCCTTTAATAGCTTTTTGTCCTTCCTCCATTCTTTCTGTGAGAGAGTTGAGCCCTGTTTACCTACTTCATGCCATCTTTCCCATACGTAGAGCTTTTAAACCATAGAAAAGAACAGAAATGACTGGTAATGCCATGACAACTGCTGAATATGTAAGTCTGGAACTTTTCTACTTGATGCTGTCTTCCTAACTACTTACTCAACACTTCCTGAATTATTCATAATAAAAAAATACTTTTATATTAAAATAATTTAAAAAATGTTTTTATGTAATAAGTTTCTATCTTTTGAATTAACAGGAATATGAACTTTCCTGGAGGGTTTCCCAGACAGTGATCTGTGATTATATTTTCTGAAGTTTGAGGTGTGGTATTACTGAACAGGACAGTAATTGCTGCATATACCCCCAAAACACCCACAATATAGTGGCCTGAAAAATACTTAATTTTGATCTCATAATTTTAAGTGTCAGGAATTTGGGAGTGGCTTGTGTGGGAAGTTCTAGCTTAAGGTCTTTATGAGGTTGTTGACTGGAGCTACAGGCATTTGAAGGCTTGATGGGGGTTGGAGGATCCACTTTGGTGGTGGCTTATGCACATGACTGGTCTATAGGTGCGGTCACCCCTCGGGCTGAAGTGTGGTTTGCTGGCCTGGTGGGGGAGCAGCCGCGGTAGGCCTAATTCTGCTGCCCCCATAATAGGGTGGCTGGTCGGACTCACTGCCACCCCTGAAGGGAGCTCGGCATGGGCGCAGAGTGCCCTCGGGTCTCCCCTTCTCGGCAGCCATGCTTCCGCGGCCGCCCCTCCTCCCGGATGGCACCACCCGATGCCTTGTGGGGCGGCACCCTTCTTCTTCCTTCTCCCTGCGCAGGCGCAGGGCAGAAAATTCCAGTCTGCCCTTTTCCCTTCCCCGGACAGCAGCAACAGCTAGGTGTGGGCGGGAAACTCAAGTCTGCCCTCCACCCCAGCAACAGCAGCCACCAATCACTAAACCCTGCCCCTTCCCCCAGCAACAGCGACAGCCAATCCCTAACCACCACCCCTCCCCCGTCCAGTACCGCCCACTGACCTTTCGCTGGCAACCAATCAGAACAGGGCATGGCTTCAACCAATCAGCCTTCCCCAGCCCCTATAAAACTGTTGCCTCTCCCTCAATAAAGTGGGCTTGCGTGTTTACCTTGTCTCCGCGGTAGTTCTTCTGCCGTGCGCCCTCCAGTCCTGAGAGCCCCCGACAAGGGCCTGGCCTCCCTTGTCCCCAGTTCGTCGCCTGCTTCTCCGGGCGACCCCTTCGTCGCCGGCTTCGCCGGGCGACCCCGTCAGCCGAACCGCGCAACCCCTTGTGAGACCGATCCCTCGTCTGCTGCCGGACCGACCCCTCGTCCCAAGTGGGACCGACCCTTCGTCCCAGGTGGGACCGACCCCTCGTCCCAAGCGGGACCGACCCCTCGTCCAGAGCTGGACCGACCCCTCGTCCGCAGCCAGACCCCACCTCTACCGACCGAGCAAGCCGCCGCATATAGGTGCTTGTTGTTGGTAGGAGGCTTCAGTTGCTTTCTACATGGGAGGCTCTATGGGGCTGTATGGACATACTTATGGCATGATGACTATCTTCTATTCGAGTGGTCAGAAATTCAAAAAACAAAGGTGGAAACTGCTATGATTTGACCTAGCCTCAGAAGTTATTTGCTCTCATTTCCATTATTATATGCTTGCTACATAGGGTCACAAAGGGCAAGGATAATTAGGGCCCATCTTAGAGACTGGTTACCTGCTTTATCCACATGGAATCGTGGTAATGATCAAAATCTGCTCTTATTGTAAACTGTCTGTTCTTTCAAAATATAAGTTCCTTAAATGCTTATGTCCTGTCATTTACTTTTTTTTTTTTTTCAGAGCATAGGGTTTTAAGAAGTCTTTTTTGACCCCTTTCTTTCCCCTCACTCTAGGTCTGGATGTGGTGATTGTATTAATGATTTATTGCTGCAGAAAATACCACACCAAAACTTAGTGATTTAGAACAACAACCATTTCCTTGCTTACAATTATGTGGGTCAGCAATTTGTGCTAGCTAAGCTGAGTGGTTCTGGTATCTTGATCTGCTTTGCCCGGGGAAGCATATGTGATCCAAGTTGTCTGATAGCTCAATTGGAGCTGGATGGTTTAAGGTGACCTCACTCACATATCTGGTGTTTGGCAGATTATCAGCTCCTTGTTTCTCCTCTATATAGCCTCTCCAGCAGACTAGCCCATTCACATCGAGGTCTCTGGGTTGCAAACACAGATGGTGGAAGCAAGTTCCAGATGTAAGCATTTTTCAACTCTCTACTTGTGTTATGTTTGCAGATATTCCTTTGTTTAAAAGAAGGCATGGGGGCAAAC
The DNA here is from genome assembly GCF_030445035.2 of Dasypus novemcinctus. NCBI lineage: Eukaryota > Metazoa > Chordata > Mammalia > Cingulata > Dasypodidae > Dasypus > Dasypus novemcinctus. The sequence goes on from NC_080680.1 coordinate 67,789,581, forward strand.
CCAGATTCAAGAGATTGAGAAATCAATATTGCTCCCTGATGGGAGGATTGGTAAAGTCATATTGCAAAGCAGGCTGATAACAGGAAGGGAGGAATTATTGTGGCCATCTTTGTAAACAGTCTGTCAAGGTGGCTTTCCTTTGTGCTATTCTGTAGCCCTTTCTTATCTGTATTACACTGTAAGCTAGAAGCTCCCTGAGGTGAAGACTCTGGCTGGCTTATTAGTATTATTTTTTTCATTATATCTCTAGCACCATTTCTACTGCTAAATAAATATTTGTTTAATTTGAATTGAATATAAAAACACTTTCAGGGAAATGAGATTGTGGAAAGGGCAAGTGGAGAAGGAAATTGAAAGACTCTTATGCTGTATTGACAATTTTGACTGGATTAACTGTTTAAACAGTGGCTCAATGCAGGCAAACAAAACCATTTGAAAAGGTTGGATAAGTTGTGGATGTGTAGACAATGAAAAGCATAGTGTGCCAGTCAAGTTCAGTTTGACAATACTTTCTTACTGATGGTTCACGTTAGACATTCAATAAAGCACAGTTGGGATTTTTCTGGCATAGTAATCATGGAAATGCTGCCCAAAGTAAGGTAAAGACCTTTTCAAAGATTACTGCTGATGATTTCCAGAAGTGTACTGGGTGGATAAGAACTTCATTACTACTAATGAATTCATCACTAAAGCAGCAGTAGGCATTAACTTCTTCGTGACAATAACACCTTTACCTTTAGTATTCATTTTAGGGTTAATTACATTTTTTTCATCTGAAACAGTGGTTTCCATTTTTAGACTGTATATTATGTTCAATATTTTAAATATTTTGATAAGCCTACACAACCTAAAATTCCCAATTTTCTTTGCTTTTGACAAGAATTTTATCAATTCAATGTGGCAGTTCTAATTATTTCATTCTGATCAGAAGATATGAAATATTTGATTAATGAGAAAAGAAAAGCAGATTAACATGTAAATATTGTGTCTTAAGTAGATACATTCTTTTATAGCATGAAATTCATGGAAAGAAATAGTAAAAGTAGTTCTCTGGTGAATGGTGGGAGACTGGACTGTGTTAAGTGCCTTAATGGTGTAGCCAATATAGCCATAATCTAGGTCTCTTGCCATAAAACCTTATGAAAATCATGTGAATTTAGACAGTAGTAATAAGGATGACTAAGTTAATTATCCCCAAATTTAGTGACTTAACCATAATTATTTATTATTTTCACATGGTTTCTGTGAGTCAGGTATTCAGACAGGATATAATGGGGAGATTTGTCTCTGCACCATAATGCCTGGACCTCACTAGGGAGAATTGAGAGTGGGGCAGGAATAATGTGAAGATGTATTCACTCACATGGTTGAAGCTATCGCTGTTTGTCAGAACACCCATAGACAGCCTCTTCATGTAGCCTGAGCATCCCACAAAGTGGTGGCTGGGATCCAATGACAAGGAAGGAGAGAGAAAGAGAAAGCACAGGAGAGAAAAATACAGGAGAAAGTTATGTCATTGTTTTTGATCTGTTGAAATACATGAAGCATCACTTCCACTGCATTCTATTCATATAAGCTTTCACAAAATCTTCCTCTGCTTTTAGAGTTAGGGAAATAGAACCAATCTCTTGATGGGGAGGGGCAAAGTGCTGGAAGAGTATATGAGACCAGGACTATTATTATGATTATATCTGAAAAATATAATCTGCTGACATGGAGCAAGAGCAATCATAATCAAATTATTTTAGATGTGTTAGATTTTTAAATATAGTATCATAGAATGTTTTGACTAGTGGTCTGAATAATGAATATGATTGTTTTTAGTGCTGTATTCTTATGTATTTATTTGATGCATAATTACTGAACATGTAATATGTGCCAGAAATGGATTTTATATATTTAGCTAGGATTGAAGCTTGACTATATGTGGGATGCAGACTTACCTGAGCAGGTCTGGCAGATGTGTCGGGGGATGTGCAAAGATCATTTGCCTGAGGACCTCTTGGGAGTTCTTGGGAGGTTTCATGCTAAGAGAAGGTAAGTTTAACAGAGGGCCAAAATATTCACGGTTGAAGGGGAGAGGCAAGCGCAGTATGGTGTCTCATATCCAGACTTATTCCCCATCTAGTTTTGCATGTGAACCCCAAAGAATGTAATAGGATTAGACATCCATATTGAAAGAGCTCTAAGACAAGCAGCACAGCATTGTAACCTCCTCCCCAAGAAAGAACCCAAAGAAGAGAGACATTCTTTTACTTTGCAGTTGAGCACTAGCTAGCTTTTCCACCTTGAAGACTACAGAGTCACAGATGTGGCAGGAAATAATAGTTCCCAGTAAACTCTTGGCAGGCAACAGTTCAGGCTGCTAGGAGAGTACTTTATCATGAGCTTGTGTTTGATACTCTCTGGGTACCTTCAAGCATACTTAGGGGCATGTTTTAGGGAAGGAAACTGAAGGTCAGACACATCAAAATTTGGATTTTTATTCACATTATTCACAAGCAGTTAAGTCAAGGGGGCATATATTATATATGGTTTGATGTAGTTCAGCAGTTTTCAGTACTCTTTGGTTATACTATTGGTTCTTCTCCAATAAGATGGTCTGTGGATAAGGCCAGAATTTATGAAGTCGACATAAAAAAGACTGAATTGTAGGCTGATGCATGAAAAAGAATATTAACATCCAGGGACATTGAGGAAACACCACCATTATTTCTCAAATATACTGATAACATATTCTGTATCTTAAAAGAATACCACCATCATTATCTAGTGGATCTTCTGGGATGGTATGTCAGGGATGGCTGCCCAGTATAGGATCCCACACAGAAAATGATCAAATATACAAGTGCCTGTTTCAATTTGAATCTCTTTAAACTACTCTATTCTTAGATACATTAAGGAAACTAAAGGACCTTAATTAGCATTATGGTAAGCCAAAAGATGTAAAAGAAAAAGACTTTGAAGAGAAAGCTCACTAGAATAGTGGGATTTAATAAAAGTATTTTAGAAGTGTAACATAGAGGAGAGAGTAAAAACACAGGCATATTCCTAGACGAAGTGATTTGAATTTTTCTTTGAAAGATGAAGTTAACTGGATTGTAAGGCATAATAGAGAGACACCCTTCACAGTGAAGGAAACAAGTATTGCAAACACATGAATGAGGAAACAGTAATGCAAATCATGTTCTTGGAGAGGGTATTTTTGAGCCTGGAGCTCAAAGTGTTGAAGATAGGTGGGGTGAGTGTATACAGGATCTCTTTCACATTGCTTACAAACTTAAACTATCTTATCAGTCATTAGGAGTCATGAAAAGACTTCCTTGGAGGAGTGGCATAATTTGATCTTTGTCTCGAATAGATTACTTCTGTCTCATGTGGAGGACTGGAGAGGATTAAAGTAAGAGAGACAGAGACTAGTCAAATCTGCCATTCAATCAGGCCAGATAGGTCAAACAAATCACTGGATTAAGATATTGTATACTTTTATTTACTTGTATTTATGTATATATGGCAGATTGGGTTATGTACCCCAATTTCAACATGTTTTTAAACTTAATCCATATTCCTGTGCCTGTGAACCCATTGTAAATAGGATCTCTTGAGGAGGCTATTTTATGATGTCACCCAAGTGAATGAGGTTTGATCTTAATCTGGAATACTGGAGGCCTTATGGAGAAAGAAACTGGATACCGGAGGCAGAGGAAGGGGAAGTGCCAGAGACCCCAAGTCAGTGGGAACCTAGAAGAGAAAGAAGACGACTTGCCATGTGTGGAGAAGTGGAGATTCAGGCCGGGCAAGCCCAAGGATTGCTGATGGCCAGAACCTGAACTCTTGATGCTGGGAGAAAGCACTTGCCAATATTTTGATTTTGGACTTCTTGTAGCCTCAAAATAGTGAGCCAATAAATTCCTGTTGTTTAAGCCAATCCATTGTGTGGTGTTTGTCTTAGCAATACATTATATGCTAACAGTTTTATTCTTTAGTTGGTATGATATGTTGTATTTAAGCAGGGGTTCTTAACATTTTTTGTTCCATGGACCCCTTTGCCAGTCAGGTGAAATGAATACTACTGTAACTTATTTTTTGCATACATTTGTAAATGAAGGAAATGCTAGATTTCAGTTCGAAGTTAGAGAAAATGAAGATAATAAGTTGATTTTTTTCAGTTCAAGCTTATGGACCCCCTGAAATCTTTCCATGGACACCACTGGTTAAGAACCCCTGTATTGGAGTTCTGCAGGAAGAAAGGAAAAAACAGGACAGGCGGAGTTGGAGGAGAGTGTAAGAGCAACAAAAAAGACAAAAAGAACAGAAAAAAACCCCAAACAAACAAAATATGACAAACACAAATCCAATCAAAATATGGTTAACATAAATAATTCCTTGAAAGTAATAACACTGAATGTCAACGGATTAAACTCACCTATCAAAAGATTCAGACTGGGACATTGGATAAGGAAATATGACCCATCTATATGCTGTCTACAAGAGACACATCTTAGACCCAGAGACTCATGGAGGCTGAAAGTGAATGGTTGGAAAACAATCTTACAAGCAAACAATAACCAAAAAAAGGCAGGAGTAGCTATATTAATATCAGACAAAATAGACTTTAAATGCGAAACAATTGTGAGAGACAAAGAAGGATACTACATATTAGTGAAAGGGACAATCTGTCAAGAAGAACGAACAATCATAAATATTTAAGCTCCTAACAAGGGTGCCTCTAAATACGTGAGGCAAATGCTGGAAAAACTAAGTGAAAGAATAGATGCATGTACACAAGAATAGTGGGGGATTTTAAAACACCACTATCAACTCTGGACAGAACATCTCAAAAGAGAATCACTAAGGAAAAGAAATATTTGAACAGTATATTAGAGGAGCTGGATCTAAAAGACATATACAGATCATTACAGTCAAACACAGCAGGATATACATTTTTCTCAAGTGTACGTGGATCATTTTCCAAGATAGACCATATGATAGGCCACAAGGAAAGGCTCAATGAATTCAGAAAGATCAAAATCATACAAAATAATATCTCTGGCCACAGTGGAGTGAAGCTGGAAATCTGCAAGGGCCAGAGGCACAGATTTCACACCAAGATATGGAAATTCAACAGCACACTCTTAGAAAAACAGTGGGTCAAAGAGGAAACTCAAAAGAAATCAATGACTACCTTGAAACAAATGATAATGATAACACAACATACCAAAATTTATGGGATGCAGCAAAAGCAGTACTGAGAGGGAAATTTATAGCCATAAATTCATACATCAAAAAAGAAGAAAGAGCAAAAATTGAAGAACTAACTGCATATTTGCAGGAATTAGAAAAAAAACAGCAAAGTAATCCAGTAGGAAGAAGAAGGAAGGAAATAACAAAGATAAGAGCAGAACTAAATGAAATAGAAAATAAGAAAGCACTTGAAAAGATAAACAAGACCAAGAGCTGGTTTTTTGAGAAGATCAATAAAATTGACAAACCTTTAGCGAGACTAACAAAGAAAAAAAGAGAGAAGATGCAAATACACAAAATAAGAAATGAGAAAGGAGATATCACCACTGACTCCACAGAAATAAAGACTATCATAAGAGGATACTTTGAAAAACTATATTCCAACAAAAATGACAATTCAGAGGAAATGGACAAATTCCTAGAAACACATAAGCAGCCTATATTGACAAAAGAAGAAATTGATGATCGCAACAAACCAATCACAAGTAAAGAGATAGAATCAGTCATTAAAAACCTCCCAACTAAGAAGAGCCCAGGGCCAGACGTCTTCACAGGTGAATTCTACAAAACATTCTGGAAAGAACTAACACCAATCCTGCTGATACTCTTCCAAAAAATTGAAACAGAAGGAACATTGCCTAACTCCTTCTATGATGCCAATATTACACTAGTACCAAAGCCAAACAAAGACACCACAAGATAGGAAAATTACAGACCAATTTCTCTAATGAACCTAGATGAAAAATCCTCAACAAAATACTTGCTAATCGTATTCAACAACACATTAAGTGAATTATAAACCACGACCAAGTGGGATTCATTCCAGGTATGCATGGATGGTTCAACATAAGAAAATCAATCAATGTAATACACCATATAAACAGACTGAAGGAAAAAAACCACATGATTATATCTATAGATGCAGAAAAAGCATTTGACAAAATACAGCACACTTTCTTGATAAAAACAATCCAAAAGATTGGAATACAAGGACATTTTTTGAACATGATAAAGAGTATATATGAAAAACCTACAGCCAACATCATTTACAATGGAGAAATCCTAAAATCCTTCCCTCTAAAGTCAGGAACAAGACAAGGATGCCCACTGTCTCCCCTTCTATTTAACATTGTCTTAGAAGTACTTGCTTGAGCACTGAGGCAAGAACCAGATATAAAAGGCTTTCAAATTGGAAAGGAAGAAGTCAAAATTTCATTATTTGCAGATGACATGATCCTATACATAGAAAACCCTGAGAGGTCTACAAGAAAGCTTCTAGAACTCATAAATGAGTTTAGTAAAGTCGCAGGTTATAAGATCAATGTGCAAAAATCAGTAGCATTTCTGTACACCAATAATGAGCAAGATCAGGAGGAAATCCAGAAACAAATACCATTCACAATAGTAAATAAAAAAATCAAATATTTAGGAATAAATTTAGCTAAAGATGTAAAAAACTTATACACTGAGAACTATACAAGACTGTTCAAGGAAATCAAAGAAGACCTAAATAAATGGAAGAATATTCCCTGTTCATGGATAGGAAGACTAAATATTATTAAGATGACTATCCTACCAAAACTGATCTACACATTCAATGCAATCCCAATAAAAATCAACACAGCCTTCTTTAAGGAACTAGAAAAACTAACTCTGAAATTTATTTGGAAAGGACAGAGGCCCCAAATAGCCAAAGACATATTGAAAAAGAAAAAAAAAATTGGAGGAATCACATTACCGGACTTCAAAACATTCTACAAAGCTACAGTAGTGAAAACAGCATGGTACTGGCATAAGGAGAGACACACAGACTAATGGAACCGAATTGAAATTTCTGATATAGAACCTCATATATATAGCCATATAATATTCGATAAAGCCACCAAACCCTCTCAACTGGAAGACAATGGCCTATTCAACAAATGATGCCTGGAGAACTGGATATCCATATGTAGAAGAACGAAAGAGGATTACCATCTCACATCTTATACAAAGATCAACTCAAGATGGATCAAAGGCCTAAATATAAGAGCCAAGACTATAAAGACCTTGGAAAGCAGTGTAGGGAAACATCTGCAAGACCTCATAATAGGAAATGGCTTCATGAACATCACACCAAAAGCACAAGCAGCAAAAGAACAAATAGATAAATGGGACTTCCTCAAAATTAAAGCCTTCTGCACCTCAAAAGAGTTTGTCGAGAAAGTAAAAAGGGAACCTACACAATGGGAGAAAATATTTGACAACCATATATCTGATTAGAGTCTTATAACTTGCATATATAAAGAACTCCTATATCTTGAAAATAAAAAGATAAACAACCCATTTAAAAAATGGGAAAAATATTTAAACAGACACTTCTCCAAAGAAGAAATACAAATGGCTAAAAAGCACATGAAAAAATGCTCCAAATCTTTAGCTATCAGGGAAATGCAAATCAAAACTACAAAGAGACACCACCTTACTCCCATAAGATTGGCAGCTATGAAAAAAACAGAAGAATACAAATGCTGGAGAGGATGTGAAGAAATGGGAACACTCATCCACTGCTGGTGGGAATGCAGAAAGATCCAACCATTCTGGAGGACAGTTTGGTGGTTTCTCAAAATACTAGCCATAGATTTGCCATATGACCCAGCAATACCACTGCTGGGTATATACCCAGCAGAACTGAAAACAAGGACACAAACCGATATATGCACACCAGTGTTCATAGCAGCATTGTTCACTATCGCCAAAAGTTGGAATCAACCCAAATGCCCATCAACAGAGGAGTAGATCAATAAAATGTGGTATATACATACAATGGAATACTACTCGGCTTTAAGAACAAATACACCTCAAACACACGTAATAACATGGATGAATCTTGAGAACCTTATGTTGAGTGAAGCAACCCAGGCATTGAAGGACAAATACTACATGACCTCAATGATATGAAATAAGCAAGCTGCCTCAGAGAGCTAGAGACTGGAAGATAGGCTTACAGGAAATCGGGGGGTAGAGGAAGGATGTAAGCTGACATCTGCATGGGTGAAATCTATGATAAGCTGTGGTAAGTATGTGCACAAGGAAGAGATAAAATGGGGGCATAGGGTTACCTTTGGGTTGGGCTTTGCAGGTTTGAGGGGGCTAGGGATGGGAGGATGGGTAATATTGCCGAAGAAATTGGGGGGAGGGAGGAGCAACATACGAACATAGGAGATTCTCAGGTGTTGGTTGAAAGTAAAATGCTGAGAAAACCTTTTCAAAATATAATTAGGAAAGTTACCTGTTTAAGATACTAAAAGGGGATAATCTGACACAGGACAGACTCCTAGGGAATATCTGAATGCTCATTTTGCCAGAGCGGGTTATACCATTGGGTAGAGACCCATATAATGAGAGTGAAGGTAGACCCAATTCCTGGGGAGGACTAATGCCATCAAATAGAGGGAACTGTATCTCTCAAGAGAAAGCGTGGCTCCCAGGGCATTAGGACAGTTGAGCAAGTCAAGCCTTCAACTCTGTTGGAAGTATCTCTGAACATGGCTCCTCAAGAAATGAAGATTGACTGTCACTGTGGGCCCCAAGGGGAGGGGGAAATAGATATCGAATAGATGGAACCAAAGTAAATGTGAGGGCAAAAGAAGTGTTTCACAAGAGTACACAAGGATGGATATAAAACATGTAATATTACACCAAAAACATATAGGGGACGACAGACTAATAATGTAAACCATAATGTAAAACATAGGATAACTAAAAAATTTAGAAAACTGTATAGCCTAAAGTATAAACCACAATGTAAACACAAACGTCACCTTGTTTGAAAGCTATTGTCTCAATATCTGTACATCAGTTTCAGTAAATATGATATGAATAAGTTAAAAGATTATCGCTGTGGAAGGGAAAAGGTTTATAATGGATATGTGGGAGTACTGTATATTGTATATATGAATCACTGTGATCTAAGGCTCTTGTGAAGAGAAGCTCAATAATTAGGGAAAAAGAAAAGAAAAAGATAGGATGTAGAATTTTTCCAAATCAAAATGTACTCTAGATCCAACCTTTAAACTCATCGCTATATTCCATTTTACTAGTAAGGGAACCTGGCATTATATTGGGCTTCACTTTTCAGGAAGTTTAGGATCACAGAGTGGTTCAACAATGGCAGTGGAGGAATACTGGTATGGGATGTTATTGACAGGTGATATATGGTTGACAGGGAGTTATACAGGGCATGTGTCCAGGGTGCATGGAAATGTTTGGATATACTCATAGTGGAAACAATTAAAAACAACAACTTGGGGGGTACTGGGTTCCTGGCCAGGGGGGGCTCTGTTATGGTCCCTTAGGGGAGCAGCGGCAGTCCCTCAGGTGCAACGGTAAGGACCAGGAAGGAATGAGGGTCCAACAGTGAGCCCCTGATACTAATGACTATGCTTGTGAGCCTATACACCTGAAATAAGAACAAGGCCTAGAGCAGCACTGTTCCTAAGAGTTCCCTCCTGACAACCTCCGTGTTACTCAAATGTGGCCAGTCTTGAAGCTAAACTCAGCATGTAAATGCAATGCCTTCCCCCCAGTGTGGGACATGACACCCGGGGATGAGCCTCCCTGGCACTGAGGGATCACTACCAAGTACCAGCTGATGATGTAACTAGAAAATGACGTTGAATTAAAGGTTCAGTGTGTACCAGCAGAATATCCCTGTTTACATATAATAACGAGTTAAAAATGCTGTTTGACCTAAAGTAAGGGGGAAATGGAAAGGACAAATGAGTTCATATGGCTATGAGTCTCTAAAAAAGAGTCTGGAGGTTGTCAGAAGGATTGCCCTTATGCACACCTGAGCAGTCTCAGAGACAGATAAAGTAGATACAGCCCAAGATATTGGTCCTTTTGAGGGCTAAAGAGACCCACAGGTTCTATGGTCATGGCATATGGGGTTCACTGCCATGTCAGTTGGCCCTTCTTTGGAGCTGGTGTTTCTTCATGATGGAGCTGGACTCAGATGGCATCTCTTTTCACAAACCTTTCATGCTACTTTAATGGAATTGTAGTTGGTGCTGGGGCTTAAGATATATCTAGGGGATTTGAATCTCTGGACTGACTATATGATAGCCAGGCTCTGAGCCTCAACAGACTTCAGCTCCTACACTCTGATTTATTGGACTTACCCCACTCAGCTAACATGGAGTTGAAGAATGTCAACCACCACAGCATGGAGCCTAGAGTGCCTACAACTGAAAGCAGGAGAATTGCATCCAATATCCATGTGGAATCTAACCCCCCTCTTGACATAGATGTGGAATGGACACAACCAAGCCAAGGTCCACAGGAAGGAGGTATACAGTAAGGATCAGAGTGGACTTAATGATATCCTATTCATGAACTATTGTGGTTAATAATTGAGAAAATGTGGCATTGGTGTGGAAAAAGTGGCCATGGTGGCTGCTGGGTGCAGGGAATGGTAGGAAGAGATGAGATGTGGAGGCATTCTCAGGACTTGGAGTTGTCCTGGCTGGTGCTCCAGGGACAATTGCTGGATGTTGTATGTCCTCCCATGGCCCACTGCATGGAACTTGGGAGAGTGTGGGCTATGGTGTGGAACACGGGACATGGGGTGCAGTGATGCCCGGAGATGTACTCACCAGATGCAATGGATGTGACATGATGATGGGGGAGAGTGTTACTGGGTGGGGGAGTGGTGGGGTAGGGGTGGTAGGGATGAATGGGGACCTCATATTTTTTTAATGTAATATCTTTTAAAAAATGAATAAATTGAGTAGAATTTGGAAAAAAAAAAAGAACCCCTGTATTAAAGAGATGTTACAGCGGAGGTAGGTGTGCTACCCTCTTGCAAACTGTCCTGGTAGGTTGTGGCTGATATTTACCAAGTACAGGACTCCCTGGGATTTTCCCTGGGCCTGTTTCAAATTTCATGAAGACAGAGAGAATTAATGTTAAAAAGGAACTAATAGTCTATGTGTTTTAATATAGTTTGGCTTATTTTATCATGCCAAGAAGACAAAGGATAAGTGCCTATCTCTTTTTTTTATCAAAATATATTTTTATTTATTTTTAAAATATACATAGATCATGCAAAATATTGCATTAAAAATATGGGAAGTTCCCATATACGCCACTCCTCACACCCCCATTTTTCCCACATCAACAACTTCTTTCATTAGTGCAGTAAATTCCTTGCATTTGATGGATACATGTTGGAGTACTGTTATACAGCAAGGATTATAGTTTACATAGTAGTTTACACTCTCTCCCAGTCCATTCAGTGGGTTATGGCAGGATATAAAATGTCCTGCATCTGTTCCTGCACCAGCATTCAGAACAGCTCCAAGTCTTAAAAATGTCCCCATATGACATCTCCTTCTCCCTCTCCCTGCATTCAGCAGCTCCAATTGCCACTATCTCCACATCAATGATATAATATCTTCCATTGCTAGAGTCACAAAAATTCTATAGTAGAATACTGGTAAGTCCATTCTAATCCATATTTTATCCCTCCACCCTGAGGACCCTGGAATGGTGATGCCCACCCCACCTCTCAATTGAGAGGGGGCTTCATTCCCACATGAATGGTGAATGGGACTCTTGTGCCTGCAGATGTAGACTCTCCTGGTTCCTTGGTATGGTGGTTGAGTATCCTTACCTACCTGTCAGCTGACCTGGGTAAGTCCAAAGAACTGGAGAGTAGGTGCTGCAATACTGCTAAGGCTCAGGGCCCAGCTGGCACATGGACAGTCCAGAGATTCAAGTCTTCTGGGCAGCCACCAACCCCAGTGCCAACCACAGGTTCAATAAAAGGGGCTGAAGAGGCATATGTAGAGAAGTCACATCTAAGCCCAGCTCCCTCAAGCTCAGGAACTCAAATTTCAAAGTAGGGCCCACTGGCAAGGCATCAACCTCTGGAGCCATTTGCCATGACTGTAGGATCTGGGTGTCTCTGTAGCCCTCAGGAGTATCATTACCTGGGGTGGTATCTACTTTGGCTGTCTCTGAGATCCTGCTGAGACATGTGTAAGTGTGACCCCTCTGATGACCTCCTGACTCATTTTGAAGTCTCTTAGCCATATAAACTCATTTGTCTTTATCATTTTCCCCTTTTGTTCAAGGTCTTTTTCTAGTTGCATCACTAGCTGGTGCTTGGTAGTAATCCCTTGGTGCCAGGGAGGCTCATCCCCAGGAGTCATGGCCCATGCTGGGGGGAAGGTAATGTACCTATATGCTTAGTTTGGCTTTGAGAGTAGCCAAATTTGAGCAACATGGAGGCTCTCAGGAGGTAACTCTTAGATACCCTGCAACACTAGGCCAAGTCAAAATTGCAAGCTCAGCATGCTTATAACCGTAGTCATCAGTATCAAGGGCATATCATTGAACCATCTTTCCTCACTGGTCATTGCCCTTGCATTTGGAAGATTGTTGCTATTCCATTGAGGAAGTGGCAGAGCTATCCAGGATGGGAACCCAGCACTCCCTCAGTTGTCATGCAAATCTCTACCATTGAGTCAATACCCTACAAACATCCAAACCTATCTATATACCCTATATGCATGTGCAGGCAAACACCCTCCCATGCATCCCCCATCAATGACACCCCACCTTAATGCTCCTCCTCTGCCAGGTTGAGCCCCTCTGTGATCCAAAACTTCTTAAAAAATGAAGCCTAATGTATTGCCAAATTCAATGAATATGAAAATGAAATAGTAATGATAGGTTTAAACATTAGAAATAAAATACATAATAATTTAGAAAAATTAATATAAAGTAAAAAATAATTGGGGTTTGACATTTTGCCTTTTGTCACTGTAATAAGTGTTGTCCTGTATGTACAGTGGCAAGACAATCTCTTCCATTTCTTCCTCAGTGTCTTACCTCTTTCTTTTTTTTATTATGTCTTCAAAGAAGTTTTAGGTCACAGTAAAGTCACATATGGAATATTGGGGATGCCCATATACCCAACATCATCCTCCTTCCCCCCTACCCCAACAATGATATTTTTACATGTGGATATAACATTTGCTACATCTGATGTGCAAATATTGAAACACAGCTACTGACCATGGTTTACATTTTAGACCACACACTTTTATAAATTTTTGGTGTAATTTAACATGGTCTGCATCCATCATTGCATGATCATGCAGAACACTTCCATTGTCCCCAAGATGCCCCCTCTTCCATCAATTCTATTTCTCTCTCCTCCTCCCCTCAGGATCCACTTTGGCCACCAAGCAAGGTGAAGGGCAAGATTCATATATACTTGCCATAATGCTGAGGGCTTGACACATTAGTTGTATTCCCCCATTTTTTTTAAAGATTTATTTTTTATTTCTTTCCCCTTCCCCCTCACCCCCATGGTTTTCTCTCTGTGTCCATTTGCTGGATGTTCTTCTTTGTCCACTTGCATTCTTGTCAGTGGCACTGGGAATCTGTGTCTCTTTTTTTTTTGTGTGTGTCATCTTGCTGCATCAGCTCTCCATGTGTGTAGTGCCACTCCTGGGCAGGCTGTGCTTTTTTGTGTGGGGTGGTTCTCCTTGAGGGGCACACTCCTTGCACATGGGGCTCCCCTACACAGGGGACACCCCTGCATGGCAGGGCACTCCTTGCACACATCAGCACTGAGCATGGGCCAGCTCACCACATGAGTTAGGAGGTCCTGGGTTTGAACCCTGTACCTGCCATATTATTAGATGGACACTCTATCAGTTGAGCCAAATCTGCTTCCCTGTCTTCCCCCATTAAAAGCCACCCATGCTATCAGGAGACACCCTCCCCTCTGTTTGAGCACATCAGGCCTCCCCAGGATGGGGATACAACACTTTCCTGCTCATTGTATGGGTCTCCATCCACTGATATAACATGGTATTATAAGGTGAGCACTCACAAACTCCCTAGAAGCCTGCCCCGGGTGCACCCTGTGCCAAATGTCCCCCATTCAACACCCCAAACCAGTAACCCTTCCTTACTATATTGTCTAAAGAGTTTTCTCAATAGTTGCATCCATGTACCTGTCAATCTCCCATGTTCATTTGCTATCCCCAACCCTACCCCCAATTCCACTGACCTATTGACCCCTCCTCCCAGCCCTAGCCCCTGTCAAGCCATCACAGCCCAACCCAATAGTATCCTTATGCCCCCATTACATCCCTTCACTGCACAATTACTACCTCCACTTTATCATAGATTTTGCCCATGTGGGCATGGGCTCAAAATCTTCCTCACCCCCCATATTTCCTGTAAGTCTATCTTCCAGACTCTAGCTCTCTGAGATGACTCTGTTAGCTTAATTCATATCAGAGAAATCATGTATTTGTCCTTCAATGCCTGACTTGCTTCACTAAACATAAGGTCCTCAAGATTCATCCATGTTATCCCATGTGTTAGTACTATATTCCTTCTTACAGCTGAGTAGTATTCCGTTGTATGTATATACTACATTTTGTTTGTCCATTCATCTGTTGATGGTCATTTGGGTTGATTCCAACTCTGGTAATGGTGAATAATCCTGCCATGAACATTGGTGTGCATGTTTCAGTTCATGTCCTTGTTTTTAGTTCTTCTGGGTATATATCCAGCAGTGAAATATGGCAAATCTCCTGCTAGTTTTTTGAGGAACTGCCAAACTATTTTCCACAATGGCTGGATCCTTCTACATTCCCACCAGCAGTGGATGAAAGTTCCCATTCCTCCACCTCCTCTCCAACACGTGTAGTCCTCTTTTTTAAAAAAGTAGTTGCCAGTGTAATGGTTGTAAAATGGTATCACATTGTTGTTTTGATTTGTATTTCCCTAATAGCTAGTGATGTTGAACATTTTTTCCATGTGCTTTTTAGCCATTTGTATTTCTTCTTTGGAGAAATTTCTATTCCAATCTCTTGCCCATTTATTAAATGGGTTGTTTGTTTTTTATTTTCAAGATATAGGATTTCTTTATATAAGGGGATATTAGTCTCCTGTCAGATATGTGGTTACTAAATATTTTCTCCCACTGAGTAGGCTGTCTTTTCACTTTCTTGACAAATTCCTTTGAGTTGCAAAAGGTTTCAGTTTTGAGGAGGTAAGATTTATGTATTTTTTCTTTCATTTTTCATGCTTTAGGTGTGAAGTTCATGAAGCCATTTCCTATTACAAGATCCTGTAGATGCTTCCCTACATTGTATTCCAAGGTCTTTATGGTCTTGGCTTTTATATTTAGGTCTTTGATCCATATTGAATTGATTTTTGTGTAAGGTGTGAGATGTTGTTCCTCTCTCATTCTTTTGCATATGGGTATCCAGTTCTCCAAGCACCATTTGTTGAAGAGGCCATTCTTTTCCAGTTGAGTGGGCTTGGTTGTATTGTCAAGTATCAGATGACTGTATATGTGAGGATCTATATCAGAGTTCTAAATTTGGTTCCATTGGTAAGTGTCTATCCTTGTATCAATACCTTGCAGTTTTGACCACTATAATATTGTGGTATGTTTTAAAATAACGTAGTGTGATTCCTCTGATTTGATTTTTCTTTTTCAATATGTCTTTTGCTATTCAGGACCTCTTGCCCTTCCAAATAAATTTCTTAGTTAGTTTTTCCAGTTTAGAAAAAAATGCTGTGTTGATTTTTGTTGGGATTGCATTAAATCTGTTGATCAGTTTGGGTGGGATAGACATCTTAATGATATTTAGTCTTCCCATCCATTAACAATGAATATTCATCCACTTATTTAAGTCTTCTTTGATTTCCTTTAACAGTGTTGTGTGGTTTTCTGTGTATAAGTCATTTATATCTTTAGTTAAATTTATTCCTAGGTATTTGATTTTTTAATTTCCTATTGTAAATGTCATTTTTTTTTCTTGATTTCCTCCTCAAAATGCTTGTTGTTGGTATACAGAAATGCTACTGATTTTTCACATTAATATTATAACCTGAAATTTTACATAATTCATTGATAAGTTCTACATGCTTTGTTATAGATTTCTCAGGGCTTTCTAAGTATAGGATCATCTCTTTTGAAAATAGTGAAATTTTAACTTCTTCCTTTCAAATTTGGATGCCTTTTATGTCTTTTTCTTGCCTCAGTGCTCAAGCAAGTACTTCTAACACTATGTTAAATAGAAGGAGTATTAGTGGGCATCCTTGTCTTCATCCAAATCTTAGAGGGAAAGCTTTTAGGATTTCACCATTATACATGATGTTAGCTGTGGGTTTTTTATATATACACTTGATCGTGTTCAGAAAGTTTCCTTCTATTCCTGTCTTTTGCTGTTTTATAATCAGGAAAATGTGTTGTATTTCATTTGAATGCTTTTTCTGCATCTATAGATATGATCATGTGATTTTTTTCTTTCAATCTGTTTATGTGGTGTATTACATTGATTGATTTTCTTATGTTGAAGCATCCATGCATACCAGGGATGAAACCCACTTGGACATGGTGCATAATTTATTTAATGTGTTGTTGAATATGATTAACAAGTATTTTGTTGAGGATTTTAGCATCTAGGTTCATTAGAGAGGTTGGTCTGTAATTTTAACTTTCTTGTGGCATCTTTGTTTGACTTTGGTATTAGCATAATTTTGCCATCATAGAATGAGTTAGGTACTGTTTTTTCTACTTCAGGTTTTTGGAAGAGTTTAAGCAAGATTGGTGTTAGTTCTTTCTGGAATGTTTTACAGAATTCACCTGTGAAGCTGTCTGGTCCTGGACTCTTCTTAGTTGTGAAGTTTTTAATGACTGATTCTATCTCTTTACTTGAGATTGGTTTGTTGAGATCATTAATTTCTTCTTTCTTCAATGTAGGCTGCTTATGTGTTTCTAGAAATTTGCCCATTTCCTGTAAATTATCTTTCTCATTGGTGTATAGTTTTTCAAAGTATCCTTTTATGATATTCTTTATTTCTGTTGTGTCAGTGGTGATATCCTCTTCCTCATTTCTTATTGTGTGCATTTGCATCTTCTCTCTTTTTTTTCTTTGTTAGTCTAGCAAAGGGTTTGTAATTTTATTGGTCTTCTCAAAGAACAAGCTCTTGGTTTTGTTTATTTTTTTCTAGTGCTTTCTTATTTTCTATTTCGTTTAGTTCTGCTCTGATCTTTGTTATTTCTTTCCTTCTATTTCCTTGGGGTTAATTTGTTGTTTTTGTTTTACTAATTCCTCCAAGTGTGTGGTTAGGTTTTCAATTTTAGTTTTTCTTCTTTTTTTTGATAAATGAATTTATGGCTATGAATTTCCCTCTCAGTACAGCTTTTGCTGCATCCCATAAGCTTTGGTATATTGTGCTGTCATTTTCATTAGTTTAAAGGTAGTTACTGATTTCTTTTCAGATTTCCTCCTTGACCCACTATTTTTCTAATATTGTGCTGCTTAACTTCCATATTGTTTTGCCTACTCTGGTTCTCTGGCCCTTATAGATTTCCAGCTTCATTCCATTGTAGTCAGAGAAATTACTTTGTATGATTTCAATCTTTCTGAATTAATTGAGACTTTCTCTGTTGCCTAGCATGTGGTCTATCTTGGAGAATGATCCATGTGCACTTGAGAAGAATGTATATCCTGCTGTATTTGGGTGTAGTGTTCTATATATGTCTATTAGGTCCAGATCCTCTAATATATTATTCAAAGTCTTTGTTTCTTTATTGATTCTCTGTCAAGATGTTCTGTCTAATGATGATAATGGTGTATTAAAATCCCTCCTACAATTGATGTATTTTGAGGTGCCTTGATTAGGTGCATAAATGTTTATGATTGTTCTTTCTTCTTGAAAGATTACCCTTGTCTCTCATAACAGTTTTGCATTTAAAGTCTACTTTGTTTGATATTAGTACTCCTGCCTTGCTTGGTTTTTGTTTACTTCTAAGATTGTTTTTCAGCCATTCACTTTCAACCTTGGATCCCTGGTTCTAAGGTGGGTTTCTTGTAGACAGCATATAGGTGGGTCATACTTCCTTATCCATTCTGCCAATCTGTGTCTCTTGACTGGTGAATTTAATCCATTAATATTCAGTGTTATTATTGTCAATTATTTACATTAGCCATATTTTCTTTTGGTTTATGTATGTCATATGTTGTTTTTATTTCTTTGTAGTTGTTCATACACTCTCCTCTAACTCTCTCTCTCCTGTTTTTTCCTTTCAACTTGCAGAACTCCCTTTAGTATTTCTTAAAGGGCAGGTTTCTTATTAACATACTCTCTTAGTTTCTATTTGTCTGTGAATAATTTGAACTCTCCATCACTTTTGAATGCCAGCTTTGCCAGATAGAGAATTCTTGGCTTGACAATTTTTTCTTTTAGTACCTTGACTATGTCATACCATTGCCTTCTTGCCTCCATGGTTTCAGATGAGAAATCAACACTTAATCTTATTGAGTTTCCCTTGTATGTGATGGTTCTCTTTTCTCTTGCTACCTTCAGAATTTGTCTTTGTGTTGAACACTGGATAATTTGACAAGCATATGTCCTAGAGTAGGCCTGTTGGAATTTATACTGTTTGGGGTGCACTGTGCTTCCTGGACATGTACATCCATCTCCCTGAATAAAGTTGGGAAGTATTCCACCATTATTTTCTCCAAAACCCCTCTTGTCCCCTTTCCTTCTCTCCTTCTGGGATGCCTATAATGCATACATTTGTGCATTTTGTGTTGTCATTCAATTCCCTAAGACCCTCCTGGATTTTTTTTCTATATTTATGTCTATCAGTTCTACTATCTGATTTCAGATGTACTGTCTTCCACAGAACTAAGTCTTTCCTCTGCCTGTTCAAATCTGCTGTTATTTGCTGAGAGTGTATTTTTGATTCCTTGGATTGTGCGGTTCATCGCTATGAAATCTTTTATCTTTTTATGTATGTTTACAATTTCTTCAGTATGCTCTCCTAGTGTTTTCTTAATATCCTTAATCTCTTCCTTTACTTCATTAAGTTGGTCCATGATATTTGTTTGGAGAGCTTTGTTTAGTTTTTTGATGTTCTGATTCTCTTCCTGGTTTTCAGTTTGTTCATTAGACTGGGCCATGTCTTCCTGTTTCTTAGTATGGTTTGTAATTTTTTGTTACTGTCTGGTCATCTTTTTATCTTGATGGGTTTGTTCAATTGATTAGCTTCTTCCTCTAGTCCAGGTTTTATTTAGTTGCTGTTTTTTTGTGTGTGTTAAGTTCTCTCTTTGACACTTTGTTTTTCTTATCTATTTCCTTGCTGTTGTTTAAGTTCCCTTGAAGGAATAAAATTAGGGCCAGGGAAAGCAAAAGAGGTAAGCAAATAAAAAGAATAATAGTAATATTGATAATTAAGTTTAGCAGAAGAACCATATAAAACCCAGGAAAAGTGAATATTTAACTCATGTAAGCAATAGAGTTATAGGAATAAATAAGTGGAGTACATATAAGGAAATGGGAACTCAAATATGGAGAAGTATACAGTATGAATTAAAAGGCCAGAGTGATGAGGACAGAGTGAAAGAGAAGAGAAAGGACAAAAAAAAAAAAAAAAAGAATTAATAAAATATAGAGAACAGAATAGAAGAGTTAGAAATAAAAGCCAGTAAAATTGGGGGTTAAACAAAGAGAGGTGGAATGTAAGAGCAGGATAGAGAGATGTAAGAAGGAAAAAGAGATAGCATTGGTAGCCAAAGTCTGTACACACAGAAGAGAGGAAATCAAGAAAAAGGGAACACAGCAAATAAGAAACAAGCTGGCAGCACCTAATTATAAAAAATAATAATAATAAAAGGGGGGGGATACAGAGGAAAGAAAGACAAGAAAACAAAAATCCCCCAGACAAACCCACAAGTAGGGTGTTAATCAAACACTAAGGAAAAACAGTCTTTCCTCCTAAGCTCCTGTGGAGAATTTCAGGCTGCTAGTATTTATCAATCGTTTGCCTGCAGCTTTCTCACTGCAGATTTTGCAGTGGATTTTAGCGAGTAAACTAAGTTAAATTATAAAACAAAAGTCACCTTTTTTTTTTTAAGGGAAAATAAAAGACCCAAGGGAAGCTAATACAAGAATAATGTCTATGTTTTCCCTTTCCTAAAGTATCAGCTAGATATTTAATATCCCAGTAGGTCATTACTCTAGTAGGAGTCAGGAGATGAACGAGAGACCTTGTATATTCAAGGCAGCAACTCCTTCACTGAGCTAAACTTTCTTGTTGGGATGACTCAATCTTCAGAAAGCTATCTGAGTTCCTTTCCATCAGGCAGGATTGAGTATTTGCAGTTGGATAAACTGCTGATTAGGAATTTGTCCTTCCACCTTTTTATTCTAACTGCTTTCTTTCCCAGGGCAGCAGGGCTAGCAGCAGCCTGTGTGAGAGTTTTCTTTTGAAATTCAAATGGGACCCTGGTAACTTAACTCACTGCAGAAAAATAAATGGCTCTCTATTACTTCAAGAACACCCACTCCTTGCAGGGAACCGTAAATATGCTCTTGGAAGCATATTAAGCACTTCCTACTATCCCCCTCCCTTAGGGGAGTTGCACAGGACTGATTCTACCTTCTCCCATGCCAATTTTCCCTCTCCCAAGGCAGTTAGGTAAATTAGGCTGCCTCAGCAGATGCACCTCTCCCCTCTTCCTGGTTTCTCCTCGAGCCAACTGGTATGCTCCTCAAAACTCAAAAAAGGGGGTCCAGACAATCAGACCCATACATGGGAGATCCTTCTCCTGCCTTCACTAGAACCCTTCCACTCTCAGGGTATGTCTCCACAAGCTGGGTGACAGGCAGGAGTCAGGGATCACTGCAGCTTCCTGCCCTGAGTGCGGGACTCAGCTGTCCCACAGCTCCAGCCTCAAGCCCCAGAAACTTATGGTTTTCCTTGAGCAATCAATCTTTTTGCAGCACTCTCTCCAGATTGATGCCCTGAAGCTTCCCACTTCATGGGTTCCTAAAACAGCTCACTCAGGCAGGATTTTGCCCCCACTCAGCTGCTCTCTGCAAGAGAAATGATGTGGGTGCACTTAATCCAATGCCATCCTGCTCTCTCCTCTGATTACCTATCTGATTAACTTTTCAAAGACATTGAATGAAAGGGTTCAAATAAGGCTACATTTGACAGAATTTATATAGATATCGAAGTTCTTAAAGTTGTTTTATTATACAATTAGGGTCAAATTCTTTATATAAAATTTTGATTCAAAATGGATTTACTCAATACTTTTAGGAATAAATGCTGTATTATACAGGAAGACCAAACTATAGCTATATGATGATCTTCCTAACTCTGTTCCTATAGCATCATCAATCAAATTTCCCAACTGAAGGTTTAGTCTAAGCTCAGGTTCTGGAGACAATCTTGTGCCTGGTCTGGGAAAATTAATAGGCAGATAGTCTGGGAGTCCCTATTTTAAGTGAGTCTTTGAACAGATCTTACTCTGATTTAATAACCTTTATTTATTAATTAGAATCCTAATATACCAAATCCTACCTTGTATCCCACTTTACCCTAGTCCTATGCCTTAACCCTGCTTTCACAATTGACCTAGTTTTCCTATTCCTTGAGTTTATGACTCTACCTTCCCTGGAACTCAAATCCTCCATCTAGAGTCATGCTATCTACGACTGATCCTCTCAGACAACTCACCCGTCTCTGTATCAGCTGCCTACAGGTGTCAACCTATGTGCATATGGCTTCCTGGGGGATCCCCTCCAATTCCACACTGGTAACTGGATCTTACTGCTGAATCTCAGCTTCTCTTGACTTGTTCTGACCATTTGAAGAATGTTCTCTTATTCCCAAAATTATACAGATCACAATTTCCTGTATTTATTCTAGGATAATTGTTTTCAAACATTTTCCTCCAGGATTTTGCAGAGATATTTCAAAAGGTCTGTGATTATTTTAGTAAAATTTTATTAAAAAGTATTTTTGATTGTTTTCAGTCAACCCAAAATTGTTAATCCTATGTCAATAGAGCATGGGTTTTGAAGCCAACCTGCTGGGGTTTCAGTCACAGCTCTACATTACCTGTTCGAGTGACATTTAAAAAGTTGATTAGCTTCACAATGTTTCAGTTTCCAAAGCTGTGAAATTATTATAATACTCATTGTGGGGTATAATGGGATTATCTATGTGAAATACTCATCACAGTGCTTGAAACATTGTGTGGCAAATATTATTGGTTGCTCATCTAATAACTTTTCTTATTTCCTTGTTGAAAGCGCCTAATTTTGTTCCAGCAGCAATATATTCAGTTTCAGGGACTAAGTCAGGATTTGGTTAAGCTAAGAATATGATCTCATTCCCTTTCTCCAAAGAAGGATCTACGGTTGTGTAGCAGTTTGATATTGTTTATGAATTCAAAAAAAGATATTATGTTTGTTAATAGGTCTGTTCCTCTAGGCATCATACCCTTTGACTATATTAAATTCAAAAGTTTTTTATTTACTTGATTAAATCAAGATTAAGGTTTTGATTTGACCACGTCAGTAGGGTGTAACTCAGGTTAAGTCCCTGCCCCCTTGGTGGCCTATATAAATGGACACTCGCTCAAGAAGTCACAAAGAAGTAGATACATGGGAAGAGCTCCATAGATGCCAGAGAAGAGAACTTTGTCATGACAAAGAAGAAGACACAGAAGAGGAAAGAACTTGGTCATTTTGGTCCTGCCATATGACAGAACGGAGAAGTCTCAAACAGCTAAAGTCCTGGGGAAAGGTGAGCCATTTGTCTGGTAGTTTGCAATTAAAGAGACCAGAGCCTTGAGCAGCTGAGAAGGTTCAGAAAGAAATAAGCCCTGTAGCCTAGAGCTGAGATTGGAAGAAGCTAGGCCCACAGAGCCTTAGGAGGAAGAGGAAGGCTGAACCCTCACAGAGATTGGCAGCCATCTTGACAACATGTGACAACAGACTTGGGTGAGGCAGTAACCTTGGGTTGGATTCTTTAGGGCCTTGTAACTGTAAGCTTTTGCCCCAAATAAATACTCTTTGTAAAAGCCAACAGATTTCTAGAACTTTGCATCACTACCCCTTTTTGGCTAACTAATACAGGTTGAGAGTGAGGACAATCAACATAAGGAGAAGTCTTCTTTTGAGAAGTTTTTGAGAAAGATATTTCTCCCTAATAACATCCAACAAGGAAAATCCCCATATTTTTCCTCTGACCACTCCATTTCTGCTTGGGACAGCTTGTCATTTGGAGCTGCAGTAGCCATTTTGAAATCATGAGGTGACAAGATGGAGAATAAAAGTCAGTGTTCTGAAGATGGTAGAATAGAAGGAAGGAAAAAGCCTGCTAAAATTATGTATTGTTGAGTCACCAAACTAACTTAAGATAGTCAAATTGTGGATTTAAAATTTTTTTGAATTGTTATAGCTTATAGCAGAGGTTGGCAAATTAAGGCCTGTGGTCCAGATATAGTCCAATGACCATTTTTGTAATTAAGCTTTATGGGGCATAGCCATGCTTCTTTGTCTACTGTGTGGTCCATAAAACCTAAACCATGTACTACCTGGCCGTTTACAGAAAGAGTTTGCTAAATCCTAACTTAAACAACTGTTAATTTTCCTTTGAGTTGATATTGCAAGGATCCTAATGGATACATGGAAAGCTTTCAATAAATACTAGCTATTATTAGTATTTCAGTAAATGACCAATAAAATGGAGTTTCCTTTTTTTTTTTTTCTTCAGCCTTTTATATAAATCTTCCATCCCTTATTTGAGGAGTATCCTTTGATGGCAAGGAAATAGATTATAAAACAAATAATCCTATTCTCAGTTTGCAAATATTCATCTGTGAGAATTAGGGCTTTTATTTACACCATGAAATGAGACAAAAACCAGAAAACCAGAAATATATGTAAAACTAATATTGGGCTCTACGTGTCATATGTGACTCAGATTTCCAAATGGTTGTTCATCAAAATAGTTTTATTTTTTCATTTATTAATTTTATAAGGAAATTCTATACAAATTAACTTTTAAACATGTTTTAAGATATCTATTTTGCGTAGTAAAATTTCATTTGAAAAAAGTTATTTTCCTTAAAACAAAGCTGGGTCATTGAAAACTGTGGATGTAGGAAACATTTTACTAAATAGAAATGAGGTGCTCATTCTTAAGATCACTGGTTAGTTGTGGAGCTTTTCCCTCTATGTTAGACTGATTGAGGTGGTTTACAAGGTACTTGAGAGAAGGGCATCTATCATTCTGGCTGCCTGCTTTTATAATACTAAAAGGCGTTTGTAAAAGGGAGTGTCGATGGTTCAAGTTAGCTCTGTCACTAACTAGCTGTGAGATCTTTGTTAAGTCCCTTAAGGTCTTTAAATCTTGGCTTCCTTATGGCATTCCCTTAGCAGGTGGTGTGATGATCAGAAGATACTGATCTCTTGATAAGCTCTTATTTATCATCTTATTTCAATAGATTTGACACTATGTTATGAGGTATTAAATCTGTGGAGATTCAGATGCTTATTATGTTAGACTGAAGATAGTGGAGTCCAATTGACTTTGTTAGTATTAGTCTCAAATAATAGTATACTCTAACCTAGGTATTCTACAGGACTCTTGGCTGCAGATGATAAAAAACAAAAAACAGACATTCGAATTTATTTTAGGGGGAAAAGTTCAATGGCAGACAAACTGAAAAGCCTAGGGTGTGGATCTGGAGGAACTCCCTGGTATAGCTAGATGCTTGTATTAAATTGTGCTTTTGGAATCTCTCTCCTTCTCCCTTTCCCTTCCCATCCCTCTTCTTTCTGCCATTTTTTTCTCCCTTCTTCACTCTACCATCTCTTTCCATTTTTCACTTGGCTATCCTCTGTGGTAACTTTAATTTAAAATAAGTTTTCTTCCTATGGTGACATGTTCAGCAATTCGTATGAAAGTCCCAGGCCTCATCCTCATTCAATTTCAGTGAACAAGGGGATTTAGTCTCCTTGACCCAACTGAGAGCACATGTCCAATCCTCAGAGCTTGTTGTTAGCTCATCGAAATCATAAACACTGAGGGTGGGGTAAGATCTGGCCTTCCAAAAGGAAATGATAGCTCTGCTACCAGAAACTGGGATGCCAGGAAGATATCCATTATTGCTACTTCCTAGGTGCATGACTTAGACAAGTTTCGAGCCTTTTTGAACCTTAGCTTTGTTACTTCCTAGAGATAGGAAAACTTACTTCAGACTTTTGGGTTAATGATTAAATGGTTAAAGTATTAAAAATCTTTTCAGTAGTAGCTGGTATAGATTAGATATCCTTGGTACATCTAATTCTTTTCTTCTTTTTAAAGTAGAACAGGGATAAAATTTTTGAGGAAGCCAAGTGTAAAATAAGAAATTTCTAGCACAATCGCACTTTCCTCTTAATCTCATGGTTTTGTTTTTTTGTGTGTGACATTTTGCATGCTGTCTGCTCTCTGTGTCCATTTCGCTGTACGTTCTTCTGACTCTGTATTTATTTATTTTCCCCTCTACCCTTGTAGCTTGCTTGCTGTTTGCTCTCTGTGTTCATTTGCTGCAGGCTCTTCTGTGTTCTTGCTTGTCTCCCTTCTTTCTGTTGTGTCACCTTTGCTGAGTCAGCTCTCTGCTGCATCTGAGGGCAGGGTGGTGCTCTGCAGTGTGCCAGTGTGCCTTCACAAGGAGGCCCTGGACGCGAACCAAGGGCGTCCCATATGGTAGACAGGAGCTCATCTGATTGAGCCACAGCTGCTTTCAAATCTCATGCTTTTTGAAAAGAATATCTTGAACATCTGTATACTTCCTTGGGTCTGGGCTACCTCAAGCTGCAAGCAGATATATCCTGGGGACAAAAGGGATAACTTTAAGTGCTAGGTTTTATTATGAGTTAGCAAGAGCATTCCAAGGGGCTTGTCGTACTTAGGAAGCTCCATGGTGGAAGTGCCTGACCTTAACTGCCTGTGTCAACAATGTCATCAGAGGCAGAAGTACCTCAATGACCTAAATATTTGTCACCTCCCTGAGAATATAAGCTGTCCTGGGCACGGGAGTCAAAAGGATGATGGAACAATCAATCGATATGTTGATTGGTAGTTTGCTGCTTTTCCGTTTTGTCCTGTTAATGTGAGGAAAGAAAGCTGTAGTAATATTGACACAGCCTGAGAAGTAAGCGGCAGTTGAATGTGTTGTTTGTCGGAATGAAGCCATAGTTATGCAGCTTTAGATGTACTAAAAGCAATTAGTCGTAACTGATCTTGACTATTAAAGCATTGCATGGAAGGCAGGTTGTGAGGTATCCTTTTAGTTTCTGATTGATTTTTGCTGCAGGTTGTTTTTTGTAATTTTTCTAATAACAAACACTGTGGGGCAATAGCCTTCCTCCTAGCAAGTATTGTGATCCTCGGTTTCTTGGTCCTGACATAATCCATTAGTGGCTGCTTAAAAGCCTGGGTGAAAACACAGAACTGGTCAAGTCCCATTACAATGACAATCTTTATTTAACAAAACAAGTCCCAAGCCTCTTTCTGAGGCATTCTTGATTCAGGTGGAATGGAATAAAACATTTTGTTACCAAAAAGTATTTGGAGATTCTCTTTAAAATTCTCTTAAGAAATTATGAAGGATTTCATTGTTTATGCAACCCTTTTAAAACAATACTACTGTGTCTACTGCTTGGCACTGAGGTTGTAGCAGTGGACAAAACAAAATCCCTCTCTCAGTCATCCCATTTGAGCTGATGGTGAAAGACTGTGAAAATTAAACCAGGGAATATATACTATTCCAGGTGAGAGTGAATGCTATAACGAAAAATAAAGCAGGGTAAATGATTGGATGGGAAGGGAGGCACTATTTTAAATAGAATGGTCAGGGAAGTCCTCTGTTAAAGTGATATGTGAACAGAGACAGAAATCAAGAGAAAGAGCGAGGCATGGGACTATCAAGGACAGAGTGTCTTGGGCAGAGGAGATTGTGCTCAGTATATTAGAAAAAAAGCAAAGAGGCCAGTGTGACTGGAGTTGAAAGGGTGAAGGGCAGAGATGAGATCAGAGAAACAACTGGGGCCAGTTATAGAAGGTCAGAGAGGGTTGCTCAGAAGGCTGACCATCTTCTGGGAATGATAGATTACTAAACCCACAATCAAGGTATAGTGT
Source organism: Dasypus novemcinctus (assembly GCF_030445035.2). Classification (NCBI taxonomy): domain Eukaryota; kingdom Metazoa; phylum Chordata; class Mammalia; order Cingulata; family Dasypodidae; genus Dasypus; species Dasypus novemcinctus. The sequence continues at coordinate 67,816,843 of NC_080680.1, forward strand.
GATACATGCTAAGGAGGTTGTGCATTGTGTTGTGGACAGGACTGGCTACATAATTTGTAAGGCCCTGTGCAAAATGAAAGTGTGAGGCATCTTGTTCAAAAGTCAAGGTGGAGACAAAGAGTTAAAACAAGCTAGATGCCCATTTGATTGCAGTGCCCTGTGCAAATGCTCACAACTCACGTACCCTGGTTGTGGAAATATAAGAGAAATAAATATCTCTCCAACAAATTCTTCTTCAGAGGTAAAACACCTGGTCAGAAGTTGTATTGTCTTATAGAAAGTGCATTCCTGTGTTTGGATTTGAAGTTCCTATTAAAGTCTCAGCCACCTCGTTTTCTATCAGTGAGACCTTGGGCAAGTTACATAACTCAGATGTTCTCGGTTGCCTCCCCTATAAAACAGGGATAATAGACCCTGTCTCATAAGGTTTGGTTTGGGTGACAATTTAGCCAAATAATTGTGAAGATGTTTGATAAACTATGGCATTCCATAAAAGGATTATCATTAGTAATGTATTTAAATTGCTTTTCCTTTATGTTCTGTTTTGACATTTCCTCCTTCCTCTAATTCCTGAACAAGGAAAGCTTTTTGTGAACTAATGGTGATAATTTACTCCGGAAATAAAAATTATTCACCTCTTTTTCATGCAGGAAATCAGCCTCATTATGTGATACATTTTATTATGGGCAAGAAGCCCAGGCGTCAGATTGAATGTTATGCTTTGTCCCATGACATAACTGAGATTGTATATCAATGGTCTTTATTCCTCTGCAGCAATTATTTGGTAAAATGAACCAATTCTAAGTGAGCCTGTGGTCTTGGCCTCCTCCCTCTGGCTTCTTTCCCCGCTAGGCAGTCATTTTTCCACCTCCCTTGCCCAGCTCTCTCCCCAAAGAGCAGCTGTATTTGTGTGGCTCACCCTGAGCGGGCAGGCAACTGGCTGCCATGAAAGCCGCTCTGCGGCCTGGCCAGTGGGGAGCCATGAAGAGCCATCTGCTCGCCTCTGCTGCAGAAATTGAGAGTGTCACCTCTGCAGCAAGTCCTGTTTACAGGAGGATAATAGAGTTATTCCTTCATAGTGTGTTATTTGCCAAAGAAAGGGGCATAGCTTCAAGAAGCAAATAAATAATAAGTAGGGAGATGTAACCAATGTAGATAAGCTTGAATAATTTGCTATATGGAAATAGTTTTCCTGTAATAAAGTGCGAAAGGACAGCAGGCACATTGGCGATATACCTGCTATTAAATACAATTTCAAACAGTATGGCCTCCTACATGCAAAAATAAATAAGAATACCTGATTTGTTAGAATGGAACTTTAAAAAATATATTTATTTTAAAGGTGGTTTTATTTGTTTCAGACCTCAAAATTTCCCTGTTAAGCAGGCTTACATTTGGGTCTTCACTCTTTTACTTATAAGCTTGGTTATACAGGTGAGATAAAACCACCCAGATTGTTTATTCATCTGTAAAACAGGCATTGTAGTATGTATTTCATGGTTATGTTGGAAAATTTGGAAATTATCTTATGTTCCTTCATAGGAGGTATTTGAATATAGTAGGGGATCAATAATTATTAGCTGGGAAGCGGACTTGGCCCAGTGGTTAGGGCGTCCGTCTACCACATGGGAGGTCCGTGGTTCAAACCCTGGGCCTCCTTGACCCATGTGGAGCTGGCCCATGTGCAGTGCCCTGCCACGCAGGGATGTCCCCACGTAGGGGAGCCCCGCGCACAAGGAGTGGGCCCCATAAGGAGAGCCGCCCAGCGCAAAAGAAAGTGCAGTCTGCCCAGGAATGGTGCCGCACACACGGAGAGCTGACACAAGATGATGCAACAAAAAGAAGCACAGATTCCCATGCCACTGACAACAGAGGCAGACAAATAAGAACACGCAGCCAATAGACACAGAGAACAGACAACTGAGGTGGGGGGGAAGGGGAGAGAAATAAATAAAATAAATAAATCTTAAAAAAAATTATTAGCAATTACAATTAGCTATTATGATTGATTTTCAAAATTTAGAGTACAAGAAACTCGCCACAAGAAATACAGAATCTAACTAACTAGGCAGTTTTGATGGTGTTGACAATTTGGCTCAAGTTAGCTCTTACTTTTAAATGGTTCAACACACATTTATTAAGTGCTGATCATAGGATTAAATACTGATAGTGTTTGGCAGTGAAGGTACAAAGAAGAACTATGGATTCAAAGCTTGGGGGAAAGGTCAAGACATGCAGCTACTGAGCCACTAACTCATTTTTAGTTGGATGCCACCCCATTCCTCTATAAAATCTTCTTTACGTTCTCTTTGAAGAAAATGTTGATATTTTAGTTAGTCCTATTCCTTGACCAAAGCTTCACTGAAAGGCATTGCATTACTTGAGTAGCAATCAAAATCCCTTGATATGATTTTCTTTTTGGTGCTGCGTCTCTCCAGGTTGAATGTTCATTTTTAAAAAATCACATGTTTTTCTCTAAATGTCAGATATCTCTTGTTGTTTTATACTATTTCTAAATGAGAGCACAAAAGTATTGAACCTAGTCTGTTTCTATTCAAACAGAAGACTCACAGCAGATGTGAGTAAAAATGAGGAAAGACAAAGAGATGAGAATTTAAAATGTCATGAAATGAGGAGGGAATAAAAGGAGTAACTTGGTGAGGAGAAAATGATGCAAAAACTGGAGAAATATATAAGGAAAAAGGGTAGACAAAGCAATTTATGTGAAGAGAAAAGCAAGGGAAAAGGGAGTTTGTGACAGAATACATTGTTATGTCATAGGAACTTTGTCTCACTTTGGTTTTCAAAGGGGTTTTTGTGCTGGAAAAGATAGTTCCAATCAGTGGCATTTGTCTTTCACTTATGTCTTTTAGAGTATTTGAGAACCCTGGTCACTGATCTATAAATCTATAGAATCAGAGAGAAAACTTTATAAAATTCTTGCTACTTTTTTAGCCCTGCTGCTTGATCTCATTTCAACATGACATCAGCAGCAGATGCCACTAACTGAGCACCGCCATTCACAGAACAGTTTCCTCCTCCAGTGGGGCAGGATTAAAATTTTCATTTAGTTAAATGAGAACACCAGGGATCACTGCCGCTACAGTCAATGGATTGTGAGATTGTTCTACCGATAAAATAACTTTCAAGTTCTGGCTATAAACTGTGGGCTCTCATCCTGGAAACTCTAACCACTCACTAATATCTAACTAATAAACACAATGGGAGGATTCAAGATAATTTATCTCAGCGGAGAGATGTGCTCCAATTTCTCACCTCATTTCCTAAGGTGATATTGGGAGATTTTTCATTTTGAGGCACAGAATCCACATTGAACAGCAACATTCTGTATCTTGAACACAGTAGAGTTATATTTGGTATGTAATTTGTTCCATCTTTAATTTTCTAAAGAACAAGATATTAGAATATTTTTCTGGTAAGTTTTCAAGGGAGTTATCTTGCTTTCTAGCATTGTGTGGCTTTTATCTTTTTATAAGCCTAGTGTGGCTCTGAAGAGAAATCTCTAGTGATTCAAAGAACAGGGATTCTCTCAGAATGAGTCTATCAATAAAATGACTGCAAAATAAGTTTCCTTTCAGAGTTTTGAAATGACAGCAACATTCCATTTTTCATGAACATGTCTGACTAGTTGAAAACAAAATTAAAAAATGATTTTTATGTGCCTTCAAGATATTTTTGTAGAAACGATTTTTTATTTTTATTAATATAAAACAGAGTTAGAATACCAATAATGTTTGATCTTCCATCATTATTTATGAGTGTTTTCCTCTGGAAAATTTATATGATAAAGAGCAAATATGCCCCTTTCTCCACTCCCACCTGCCAAATATCTATTTTCCTTGATATTAATCTGACCATAAACACAGCTATGAGACATACTAAATCTTATTTCTCAGCACCAAAGACACAACACAGAAAGTAATCAAGAGAGTCTCAAATCATACTTTGCTTTGATAGACCTAGAAGGAATATTAGAATTAAATCCACAAGTCTATAATAGTTCTTTGGAATGTCTTAAAAGAATCATTTCGTGTTTTAAAAAAATTATGAATGAAAAAAATATGATTGAATTAAAGTCCTAAGCCAATGAAACTTTTAGAACTAAAATTATTATTATAGCATTATTATCGATTTGAGTCATAGTCATAGTAATAATTAAAACTGTTTCTATAATCTTAGAAAATCAAATTATTTTTGAAAAATTTTGTAAGGGCTTTTAGTCAAGTATTTTAATTGTCTGTTGAATAAAATAAATTATTAAAACTGAAAAAAATTGTTTCTTAGGAAAATATCAGATTTTGTGCGATAATTTCTAAAGTATGAGTGTCATATTTTAATGACCTGATTAAACCAAAGTCTCTTGTAGATGAACAAAGACCTCTGGCCTCTTTGAGTGTTCTAAAGTGACTCCAAATTTAAACTTTCCTCCAAATTCAATCTCTGCATGGATTGTATGGCAGTGGTTACAACTTGGACTACTTGAATCTTTGTCTTTTCCTTGTCCGCTTGACTTTAGCTGACACTCCCATGAGGTCAGGGAAGTCCGGGAAATAGTGATGAATTAGGGAAGAATTGTGTGCAGATTTCTTATATGGAATGCATAAAATGGATCCAAAAGTTAGTGGACAGTATTCATTTAAAATCAATTCAATTACCAAAAAAAAAAAACGGGCTAATTTGAGAGGGTCAGAGCCTTAGCAAGTGTGACTCATTTGTTTGGATTTGCTGGTCATGAAGCATTTTCCCTAGTTTGACCAGATGCCGTCATGTGTTTCTCACAGGCTGCTCTGCTATGGAATTAATTGTACCCTTGTAGAAATGCTAAGGCTCTTGGCTGGGACAGATGATTGCCTCTCTATGAGGTCTCTTTATTGGTAGCTGTCTTTCTTTTTTTCCTCAGAATTACTGGGGATTGAACCGAGGACTTTGTACCTGAGAAGCAGGTGCTCAACCACTGAGCTAAATCTGCTCCCCAAGGAGAGATGAATTTTTTGTTTGTTTTGTTTTTAGGAGGTACTGGGGATTGAACCCAGGACTTAGTACATGGGAAGCAGGGGCTTAACCTCTGGAGCTACATCCGTTCCCCATGACTTGTTCTTCTTAACTCATGAGTTTTGGAGCATTGCTCTGACATTTGATTCCCAGATGCCTGTCTCCTTGACTGGGTACTTACTTCTTTATTATTATTGCTTATATGTTTTCATCCATCACCTTATCTTAATCTCTGACACAGATGCATCCTGACTTCTGGTTTGGTTTCATCATACTTTCTTCTTCTCTCCACATACAGCTTACTTAGCTCTTGAATACCTGGGTTCTACATTAACTAATAACTTCCAGGCACTTGCCAGGATTTATTCCATTCTCGTCTTTCCCCAGCTCTAGCCTGAAATTTGGTTAATCAGTTCCTGGTCACCACTCATCTCTGCGATAGATCTTGCCTTTCACAGTCTCAGAAAAAAAATTTACCAAAACCTACAGAAAGGGCTTCTGAGTTTCATAACAACACTGCTTGCTTCCTCCCTGAGAAACCCTGAGCAAACATTTCTTTTCCTGCAAGTTGGTCCATGTCTGATTGTCAATACAATGATATTTATTATAAAAAATTGGAATCATGAAAAGGGAAAATGTTTGGGTTTGGTGCCAATCTTTGATTCTCTTTGCTAATTAATATAACTTTCATTTAGATATGGTTGGTGGGAGTTGCTCTAGGTCCGAAGAAGCATTTATAAATCTCCAAAAAATTTTGTTTTGTAATTGTGTGCAGTAATATTGCTATGCAACCACAGGTCTCAACCAAAAACTCTAGCTTTCAAGGAAAGCTTCATAGTTGAGTTATGAGACAGCTGGAGAGCAGCAAGATAGATATGGATCCATAAGCCCTGCAGGAAAAACAACTTTAATCAGGGCCTGACACGTTGGATGATTGTAACAAAGTCCCTTGGTATCTGTAAGCCTTGGATCAAACGGGACCAATTGACTATTGACAAGCATTACATTAGTGCAAAACTGGATGAAAAGCTGGCTATTGCCCTGCACAGATTCCAATCACAAGAGAGAAGGTTCTTGTAACAGAAAAGGACTTGGCTTGTTTTTGGGAAAATATATATGCCTTGGCCCGGGTGATACTTGTGGTGGACTGAAATTCCTCTAGGCTCAGACTTCAGCTGAAGCAGGGACATTCAGTGTTGCCTTTCCAAGTCTTTCTAGGTGACAGGCCTCTTTGACTCCTCAAATTGATTCCATGGTTCTGAGTACCAGCAGCTAATGTTGACAGCCTGACCCTGCAGCAGGGAGTGTGGTCTCTCCCTGAGAGCCCCTCAAATGGATTTTACGAGGGAGTGGTGCAGACTACACTTCTTGGTGCAGTGAAGCATGCTTATAGCACTTTTCACAGATCATAAATTAATTTGAAATGAACCTCTCCCCTCCCACAAAACATAACACCAGAGAAGAATTGTCATCAAGTTTTTTTCTGTAGCATAGAGCCTGAGGGGGGAAAAGTCATTTTCTCCCGCATTTGTTGACTGGACACGTGAGTAGTGCCAAATGCTAGGCTGTCCATAAATGTGTGGCATGTGTATCCAATTCAAAATAATTTTCAGTTGGGAGTAGATTCTCCACACCTTCAGCCCTGAACCTGAAACAGTAGAAAGAGCTGTGCATATTCCTTTCTGAAGATGGATATTATGTAAAGCTCAAAACTGATGTGTCATGGACTTCAAATGTCCTGTCTTCACTTTGTCTGTGTTGCAAATAAAAGCGATTATCCTTGATTGTTATTCTGGAAAAGATAAGAAGGAGCAAGTAGGACACGCAGTTCTATTTTACGGTTATGTGTGGGCATTTGGTAAACAACAAAATAATGCTATAGCTTCTTTAGTAATGCTGCAAGGTGGGAAGCATGAAACCAATTTTATTTATATGAACTTAAAATTTGGAGAACTTCTTAAACGTGTGCCTAGCACCTGCTCCCTCATACACGATGATAATTCAACTCAATTGATTACATTAAACTCGGTTGGTATCATTATTTTCTTATTTTCTTCTGCCTCAATATATATTCGGAGCCATAGAAAACCATATACAATTAATTGTGCTATGATTGAAAGTGATTGTGGGTAAAAGAGAATAAAAAATATCGAAGCAAAAGAGAAGGGAGAAAGAAAACCAAAAAGGAAATCCTCTTTGTATGGAAGGACCTAGGAAAGTCAACATAATCTCTTCAATGGTGTTCTCTCTTGCTGGGATCTTCTCTTGATCTTTAGACCTACTCCTCTAATTGCTGAGAGACCACTCTTTTAGCATGTTCCAGGTAACTCAAAGGTAACATATCCCAAACTGAACTATTCATTTTTCCTCCAAATTATGTTCATCCTCCCATAGTCCCCGCTTTAGGAAGCTGCTGGCTTGTACCCTCACCTAACAGCTATAATGCTTTTTTGAGTGTGAGACCATCTACAAAATCCTCTTGTTTTATAGCCAAGTCCACTGCTTTAGCTGTTCTTGTCTGGATTACTGGCTGAAAGGGCTCTCTGACTCCACTCCGCCCACCCCCACCAGCTTTAATTTAACTTTCACCCTGCAGCCATAGCTTTTTAAATGCAAATGTGATTACATCACTGCCCTGATTAAAATTTTTTTGACTGTCTTCATTACCCACAGGATAAATTAAGCACCCAAAGTTCTTTATGATCAAGCTGTGCCTGCTCCTATAATCTTATTTTCTATTGCTATCCTCTGGGGTCCCTTTGCTATATGAAGTGCAGTTCTGTGGTGCTGTTTCATACTTCCATGACTTTACATATACTATTTTCATTGCTGGGAACACCTTTCTGGATTTTGTACCTGGTTGGAGTTTGTACATACACATGTAGTGAAACAGTGTTTCCTCAACTGGGAAGCCTCTATGACTTCTTAGCTTGAGTTATGTATTCCTCCTCTAATCCTCTAAGAATCAAGTATATATTTCTACCATTATATTCATCCCATGTTCATTTAATTGCTAGTTTCTCTATCCCCCCACCCAACTTATTCTAAACTCCTTAGGATCAACAACAATGCATTTTTGTGTCCACAGTGTGCAGTACAGTCCTTGGCATATGATGGATGCTCAATGTAATACATTGAATGAACAACTGGAGGTAATTATTGTATAAAAGCACAACTTGAGTAGGCTGATGAATCAGGAGGTTCCAGTCTGAAGAGATGATCTCTATGGATTCTGGAGATTTAGCAATATATAGAATTCAAAACTGAAAGAGGTTTTGATCTTTTGTTTTGTTTTTGTTTTTTCTTGACAATTTGACCTTAATTAGATTTGATTTGTGCCTTTGGGGCATACTGATCCTGAGGAAACCAACAGCGAATGGAAGTTACTGTAAAGATATACAGAAGAAGTGATATTCATGAAAAACTAAAGAGCAATTTGATTTTATTCTTTTAGGCTCTGATATATTGACACACTTAAAATTCCTCCTTCTCTCTCTAGCCTCTTCCAAAAGGATGTAAAATATATGTGTGCATATGTATATATGTGTATATGTATTTTAATGTGTCTATGCTAATATATATGTATGTATACATCTATAAGTATATATGAATACATATTTTTAACTTTTTAATACAGAAAGATACTTTTTGCTGGATAGTTATACATTGATGTTGGTCAAAAGAAAATTTGGTCTGGGAAGGGACAAGGGAAATCAAATAATGGCAAAGCCAGAATATATATTTTGAAATCTAGGGAGAGGAAGGTGCAGCGGCAGCGCATTTGGGGACCTTGGAACTTCATTTCCTCCACCTGCAGAGGGGAGAACTACAGATCAATGGGCCAAAGGAGCCAGACATGAGTTATACACTGCGTTCCCATGAACTCAACTGCAGCGATACCATAGACAGAGCTCAGACTGAATTCTGTAAATGAGGGAAAACATTGAAAAAACTACTCAGGGTGCACATAAAGAGCACTTTTTTTTAGTTTTTAGTATCAAACTAATTATGAGCATAAAAATTATCAAAATATTTCTTATTTATCCTCGTCCTTATATTCTGCAGCTCTTGCAGCACTGAGAATTGGCAGTCAACTTGTCAGATACTTTGTGTTTCCCTGTAAACCCAACCTCTTGTCCTAAATTGGAGAACATGCATCTAGGAAAAAAAAAAAATGTACCCAGTGCCTTCTGAGTTGGGAGATTTGTGAAAAACTGACTGACTGTGCTGGGAATTTGAAGGCAAATATGACTAAATAAAATAATGTGTATGTTATCATTTGTAGGATGTATTTTAGTTTGTAATGTAAAAGTAAGTTGATGTATTAAGATTGCTTTCAGGATATGGCTGAAAAACAATTTCTGTGCTCCAGGAAGGAAAAACAGCCAATTCCTATGTTCTAAACACTAGTCTGGGCACTTTAACTTTATTCCCAACAGGCCTCTGCTATGGGTTGTATCATCCTGATTTTACCACAGAAGAAGTAGGGCTGCACAGCTAGTGAGTGGTAGACCTGGGCTCACCTTGGGTCTGGCTGACTCCGAATCCTGTTCACATGCTTTTCTCCCCACTGCCTTCCTTGCCATCACATCATAGCTGGCAGTAGGGGAGTCAAACCTGGCAGGGAAGCATGAAAAGCTTGGAGTTTTCAGCCTGCTAGGCAAGCGACTGTGCTGTAGAGGTAAGTCGCTGTGAGCTCTGTCATTTATTTCTGTCTACTTTAAATCTCTTATCTGTAGGGTGAAAGTCATTTACAAAACTCTCAGAAAAATACTTTGTGATTACCAGCACTAGGTGAGCAATGGCTTGCCTGTTTTCTACAGATAGCTGCAAAAGATGTCTTTTAGGAAGAATTATCTGCTTTCTTCCACTTAGATTCATATACACACACACACCAACAAAATATGTTTTGGAAATCCCACAATCCTAGGTGTGAGCAGATACTTTCTATTCCAGGTGCATTGAGTCAGATGAAAAAAAAAAGGTAAAATGAATTTTAAATTAAAAAAAAACTAAAAAAAAAGCAACCCTCCAAACCTACTCTTGGTAACAAATTTGTATTCTATGGTAATTCATGTTAAGTCCAGGAAACCTAAGGTGTGAGTAATTCTACAGGTATGAAATATCAGGTGTTCTCTACCAAAGTGCCAGATATTTTTTTGGATTCTTGAGAAAACAATGAGAAAAGAACTATTAACTCTTTCTAACTAAAAATTAAATATACTTGAGGCCCTCACTGTAGGGTCTACTTGGGTGGTATTTTTATTTGTGAAAAGAGAAAGAGGATGTTAGAATTGGCATTTCCCTTTGCTTGATGAGAACTTCACTGTTATTGTCTTCTGCATTTTCTCCATGCATATTTCAGCTATGGGAGTAATACTTAAATTGTACAGTTGACCTTCTAAATGCAAACTCCTTCTGCATGTCTAGAAAATTTAATGTCGCATGAAAAATGTGATGCATCATGAAGCCCTAAACACCTTAGAGGCCTTTGCTCCAATACACCTTGTTGAAAAAACAGACCTTGAGAGTTTTGCTGCTTCTTCTTGGTGAACCTTGGGAGCCTTCAGGCTTGGAGCCCAGACCTTGCTGCAGCTGCTATTCTTATGCTCTTCTTGCTTGAGTTTCTAGAGTCAGGGGAATTCCTCAGGGGTGACATTTTGCATCCTAGGTAGAGTCAGTTTTTGTATATTCTCACAGAAAAGAATGAACATAACCCTTAAATGGTAGAGTATCTGTTTTTCTGAGTCTTTTTATATTCAGACCCTGCTGACTCTATTTGAGAGGTCTCTTCCTAGGTACATCGGCCTCGCTGGAAAAAGGCTTTAATAAGCCAGCCATGGTGGGGAGACTGCTTTGCTCCACGTCGCTTTGCTGTTAAACATTAAGTGTAATTCTGATGTGTCAACAGAGTCACCTCACTCAGAATCATTTTAATTCCTCTTACTGTCAAAACATAGTGTCACTACTGACAGGAATTGGCATTAAAAATATATGTGAAATCACCTGGAGAACAGCTCTTTCTACTGATAGCAGGTCTCTAAAAGCAGTCTCTGTCAAAGATTCAATTTGAACTCTTTTTGGCTTTGAATTTTACAGAGCAGGATTTTTTTTCTTTCTTTTTTTTGAGAAACCTGACCAGCTTTGCATCATTCAAGCCTATCAGTGAAGGAAAAAAGCATTTCCTTTTTATCTGACCCTATGGGAGATATTGTACATTCCCAGAGTGTGCCCTGAAATGGATGCACAAGATGACACATAAGTGGATGACATCACTGAAGGCTCGTGATTAAATAGTTCCCTGGGACTCACAAAATGCGTTAAAAGGAAAAGAATGGAAAGAAGGAGGGTGATGATTAGAACTTCCTTATACACTGCACCTGGGTGAATATCCTTACTGCTGTAGAGAGATTTTAATTTGGAGGGAATATGAATGCGTAAAATGGAAGACTGTAAATAGAAAAACCTTGGATTTTAGCTTTGGAGGTACATGAACTTGCAAATATGCATTTATTTTATACAAATAGCACATATTATATATGCTTAATAATATATTAAATGTGTAATATCTAAGTATATTTTATTTATAATACATATATACAAATATATGGGTAATATATAGAAGATATGCAGTATATAATATCTAAGCATGTTCACTGTATGTCCTATGATAGAATGTTCTAGATCTCTGAGCAATTAGAAAAACCAGGAATCTTTTCTTTTTTGTCAAGTGCTATATTCTTTGCTAATTTGCTTACAGATTACCTAAGTGGTTTTCATAATGATATTGTAATATTTAAAAAGGTGAAGTGATCCTTAACAAATAATCCCAAGCATTACTTAACAGATAATTCATTTAACACTGAAGACCCATCATATGTCTTTCTTTCTCTCTAATCTTTGTTGTATGTTATTTTCTTGCTTTGCAAAATCTTTGGAGGATAAATGACCTGTTGAACTGAAAAGAGAACATCCTTGCATTTCAATCTTTGAAATCAATAGATTCTACTAGCAGGAATGGAGAGGTTTCTTTGTTGTTTGAAACAAAAGAACTGGTCCTTCTTTTCCTATTTTGCTGATGTCAGTGGGTGTAACCTGTGTATTTGCATGCACGTGCACAAGTGTGTGTGTTTGGCAGCACATCACTCAGCTGACCTTTTTCATAATCAACTACAGTAAGTGGAGTGTGTGTGTATTTGTGTGTACCTGCACTTTTAGTTTGATGGACAGTTTGCTTAAATATATGAGAAAAATTAATCTCTTTGCCCCTGACCTTTGGCACAGGAACCTTGTGTTTCCAGCAGAAACTGTGGTAAATGCCAAGTCCTTTGGGTAGAGGATGTTTGCATTAATGTTTTCTATACTGGAGACTAAACCATAGATTTTCTGTCAGCTGTTCTTTGCACTGCTGATATGGGGTAGGCTGAGCTGTATATAAAATATAGTGCCTGATGCGATCTATTTTGACACCCTGAATATTTTAACCCCAGTAAGTTTTTTAAAGGGGAAAGCTTCCTATACCTTACCATACATATGGTTATCATGTAGCATGGGAAGTAGAAGTCATATAGTTTCATGTAATTGCCAAAGGGTCAATTGCCATGTGAATTATCAGGAGTTGAGTGGTTTTAACATGCCATGAGAGGGAGGTGGATGATTATGTTACATATCAACATTGCGAATAGGGTTAACTCCTGATTTCCTTGGAAATCTAGGGCTGCAAGTCTGTAGCTCAACTCAGGCATGGGGGTGGCTGTGCACATGCTGATCTCTCAGTCTGGAATGCCTCACTACCAAGAAGAGTTGGGATTACAAGGAATTCCCAACAGGACAAGACAGGTATAGAGGAAAGATACTGCCAGAGGAGATGGAAAGTTGATCTGTCTAGCATGAGAATTTAGCAGTTTAGAAGTCATCCTTGACTCCTCTGTCTCTACTTAACATCCTTCAAAGAGACATAAGTCCCATTGATTCTAACAACTTAAATATCACGGGGATAGATCCCTTTCACCCTGTGTGCATTTTTACTACCTTAAATTCCCCTCACTTCTTGCCTAGACTATGTGCACAACTTCCAGTTTGGAGTCTCTCCAATCCATTGTTCAGTGTGATTTTTATAAAATTTATGACATACCTCTGAACCTACTGTTGTTCTCAGATGCACAGTGCCCTCACATGCCTCTCCTGTCTTTTTACATACCACTCTCTGCATTTATTACAATTGTGCCTTCATGCCATCCTTCAAATTCCGAGATATATATCACTTCCTCCCAGGAAGCCTTCACTGGCCTGATTTAAGTGTCCTTCTTTGGGCTCCCATGGCACCAAGCACTTGTTTGGGTTTTAATTTTTTCCTCGATTATTAGTTGTCCCTTGACAATTGTCTCCATATCCCCTGCCTTCCAGAATGTAAGCTCCTTGAGGTCAGCAACCATTATATTTTGTTTTGTATTCCAGAGCCTGGCACATAGTAGGTGCTAAATAAGTTTATTGAACAAAATAAGCAGACATGGCTTTTAGAGAGTGGAACAAGATATGACTGGTGGTAGTCCTGGGAGATGGTCAATAAAAAATAATGTCTATTTAGGAAGTGGTTGGTCACTTATTTACTCTAATACACCCCTCTAACCTCTTTCACCCCTTGTCCATACCAATCCTGACATGATCACTCCAAATAATCTTGGCATAAAGTACTTGATTCATTTGTAATCTTTGGTGTTGGAAGAGGGAAGCCTTTCTTCCTTTCTCCCCTGGTTTCCATGAGGTGAGATTTCATCTAATTATTTCTGGATTCTTGCCTTATCTCTTATACTTCCCCTTAGGTAGGAAGAGTGACTAATTGGGGCACTTGAGAGTGCATGCAGAGTTCAGCCCCTTCCCCTCCTCTTTCTCTTAAAACATAGTTACAAACAGGGCATGTATTCTGATCTGCTACTTCATGCTTGAAGTTTTACAGGGCAGCCCCTCAAAATAGGGAAGCACGTGGCAGTCCAATGATGCCTATGATTGGGTGGATAACATGGTCTAATTCTGAGTTTCAATAATAGGAATCCTAACTTCTGAAAATGTATAAACCACATTCTCCAATATTAGATTTTACAGTTAAAAGGGTGTTATGTTGCTATTCCAACTGCCTTACACTTTTTGTCCTAGTCTATATTTGATTGAGAACTCAAGTGGGGGAGAACAGTACATTTATTGGGTTATCTCATAACTCAACACAGATTTTGAGGGCTAGAAGGAATCTTAGGTCTACTCCAAATTATTGGTCTTTGAAATTTTCACCTCTGCTTATAACCAGTGGGTCATTTAGAGCTACTAAGGCAGCCATTGTTAGCAAAATTAATTAGACTCATGGATGAACAGTGATCATTCTGGGATGTGGGTTGTGGGAAGATATAAATGCAAGACTGAAGCAGGTAAGTCACAGCAAAATATTAACAAAGCTAGTAGTAGCAGTGAGTAGTTGGGCACAGAAACAAGGAATGAGAATGTATGTGTGTATGGGAAGGGTACGATGAAAACAAACATGGAGATAAGATAGGTTGTAGAGATCAGTAACTCAAGCAAGACTCTTAGCAATGAAAGTTTGAAAATCCAGGAAAGTGATGGCTGACCTTCTTCACCTCCCTGTCAGCTGGCCAGGGTAGGTCCAATAACCCAGAGAGTAGGAGTTGCAAGTCTGCTGAGGTTCAGGGCCTGGTTGTCACACAGCAGTCCAGAGTTTCAGGTCTCCTGAGTACACACCAACCCCAGTGCCCACCACGGGTCTAGTAAAAGTGACAGAAGAGGCATGCGTAGAAAGGTCACATCTGAGTCCAACTCCATCACACTCAGGAACACAAACTCCAAAGTAGGGCCAACTGACATGGCACTGAACTCCAGAGCCCTCTGCCATGACCATAGAACCTGTGGGTCTCTGTAACCCTCAGGAGAATCAGTACATGGGGTTGTATGTGCTTTGGCTGTCTCTGGGACCCTGCTGAGGCGTGTGTAAGCGTGACCCCTCTGATGACCTCCTGACTCTTTTTTGGAGACTCATAGCCATATAAATTCATTTGTCCTTTCCACCACACCAGGTAGCCAAGAGTGCCTACACCTGCAAGCAGGAGAATTACATCCATCATCCACGTGGAATCTAAGCCCCCTCTCGATATAGAGGTGGAATGGACATATCCTTCCCAGGGTCCACAGGATGGAGGAATAGAGTATGGATTAAAGTAGACTTACTGATACTCTACTATGGAACTATTGTGATTAGTAATGGAAGAAATTGTAGCATTGATGTGGAGAAAGTGGCCACAGTAGCTGCTGAGGGTAGGGAGAAGGAAGAAGAGATATGATGTGGGGGGCATTTTCAGGACTTGGAGTTGTCCTGGGTGGTACTGCAGGGACAGATGCTGGACATTGTATGTCTTCCCATGGTCCACTGGGTGGACTGGGGGAGAGTGTAAACTACAATGTAAACCATTATCCATGTGGTGTAGCAGTGCTCCAAATGTAGTCACCAAATGCAGTGAATGTACCACGATGATGAAAGAGGTTGTTGATGTGGGAGGAGTGGGGTGAGGAGGGTGGTGGGTATATGGGGACCTCTTATATTTTTTGAATGTAACATGTAAAAAAATAAAGAGAGAAAAAAAATCCAGGAAAGGATTTTGGACAAAAGCCTGTACTAACATCAAGAAGCATAGAACTTTAGGACTGGAAGATATCTTACATGTCTTTAAGTCTAACCACATATTCAGGTTTTAAATCACACCCTAGAAATCATCAACCCATAATATCAACTCCATGTATTATCAACTGATGCTTATATATTTCCAGATACAGTGCTCTCCCTCTGTATTAAAGTCCATTCTATCTTTGGGCATCTCCAACTGTTCTGCTTTGAGATGAAATGTATTTCTTTTGTTTAATCTCTGACTATGATATCTGTGTGTTTTGATGTAACGAAGTCATGGAATTTTATAGTTGAAAGGGACATAAAATGATCTTTTCTACTGCTATAATAGGTAGAAGGATAAACATTCTCCTAAACCTAGGTGGCATGGTTTTATTGACCCTTTGCAGGAGTGGCCTTAAAAGGGAATTGGCTCTGTTAGCTGTCTCCTGTTGTAAAATATGGCTCCATATTAACTAGGCTAAGAACTTTGTCTATGGAAGACATTCTCTAATTTACTTCATCAATATTAAATAACAAACCCAGTCCTTCTATCACTTGGTATTACCTTTTGAGTCCACCCATCCTGGCAGGTGCAGTGGTTAGCATTCTATTTAGCATGAGCTGTTCTCCTGGCCATCTGGGGGGCATTCCTGTAGCCACAGAAGGTGATGATTATACTTATGGGGAATTATTTCTAGACCAAAAAATGTCCCTCTATCTCCTGGTCTGCAGTGGACACTCTTGGGATTCTGTCAAGCACTTATTCAAATGCTTGGCTTCAACAGTGCAAAGGTGAGAAAAATTCTTACAAAAACATCTTCCTGATACTATTTGCTATAAAGGAGAAGTGAGTTGGCTTTCCATTCTAGAGGGAGTCCTAATTAAGTGACTCAATCTTTTTAATAGGAAGGATGTCGACTACACTACCTTCTTATTTTGCAAAACATGTAGATAATGTTCATCCACCCACTCCCTTTAAATACATTTGCCTTATCCACTCAAACTGTAACAGATTGAATGCAAAATTCAAGTCATATTATAACCCCATTCTCTGAAGTTCCTCCCAACTATCTTCATGACATAATTTCTGACAAACTTCTGCTTACTCGCAGCCTTTCTTATTACTGATCCTTCTTTGGATTGCTTTAGACTTCATTCCTTTCCTATCCCCTTCTGGATAAGTCTCTGCTTAGCTCATGCTTCTGAGATAATTCTGGTTTTTGAGTTCTGGCTCTCTGCATTTGAATCACTACTACTAAGGCATGTGCCCACTTGCTGCCCTTGTCAGAGAGAATAATTCAACAGATAAGGCCACAATTTCTTATACAATGCCATCGCCATTAGCTTGGGAATTCTTTGTTTCTTACCAAATCCCTCTTGAAAGAAGTTATATGTAGAGATGTTGTTTAAGGATTATACTGTTATCTACTACTATTATGTTCTATATTCTTCACACATCCGGTTTAGCACTAACCGTATTATATGCTAAAAATCTGATCATATATCTGCTTCCCCAGTAAGATATGAGCACTTGGCAGTGTGGTACATAATAGGTAGTTGATATATTATGCAAAACTAAATGGAAAGGAATTTCATTTTATACTTCTTTGACTTTTATTTATTTCCATTTTGTTTCTTAAAGTTTCTTTACAACTCCAGTGTGCTTTACTGATGCTAAATGGAATCAAAGTGTAGGATTTTTTCTCTTTTTTCATTCTTATTCTAGAGCATAAAAATGGGAGAAACACATCCTTGAATGTCCATTTCCTAGTTGTAATATTCCTGGTGAGAGAACCCAAAGAGGAATATGAATCACAAGCAAATGGAGACAATACTCTTCTGGCTTTTAAAGAGAGAGACTTAATCTCTATCCATAATGTTATAGAGGCATTCTTCTGTGTTAAGAATTTGGAAAGAAGGGGTCAGTAATTCAACTGGACAGTGAGAACTCTTTTAGAAAATTTATGACTTTATATTCTTTAGAGGAACCAATTTATTGCATTGTTGTGACATTTTATCTGTTCTTACATTTACATGATTAGCACCTCTGGTGATGGTTGAAAATAAACGTAGACTAAGAGGATTCAGCAGAACAAGGATGTCCTCCAATTTTCCTGGATATTAATCGCTCTCAAATTTATAAAAGTAAACTTTCTCCTGGTTTGATTTTATATCCCCAACTCCATTCTAAGCTATTGTTAGAGATGAAAATTAAGATATCAATGAAAAAAATACACTCTGATTTATCACTTCTGACAGAGGAGGACTTTTCCCCAGGCAAATGGCTGCCTCTGTGTTCCTTTCTTTAGAGGAAACAGCAGGTGAGGGTGACTATTTCTCAGCTAGTGGCAGCTTCCAAGAGAAGAATTATATTCAGGGAAAACTTTGAGCTTAAAGCACATCAGAAGAGAGGCAGCACATCAAATCAAGATATTCAAATAAATTCAGTACCCAGTCTTTAAATGTTAAATCCTGATGTTTCAAGGATGAAGTTTTAATACTCCACACTCCTTATATACCGATGAAATAAAACTTCCAAACAAGGATTCACTTAAAGATGGTACCTCCTTTAGGAAAATCCAAGGACAGGCATATAATGCTCATTATAAGCCAAGCACCCAATAGACTTTGTATATGTGCTACCCTTTTATTCCTCA
The DNA here is from genome assembly GCF_030445035.2 of Dasypus novemcinctus. Lineage (NCBI taxonomy): Eukaryota > Metazoa > Chordata > Mammalia > Cingulata > Dasypodidae > Dasypus > Dasypus novemcinctus. The sequence continues at coordinate 67,835,179 of NC_080680.1, forward strand.
CAAGTCTTTGATGTAGGTATTATTATATCTATTTTGTAGAGAAGGAAAATGAAGCTGAGAGATTCAGTGCCTTGCCCAAGGAGTTATAGAATGTAAGTATTAAGAGTCATGAATGGAATGCAGATTTCCCTAAACCAGAACTTTTCTGGAACTTTTTCTGTTTTTTTATAACCCAAGAGAGTTCCATGCCCCATACCTACTTTACTTTCCCTACTTATTTTATGAAACACAGCTCTGGTATTTCAACCAGACAAGAAGATTGTTCCTGTTTTGTGTTTTGTTTATTTTGTAATCAGTAAGTGAATAGGTTTTCTTTTTCATTTTCAATATTGAAAAATATTTTTATCCAAATCATTAAATCTATGATGCTATTGATTGAAAGATACACCATTGGATTATGTTCTACCAAGAAAAAATGTTATCAATTAAACTATGACATAATGCCTTAAAGATAGTCCTGCATGACCCATGAATTAGTCATATGGGCCCCTTATAGTCTTTCATCAGTTCCAAGGGATTTAACAATTTCGTTTGTGTTCAATTTCCCTGCTTAGCGTATGATAGACAATCTCTTTCATATGCGTCTTAACAAAACCTAACAACTTCATTTACTTCTGGGTATGTAATTTTCTTTGATTCTGTAAAACACATGGTTGTAGTTTTGTAAATAAATGTAGGGTTTGCTTCATTAAAATAAAATTTATTTCCAACAGTTTTATTTCTGTATATAATTTTTGTACATGCACTGATTCTGCTTCAGTGCCGAATTATAGGCAATATTTTAGTAGGCATTTTAAATGGCAGTTAAGTTAAACACTTGTAGCACCAAAAGTACTCCAAACTCAGTATAAGTAACAACAATGTGAATATTTATAATCAAGGTAATGATAACCACATTAAAACTGCTACCTGGTCCACAGTGATTGTGATATATCACTGACTCTAAGACTCAGCTCTATTGCAGAGATATTAAAATATGACAACTCTATTTCTTAGAATAAATGACATAAAGAAATATCAAATATGCTTAAAAAATTTTTTTTGTTAGAGAAGTTGTGGGTTTATGGAACAATCGTGCATAAAATACAGGGTTCCCAAATACTATCCTATTATTAACACCTTGCATTGGCGTAGAACTTTAATCACAATTATGAACATGCTTTTTGATAGACTCTGTTTTCCATCTCTCTGATTCTGACCAGGTCCCAGTTCATCCACCCTTGGGGCACCCTTTACCCCTACCCCTTCAGCCCATAGAGAAATAAATTCTGCTCTGCACTGTGGTTTATCCTATGTCAAGTGCTTCCCCTGAATTTAACTGAATTTAAACATTCACCCCAAGGACTATTATAAAAAATTAAAAAAAAAAATTTCTTTTTCTTTTCAGGGAGAAAAAACTTTTCTAACTTAGAGCAGTGTATATTCTCCATTTACATTGCTTGTAATCATATGTACCTTCTTTACTGATAGATAGAGTGAACATAAAGAGATTGAATTCACATTGGTTGATTTAACTCAATACTTACTGCTTTAAAGAACACTATAATTTGTATATAAAAGTATTTTACATTATTAAATATTTTTCTGGGAACATTTTTGTATATAACTCCTGAACAGTTTTTTCCCCTGAGAAAAGTATTCATGTATTAGCTGATTATGACTTTTGTTACAAATTCATTTTCTTTTTTCCTCCATTCTTGATAATGTTTCAACTGTTTGAATTATAATAATAATATTTGCTTCCTGTTCCAATTAAAACAATATTAGTCAAAAGTGAAACTGATATGCTTTTGCTTTCTAATCCCAACACCTGATGTAAGTACTATAAATTACTATTTCTTTGCTAATACAAACAAATGCAAACATATATACACATACTAAAGTGAAAACATCATGGGACACTAATATGGAGCTCCTAATCTTGCTTAATAGTATATTGTGGCTGTCTTAGTTTGCTACAAGGCTGCTGATGCAAAGTACCAGAAATGGGTTGGCTTTTATAATGGGAAATTCATTAACGTAAAGGCTTACATATCCGAGGAGTGAAACGTCCAAATCAAAGCACCATCAGAAATGTTTTCTCACCAAACTCAGCTACTGGTGATCCTATCCTGCCACGTGGCGATCAGGCAAGACCCCAGGTCTGCCGGTCTCTCTCTACTTTCTCCTTGAACTCAGCTGTGGCAGACCAGTGATCTTTCTCTGGGCCTTGGCTCCTTGAGCCTCTTGGTGCTTCTGTCCTTGAGCTCAGCTATGGGTGAACTTGGAGTCCTTTCTCTCACATGACTCCATCAAAATGGTGGGTTCCTTTCTCTGTGTCTACCTTTATATAAGACCCAGCAGGAGGGTGGAGACTCAACCTGAATCACATCTCACTGAGGTTGTCCAATCAAAAGCAATCTAATTAAGTGACCTGAAGTGAATCTAATGCAATCAAACGGTACCACACCCACAGTAATAGATTAGTTTAAGAACATAAACTTTTTTTTGGATTCACCAAATGCAAACTGTCATATGGGCCTATTCTTAAGTTCATGCATAGTGATAGACAGCATTCTTTTAATAGCTTTTTAGTGCTTTTGTTTTCCTTGACTAACTTATTCTTTTTTTTTCCCCTTTAGTAGAGAAGGGTTTACAGAGCAATCATATGAAAAATACAGGATTCCATATACCACTCCACCAACAACAAATTGCATTGGCATGGAACATTTGTTACAACTGAGGTTATCACATTTTCATGACTATTAATTAAAGTCTATGGTTTTTAAATTTAGGATTCATCGTGTAGTGCTGTAGCATGGATTTAAAAAAAAATACTCTGTTACCATATATACAATCTAATATTTACCCTTTTAATCCTATTTAGAGACATATCTCATTATTTTTTTAAAAGATTTATTTTATTTTATTTATTTTTCCCCTCCCCCTGTTCCCCCCATTGTCTGCTCTCTGTGTCCATTTGTTGTGTGTTCTTCTGTGTCTGCTTGTTCTCATTAGGTGACTCTGGGAACTGATCCTGGACCTTCTGGAGTGGGAGAGAGGCAATTACTCTCTTGCACCACCTCAACTCCCTGTTCTGCTATGACTTCTTATTTCCTCTCCTCTGTGTCTCTTGTTGTGTCATCTTGCTGTGCCAGCTCTCCATGTTGGCTGGCACTCTTGCACGGGGTAGCTTTCCCATGCTGGATGACATTCCCATGCAGGGTGGCACTCGTGTGTGGGGCAGCATTCCTGCATGAGCCAGCACTCCCTCACCAGGAGGCCCTGGGCATTGAACCCTGGACCTCCTGTATGGTAGACAGGAGCCCAGTTGGTTGAGCCACATCCATTTCCCTCAGTATTGTTAATTGTATTCACAATGTTGTGTTACTATCACCACCACCCATTACCAACACATTTCCATCATTCTAAATGGGAATCCTATACATTTTAAGCCTTAACTTCCCATTCCCTATCCCCATCCTGTCCTCTGGTAACTTATATTCTAGATTCTGACTCAATGAGTTTGCATATTCTGATAGTTCTAAATCAGTGAGATCACTCAATGTTTGTCCTTTTGTGTCTGGCTTATTTCATTCAACATGAAGTCTTCAACATCCATTCATGTCGTTGCATGTATCAGGACTTCATTTCTTTTTTATGACTGAAAAATATTCCATTGTATATATATATATACCACATGAAAAGATGCTCAACATCACTAGCCATCAGGGAAATGCAAGTCAAAACTAAAATGAGATACCATTTCACACTCATTGGAATGAGGGCTATTAAAAAATACAAAAAATAAGAAGTGTTAGAGAGGATGTGGATAAATAGGAACACTCATTCTTTATTAGTGGCAAAATAAAATGGTTCAGCCACTGTGGAAGACAGTTTAGTGGTTTCAAAAAAGCTAAGTATAGAAATACCATATGACCCAGCCATCCCACTACTTGATGTATACCCAAAATAATTGAAAATAGGGATTCGAACAGATATTTGCTCACTGATGTTCATAGTGGCATTCTTCACAATTGCCAAAATATGGAAGCAACCCCAGTGTCCTTCAACCAATGAATGGGTTAATGTAATGTGGTATATAGATACAATGGAATATTATTCTCATTGTTTAATGTGATATATTCTTTAACAAGTAAGAATGGATATATTTCTAAGAGTTTAATATTTATATGTTGCTACAGTTTGGAGCATATTTCTTTGCCCATATAGCTCTTGAAATCTTATTGCTGTAGTTTTCTCATGCATTTTGAATATACTCCCTATAAATATTGATAACCATATTAGATGCATATATATTCCTAATCCATTGCTATTCTTTAATCTTACTTTGGTTTATTGTCAGTCTTTTCTTTGTGATGGCTTTTTTTGCCTTAAAACTAAAATTAATAATTTCTCTAAAGATTTGATAAAATTAGTTTTGTTACTTAACAATCTGATATACTCTATTTTGATAATATTCACTATTTAAACTCATCTGGATCTAATTCAAAATGTGGCTATCTCATATTTGAACCCTTAGTATTTATTAAAAAATATTCCTTCTCCTCTTATTTTAAGGAATTTCATCTTGTTATTTGTGGCTGTATCCCTTTGAACTAGTTATTCTGTTTCATTTAGCTGTATTTCTCTTCTTGTGGTAGTATTATACTATTGTGATCGTTGTTTTCTTGAAGGGTTTTACTTTCCTTATTGCCTGTTTGTTTGTAATTTTAAAAAATTTTCTACTTATTTATTTGGAAACAATTTTCAAAATTAATTCTTTTTTAAAACAAAACACTACCTTGAATTAATTTATAGATGCAATACCATGCAGATCAATCTAAACTCTGACAACAAAATCTTATTAAAGTACAATGATAGAAATAGAAGTAAATATAACACAATAGCTAAGTTGGGATGTTAAACCCATATGTAATCTAAAAGCATGACTAAAAAGAGGAGGAAAAGGAGTGCAAAAATTTGGGGTACAAAATAGAGTATAGCATATTTGTGTAACTAAGAGCAGTTCAGAGTGACAGAAGCACAGAATTCTGGTGGTGATAGGAAGTGAAATGAGAGAGATAGGGAGGTGTCAGATCATGGAAGTCCTTTTAGCTAAGTTAAAAAGTTTTGACTCTATCCCATAGAAAGCCATTGAAATGTTTTAAGCAAACAAATGATTGATTACATTTGTATTTCAAGATGTTCCTTCTGGTTTTATTGATGGAATGCAGGTAGAAGGCTCTGAGACAAGTTATTATGATCCTACTGAGAAATGATAGTAATTCAGGAAATGACTTTCACATCACAAAGAGATGGAGATTAGAGAATATTTATGTGGTAGAATTGATTGCACTTAATAATTGGAAGAAAAAATAGGAAAAAAATAGTCAAAGATAATCTTAGACCTTTGACTTGGGCCGCCTAATAGTGGAAATGCGATTAAATGAGAAATGCAATGTAAGAGAATAGGCAGGTATTTTGGGGGGGGGGGGGTTAAGATAAATTTATTTTAAGACAGGTGGGATTTTGGGGTTCCATGAATGTTTAAACGTAACAACTGAGTGGGCAGCTATGTACTTGGATTTGAAGCTCAAGGAGAGACCAAACCAGAGGTCTGGATTTGGAGGTCATCAGGCAATGATGGAAATTGAAGCTGTGGGGGTGATTGTGAATTCTAAGGAAATTGTATCAGTTAACTATTCCTTCATAACAAGTCACCCCTCAATGAAGTGGCTTAAGTAATCTTGTGATTTGCTTATGATTCTGCTACCTGGGCTGGGCTCACTTGGGCTGCTTCTTTTGGATTCACATGGTGTTAGCAGGGTTCAGTCATGCACTTGCAGTCAGCTGCTGGGACAACTGGGATTGGAGGATGCCTCAGTTAGGACAGCTGGAATGACTGGGAATTGGCTAGGCCTTTCTCTCTTCACAAGGCCTTTCATTTTCAAGGAGGTTAGCACGGACTTCCTTACAGGGTGTCTCAGGGCAGCAAAAAAGTGAAAGCAGAAGCTATAAAGTCTTTTAGGGCCAGCCTTGCAATTTGCACAGTGTCATTTCCATTTCATTCCATTGGTCCAAACAAGTCATAGGACAAGCCCATATTCAACATGGGGAAAGGGACTAGGGGTGAATTCAGTGATCCATCTGGGGGATATTTTCTAAAAATTAATTACAGATAGTCTGAGAGTGAGAAGAGTCTAGAGCTCTGGAGACCACCACGTTTAAGAGATGTCTGTAGAAAGAGAAGCCCATATATTTGATTGAGGAGTGGCCCGGGAAATAGGAGAAGAAGCAGACAAGGAGAGTATCATAACAATTAAAGAGGATTCCACTTTCCAAAGGAGGAAGTGGTCAGTTCTCAAAGAAGTCCAGAAAATAATCATGAAACATACTTTCATACTTAATAACGAAGAAATTATTGGTGACCTTGAAAGGAAGAGTTTCAGAGGAATGAAAGGAGCTGAAACCAGATTGCAGAGCTTTGAGGGAAGGAATCACGTGGAACAAGAAGGAAAATAGCCAGAATACGGCTTGTTTCTGTGTCAGTCTGTTTTTAAATATGTGAGGAATTTGGGCCCGTCTAAATGCTAAAAGGAAGGTGGTAGTAATCAAGGAAAAGTTGAAGTTACCTGAGAGACTAATGTTACTGAACTGAGTTCCAGTTTTTTAATTAATTGGAAATTGAAGTCCATTTACCTGCAAAGAACAGAATTTGTTTACCATAAGCTATTGATTTATTGCTCTTTTTAGTTTTTTAAAGATAATTTACATTGAGTCAAAAGAAGTCAAGTGCACTAAAATGCATAGATAACATTGCCTTGCTTTTTGAAGTGTCCAATTAAGAATATTTCCCTCTAAAATTAATCCAATTAGAAGTAAAAGTGTTTAAACTAAAAGGAAGTATTTTGAAAGTATATTGTCTTATAAAGGTAAACACTGCATTTAAAATATGCATCCTTGCACTTGACATATTTATTCATTTTCTTCAAAATGTAAATGCTTTAATAAATGTTGCAAATGTAGGGAAATAAATTAACTTTACATCAAAGAACAAACATCTCACAAATGGCAACAAGAGTCCAGTTGTATTTATGATGTCTGATATTGCTTTATGTCTATTAATAATAAAATATTATTCTGCACTCTTTTTCCTCATTGAAAACACTGCTGCCCTTATTCATATATAAATAAAACTGAAGGGGAATCCATATGCCTGTATGCCTCCCAAATGCTTTGTCTAGACTGATTTGTTGAGAAAATTTATACTTTCTAGCCATCCTTTTATATGTATATTTTTTACCCTTGGGTCCTGCGTATTTTAGTGTTTTTGATAAATTAGATCAGACACATATGTTTGATCCAGAGCATTTAAACCCATACTATTGATTCTATCATTTGAAGGTAAAAATGCCTTCAGAAGAATCTTGGAAAACGAGTCTAAATCAAATAATGTGAAGCCCAGGAGAAGTCCCTGGATATGGTTTCCACAGTAACTCTTGGAAGTTCCTTTAAATTTAGATACTTAATTGCTTCATTGATTTAACAATGAAGATGGAACCTACTACGTGCTGAGTAGCTGAGAAACAAAATGAATAAAGCCAAACTATTTCCTGTTCCCAGTCCTCCCTCTTCCTACCCTCCTGCCACCAGAGAACTCACAGTCTATTGGGATTGTTAGGCATGTAAAGAGTTTCAGAAAGATGTGATATGTGCCATAATAAAGGTGGGAAAAGTGTACTTTGAAAGTGCAGATGGAGTAGCTAAATTTGTCTGTTTAGATTGGGAACAGAGAGAAGAGATTTACCTGTAAAAGTAGCAGGGAAAAGGCATTAGAGTTTTTTCGTCATGCTGAAAAAGGTCTACAGGATGGATTGAGGGCTTGGGAGGGTAGGAGGATGGCATGGTTGGGAGGAAGTGAGTACATCCTATTCAGAGGAAATAGCATATGCAAAGGATAAGGAGTGGTGTTAGGACATTGTGGTTTTGGAGTGCTACTTGTGGTTTTCTCTCTAGCATGGGAGAAGCACAGGAAGTGTTGGAGTAGCAAGTTAATATGCTGAAAAAATAGGTAGAGACACAATTTTAACATTTTTATTACATCATAAGGAGTTTGTACTTTACAATGTAGTCAATGGGTAATGTTGAATGACCAGTGATTTATATCACATATTACATGCATTAAAATTAGGAAAATCATAGCAAGATTTATAGGATTTGTAAGGCTTAAAGAGATCATTGTTTCTACCTTTGCCTTGAAAAAAAATCCACAAATAAGGCACTGCAGGTCACAATCTATTTCTTTTATGCAAAAGAGTTTGGGGGATGACCCCTTATAGCTTGTTGGGGCATTGAGCAGTCTTTGTTGCCATGGCATAATTCCACATGCTAAATCTCACAGTTTGTAATTAAACCTCATCCCTCTAGTCCTAAATTCTTGGAGATGAAGATTTCCTTTTAGCAGCTTTTAGTTCACTTGTAAGCAATTTTAAAGTTATCTCTTGGACTTTCCACTTTAGATTAAATAAACCTTTCTTATTTAGTTTTTTTTTTCTCATAGCTTCTGTTACAAAACTTTAAGCCATTTCAGATGCTATTTTCTGGATTTCCCCCCCCCCAGTTTCCTGATATCTTCTTCATATGCAGTAAAACAAAAAGGCAACCACATAATTTAAAAAGATTTTAACTAATGTTCAACCTTGTATAAGGATTATTTCTCAGCCATTACACATTATACTTGTATTAGGTCATACATGTATCATGTTAGGATTTTTAAAAAGCAGTTCGGCAGTGATGGAAGATAAAATTTTTTAATGTTTTGATTGTCATTTTCCCTTTTCTATTTATGCAGTTAAAAAGGTTTTGTTTTTTTTTTTCTAATGTGGTCCTGTTGATTTTTTTCTTGTTTTTGATGGTTGATTTCTCTAATTTACCTAGCAGTATTTAAAATTAAGCAGCAACGTATAATGAAAAGAGAATAGTTTGTAGAGATCATAGTTCAAATCATGTCTCTGTAGGATGTGTTGAGGGAGAGCAAATTAAGAAACTGAAAATGTTGTCCCAGAATAGTAATGGGTCATTCTCAAAATTATGTGTTCTAATTTGGATGGTAGCCTACGTGGTAACTTTGACCTCTGTCAGTTACAAATATGTGCCTTTCTGGCACTCAGCTTCCTCGTTGGTAAAAGGGAACACCAATACCTACCTAATACAATGTTTGGGGGTTTTAGGTATTTAAAAAGTTTAACTTTTTAGCAAAAGGCCTTTTACAAAAACTGTTAATTCCTTTCTTCAAATCATATGGCATCTGTATACTTATATTATCTAAATATCTGGGATAAGAATATATTCATCTAAATACCATGTCCGTGAAGTTCATACTTAGATGTTAGTAGGAAGCTTAATGAGCACCCTTGCTATAGCCACCATCTAGGTTAGTAATGGTGGTGTTTAGTATAGATTTGCATGTATAATGGCTTGTGTTGTCCCTTAGCTTGATCTACAATGAGTAAGAATGACCCTATATTCAGCTGAGCTTCTAGTTTTTAGGTCAAATTCCATTAAAATAGCTTTCACCAAGTGCATTCTGAGTAACAATTTTCCCTGTTGGTAGTTAATGGATATAATGGATGGGAGTATTGTGGTCAAATAAATTGTGGAAATGGGAATTGCTTGAACAATGTCAGAGAGGTCTCTATCTTGCAGGATTTCTCAGTGTCTCAGCATAATCACCTTTGCTATGAATCTGAAAGAGTGTAATATAGAATGTAGCATTTACAAAACACCAATGGAATTTGGATCCCTTTTTCCATGTAGCTCAAGGACTAGAACCAAGTGGAAAACACTTTGTAAAGTACCAAGTTATTGATAGCTTAGTTTAATACAATGTTCCTGTCTTAGCAGAATGGTTGTTCATTTGTTCACCTGCTTGTTTGTTCATTCGTTCGTTTGTTCATTCATTCAATCATTCATCAAACATATACTTGGCCCATATTACTTATTGATTGAGTGCTTTATTTGTTTCTAAATAGCACTTCAAACCAGATTATATAACATACAATTATAGTTTAATATTTGGAAAGCAATTTCAAGTAGAAACTTAAATAAACCTTCTCAGCAACGTATGTTAACTTCTATAAATCAATATTTCATTTTATTAGGTCGTAAGCAGTCAGTATTTTAGCTGTTTAGTGCAGTGGTCTCCAAACTTTTTTTATAGTGCTCTCAGTCAGTAAGAATGTCTCTTCCCACAGCAAATATGCCTATTTACTTATTTATTTATTTTGAAATCAACACAGCATTTTTAATTGAAATATATCACTTATATATAAACAATAAATGTATAATAGCTGTGAACTTACAAAACAAACATATATAACATCAAACAAACCTATATAACATGTCACCCTACCACCAATAACCGCATTGTTTTTAAAACTTTTTAACTAATGATTAAAGAGAATTGTCAAAATATTACTACTAAACAAAGTATTTTCCCCCGAAACAATCCAATTATTATTATCTTTATATCATTTATATATGAACATACATAAACAATTAAGTGTATAGTAAAAGTTGTGAACCTACAAAGCAAATATGTACAACATTACAGAGGGATCCCACACATCAACCCTCCACCAATACCTGCACTGTCATGAGACATCTGTTACAAACTATTAAAGAACGCTGTCAAAATCCTACTACCAATCATAGTTCTTTTCTTACATTTGGTGTGTTTTTCCCCAACCCACCCTATTATTATTTTTTAAATATATTTTTTTATGACAGAAGTTGTAAACTTATAAAACAATCATGCACATATGCAGAATTCCCAAACAACATCCCTCCATCAACACACCACAATGTGGTGTGTCATTTGCTATAGATAGAATAATATCAACTGATTGTTACCATGTCCATAGTGTACATTGGACTCACATTTTCCAAGAATATTATATTATTACTACTAACCACAGTCCATAGGTCACTCTAGCTGTATTTTCCCCACGCTTCTCCACATTTCCAAAATCCTGCAGTAGTGAAATACGTTTGTTCTAGCTAATAAAGGACACTCTTGCATCTGTACCATCCACCACAATTCTCAACCACCTCTTGGTTTACTGTGCTATCCAGTTCCTAGATCATTCTCAAGCATTCTGTCAATTGGCATTTACATAACTAGACTACCATTTTCAGTCACATCCCCATTTATAAACTGTTACTCACTGTGTGTTACCATCCACTCTATATATTTCCACAATTAAGTAAAGCTAATTAAAACTTCTACATATATTAAACATCAGTAGTCCACTCAGTCCTTCTCTTATCTCCTTTAAGAATCTACCATCTACCACCAGGTCTTGAAGATATTTTCCAATAATTTCTTATAGAAGTTTTATGGTTCTTGCTTTTAGTTTTAGTTTTTTGATCCATTTGGAGTTAGTTTTTAGATAAGGTATGAGATGTGGGTCCTCTCTCCTTTCAGCTATGGATGTCCAATTCTTTCAGCACCATTTGGTGAATGTATTGTTCTGTCCGAGTTGTGTGAGTTTGACAGGCTAGTGAAAAATCACTTGACTATACCTGTGAGGGTCTGTTTCTGAACCATTAATTTGGTTCCATTTGTCCACTATAGGTAGGTGTTATGATTTAAAACCTGGAGATGAGGGTTCACTTTTCCTTTTGATGATGTTTCTGGCTATTCAGGACTTCTTATCCTTCCAAATAAATTTGTATATCAATTTGAGTAGAATTGACATCTTTTTTTTTTTTTTAAAGATTTATTTATTTATTTAATTTTCCCCCTCCCCTGGTTGTCTGTTCTTGGTGTCTATTTGCTGCGTCTTGTTTCTTTGTCCACTTCTGTTGTCATCAGTGGCACGGGAAGTGTGGGCGGAGCCATTCCCGGGCAGGCTGCTCTTTCTTTTCACGCTGGGCGACTTTCCTCACGGGCGCACTCCTTGAGCGTGGCCCCACGCGGGGGACACCCTTGTGTGGCACGGCACTCTTTGCCCGCATCAGCACTGCACATGGGCCAGCTCCACACGGGTCAAGGAGGCCCGGGGCTTGAACCACGGACCTCCCATATGGTAGACGGACGCCCTAACCACTGGGCCAAAGTCCGTTTCCCAGAATTGACATCTTAATGATATTTAGTCTTCCAATCCATGAGCATGGAACGTTCTTCCACTTATTTAGGGCATTTTTGGTTTGTTTTAACATTGAGTTGCAGTTTTCTGAATACAAGTGCTTTACATCATTGGTTAAGTTTATTCCTGACTGAGTTTTATCTGTCATATTTTATTTTCACCACTCTTTTGACACTTTTAGTTACTTTTATTGATATATTCTTCATTTCTAGACTCTCTTCCAGGTCCCTCTCTCCTGTCTTTTCTTTTCAGGCTCTAGTATAACCTTTAGTATTTCCTGAAAAGCTAGTCTCTTGCTTAGAAATTCTCTCAGTTTCTGTTTATTGGTGAATATTCTTCTCCTTCCCTGTTTCTGGGAAATGGAGCTCCCAATTCCTGTCATGAGCAGCTCCTGGGGTGGCTTGTGCCACCAGAGTAGGACAATCACCAGTCTCCATGACTTGGCTGGTAATTTCCTGGAGAGGCTGACGTAGGTTCCCGCAGCTTCCTCCCTGCTGGAGTTGGCACTGGGGCCTAGGCTAGACCTGCAATATGATCTGGATGGGAAGAAGCCAGTCCCCACCAGCACTGGGATTTTCAGTCCACCCCCCTTCCCCTTGTGCCAGGCGTGGGGTTAAGATGGTAGCTCCCAGCCTCTTTCTGACCTGGACAAGCATAAACCTTAGCTGTTTTCAGGATCATACTGTAGCCCACTGAATTTCCTCATCATGGCTGAAATTGGTGCCCAACCGTCTCTTCCTCCCCCATTTTGGGGAACTGGAGCTTTCAATTCCAGCTGCGGAACAGCTCCCAAGGTGGCTTGTGCCTCCAGTGGATGATGGGCACCAGCCTCTGTGGCGTGGAGCGCTCTACTTATGAGTCTTCTCTGAAGATGGGCTGTCTCCTCATTCCACTCCTTCAAGGACATTGCAGGGTGCTCTTCTGGTCTCCTGGAGCCCCCAATCAGGTGCTTCAGCTAGCTCCATAGAACTCTGGGAATTTGCTAACTGCCCCGTAGCAGGAGTGGACTCTAGGAGCTCCTTACTCCACCGCCATCTTGCTGGTTTCCTGCTTATTTATTTTTAATTTACATGCATATGTTAATGGTCTATACCTTATGTATTTTAAAGCATGTACAAAACCCAGCAGGTTTTAAAGGATGAGATGAAAGATAAATGGAAATAGAAATTCTGATATGTTCTTCCTGGATCAAATTGCCAACTAGTCAGCTGCATGCTGCATTCTTTGGTAACAATTGTTCTTGGGATAAAGGAGCAAAGGAGACAGATGAAATCATATTGGAGGAACTACTCTTTTTAGTCTATCATATTGTCATCATTTATCAAAGAGTAAATTTAGGTTTGACTCTGTTGTAAGCAGTTAACAAAAAATGATAAAGAAACATTAAAAAATATCTCCACACGCTCACTCTAATTGAAAGGAATGCACAATCACAGAGCAGTATCAATCTAGAAGGTGGGATTCTTAGATCAGTTCTGTTAAGATTAACAGACATTTGTAGAACAACTATTTATGCCATGTGGAGCTTATATGCACCAAAGAGATGCCCAGTTTAACAATGTTTTTGGCACAAAAGGGAAGGCAACCCTGGAAAACTACTTCCAATGTTATTAATACTATATTTCAAATAGGAACTCTTTCTCTGAAAGGATCTTGGATGACGTGTTCTAATAGGGGTAAATTTGTTCAGGGCTTGTTTCCTAGAGCTCTTGTTCATAACCCTTAGTTGAGGCTTATTCTCATGATTTCTAGTTGTTTCTGGATTTTCCTTTCTTCATTAGACCTACTGTAGTATGTAAGTCCTCTGATGTCCCATGCTGTTGCTAGTCGCAGCTATGCTTTTCTTCTCATTACTTGCTCTTTGGTCTCAATAGACCAGCCATTCAGACTTGTTCCCTTGTTAGCTGCTGCCATATAGTTCACTCACTAGTGTCTTCCATTTTATCCTCTGAGACTTTTACTCCTGCATATTAGTCATATAGAAACATTTTGTTTCACCGTGATCTTACATTCTAGTAGATGCCCACCTAAATTTCAATCAAATAAAGTGTTCTTGATTTGAATTACTAGAATGCACATGCGTTTAGAAATTTTTAAAAATGCATTTGATATCTTAGTTTTATCATGTGCTCATATTTGCAGTTTAAGTGATGGGTGTAACCTGTAGAAGGATTTCTTAGGTTTCTAGTTTTGTTTTGTTTTTTTCCTGAAACATTTTACTTCAAATAGAGTTTTAATTGTATTGGCTCTAAGTGAATGTAAACCAAGTTAGTATTGAACCAGCAGATGGAAAAATCCTTATCATTGAACAATGGAACAACTTGAATTCTTTTATTCCCCTTTTGCCATCTGGTATCTGTGCTCATGAAACACTAACCATTCAGAAAAGAGTTGTTTTCTGTATCCAATAGTCAGAAGCTTTCTCTGAAGACTGGAGCTTATCTTTTCAAGAAAAAAGATAAAAAGCTATAAATACAAATGGGGCTCTGAACTAATATTTGGCAGTCACATAAAAGGTTTAAGAAAATGCAGGGTACAAAGTGAGTCTAAGGAGATGCCATTTTCAATTTATTTTCATAATCTAATTTTGCATTGCTTGTAAAGGTTAATCTAAATTGAGCAGAACCAAGCCAGTCCACTGTTTACTTGTTATAGGCTCTGCTACATTATTCTAAATCCAGCAAAATGAACACTGCCCTTGTTCACAACCTAGTTGCTTTCTTTGTCTGAATTGTAGCAGAGATGATTTCTCACCTAGATGATATATACCTCAAATTATCAGTAGTCGAATAATATTTATAATTGTAAAATGATTCTAAGAAAATAGCTAGAAAATGATTTATATTCATTTTGTAAATAGTGACACAATACATTTCACCCCTGCTTAGTCAAATAACCATGCAGATCAACTTTTTCAGGATGCCCAGGAAAATTCCCATTGCCTGCTTGATGGGGCAATGGAAACCAAAGAAAATCAAATAGTTTAAATATTTGTCTAAGGAAAGAGCTATTTAACATGTAAAACATCAGCCCCTAAAAGTAAAGCATTACAATATCTTGTCACAAATGGCGTTTCGATATTCTGGTATTTTCATTATGCAGAAAACTACTTATCTCCCTTTTTCCTGACTTTTTTCTAATATAAACATAAATGATTAATATAGCAGTTCTACTGTTCTTGAGTCCAAATTATTGGTCTAAGTCTGCATCTTTTAGCATGTGGGTTATTTAGCGTCACTTTTCAGATTGAATTCCACTGGGTAGATTTTGAGGACTATTTTTTCTTCCTGTGGTTATGTGTCAATTTGAGGACTAGCTTCCAGTTGAATAGCAAAGCCTTAATTGGTGGTTGGGTGGGCCAATTCCAGAAGTTTTCGCTTTTTGGACAGGTAAGATATTAACTATTTTTTAGATTTAGAAATTGTTCACTTAACAGTGTCTAATTGAAAAGTTTAAGGATTATAAAAAACACTCACTAGTAAAAAGTGTCTTCTTGTAAAAACTTGAACCATTACCCATCTGCTTAATCTAACTCAGATTTACTTAGTTGGTTTTAAGGCAAACCCATTAACTTTCTTTTGTAGCTGGTTATTTCTGGTGTCGAAGAGCTTTCAGGTGTACAGAACAGAGATGCACTCAGTTTAATCAAGCAGAGGACAGAGATGGTGTGCAGCAACTATAGAGGAGGCTTCCCAGGGAAACTGAGCTTCACTCCCTGTGCCTCAGAATAATATATTAGCCATTCAACAGCTGCAGTTATGGCAAATCTGAAAACGAGTCCCTCTGAAACAGTATCCGTTGTGCACTGATTTTGTACCTGCCCATACCTGTTATCTAAATCATCTCTCTTTTGGTTTCTTTGTTCACTGCTGCCAACAATGCTTTGCTCCCTTTTCTCCTTCATGGCTTCTGCCTATTTAGCTCCTACCACTTTGTGGATTCTTCACCTTTCATGATGATCTTTCAAATTTTTTTTTATCTCACTGGCTTCCAACTCTCTCAGCATCTTGCATTCACAATTGCCACAGAGAGAATGTGGCCGATTGACCAAATACCATGCAAGAAAAGAGTTGCCCTGATCTCTCATGCCAGGCCCCTTCAGAGGCCATTGTCTTCATATGCCTTTGAGTCACTTAGAATTAGAACAACAATGGAAAAACAAAAACAAAAACAAAAACCAGCACCAAAAACATTATTTGCTTGGCATTTAACTTATTTAGTTATCAGGAACTCAGACACATGCTCGTCTTAGCTCTAGGAAGCAGGTATTATTCTTATACCTGTTTTAGAGATGTGGGAACAAGGGCTCAGACAGCTTAAATAGTATCAACAGAGTGAGGATTCAAACTTAGATGTGTCTAACGTCAAAATCCATGCCTTAACCAGTATAACAGGGCAGAAGCCCGGTCACAAGGTTATGTTACTCATATCGGAGGAAGCTTGTGGAGGGGTACCTTCAGATGGCCCAAGGACATGGGTGGAGCCTTGAGGCTTTTCACCAACAGGCAGTTCCAGCACACATAATACACTAGCAGCAAGGAGGAAACTAGCATATCTCCCCTATTATACATGATTTCTTGGTAGACTGCAGATGTGAAGCAAAGATCTATATTTCAAACTTAAAGCACATCAAAACATGGTAGAGATGGCACCTGGAATGGATTAGTAGGTCCTGGAGCTTGACCCCAGTCCTGGAAAATACTGGTCTTTAAATTTGAACAAATTACCCAATCTCTCTGGATATTACTTTCTTCATCTTTAAATCCAGTTGATCCTAATTTTAAAGGACAATTCCATGGACTTCACTTTAAAAAAAAAGATTAGATTATTTGACAAAGGGCTTGGCATTTGGTAGGAGTTGAGGAAATTAACTGCTGCTTGTTACATCTTTAAAGAAAGTCTGTATCTGATGACTAAAAAAATTCCTAATTGAAGTATAACATACACATAGAAAAGTGCAGAAATAATAAGTGTTCAGTTGAATTAATTTTCTCAAAATCAACTGACTTGTAAAACTACCTTCCTACCTGAGAAGTAGAACATTACTAGCATCCAAGAAACCCTACTCACTCCCCCTTAGAATCGCTGAATTCCTTCCCTCCCTAGAAGTAATAACTATTTTGACTTCTAATACCATAGGTTCATTTTTGCCTGTCTCTTTAGCTTTATATAAATGGAGTTATACACAATATATTCTTTTGCACTCGGCCTCTTTTGCTAAATTATGTTTGTAAGACTCATTGCTGTCATTGAATGTGGCTGTATTTTGTGTTTTTCATGGATGTAGTATAATTCATTATATGAATGTATCATAATTTATTTATTTTACAGTTGATGGATGTTAGATTTTTATGAATAATGCTGCTATGAATGTTTGTGAATATATCTTTTGGTTAATGTGTACACCTGTTGAGTATATATCTAGGTGTGGAGTTGCTAGGTAACTAGGTTTGATATTGTTAACCTGAGTAGGTAATACCAAGCAGAGATCTAAAATGGTTTTACATTTTTGCCAGTAACATATAACTACTTTTTCTCCTCAGAGTAGCCAACTCTGTGTAATTTCAGTTATTTGAGAATTCTGATGGGTATATAGAAATATGTCTTTATCTTTTCTTGGCTATTAATGAAGTTACGTCCATTTTCATATATTTATTGGACTTACAGATAATCTCTTTGAGAAATTCTTCTTTATAGTCTCTTGCCCAACTTTTCTATTGATTTCTGACTTTCTCTTATTGATTGTTTGGAGTTCTTTATTAATTCTAGATATGGGTCCTTTATTGATTATATTTGTTGCAAATATCTTCCCCCAGGCTTTGGCTTTCCTTTTCATACTCTTCATAGTGTTTCTGGATGAAAAGAAGTTCTTAATATGATATAGTCCAACTTATTACTTTTTTTCTTTGTTTAGTGTTTTTTGTAGTCTGTTTAGGAAATATTTCTTGTTTTAGTTCACCTAGATGATATTCACCGGCATTATCTTCTAGAAACCTTATTGCTTTTACTCTCCAATTTAGAACTACAAATCTCCTGGAATAAATGTTTGGATATGGTATGAGATAGGGGTCAGTTTAAAACATTTTCTGTGCTTTTTTTGACCCTGTATCCTCTTCCCATTTTGTAAAACAAATGAGACTATGGCCTGAGGAAAATGTAGCTCTTTCTTTATACATGCATGGTGTCTGTGACTATCTTTCCTCACAGTACCATATTTCCCCCAACTTGCCCCCATTTCTCTTGAACATATTTGAAATAAATATTCTTAAATAGTCTTTTACTACTCTTGCTACACTCTTAAAGAGACTAGGACCAGAACATTTTAAAACACACTTAAAGAGAAAGAAGCAATTAAAACAGATATTTAGAGTGATTTATTCACAGACATGTTTGATTACTCTTTCTATTCAATGCCCTTTTAACACTCTAGCCTTGTGTGGCTCTCAAACTTGAGCCTTATCTTCAATGACATTCTTCCATTCCACCAGTGAACAATATGAAAGAAGGGAGGTGACTTCTCTGTGTTTATAGTAGAACTTGGCAGGCATTGTGCAACCTTCTCCAGGGTGGTAGACTATGGCTTCTTCAGTGCCTGTTGTTTTCCTTTGTTTTGTGACAAGCTTATCCATGGGTAGTCAAAACATGATCATGACAAAGGACTTTACTTTCCAAACCAAACAGGGACCCTTTCATGTACTCAAATCTTAATTCAATGATAAAAGATTGCATAAGAGAGTGAACAAGGGTGGCTTACACAGAGGCCTTGCACTTATGCTTCTTATGGACTTTATTGACATTTCTGCCATTTGTATGGCCCTGCTATGAAAAATTCAATGCTAACGTTTTTATGTTGCTCTGAGCAGTGACATTTTTAAAAAAATGTAGGTCTTAATTACAAATATCTTTTTTTTCCCCTACATTGCTTTCTACAATTGACTGCAGAAAAGGAAGAACTATCCAAGGGATAAGGTAGGTATGTGTGAGTCTGTCAGAAGCTAGAGCCACCCATGATTTCCATCCCTCTCTAACTCTTTGGAAGAGTACTTTTTCATGTCTCTGTGCATTTGCAGTTTTTGAAGGGCACGGTAATAAAGGTGTACTCCTAAAGAACACAAGGAAAGGTCGATGACTGCTTCTTCACTAGTTTAAAAAAACTTCTGGCTTCTACAGTTACGTGGGTATGTGCATAGATATAATTGTTAAGGCTCACCCTACAACTTAGTCAAGATTTCTGTGCTTTCTTCTAGCATCTGGCCTTTTAAAATGTCAGTAACTTTGTTAATTCCAAACCAATTATTTTTACACTTTTCAAAGGATAAACTCACACTGGTCATATATATATTTATATAGGGATATAATGAAAAAATATACAGACACACAGGCACACACATTTACTCATTACTTGCATTTCCCAAGATGATGCCATTGTGCTCACAACTTGAATTTATGATACACAAGCTTGGTCAGTGTCTAATACTGGTGGGAAAAGGATAAAGAAAGCAGAGACCTTGACCTTAAAGAGATTCTTGGCTGGTAGAATATATATGCCAATCAAAAGTTAAACTGTGGCCTGCAGTATTTTTCACATCGAGCATTCAGAAAAAAAACTGCTTTGGAGCTAAAATTTATAATGAGCATGTTCTGAAAAATTACTCAGTTTCCTCTCAGTATGGCTGTGTTCTGGATGTAATTTTGTAAGAAATAAAGAGAAAACCTCTGCTGTCAAGGTTTTTTACAAGCCAATATGCAACCCTCTCTTACTTTGCACAGATTCAAAATCATGATGTTATTAAGGCAGGTTATTTTATTTTATCTGCCTATGCTTAATATCAGTGGTTTGATTTATCCCTTTTTTTTAAAGACTTATTTTATTTATTTCTCCCCACCCCCTCATTGTTTGCCCTTGCTGTGTCTGTTCATCTTCTTTGTTTCTTTAGGAGGCACCAGGAACTGAACCCAGGACCACTGATGTGGGAGGGAGGCACCTAAATTGCTTAAGCCGCCTCCGTTCCCTGCTTTGTTGTGTGTCTCATTATGTTCTTCCTCCTATGTCTCCTGTTGCATCATCCTGCTGTGTCAGCTTGCTCTGCCTGCCTGTTGTGTCAGCTTGCTGTCTTGCCCATCTTCTTTAGGTGGCACTGGGAAGCTCTGCTCCCTGCTTTGTTGTGTCTCTCATAATGTTTTTCTTCTTGTGTCTATTGTTGCATCATCTTGTTGTGTCAGCTTGCCATGCCTGCCTGTCACACCAGTTTACTGTCTTTTTTAGGAGGAACCAGGAACTGAACCACGGACCTCCCATGTGGTGAGTGGGAGCTCAATTGCTTGAGCCATATCCACTTTCCTGATTTACATAATTCCTTCCTACATAATTTTCTCAGAGTTAAAACACCTGTTGTATTCAAGACTTAAAATATTTTCTATTCTGGTATTAAGGAGTTCCACCCGCTTTTGGGAATTGGGATGGGGAATGCAGTACTCATAGACAATCCCTCCTGTATGAAAAGAATGCAAGGCAAGAAGATCTTTGTTATTGAATTTTGTGTAAGTATGGATGGCTTCCTCAAGCCAGTGAGCTGTATTAAATCTTTGGTGCTATTGCATATCTGATATGGATTTTTAAATGCAGGGATATAAAATAAAATGTATGCATTATTTTTACATAGTGGTTTAATTTTTCTTTTCATTTTTTGAATAAGCAATGATCAAATGGATGGATTAGTCATGTTAATATTTTGTAGGATTTGGAGGTTTCAATATACTCAGAATATGCATGGACAACTATAGAACATCCCTAATCATCACCATTAAGAGTCCCACGGAGGGAGTGGATGTGGCTCAAGTCACTGAGTGCTGCCATCCACATGGGAGGTCCCGGGTTCCATCCTGGTGCCTCCTGAAAAAATAAAAGCCAAACAAGAAGCAAAACAAACAAACAAAAAACCCAACTCCAAGGAGGTGATGTGGTTCGGTGTTTGAGTGCTGGCTTCCCACATATGAAGTCCTGGGTGGTTCAATCCCAAGTCCCTGGTATCTCAAAAAAAAAAAAAAAAAAAAAAAAAAAAAAAGAGACTTATGGATTGCTGTATAAGGTCAAGATGTCAGTTCTTTACAAATTAATTTTTGGGTTTCATGTAATTCTGCTCAAAATTCCAATAAAACTGTCTGATACTTGACGAAATCTATTCAAATTCACCTAGAGAAGGGAAAAAGGGAAGAGCAAAGAAAATATTGATAAAAAGTAGCTGATCAAAGTCCTGCCCTATGAGCTATTAAAAATTATAATAATTGAATTCTTAAAAACTGATTTGTAGGTTAGTCAATGTAATTTATGAAAAGGGATATAAATTTCTAGTAAACATGTAAATGATATAGTATTCAGATGTATCTATCTGCATATCTTGGTGTATTTAGAATATTTAATTAAAAAATGTGCAGAAACCTCATGAAAGAATCTGCAAAATTTTAGTGAGTGATATAAACATGATGAAATTGTGTCCTTAGATGGGAAAAGTCTTTTAATACACTATAAATATCTTTTAGGTAACCTGTAGTATACTTACTCCCTAACATATGAATAAGTGCTCAGTGAACGTTTCTTCAAATGAATAAATATTGAACGAGTTTGTAGTATTTGTGAACAATTGTTGGAAGGTTTATTTCAGTATGAGATGAAGTTTATGTATTAAAAGGTAAAAAGTAATTGTCAGAGTAATTAAGGGAAACGTTGTCTCCATTGCTTGGTAAGAATGTATATGAAGTATACAGAGAAAGATGAATGAGGAAAAACTTGAAAGCTTACCAGATTATAAATTTGTGAAACAGAGAATGAGAAGGGAAAAATGCTATCAGAACATAGTAGATAGTAGAAGAGAATATGTCACTTACATTCAAGCTCTGGATTAGACAGTTTTTATATATCCTATTGTTAGGTAGGTAGGGCAATGGCAGCTAGTAAAAATATAACTATTCTATATCAAGTATTGCATTCGAAGTAATAGTAAATTTAAGGAGAAATGGAGATTTTTAAAGGAGAGAGAAACTTAGTGTGGATTTAATAACTGTTCTCTCTGCTATATAATTTATCAAAAGTCTTTCCAGTTTAATCTTTCATGAGTATGGGAAATCAACTGCAATTTATTACCAGTAATCAGTCAGTGACTTTTTCAGCTATGTTGATCTCTGGTGGGCTTCTGATCACTATGCCTGAATTTGAACTAATGATGCAGAGTGCATTCATTATTTCTTCATTTACTCCTTCAATAAACATTTTTTTAAAGATTTATTTTTATTTATTTCTCTCCCCTTCCCACCCCCCCCCCCCCACCCAGTTGTCAGTTCTCTGTGTCCATTCGCTGTGTGTTCTTCTGTGCCCACTTGTATTCTTGTCAATGGCACTGGGGATCTGTGTCTCTTTTTGTTGCATCATCTTGCTGTATCAGCTCTCCGTGTGTGCGGCACCACTCCTGAGCAGGCTGCACTTTATTCATGTGGGGTGGTTCTCCTTGAGGGATGCACTCCTTGTGCATTGCGCTCCCCTATGTGGGGGACACCCCTGCACGGCAGGGCACTCCTTGTGTGCATCAGCACTCAGCGTGGGCCAGCTCATCACATGGGTCAGGAGGCCCTGGGTTTGAACCCTGGACCTCCCATATGGTAGATGGGTGCTGTAACAGTTGAGCCAAATCCATTTCCCCAATAAACATTTATTGAAATGTCCACTAGCTGCTGATTTAACAGATAAACAAGACCTGGTTTCAGTTTTCTCAAGAAGATGGAATGGGAAGTATTGGGGCATACACTTTGGTATGTCCAGAGAATATGGTCCAAAGACTATGAAGTAGCTGGAGAAGTGGTGTCTAGATCATAAAATGTCTGGTAAACCATCACAAGGAGTTGAGATTTAATCCATTGAGAAGAATGGTACCATTAGAGGGTTTAAGCAAAGTAAGAACATGGTTTTATTTGTGTTTTAGAAAGAACACTTCATCTACACTGCAGAGCAGAGATTGGAATGGGGCAAGAGATAGAGCTGGGAGACATTTTGGGGGCTGTTGCAGTAATTTAGTCAGTAGAGGATACAGGTTTTGCAAGGTCCATAGCTTATAGTGTTTGAGACTCTCTTTAAGAAAAAATACAAAGTTATGAATAAAAAGCTTGACCCAGTTTTGGAAGGGACCTAATGGAAGTTTTATGGTAGCACCATCTCTACTTGCAGAGAAATGATTTTGGTGCCCTGAATTATAGTGGTAATAGTGGGGATGAGGAGAAATAAATGAATGAGTAAGGTTAATATTTGGTGATTGGATCTACAAGATGAGAAGAGAGAACTTTCGAAAATGATGCTTGAGCATCAATTGAATAGATAGAGGGTCTGTTAACTAAGATAAGAAATACAGGATGAGGTGTAAATTTGGTGGTAATGGGATACATTTTGCACCCATGGTATGTTTGAATTGACTGTGAAACATTTGAGTACCAAGCTCTAGAAAGTTGCAATTATGTTGGTTCTACTGTTTGTTCACTTAATTTTGGCAACTTGAATGTTCAAAATCCTGAGAATTAATATAATACCACATCAAATGTGCATCCTAAAAAGGTGTAGATTTAAACTGACACAATAAATAGTTAAATGAAAATGATCATTGCCTTGCAGCACTGCTATTGAGGTCTGAAAACAAATGGTGGATTATATGGGACTCTTCCTGCTTTTCTCACCCTTAATGTGGTGCCTTTCAGGATGAATTTTTTCTGGTCCCTAGCTCTATAATTTTGGGACATGTGCTGCTCAGCTAGCAAGTTACCCAGAAGGCTTTTATTTCTCTGGGGATGATGAATTTTTGGTTGCATGTGTAGGGTTTCTCTAATGTAGGTCAGTGTCTGAGCTCTCTTTGATTGTTAATCTATAGTCTTGAACTGATTATGCAACCCACTGAGGAACTGCTAAATATAATGTTTTAAAGTTCAGTGGCAAATTTTTCCCCTCATTGTCCTTCAATTTGAAAATGGCTGAGCAAATTTTCCCTGCACTTTTCATGAAAGTAAAGAAAAATATTATTTCCAAAGAAGACACAAATCACCCTACTAGGAAAAATTTTAGACAGTTATCAGATAACTTAAAACAAGAGATAATAATAGAGACTATTTTGCAACTTAAAATAGAGGATTTTGTTCTATGAATACTGTAATTACTATTTACGGCAAGAGTATAGGGAAAACTGTGGATGTCATGGAATTCAGTTTCAGAATTATGGAAATTCTGTTTGCATAATTAAAGAGCTAGTTAATAAATTCTCTCCTCTTTTCTAACCTATTCAAGCAGCTTGTGTATGTGCCAATATTTCTTTGCTGGCTATGGTGACGGAGACAACTAACTTTGAATCTTATATTGCTGAATAATACTCATAATAACTGCGTGTAATATATGGTTCATAATTAGTGAATATGCCGAGTTTTTTCAAGAACTGCATTAGATATAGCATAGATACACATTTCTGCTTCATTAAGTGACTTTATAGGCTATATTTTGCTGCTTTTGCATATGCAATTTTTTTCTTGTTTGATAGCGGGATTTCTTTACAGCCTCTTAATGAGAATATCTTTTTTTATCGGAACCTTTTCTGAAGTTTTATTAAGGCTCTTATTGACCTATTTCTAATGATTTTAGAGCTCTAAATGTTCTCTTCCTTATTTAGGTAGCTTTAACTTATGCTTGATTAGTGACTTAGGAAGTAGATTCACAATGTAATTTTAGGAAGGAAATCTTTTCTTACAGGAGAAACAAATTAAAATATAAACTTGCACATCACAGGATACTTATGAATTATGGAAATGGCTCACATTCCCACATCACTTATTAGGTGAAGAGAGGGTGAAAGCCAGGGTTGACACCTCTTAGTTGCGTTTTGATTTTAGTTGCATTTCTGTAGGAAAATTTCTCTTTAATAAATACTGAGGACTCAGATAAATAAGTTTATTGGTGGGTCTGTGAAATGGTTGCAGCCATTTTATATAGCCCATGGAATGAGAGTGGAAGTGATGTATGCCACTTCAAGTAGTCCAAAAAACCTTCCAAGAGTGCTTCTCCATCAGACAGATTTGGTTACTGTTTGTCTTTCTAAATGTATTTCTTCCTCCCTGCTGTTCTCCAAGTTTCTTAAAAATGCCTAGCATCTTATCACCTTCAGTCCTTCACAAATGTTATTCCATTTGTCTAAAACAGCTCATATCCATCTTTTGTATATCAGCTTTAGGGGTGATTCTTTGGTAGAGAGTTTCCCTGACCTCCACCTAGGGACTTTATATTACTAGGCAGTTTTGGCACCTCTTGCAGGGCAGTTATTAGAATTTAAATATGTATTTGTGTTATTATTATCTTTTTATATTTTATCGTCTTCAGGAATTTAAGCTCCACAAAATCTGGAATAACATTTATTATTTATTATGTATCTCCAATACCTGCCATAATACTTGACACATACTGGGTGCTCAATAAATACTTGTTGAATGACATGAGTTTGATAAATAATTTTGCAAAGATGTCCAAAAAATACAGGGTTATTACTGAGACTGATTTCAGAGTATCTGCATAAACCCTTGATCTCATATGACTTGGGGCTGTGATGAATATAGAGGAAAGTCATTAGTGATTTAATTTAGATATGAAGACATTCCTAAATGTGAGTAATTTAGGGACAAGTTAGGTCACCTGGAAGTGGATAACTTGGCGTTCTTTTTCTTCTTCCTTATTTGACCATCAGATGAAACATTTCTCCACTGGTGTCACATGGTTCTCACCATGTAAATAATGGAATGGTGAAAATCATAGGTTTTTTGAAGAACCATGGAGTCATTGGTTGTACCATATGTGCTGTGTAGAGTATGAAATTTAATGGAACTTTTATGAAGAGTATGTCTTGTAAATAAATATTCCTATGTTTTGAAAATACTATTTAATTAATTTAGATCTCTTCAAAAGTAAAAGTGATACTGTATACAATTGTATTGTCTTAAATTTAAAATACTTTCAAACTTACAGGAAAGTTACAAAAATAATACAAACTCCATAGAGAGAATGCCATCATATACCTACACCTTAGGATATTCAGACCTACCAATATTTTTTTTTGTCTTTTTATTATGCTTTTCTCTTTACTTGTCCTACCATGTGACTCTTTGCACTGGCCCACTGTTCCTTAGAGCACTAGCTTTGTAGACATTCAAGTCATATTTGTGTCTCAAGAGTCTCAATTAATTTCTCCTTCCTATTCCTTTTCCATGCCCTGCCTCATTTTCTCTGAAAACGAAGGCATTTGCTTATTATTATATTTTTGATTGTTTGTTTGCCAGACCTACCCATTTTAACATTTTGCCACTTTTACCATGTCATTCTTTCTATGTATCCAGCCATCCATCTACTTATTAATATTTTCCAAACCCTTTTCTGAACACTTGAATGTAGGTTGTATATACCATGTTCCCTGAGTGCTCAATACTGACATGTCCATTTCCTAAAAACAAAGGTATTCATTTATGTACCACCATAGATGCAGTTATCACATTCAAGAAATTTAATATTGATAAAAAGCTTGCAGTCTATATTTCAACTTTTTCATATGCCCATAATGACCCTTTGAGACTTTTCTCCTCCTTTATGAGATCCCATCCAGGATCATGTATTGCAGTTAATTGCCACTGTTCTTTAAAGTTGCTCTTGTCTTCTCTTTTTCAATTATAGGGACAAATATACAATAAAAACTTTTCTGTCTCAACTGCTCCAAAGCATACCATTCAATGGTATTTTTTTTTCCAAATTCTACTCAGTTTATTCATTTTTAAAAAAATATTATATTAAAAAAATATGAGGTCCCCATTCACCCCCACCGCCCCCACCCCACCACTCCCCCCACAGTAATACTCTCCCCCAACATCATGACACATCCATTGCATCTGGTGAGTACATCCTTGGGCATCGCTGCACCCCATGGCCTGTGGTCCACATCATAGCCCACACTCTCCCACGTTCCATCCAGTGGGCCGTGGGAGGATATACAATGTCCAGCAATTGTCCCTGGAGCACCACCCAGGACAACTCCAAGTCCTGAGAATGCCTCCACATCTCATCTCTTCCTCCCATTCCCCGCACCCAGCAGCCACCATGGTCACTTTTTCCACACCAATGCCACATTTTCTCAATTATTAACCACAATAGTTCATGAATAGAATATCATTAAGTCCACTCTAATCCTTACTATATTCCTCCTTCCTGTGGACCTTGGCTTGGTTGTGTCCATTCCACATCTATGTCAAGAGGGGGCTTTTTTCCACATGGATACTGGATGCAATCCTCCTGCTTTCAGTTGTAGGCACTCTAGGCTCCATGGTGTGGTGGTTGACATTCTTCAACTCCATGTTAGCTGAGTGGGTTAAGTCCAATAAATCAGAGTACAGGAGCTGAAGTCTGTTGAGGCTCAGGGCATGGCTATCATATTGTCAGTCCAGAGATTCAGATCCCCTAGATATATCTTAAACCCCAGCACCAACTACAATTCCAGTAAAGTATCATGAAAGGCTTGTGAAAAGAGATGACATCTGAGTCCAGCTCTATCACGCAGAAACACCAGCTCCAAAGAAGGGCCAACTGACATGGCAGTGAACCCCATCTGCCATGACCATAGAACCTGTGGGTCTCTTTATCCCTCAAAAGGACCAATATCTGGGGTTGTATCTACTTTATCTGTCTCTGAGACTCTGCTCAGTGTGTATAAGGGTAATCCTTCTGACAACCCCAGACTATTTTTAGAGACTCATAGCCATATAAACTCATTTGTCCTTTCCATTTCCCCCTTACTTTAGTTCAAACAGCATTTTTAACTCCTGTTATTATATGTAGACAGGGATATTCTGGTCTGCGTTGAACCTTTAATTCAAGGTCATTTTCTAGTTACATCATCAGCTGGTACTTGGTAGTGATCCCTTGGTGCCAGGGAGGCTCATCCCTGGGTGTCATGTCCCACGCTGGGGGGAAGGCATTGCATTTACATGCTGAGTTTGGCTTCAAGACTGGCCACATTTGAGTGACATGGAGGCTGTCAGGAGGGAACTCTTAGGCACAGTGCTGCTCTAGGCCTTGTTCTTATTTCAGGTGTATAGGCTCACAAGCATAGTCATTAGTATCAGGGGCTCACTGTTGGACCCTCATTCCTTCCTGGTCCTTACCGTTGCACCTGGGGGACTGCCGCTGCTCCCCTAGGGACCATGACAGAGACCCCCCAGCCAGGAACCCAGTACCCCCCCCAGCTGTTGTTTTTAATTGTTTCCACTATAAGTATATCCAAATATTTCCATGCACCCTAGACACATGCCCTTATAACTCCCTGTCAACCATATATCGCCTGTCAATAACATCCCATACCAGTATTCCTTCACTGCCATTGTTGAACCACTCTGTGATCCAAAACTTCCTGAAAAGTGAAGCCCAATATAATGCCAGGTTCCCTTACTAGTAAAATGGAATATAGCGATGAGTTTAAAGGTTAGATATAGAATACATATTGATTTGGAAAAATTCTACATCCTATCTTTTTCTTTTCTTTTTTCCTAATTATTGAGTTTCTCTTCACAAGAGCCTTAGATCATAGTTATTCATATATACAATATATAGTACTCCCACATATCCATTATAAAACCTTTTCCCTTCCACAGCGATAATCTTTTAACTTATTCATATCATATTTACTGAAACTGATGTACAGATATTGAGACAACAGCTTTCAAACAAGGTGACATTTGTGTTTACATTGTGGTTTATACTTTAGGCTATACAGTTTTCTAAATTTTTTAGTTATCCTATGTTTTACATTATGGTTTAAATTGTTAGTCTGTCATCTTCTATATATTTTTGGTGTAATAGTACATGTTTCATATCCATCCTTGTGTACTTTTGTGAAACACTTCTTTTGCCCTCACATTTACTTTGGTTCCATCTATTCGATATCCATTTCCCCCTCCCCTTGGGGCCCACAGTGACAGTCAATCTTCATTTCTTGATGAGCCATGTTCAGAGATACTTGCAACAGTGTTGAGGGCTTGACTTGCTCAACTGCCCTAATGCCCTGGGAGCCACCCTTTCTCTTGAGAGATACAGTTCCCTCTATTTGATGGCATTAGTCCTCCCCAGGATCTGGGTCTACCTTCACTCTCATTATATGGGTCTCTACCCAATGGTATAACCCACTCTGGCAAAATGAGCTTTCAGATATTCCCTAGGAGTCTGTCCTGCGTCAGATTATCGCCTTTGAGTATCTTAAACAGGTAACTTTCCTAATTCTATTTTGAAAAGGTTTTCTTAGCATTATACTCTCAACCAACACCTGACAATCTCCTATGTTGTATGTTGCCCCACCCTACCCCCAATTTCTTGGGCAATATTACCCATCCGCCCATCCCTAGCCCCCCTCAAACCCGCAAAGCCCCACCCAAAGGTAACCCTATGCCCCCATTTTATCTCTTCCTTGTGCACATACTTACCTCCAGCTTATTATAGATTTCACCCATGTAGATGTCAGCTTACATCCTTCCTCTACCCCCCGATTTCCTGTAAGCCTATCTTCCAGTCTCTAGCTCTCTGAGGCAGCTTGCTTATTTCATATCATTGAGGTCATGTGGTATTTTTCCTTCAATGCCTAGGTTGCTTCACTCAACATAAGGTTCTCAAGATTCATCCATGTTATCACGTGTGTTTGTAGTGTATTTGTTCTTAAAACTGAGTAGTATTCCATTGTATGTATATACCACATTTTATTGATCACACTCCTCTGTTGATGGGCATTTGGGTTGATTCCAACTTTTGGCGATAGTGAACAATGCTGCTATGAACACTGGTGTGCATATATCGGTTTGTGTCCTTGTTTTCAGTTCTGCTGGGTATATACCCAGCAGTGGTATTGCTGGGTCATATGGCAAATCTATGGTAATTTTTTTGAGAAACTGCCAAACTGTCCTCCAGAATGTTTGGATCCTTCTGCATTCCCACCAGCAGTGAATGAGTGTTCCCATTTTTTCACATCCTCTCCAGCATTTGTATTCTTCTGTTTTTTTTCATAGCTGCCAATCTTATGGGAGTAAGGTGGTGTCTCTTTGTAGTTTTGATTTGCATTTCCCTGATAGCTAGAGATTTGGAGCATTTTTTCATGTGCTTTATAGCCATTTGTATTTCTTCTTTGGAGAAGTGTTTGTTTGAATCTTTTCCCATTTTTTAAATGGGTTGTTTATCTTTTTATTTTCAAGATATAGGAGTTCTTTATATATGCAAGTTATAAGTCTCTTATCAGATATATGGTTGCCAAATATTTTCTCCCATTGTGTAGGTTCCCTTTTTACTTTCTTGACAAACTCCTTTGAGGGCAGAAGGCTTTAATTTTGAGGAAATCCCATTTATCTATTTGTTCTTTTGCTGCTCGTGCTTTTGGTGTGATGTTCATGAAGCCAGTTCCTATTATGAGGTCTTGTAGATGTTTCCCTACACTGCTTTCCAAGGTCTTTATGGTCTTGGCTCTTATATTTGGGTCTTTGATCCATCTTGAGTTGATCTTTGTATAAGGTGTGAGATGGTAATCCTCTTTCATTCTTCTACATATGAATATCCAGTTCTCCAGGCACTATTTATTGAATAGGCCATTGTCTCCCAGTTGAGAGGGTTTGGTGGCTTTATCGAATATTATATGGCTATATATATGAGGTTCTATATCAGAAATTTCAATTCGATTCCATTGGTCTGCATGTCTCTCCTTATGCCAATACCATGCTGTTTTCACTACTGTAGCTTTGTAATATGTTTTGAAGTCAGGTAGTGTGATTCCTCCAATTTTGTTTTTCTTTTTCAATATGTCTTTGGCTATTCGGGGCCTCTGTCCTTTCCAAATAAATTTCATAGCTAGTTTTTCTAGTTCCTTAAAGAAGGCTGTGTTGATTTTTATTGGGATTGCATTGAATGTGTAGATCAGTTTTGGTAGGATAGACATCTTAATAATACTTAGTCTTCCTATCCATGAACAGGGAATATTCTTCCATTTATTTAGGTCTTCTTTGATTTCCTTGAACAGTCTTGTATAGTTCTCGGTGTATAAGTTTTTTACATCTTTAGTTAAATTTATTCCTAAATATTTGATTTTTTTATTTACTATTATGAATGGTATTTGTTTCTTGATTTCCTCCTGATCTTGCTCATTATTGGTGTACAGAAATGCTACTGATTTTTCCGCATTGATCTTATAACCTGCGACTTTACTAAACTCATTTATGAGTTCTAGAAGCTTTGTTGTAGACCTCTCAGGGTTTTCTGTGTATAGGATCATGTCATCTGCAAATAATGAAATTTTGACTTCTTCCTTTCCAATTTGAATGCCTTTTATATCTGGTTCTTGCCTCTGTACTCGAGCAAGTACTTCTAAGACAATGTTAAATAGAAGGGGAGACAGTGGGCATCCTTGTCTTGTTCCTGACTTTAGAGGGAAGGATTTTAGGATTTCTCCATTGTAAATGATGTTGCCTGTAGGATTTCATATATACTCTTTATCATGTTCAAAAATTTCCTTTTTTCTGATCTTTTGCAGTGTTTTTATCAAGAAAGGGTGCTGTATTTTGTCAAATGCTTTTTCTGCATCTATAGATATAATCAAGTGATTTTTTTCCTTCAGTCTGTTTATATGGTGTATTACATTGATTGATTTTCTTATGTTGAACCATCCTTGCATACCTGGAATGAATCCCACTTGGTAGTGGTGTATAATTTGTTTAATATGTTGTTGAATATGATTAGCAAGTATTTTGTTAAGTATTTTTGCGTCTAGGTTCATTAGAGAAATTGGTCTGTAATTTTCCTTTCTTGTGGTGTCTTTGTTTGGCTTTGGTACTAGGGTAATGTTGGCATCCTAGAAGAAGTTAGGCAATGTTCCTTCTGTTTCGATTTTTTGGAAGAGTTTCAGCAGGACTGGTGTTAGTTCTTTCTGGAATGTTTTGTAGAATTCACCTGTGAAGACGTCTGGCCCTGGGCTCTTCTTAGTTGGGAGGTTTTTAATGACTGATTCTATCTCTTTACTTGTGATTGGTTTGTTGAGATCATCGATTTCTTCTTTTGTCAATATAGGCTGCTTATGTGTTTCTAGGAATTTGTCCATTTCCTCTGAATCGTCATTTTTGTTGGAATATAGTTTTTCAAAGTATCTTCTTATGATAGTCTTTATTTCTGTGGGGTCAGTGGTGATATCTCCTTTCTCATTTCTTATTTTGTGTATTTGCATCTTCTCTCTTTTTTTCTTTGTTAGTGTCGCTAATGGTTTGTCAATTTTATTGATCTTCTTAAAGAACCAGGTCTTGCTCTTGTTTATCTTTTCAAGTGCTTTCTTATTTTCTATTTCATTTAGTTCTGCTCTTATCTGTGTTATTTCCTTCCTTCTTCTTCCTACTGGATTACTTTGCTGTTTTTTTTCCTAATTCCTGCAAATGTGCAGTTAGTTCTTCAATTTTTGCTCTTTCTTCTTTTTTGATGTATGAATTTATGGCTATAAATTTCCCTCTCAGTACTGCTTTTGCTGCATCCCATAAATTTTGGTATGTTGTGTTATCATTATCATTTGTTTCAAGGTAGTCATTGATTTCTTTTGAGATTTCCTCTTTGACTCACTGTTTTTCTAAGAGTGTGCTGTTGAATTTCCATATCTTGGTGTGAAATCTGTGCCTCTGGCCCTTGCAGATTTCCAGCTTCACTCCACTGTGGTCAGAGATATTATTTTGTATGATTTCAATCTTTCTGAATTCATTGAGCCTTTCTTTGTTGCCTAGCATATGGTCTGTCTTGGAGAATGATCCATGTGCACTTGAGAAAAATGTATATCCTGCTGTGTTTGACTGTAATGATCTGTATATGTCTATTAGATACAGCTCCTCTAATATACTGTTCAAATATTTCGTTTCCTTAGTGATTCTCTTTTGAGATGTTCTGTCCAGAGCTGATAGTGGTGTATTAAAATCCCCCACTATAATTGTAGATGCATCTATTCTTTCACTTAGTTTTTCCAGCGTTTGCCTCATGTATTTAGAGGCACCCTTGTTAGGAGTATAATTATTTATGATTGTTCATTCTTCTTGAGAGATTGTTCCTTTCACTAATATGTAGTATACTTCTTTGCTTCTCACAATTGTTTTGCATTTAAAGTCTATTTTGTCTGATATTAATATAGCTACTCCTGCCTTTTTTTGGTTATTGTTTGCTTGTAAGATTGTTTTCCAACCATTCACTTTCAGCCTCCATGAATCTCTGGGTCTAAGATGTGTCTCTTGTAGACAGCATATAGATGGGCCATATTTCCTTATCCAATGTCCCAGTCTGAATCTTTTGATAGGTGAGTTTAATCTGTTGACATTCAGTGTTATTGCTTTCAAGGAATTATTTATGTTAGCCATATTTTGATTGGACTTGTGTTTGTCATATTTTGTTTGTTTGTTTGTTTTCTTCTCTTTTTGTGTTTTTTGTTTCTCTTACACTCTCCTCCAACTCTGCCTCTCCTGTTTTTTCCTTTCTTCCTGCAGAACTCCCTTTAGAATTTCTTGAAGGGAGGTTTCTTGTTGGCATACTCTTTCAGTTTCTGTTTATCTGTGAATATTTTGAACTCTCCATCCTTTTTGAATGCTAGTTTAGCTGGATAGAGTATTCTTGGATGGAAATTTTTTTCTTTTAGTACCTTGACTATATCATACCACTGCCTTCTTGCCTTCATGGTTTCAGATGAGAAATCAGCACTTAATCTTATGGAGTTTCCCTGTATGTGATGGTTTTCTTATCTCTTGCTGCTTTTAGAATTTTCTCTTTGTCTTGAGCATTGGATAATTTGACAAGTATATGTCCTGGGGGTGGGCCTGTTGGGGTTTATGATGTTTAGGGTGCGCTGTGCTTCTTGGATATGTACATCTGTCTCTTTCAGTAGATTTGGGAAGTTTTCAGCCATTGTTTCCTGCAACACTCCTTCTGACCCCTTTCCCTTCTCTTCTCCTTCTGGGATGCCTATAATACCTATGTTTGTGCGTTTTGCATTGTCATTCAGGTCCCTAAGTCCTAGCTGGATTTTTTCTATCTTTTTATCGATCAATTCTACTATCTGTTTGATTTCCGATGTACTGTCTTCCATATCACTAATTCTCTGCTCTGCCTCTTCTAATCTGCTGTTATTTGCTGCGAGTGTATTTTTGATTTCTTGAACTGTGGTGTTCATTCCCATCTTATCTGTTATCTTTTTGTGTATGTCTGCAATTTCCCCTCCAAGTGTTTTCTTCATATTGTTAACCTCTTCCTTTACTTCATTAAATTTGTCTGTGATATATGTTCTGAGGTCTTTAATTACTTGTGCGAAGTTCTGCTCCCCTTCCTGGTTTTTAGTTTGTTCATTGGATTTAGCCATGTTTTCCTGATTACTGGTTTGGTTTGTAGATTTTTATTGCTGTCTGGTCATCATTTTATCTTGATGGGTTTAATCAGTTCCTTAGCTTCTTTGTCTAGTCTTGGGGATTAATTAGCTGTTGTTTTTCCATAAGTGTTATATCTTCTCTTTGTCACTTTGTTCTTCTTATTCTAATTTCTTATTGCTGGCTGAGTTCACTTTGAAGGAAAGTATTAGGGCCAGGGAAAGGCAATTGTGTAAGCAAGGAAAATGTGTAAAGTGGTATTGGTAATAAATGTTAACAGAGCAACAATATGAGATCTGGGAGGATGGATATTAGATTCATGTAAGTTGCATAGAGTTATAGCAGTAGGTAGAGTACCTATAATGAGGTAGTCGACTGAATATGGGAGGAATATGGTATGAATTAAAAAGCTAGTGTTTTCGTGAGAGAGGGAAAGAGAAAAGAAAGGCAGTAGTTTCAAGAGTGGATAAAAGACAGAAAACAAAACAAAAGTATTAGAAATTAAGTGTTAGACAATTTGGGGATCAAAGAAAGGGAGGTGGAATATAGGCGAGACAGTAGATGATGGAGGATATCAAGATGTGGGGGAAAGAGGATAGTGTAGGTAGCCAAAATCAATTCACAGAGAAATGAGGCAATGGAAGATGAGGAAACCCAGCAAATGTGAGGTGTTCCCTGCAGCACCTTCCCACCAAATTGATGTCCAGACACCTCCCGCCCTGCAAAATCCTGAAGCAGCCTGGTCCCAAAGAATTTCCAACACTGCCCAGCTGCTTCTTTGCAGGAGAGATTATCAGGTGCACTCACTCAACCACCATTTTGCCCATTCAATGGTATTAATCACATTCTCAATAATGTGCTACCTTCACCACTTTCCATGACTAAAATTCTCTATGTCCCCAAACAGAAACCCAACACCCATTATGAATTAACTCTCCATTCCTTGTGCTCTGCCCATGGCAACATGTACCCTAATTTCTGTCTCTACTATTATAGCTTAGATTTTTTCCAATATTTTCTTTGTAATTACCAGGAGGGTTCCACTTAACATTCTAACTCTATAACAATCTCTTTTGCTTTGATACCAACTTACTTTTAATAATATGCACAAACTATGTTCTTATATCCCTTTTCTCCCCCACCTTTATGTACTTCTTATCACAAATTACATGTTTATACATTATGAGTACAAAACCATTGATTTCTCTTTACATTTTATACATTTTCCTTTTAGATTCTGTAGGAAGTAAAAAGTTTAGTTATAAACCAAAAATGCAATAGTACTGGTATATATACTTACCCATGTCATTTCTCTCACTGGAGGTCTTTACTTCTTCACGTGGCTTAGATATATTATCTATTGTCTTTCCCTTTCAGCCCACAGGAACTCTTTTGAATCTCTTGTAGGGCTGGTCTAGTGGTGATGAACTTCCTCAGCTTTTAATTATCTAGGAATCTCTTAATTTCTCTCTTGTTTTTTGAAAGAGGATTTTGCTGGATATGAAATCATTGACTGGCAATATTTTGCTCCTGGAATTTAAACATCATTTTCCTCTGCCTTCTTGGCTCCATGGTTTTTGATGAGAAATTAGTACTTTATCTTATTGAGGTTCCTTTGTATGTGACATGTTGCTTCTCTCTCTTGCAGCTTTCACAATTCTCTCTTTACCTTTAACATTCAACAGATTAATTATAATATGCAGCATTGTGTGTCTGTTTGAATTTAACCTGTTTGGAGTTTGTTGAGCATCTTGGAAATGTATATTCCTGTGTTTTATTAAATTTGGGATATTTCCAACCATTCTTTGAATATTCCCTCCACCCTTTCTTTCTTTCTTCTCCTTCTGGGTTACCGTCAATGTGTACATTGCTACACCTACTTGATGGTATCCCACAGGTTCCTCAGGCTCTGTTTACTTTTCTTCATTCTTCTTTTTGATCCCCAGACTGAATGATTTCAATGGTCTTATATTTGAGCTCACTGTTCTTTTTTCTGCCATCTCCAATCTGTTCTTGAACACCTGTAGGAATTATTAATTTCTGATACTGTGGTCTTCAGCTCTGTTTTGTTGTTTTTCATAATTTCCATCTCCCTATAGATATTCTATTTGTGTTCACCTATCATTTTCCTTTGGTTCTTTGTCCATGTTTGCCCTTAGTTATTTGAGCATATTTATGAGCATGTTTAAAAAGTCTTTGGTATGTCCCAAGTCAAGTTCCCATTATTGGTGATTTCAAATAATTTAATATTTTCCTTTCCTGGGACTACAACATCCTGTTTCTTTGTATGCTTTGTAACTTTTTGTTAATCCTGGACATTTTGATACTTTAATGTGTTATCTCTGGAATTTAGACTCTGAGGCATGTGTTCTTTAATCTTGTATCCAGCTACTGTTATTTAGCTTTTCTTGAATGTCAGGAGCTACCCCCCAAAAAGAAGAAGAAAAAGGAGGAAGAGGAAGGGGGAGGGGAGGAGGAAAGGAAAAGAAGAAGTAACAGGAAAAAAAGGAAAACACTTTCCCCCAGTGCTTTCAGATTGATCTGTGCAATTGCTCTCCTTCCTGTCTTATCCATACAATAAATTTGGAAAATAGATTTAGCTAAAGGGGCTTCCCTGATCCTTTCTGCACATGTGTCTTATCTTGGGCATGTGTGTGTGGAATTGGTAATTCCTTCATTTACATAGTTCTGAATATCACTCTTCCCTAGGAAACAGTTTCATCACAGTCCTGGGAACTTCACTATATGTCTTACAGTTAGCATTCTTTTGCCCCAGGCAGTCTTTAACAGCTTTTCTTTGGAGCTTCTAGAAAGATTTCTAAAATTCCTGTCACTTCTTGCTGCTTTTTCAATGCTTCTGTGGGGGTATAATCTTTTAATCTCTCACTTTACCATCTTGATCAGTGCAGGACCTGTTATTATATAAAATTTTTGTATAAAACTGAAATCCTTTTCTACTTCAGGGAACTGAATGCTTCAAGCTCCCATGTAGCTCTATATCTATCAGAGTCCTTGTAGTAAACAGTATACTTAAATTGTGTCATTAAAGAATATTTTATAAGACTCTGTTAATAATGCTGTGGGTAAGTTTAAGAGGAACCAATAAGGGATCATGAAACTCTCCAGTTTTAGTGCCAAAAGGGACCTGTTACCACCCCTAGACATGAGAGGGTGAAGGGGTAGAGCAGTTATGGGAACTTAGAGAAAGGGCCATGTGACAGGATCCATGTTTTTGATAGAAGGGCACAACTAACCTGTGGTGATGTGGCAGTGAGAGAGCTGGGAGAATAGATCCCTGTGTTCACATTCTTCTTACTCGATGATCATCTGTTGGTATCTTCAATAGGGCAAACCCAACTTGAAGCTAGAGGAGAAGGTAGCCTCTTGATGTTGTTCTCAACAGTATTGGGATCCAAGGCAGAGTGGCAAAGGATTGGAAGGTAAACAGAAAATAAATATTCAGCACGGTTTGCACCTAAAAATTATTTTTAGAACATATATGAAGTAAATATTAATTTTACATATTTCCAAGTTCCAGCATCATCTGTTGAAACTTCAGTTTCCCCATTACTTTCTGAACCCCATTTAAACTATTACGTATAATGGAGTCTGTTCTAAGACATGTTTTTTCACTGTTTTATAGGATTTTAAAAAAATTCTTCATATCTGATTTGACAGTCCAGCTCTTATTATAATTTTTCAAAGGTAAGATTTTTTTGTTTTGTTTTCTTTTATAGAATCTGTGGATTCAAACAAAATTTGAATGTAGATCTGGCCCATTAAGAGCTTTTAATCTGTGTGGAGAAAATACTGTAGGTTTTCCAGTGTATATAGGTCACACTTTTTATAAATATATGAAATAATATTTAGTATATTATAGGCATAAATAAAGACAAAAGTATTACTGAATAAGTTGTTTATTTAATAATATACAGAATTATGTATGTTCTAAGAGAGTATAATAAAGCAATATGTACCTGCAGATAAGACCTGAAGACATTTTATGACATTTTATTAAATAGGAAAGGACAGATTTATATATTAAAATACCAAGAAAAATGGATTTCATGTGAATAGGAAAGACCAAACAATGCATTGCAATAAATAATTTGATGTTCTTAAATTGATCATGCAAGAGATTTCACCAGAATGTAAGAGGATGAAAACTTAGAGACAACTGTAAGTTAGATCCTGTGTCCAGAAGCAAGGGTCTCTCAAGGTTTCTGGAAGCTTCCCTGAATATCTACTCCAGGGAGGATTCAGATACTAGATGTCTGGTCCAGGGCTTCTTTAATACTTAATCTACTTAGAGTGGGCTGGGAGCAGATACCTTTGAAGCTTTTATATTATCTGTCCTGGACATTCCTATCTTCCCCAACTCTTCATTTTATTAAATTATTTGTCTTCTCTTTTAAACATTTAGTTCAGATTATACTTCTTACAGGAAAGTTTTTCTTTTACAGACCTTCCCCAAACTTCAGTCTGTATCTTCAATGTTCCCATAGATATGAGGGATGGTGGCATCATCATATCATCATCATCATAGTCATCATAATCATCATCATCATCATCTAGTGTCAACATCATATGATGCTAATAAATATTGAAATTACTATGTGACAAGAATTTTGCTAAAAATTAATATGCATTATCTATCTAATTCTTACAATAAAGTAGGTACTAGATTTATAAGTATTCCTAATTTAGAAACACATGTAACATATTATTTATAACACTTTTAAACTTGTCTTTCACTCTTAAACTGTGAACTCATTGGTAACTTAGGCAATATCTTTTATCTTGTATGTCCGTATCCCTGTGTAAGAATAATGACCAATACATATAGATATGCCCTAAATATTTGCCGAATAAATGAATAAATCTTGATTTAGTCTAGGTTCATCTAATTGTTAGATACGACTTTGATATCATCATGTCAAATAAGGGGACATTTTGATTCTTATCATGCAAAGCCAGAAGATTTCTGGAACAATAATTATTTTATGAAATCCACTAAAATATTTGTCAAATTAAAATAAAATCCCCCTTGGTTTTCAGTCCTCTGTTATGTATATATGTTTAATTCAAATTAGATGAAAGACTGATAATTATGAATTTCTGTTATTGAAGAAAATTGGATAAAAGACTTCTTGGCAAAATAGTCACAGTTTTTCGACTTGCAAATTAAATTATGGTGTAGATTTGCTATCTTGACCCCATTAACATTTTACCCTCTTTGGCTTTCTGAGTCTGCTGGGGTTCAGATTTCCTGTGGCCCTGTATAACAGGCTATTGATCACCACTTATGCCTTGCCACCCTTACCTTTCAGTACAAATTGACCTGTGTCAAGTGGAGGGGGAAGATAATTAATTTATACTCACAGTGAAAATAGATGCATTCTAAAAGGAGGCCCTCATTTGGGTTTGGATCCCTAGACTCTACCAATTTTGGGATGTGAATTTATAAGCTAAATTATAAGGCAAATAAATAATCATTGTGTGTGTGTGTTTGTGTATCAGGTGAGAAGGATCAGAAGTACCTTAAAATAAAATCTAGGGGTGGCTTTTATAAAGTTGTTATACAATTTTATTCACATTTTATCTCAAAGTTGAAATGATACACCCTTAAGATATTGGAAACTTTTGAAATCATGCAGTTTCTGAGATGAGAATTGACTGGACAGCAGAATAAATCTTTCCTTTATGACTATATAGTATTACTTTCCTGTCAATATCTAAAAGTGTATGTTCATAACGAACTTTGTTCTAGTTATAGCCTTAAGGGTGTTACCACTTTAGAATCAAAGATGGTATTATGACATGAAATGCAAGCCATGGAGCTACTTAAAATGTACTAATACTGTAATACCAGTAAGTCTATTCTAGTCCATTATTCATTCCCCAATCCTGAAAATTCTGGGACGGTGATGACCACTCTATCTCTAATTAAGAGGGGGCTTAGATACCATGGGGCAGATGGATGGGATTATCTTGCTTGCAGTTTCAGACTCTCTCTGTTCCTTGTGATGGTCATTGTCCATCATCATATCCTTGTTAGTTGTCCTAGGTGAGTCCAATGAACTGGAGAGAAGGTATTGCAACTCTGTTGAGATTCAGAACAGAGCTAGCACATGGACAGTGCAATGATTTAAGTCTCTTAGACACACACTTATCAACTCTAGCACTAACTATAGGTTCAAATATATTGGGATTATTGTGATCTTAGCAATGGAAGAACGTATTGATGTGGTGGAGCCAGTGGGCACTGGAGGCTCTGAGGGGAGAGAGAAGGAAAAACAGGTGTAATATGGGGTCATTTTTGGAACTTAGGAATTGTCCTGAATGACATTGCAATGACAAAAAAAGCCATTGTATATCTTCTCATAACTTAGAAATTGTGCGGGAGAGAGTGTACACTACAATGTAAACTATAGTCCATGCTTAGTGGCAATGCTCAAAAATGCGTTCATCAATTGTAACAAATATACCACACTAATGAAAGATGTTGTTAATTTGGGAAAATGTGGGATGGGCTGAGAGTGGGGCATATGGAAATCTCCTATATTTTTATGGAACATTTATGTAATCTAAATATCTTTTTAAAGAAGTAAAAAGGTATATTGAAAAAGAAAAATAGAAAAAAAAAAGAACAGTGCCTGGCAAATAAAACTTACACTTTATTTAAAAAGTAAAATGCACTAAATTTTTTTCTCTAATACATATAGTTTTATTTTAATGCTAAATAATGGAATTTGTACAATTGAGTCAGTAATCTTCCTGACAAGAGTGACAGAAGCCTCCAAGGTGTAGGCAAGGCCACCTGCACCTGTGCTAGCCTGCCAGAATGCTTGTCATCTAAAGGAATGCGTAGATAACCATACTCAATAAAGCTTCCAAAGAAATAGTATTTATTCTCAACACTTGTAGAGAAGGCATTTCATTAAAAAAAGACTTGTTCTAGAGTCTTTTGGATTACAGCAGTGCAAAGGTTTTTAGGGTGTACTGGGCATACCATTCCCCAGGGCCCTGCAGTATTGTCCTAAATGTTATCCTTGTGGTAAATCCTTAATGTTTAATATACTCCCTGTCAGTGATGTGGGCAGTGGGGAGAATTTGGGCTCATTATTGCATTGCAGTAACAATGCATCAGGGGTCCTCTGTTAGTTTACTTTTTATATCCAAGTAGTTTATCTTCTGCAAATTCTTGACTAAAGGACATTTCTATGCCTCTACAACCATGAATAGTGAGGATTGTAGTATTCATTAAGCCATTTCTAAAAGGAAGAAAAAAAATAGATAAATGACTTTTTCTTCAGTAGTTGACTTATAAATCTAGAGTGAAATATGTCACAAACAATTGTTGAATTTTCCCAGTTATTACCTATGAATTATTGTAAAAGTTCTCAAAAACATATTTTAAGATGGAATATATTTTGTATTAAGATCTCAATAAGTTTAGGTGAACTTCAAGAATCAATCACTGCATTTATCACTAGAGCTTAGTTATTCTTTTGGTTTTGGGTCTTTGTCATCCTTTAGACAACCAATTTAATAGTATGGAACATCTCTAACCATTTCGATACTAAAATGGGAAAGACCAATATTTTGCTCTTATCTTGCAGGATCAGCTAATGTAGATCAATAGCAAGACCTTTTTAAACCTTCTTTCAGGAGGATTACTCATATTGATGTATTAAATGATAAACCTAGAAGACTGGATCAAAGTAAAAAAGAATCAAAACCTAACAACTTTTGTGTAAAAGTTCCAAACTATGAGAACAATTACAAACTCTTAGAAAGAAGAGAAAGGAATTTTTAAATGCACAATCTGTAAAATTGAGTGAGTTTATTAAACCACTATGAAATATATTAAATGCATATTTATTTACATATTTATGTAAATTCAAATGATGAGGAAAATAACTTTATTATTTCTTTTCATCTTTCCTTCTCTAGCCCATGGAGTTGCTCAGGAAATGTTGAATGATTGGATGAATGATTGAATGATGAAGTCTGGTTTGATCTAAAACCCTCTAAATTTTGTATACAAATAAAATGAATATGCTAAAGTTCAAAGATTAGCTTTTTTCCCCACAAGAGGAAAGAACAATAAAAAAAAACCACTAATTGAAGTTCTCTGCCAATATTGTAATTAATTGAAATCAGCATGATTCATCCTTTCCCCCAAATACCTGAAACAATAGTTGGCATATAATAATACTAATTGCTTTTATGAATTAATGAAGTATTGCTTTAGTAAGCCTGGAATACTTTCATCATCTCCCTTATATCTATACTGAAGTATCTTATTTTCAATGAAGGCTTATCTCATCACATTCTGGAATATGTGGTGTTTATCC
Source organism: Dasypus novemcinctus (assembly GCF_030445035.2). NCBI lineage: Eukaryota > Metazoa > Chordata > Mammalia > Cingulata > Dasypodidae > Dasypus > Dasypus novemcinctus. The sequence goes on from NC_080680.1 coordinate 67,878,125, forward strand.
TTACTTTGAAGGAAGATACATTCCATATTTACAGCTTAACTGACTTTAAATTTTCTGTTCATATCTAGGAATGACAGTAATTTATCTTTATCTACTTCTGAGAATTTATCACAAAGACGTATTAAAAAATACTAGGCATTTCTGGTCAGCCAAGATGGGGGTATTAAGATGCTCTAGGGTGTCATTTCCTCACAAAATCTTTGAACAAGTGGCAAATACTGGCAAAGTGTCACCTTCCTCAAAACTCTTGAAAACAGTTAAAGGGTTGTAGCAACTAGGCAAGTGCCTTATGAAGAAAATTCACCTTTAAAAATGGTAGAAGAAGGTCATGGTACTCTTGCTAGCACCTCCTCCAACTTCTACCTGGTGCAGTAAGGAGACAGCCTGTGTTCCCATTATGAATTTCAGCCCCTGTTCTGGACGGAACAGAATAACCTCTATGTGTATAATGGTGTGCCACTATGTTGGTTCCAATCTATCTTGGGAAAGCCTGAATAATTGAGTTAGGAAACTCACCTTTTTCTTGTCTTTCCAGAATTTTCCCAGCATGTAGAAAAGCAAGCTGCAGACATCTAAACCAGTGTAGGAACAGTTAAGTCAAAATGGCCTGAGGTAAAGAATTGTATTGCTTTAAGATATACATTAGAGCCCCAGGTAAAGTCTATTTCATAAGGAGTAGGGGGACATTTGGATTCAGAGAATTTCCTAAGGCAACAATTAATCACAATCTCAGGCCAAGAACAAGCCAGAAAAGATAGAAGGAACTCACACTTCACTTTTGTCTCAGGCTGATCTTGATTGGAGGGCTAAACCCTGAAGGAGAGTACCAGACAGCACAGAGTCAGTTTTCAGACTATGAAAGGTGGTGTCCTTTTCTTTCTTTCTTTCTTTCTTTCTTTCTTTCTTTCTTTCTTTCTTTCTTTCTTTCTTTCTTTCTTTCTTTCTTTCTTTCTTTCTTTCTTTCTTTCTTTCTTTCTTTCTTTCTTTCTTTCTTTCTTTCTTTCTTTCTTTCTTTCTTTCTTTCTTTCTTTCTTTTCTTTCTCTCTCTTTTTTCTTTCTCTCTTTCTTTTTCTGTCTTTCTTTTTCTCTGTCTTTCTTTTTCTCTGTCTTTCTTTTTTTCTTCTCTGTCTTCTCTCTCTGTCTCTCTGTCTCTGTCTGTCTCTCTCTTTCGTCTTTCTTTCTTTCTTTCACATTAGCTGTTTTTGCTAGCTCCTGGAACTCAAGGAAATGTTTGTCACATTAAGGATACAAACTAAAGGAGCAGGCAGCTTGGGGTCTAAATCCCAGAATTAATCTTGAATAATATTAAAATTTTACAGTGGACAACACATACAAAAAATCACAAGACAAACCAAAAGACAGAAAATGATGGTACACCCAAAGGGACAGCATAAAAATTAAAACCATCAAAGAAGATGATCTGATTTTGGACATATTGTGCAAAGACTAAAGTATAATCAAGGAGTGAAAGGAAAATAAAGTAAAAGAACTAAAAGATATCAGGGAAACAATGAATGAACAATTTAAGAATCTCAATAAAGAAACTGAAAATTTTAAATGGAACCAAACAGAAATACTGGAGTTGAAGATCACAGAAACTGAAATGAAAAATTTCCTAGAAGGATTCAAAAGCAGATTGGACCTGAGAGAAGAAAGAATAAGTAAACTCAAAGACAAGACAATTGAAGTGAAGAAAGAAAAAGAGAATGATGAAAAGAGTTAACAGAGCCTAAGAGAACTGTGGGACACCATCAAGCATACTAATATATACATTATGGGAGTCATAGAAGGAGAAGAGAGACAGGCACAGAAGAAAGAGTCATAGAATAATGACAAAAAATGTAACAAATTTAAAAAAGGGCATGAATATGCTTATTTTAAAAATCAAATAAATCCCAAACAGGATAAACTTGAAGAGAACCTTTCCAAGACATATAGTAGTTAAAATATTGATGCTAAGAGCAAGGAGAGAGTTCTGAAAGCTGCAAGGGAAAAGCAATGTTTAATGTAAAAAAGAGCACGAAAAGATAAGCACCAATTTCTCATCAGAACCCATGCAGGCAAGAAAGCAGTGATAGGACATATTTAAAGCACAAAAAGAGAAAAACTTTCAGTCAAAAATTATTTATCTGGCAAAAGTTTCCTTCAAAAATGAGAGAGAGTTTAAAATATTCACAGACAAAGAGAAACTGAGAGATTTCATCAACAAGAAGACCTGTCCTACAAGAAATACTAATGTGAATTCTATAGGCTGAAAGGAAAAGACAGGAGATAGAGGCTTGGATTAGAGAATATGAATAAAAATTAGCAGTAAGTGTAACTAAAAGGGTTAAAAGCAAGGCAAAAAAGACATGACATATAAAAACTAAAGGATAAAATAGCTGAATTAAACACTGCCTTTACAGTAAAAATATTGAATGTTAATGACTCAAACTCTCCAATCAAAAGTCACAGATTGGCAGAATGGATAAAAAAAGCACAATCCAATATATGTTTTTTGCAAGTGATACACCTTAGACCCAAAGTCACAAATAGGTTGAAATCAAAAGATTGGAAAAAGATATTTTGTGCAAATTGTAAGGAAAATAGAGCTGGGTTAGTTATACTAATATCCAAGAAAAATAGACTTCAAGTAAAAAACTGTTATAAGAGACAATGAAGGACATCATTTATTAATAAAAGGACACTCCAGCAAGAAGAAATAACAATTATAACTATGCACTTAACAATGGTGACTCAAAATACATGAAGCAAATACTGGCAAAACTGAAGGCAGATTTACACAACTCTACAATAATATTTGGAGTTGTCAATGCACCACTCACATCAATAGATAGGACGTTTAGACAGAGGATCAATAAGGAAACAGAGAACTTGAATAATATGATAACTGAACTAAACCTAACAGACATAAACAGAGCATTGCACTACCAAATAGCAGGATATACATTCTTCTCAGAAAAATACACATGGATCATTTTTCAGGATAGACTATATATTGTGTAATTAAACAAACCTCTATAAATTTAAAAAGAGAAATTATACAGAGTACTTTCTTTGACCATAACGGAGAAAGGCTGGAAATCAATTACAGGCAGAAAACTGGAAAACCCACAAATATATGGAAGGTAAATAACACACTTTTGAACAATCAGAGAGTCAAAGAAAAAATGACAAGGGAAATCAGTAAATATATTGAGATGAACGAAAATGAGAACACAACACATCAAAATTTATGGGGTGCAGTGAAGACATTGCTCAGAGGAAAATTTATAGATATAAATGCATACATTAAAAAAGAAGACAGACCTAAAATTAAAGACCTAACATCACTCCTGGAGGAACTAGAAAGAGAACAGGAAATTAATCCCAAAACAAGCAGGTGGAAAGAAATAACAAAGACTAAGGAAGAAATAAATGAAATTGAGAATAAAAACAGAGTAGAGAGAATTAACAATACCAAAAGTTGGTTATTTGTGAAGATCAATAAAATGGAAAAAACCCGTCCTTAGTTGAGGAAAAAAAAAAAAGAAAGTAGATACAGATAAATAAAATTAGAAATGAGAGGAGATCCATTAATACTGACCCCAAAGAAATAAAAATAATCTTAAGAGGATACTATGGACAATTGTTTGCTTAGAAATTAAACAACCTAAATGAAGTGGAAAAATTCCTAGAAATACATAAACAACCTAAAGTCCCTCTTGAAGAACAGAAGCCTTCAATGGACCAATTACAAGTAAAGAGACTGAACCAGTGATGACCTTTTAACAAAGAAAATCCCAGGACTAGATGGCTTCACAGGTGAGTTACATCTATCATTCCAAGAAGAATTTATACCAATTGTAGTCAAAATCTTCCAAAAAATTGAACATGAGAGAACACTTCCTAACTCGTTCTATAACACCAATATCACCCTATACCAAAGCCTGACAAAGATATTATAAAAAAAGGCTTTTTTCTCTTGTGAGTATAGATGTAAAACTCAACAAATTACTTGGAAATTGAATCAAATGGCACATCAAAATAATTATTCACCACCGTCAAAGTGGGTTTTTATCCTAGGTATGTAAGGATGGATCAACCCAAGAAAATCAATTAATGTAATGCACCACATTAACAAAACAAATGGGAAAAACTATATGATGGTTGATGCAGAGAAGGAATTTGACAAAATCCAGCATCCTTTCTGGAAAAAGTCACTTAGAAAAGTAGGAATAGGAGACTTCCTCAATGTGACAAAAGTCATCTATGAAAAACCCCACAGCTCACATGATACTCAATGGTGAGAGATTGAAAACTTTTCCTCTAAGATCTCGAACTATACAGGATACCCATTGTCATCACTGTTACTCAACACTTTGCATGAATTTCTAGCTAGAGCAGTTAGGGAAGAAGGAGAAATAAAAGGCATCCAAATTGGAAAGGAAGAAGTAAAATTTCCATTGTTTGCTGGAGACTTGATCCTATGCATAGAAAGTCCTGAAAAGTACAATAAATCTACAAGATCTAATAAACGAGTTCAGCAAAGTGTCTGGGTACAAGATCAACATGAAATCAGTAGTATTTATACACAATAGTAATGAGCAATCTGAGGAGCAAAGCAAGACAAAAATTCCTATTGCAATGGCAACTAAAAGAATCAATTATCTAGGAATAAATATAACCAAGGACTGAAAGGATTGCACACAAAAAGTTACAAAACATTGCTAAAAATTCAAAGAAAACCTAGATAAATGGAAAGATATTCCATGTTCATGGATTAAAAGAATAAATCTCATTAAGATGTCAATTCTATCCCCATTGACTTAATGTTAATTTTATTTTTAAATAATTTTTATTTTTATTTTTTTATCTTTTTAAAAAGATACATAGATCACACAGGATGTTATTAAAAAATAAAAGAGGTCCCCATATACCACACTCCCTACACCCCCCACTGCTCCCACATCAACAACGTCTTTCATTAGCGTGGTATATTCATTGCACTTGATGGAGCACTGCTACACAGCATGGATTACAGTTTAAGTTGTAGTTTACACTCTCTTCCAGACCATTCAGTGTGTTATATAATGTCCTGCATCTGTCCTTGCAATATCATTCAGGACAACTCCAAGTCCCCAAAATGCCCCCATATCACACCTGTTTTTCCCTTTCCCTGCCTTCATCAACTCCCATGGCCACTGTTTTCACATCAGTGATATAATTTTTTCCATTGCTAGAGTCACGATAATTCTGTAGTGGAATACCAGCAAGTCCACTCTAATCAATATTTTATTCCTCCATCCTGAGGACCCTGGGATGGTAATGCCCACTCCACCTCTAAATTGAGAGGGGACTTAGATCCCACATGGCTGATGGACAGAATTCTTCTGCTTGCAGTTGTAGACTCTCTCGGTTCCTGGTGTGGTAGTTGACCATCCTTACCTTCTTGTTCGCTTACCTGGGTAAGTTCAACAAACTGGGGAGTAGGTGTTGCAACTCTGCTGATGCTCAGGGCCCAGCTGGCACATGGACAGTCCAGAGATTTAAGTCTTCTGTTTATATACCAACCCCAGTGCAACCACAGGTTCAGTAAGAGTTACAAAAGAGGCATGTGTGGAGAACTCCATACTTTGGAATATGTACTCCTAAGTGTGATGGAGTTGAACTCTGTGTAATTTAATATTTCAATGCAATCCCAGTCAATATCCCAACAGTCTGCTTTGCAGAAACGGGAAATCCAATTACCAAATTTATTGGGAAGTTTAAAGGGTCCCAAAAAGTTCATAACATCTGGAAAAAGAAGAATGAATTTGGAGGACTAACTCTTCCTGACTTTGAACCATTTTACAAAGCTACTGGGGTAAAAAAAAAAAAAATATATATATATATATATATATATATATATATATAATTATTATTATAATATAATAATACAGAAGAATAGATATATTGACCAATGTAACTTGTGAGCTCAGAAATCAACCCTCATATCTATGCCAATTGATTTTTGACAAGGCTGTAAAATCCAATCAACTGGGATAGAATAGTCTCTTCAAAAATTGGTGCTGGGAAAACTGGACATCCATATGCAAAAGAATGAAAGAGGACCCTTATTTCATTGTATATATAAAATTTATCTCAAAAATGGATCACGGACCTACATAAAAGAATTGGGACTATAAAACTCTTAGAAGAAAATAAAGGGAAGCACTTTCAGGATCTTGTGTCAAGCAATGCTTTCTTAGACTTTACATCTAAAGCACAAGCAATGAAAGAAAAATAGATAAATAGGATCTTCTTAATATTAAAAACTTTTATTCATCAAAGGAATGTATCAAGAAAGTGAAAAGAAAAACCTACAGAATGGAAGGAAATACTTGAATACCACGTATCTGATAAGGGTTTAATATTCAGAATATATAAAGAAATCCTACATTCAACAATAAAAAGACAACCCCAAATAAAAAATGGGAAAGAGACTTGAATAGACATTTCTCCAAAGAAGATATACAAATGGTCAATAAACACATGAAAAAAATGCTCATCATCAGCCACTAGGGAAATACAGATCAAAAAATGTAAAAAAATGTAAAAAAAATTATTTTGGGCACCTTTATTTATTAACTATGCAATTAAAACAATTTTATTAGTAAAACAAAACATAACACCACAATAAGATACCATTTTAAACCCAGTTGAATCTCTATTATTAAAGAATAAATGGAAAATAGCAAGCATTGGAGAGGATGTGGAGAAATAAGAGTGCTCATTCATTGTTGGTGGGAATATAAAATGGTGCACCTGCTGTAGAAAACAGTTTGATAATTCCACTTCTAGGTATATACTCCAAAGAATTCAATTCAGGGCCTTGAACAGATATTTGCATGCAGATGTTCATAATGGCATTATTCATAATTGCCAGAAGATGGAAGCACCCCTAATTGTCCAACAACAAATGAATGGAAAAACAAAATACATTATATACATATTATTCATATGTGAAAAAGAAGAAAAAGTGAAGTTCTAATACATGGGATAACATGCATAAACCTTGAAGACAATAGGTTGATTGAAATAAGGAAACACAAAAGGACAAATATTGTATTATCTCACTTATATGAAACAATCAGAATAAGCAAATTGATAAAAGTTTGAAATAGGTTACCAGGGGCTGAGGAGAGTGTAGGGAAGGGAAAGTTAATGCTCAGTTGGTATAGGTTACTATTTGGGATGATGGAAAAGGTTTGATAATGGATGATGGTGAAAGTAGCAGGACATTTTGAAGGTAATTAACACCACTCAATTATGAAACGTAATAGAGTTAAAAGGGTAAACATAAGTTGTATTTATATATATATATATATATATATATATATATATATATATATATATATATAATAAGAATAAAAATTATAAAAAAGGACTGACAGCCCAAATAGTGAACCCTAATGTGTATTATGGGCTATTGTTAATGTTCTAATTATATTAATATTTCATTAATTGTAGCAAAGTTACTACAGTAAGGCAAAGTATTAATATTAGAGAAAGTTATATGTGCAAGTTGGGGTATACAGGAACTCTATTTTCTTCATGATTTTCTGTAAACCTACAACTTGTTTACAAAAATTAAATTCAAAAAAAGTACTTGGAAAACTCTTTCGGAAGACACTCATTATATTGTTTTTAAGAGTGAGGTTATTGTATCAAGCTTTAGCAACTCAGAAGTGTAAGAGGTACTACGTTAAATGTCCTTTTAACATTCACATCCAATAAATCTGAGCTGCTATACTGCTTTCTCTCCCCTGAGTCCCTCTCCCAAGTTCAAGGACTCTGGGGATATTGATCTAGTCCAAAGTATTTGTTGTTATCACTTCACTGTAAAAGACATCTGTAAAATCTATTTAGCTCACTAAAGGAACTTGTTCTCTGTGGCTGTTACTGCTGTCACTGTAATATGCAATACTTCTGAAAATATGATGTCTAAAACCAGGGCCTTGGCCAATTCTGGAATCACCATGGTAAACAACAAACCTAGTGATTGCCAATTAGGCAGATACTCCTTTCCATGGAGACAGAAAACACTTTCCTCTTGCACTTGTATTACAGTAGATATGGGCTCTCAAATGTTATAATTCATCTTATATACCAGGTTAGTTCATGCAGTTCATAGACCCAGCTAATTTTCCCAATGTATATCAGAGAGGCTGTATCAGAATGGATTTCAGCATCTGAGAAAATCTGTATAACCAGGCCTTCCATATAGTATTCTACAGCTGGAGGTTAAGCCTAGGCTTCAGTTCAGAGTATTAAACTTTTTTTCCCTAGTAGTTTTGTCTTAGAGGCACCTGATCTTTTCCTATGATCTGACTTCAGGTAGATTCAGTAACCTTTAATATCATAGGGGAAAGATTCTTATTTTAGAAAGTTCCTATGCTGTATGTACATTTTTAGTATACATGGTTCTATGGGAGAGCAGAATTACCTAACACTAACAGTCTGACTTTTAAATCCCAGAAACTTCTGGGTAGATATTTTTTAATGCTGGACAAGCCTCTCTCATAATGTGCATATTGGTATATGGATTTCTTTTTAATTATTGAACTAAGTTCTTGAGGGGTTATGAAGATATGACTAAAAACTGATGTAGCAGAATTTGAACTATTCATTTAATAAATAGATTTTGAGGACACACTATACTTTAGGATAGGAGTAGGACTAAAGGGAATAGGGATTCAAAAGTGATAAAGATTTCTATACGTAAGCAATGAACACTTGGAAGAAGAAATCAAGAAAAAATTCCATTTACAATAATGAATGAAAAATAAAGTATCTGTGAATAACTTTAACCACGGATGTAAAGGGCATGTACACAGAAAACTACAAAACATTGCTAAAAGAAATTAAAGAAGACCTAAATAAATAGAGAACGCTAATCTGTGATCATGGATTGGAAGACTAAATATTGTTAAGATGTCAATACTATCCAAAGCAATTTTTAGGTTCAATACAATCCCAATCAAAATTCCAACAATCTTTGCAGAAACGGAAAGCCAATGATCAAATTTATATGGAAGGGTAAGGGGTCCCAAATAGCTAAAGCCATCTTTAAAAAAGAATGGAGTTGGAGGACTCATACTTTCTGGTCTTAAAACTTATTACCAATCACAGTAATCAAAACAGCATATTAATGTCACAAAGACAGCATACCAACCAATGGAATAGAATTGAGAGCTCAAAAATCAGCTCTCACGTTTATGGCTAACTGATTTTTGACAAGGTTGCAAAGACTACTCAATTGGGAAAGAATAGTCTCTTTAACAAATAGGGCTGGGAAAACTGGATATCCATCAGTGAAAAAAACCATGACCCCTACCTCACATCACGTATAAAAAACAGTGCAAAATGTATCAAAGACATAAGAGCTAAAACTATCATACACCTAGAAAAAAACATAGGAAGGCATATTTAGGACCTTGTGTTAGTCAATGGTTTCTTTGAATTTACACTGAAAGCTCAAGCAACAAAAGAAAAAATAGACATGGGACCTCATAAAAAAATCTTTTGTTCCTTAAAGGATTTTATCATGAATATAAAAGACAGCCTACAAAATGGATGAAATATTTTGATACCACCTATCTGATAAAGGATTAATATGTAGTATATACACAAAGATATCCTTCAATTAAATAATAAAAAGGCAACCCAATTTTAAAAATGGGCAAAATACTTGAACAGACATCCCTCCAACTAAGATATAAAAATGACCAGAAAGCACATGAAAAGATGCTCAACATCATTAGACATCAGGGAAATGCAAATCAAAACCACATTGAAAGACCATTTCACACCCTTTGGAAAGCCGGTTTTAAAAAAAAAAAAGGAAAATAGCTAGTGTTGGAAAGGTGCGGGGAAATAGGAACACTCATTTATTGTTGGTGGCAATGTAAAATGTTTCAGCCACTGTGGGAGACAGGTGGTTCCTCAGCAAACTAAGTATAGAACTACCATATGACCCAGCAATCCCACTACTATAATCCCCAAAATTGAAAAGAGGGGCTTGAAAAGATACTTACACACCAATGTTAATAGCAGCATTATTTACAATTACCAAAAGATGGAAGTAAACCAAATTACCTTGACCAAAGATTGGATAAATAAAATGTGGTATATACATACAATGGAATATTATTCAACCATAAAAAGGAATGAAAAGTCCTGATATGTATGACAATATGAATGAACCTTGAAGACAGCTTTTTGAGTAAAATAAGCCAAACATAAAAGCACAAATATTGTATATTTTAACTTATTTGAAACAGAATAATCAAACTCATAGAGTCAGAATCTAGATTTAGGTTACCAGGGAATGGTATGGGGATACGGAATGGGAAGTTATGGCTTAGAATCTATAGGGTTCCTATTTGGAATGATGGAAATGTGTTGGTAATGGATGGTGGTGATGGTAGTACAACATTGTGAACACAATTAACAACACTGAAATACATATCTGAATGTGATTAAGGGGAGAAATGTTGGATTGTATATATGATGACAGAATAAAAATGTTAAAAAATAGTGAAGACAACTTTCTCCTCTCACATCCAAAGTGGATTTATTGTGAAGATAATTTGAAGTTTAATCTTTGGGATTCCTCATTTACGTAGGTCTCTCCACAGCCCCCGCTTTAGCAGTGTGTTTGTATGCTCATATATTTTGTAGAATTCGCTATATATATATGTATATATGTACATATATATAATTTTTGCAGCTGTAATTTGTCAGTACACATTTGTCTTTGTACTCCGTCTTCCCTATTGCAGTCTTCTTTCCAAGACAAGTGGCATTTTGAAGATCCAGGTGAGCAAAGCTTGAATTGAGGAGATTAGATAGATAGACAAGCAGATAGGTCAATAGACAGATAGCTATAGAGTGAGTTTGGATTTAGTATGAAATATGTACCTGGCTCATAGGCACTTCTATGCATATTAATAATAGTATAGAAAAACTATTACCCACACTGCCAACTCACTGTGCTCCATGATTAGAGGTACAAGTCTACAAACTGTCAAACTATATAATCTTGTCCTACGGTGCTTGCTGGAATCTGAAAGAATGAAGAGGATGGAGGATAAAGTAGGTGTGAAATGGTCATACTCAGAAGTTTGTCCACAGAAAAGTTTACAGAAACATGTTAGAAAATTAATTAGTAAAACTGTAATTTTATTTTTCTGGGTATGAGCATATTTATAATATTTGTCAAATTTTAAAATTTCTAATTTCGTATGATCCCTTTTTTCACTCTAAATAAACATTTGCATGTATGCCTAATTATACATTTGTAATTTAGAATTATTTTTGTTAAAGAGCTCTCTCCCTCTAAGTTTACATATACTTGAGATTCTACAAAATTAGGATCCACCGTTGATTACACCTTAGAGTTCAATGGGGGAGATAGACCTATAAACATACTATTAATGTATAAGTTTAAAAAGACTTAAAATAAGAGCCATCCAAGTACTACAGGAGTGTACAGGACAGGCACTTAATTCTTACTTGGTAGAAAAGAGCTAGTTTTTTGGAAGAGGTGGTGTCAAGCCTAAGATGTAGGGAATGAGTAGAGTTGACCAAAGATGCGTGCATGTGCATGCATGTGTGTAAAGGCAAAAGGGTGGTTAAGGAGTTTTAACTTTACCTGTAGACAAGTAGCCCTTTAAATTAGAGTTGGTGGGGTAGAGCAGCACAAGATCAAATTTGCCTTTTGTTAAGTTATTCCTGTTTTTCCTGAGTTAGGAAGCGCCAAGACTTTAAGCAGATAGACTGCTGCAGGGCATGTAATGAAGGAGGGGCTCCTTTTGTAGTGAATTCCACTCTAAATACCAATACAATCTAGGCCACTTACCATTGCTTTCACATCCTGTCACTATTGACTTAATCAGTGTTTGGTATACTGAGATAAGTCAAAAACCACAGGCTTATGTGTACATTTCCTACTATTTTATGTGCTCTGTAAGCTCAATTCTCTAAGCCTCAGTTTCCTTACATTTAAAATGGGGGTAAAATAATTCCTTTGAAGATAGTTTCAGAATAAAAGGATCTAACAGATTTTGTAGTGTCCAGCACAAACAGCTGTTCAATAAGTTTCAATTGAATATGCATAAAAATTCTACCATTTGATAATTAGATATTGTCTATAGCTCTTCTCTGATGTTCCTAATCACGTAATCTTTGGAGAATGGCTCTCACATGACTATTCCCCCACCACCCCAATAAATGTAGACTGTCTCCTTGAATTAAGTTGCTTAATAAAAAATTAAATAATTGTAAATAAAGCAAATGTGGTATATTCTTGGGTAGATGCTTGCTGCTTTACATTGTAAACTGAAGAGTCATTCATATTGACCCTCCCCAAATCAAGATCCTTTCTAAAGTAATTTTTATCATAAAATTATAGTCTGCCTCACTGGGCTCACTGTTAACACTAATATAAAAAATGGAAACAATTCAAATGTCCAAAAATAGAATAATGACTAAGTAAATTGGTGCACTTATTCAATTGAATATAAAGTAAACATTAAAAATAATGTTATGATGACTCTAAAATGACCTTAAAAATCATTTAGTTACTAAGTGATAGAAAAAGAGGCAGGTCACAAATTTGTATATATGCCATTTGGTTAAATATAACCAATATATTGGGAAAAAAAAGTCCAACATACATATGTAACCATTTTTCTATGTCCTTAATTTTTGGAAAGGTATACAGTCCATTACTGGAATGTCTTAGATGATCAAATGCCCAAACAATTCCCAGAGGGTTGTGAAATACTTTGCTTTTCCTCCCAAGTCACTATTAGGTCCATTATGAGTCCTTTTGGATGGAGATCAAGGAGTCTTTTCTGTCTGGGCCTGCTCTCTACTTCTCCTCCTTTATTTTTTATTTATTTATTTTTTTTAAAGATTTATTTTTATTTATTTAATTTCCCTCCCCTCCCCCGGTTGTCTGTTTTCTGTGTCTTTTTGCTGCGTCTTGTTTCTCTGTCCGCTTCTGTTGTCATCAGCGGCACTGGAAGTGTGGGCGGCACCATTCCTCGGCAGGCTGCTCCCTTCTTCGCGCTGGGCGGCTCTCCCTATGGGTGCACTCCTTGTGCGTGGGGCTCCCCTACGCGGGGGACACCCCTGTGTAGCAGGGCACTCCTTGCGCGCATCAGCACTGCGCATGGGCCAGCTCCACACGGGTCAAGGAGGCCCGGGGCTTGAACCGCGGACCTCCCATGTGGTAGACAGACGTCCTAACCACTGGGCCATAGTCCGTTTCCCTACTTCTCCTCCTTTAATATCCCTTTGTCTTTACCCTTTGGCTATATCTCTAGGATTCAGCCTCTCTTTCATATTGGTTCTGGTCTTGATCCCATTCAGTTTGTTTCTTAGATTCCTTTTAGTTTGTTTCTCAAAAAACAAAAAACAAAACTGACTTCTGTGTGTGTGTTTGTGTAAATGACATTCCTTAGTCCTGTTTTGTGGACAAGCATCCATAAGACAGACAAACCGTTCAAACACTAAAGAATGTAACTGTGATCTCTGCCTCTTTTCTGGTTCTATTTTGCAATATGGTCCAAGTCCCATAATGATATGGCTATGTGTTTTTCTCCAAAAGTAAGTGAGGAGAGTAGGAAACTCAATCCTATTTTAATTATGCGAGGAAAAGAGAAAGGAATTTTTCAAAAGATTTATAGTGCTTCTATTAGAGCAGTATCTTGATTTCCTGGCTACCAAAGTGAATACTATGCAATGGGTTGGCTTAAACAATGGGAATTTATGGGCTCATCATTTTGAGGTTAGGAGAAGTTCAAAAGCAAGGCATCATCAAGGTGATGCTTTCTCCTGGAAGACTATAGCCTTCTGGGGTTGGCTGCTGGCACTCCTTGGTCTTGGCTCTTCTGTCACATTGCTGCAATGCATATGGTGGTCTCCCTTGACTTTTGCCTTCTCTTCTGGGTTCCACTGATTTTCAGCTTCTGACTGCTCCTGTGACTTTCTACCCCTTTTGTTTGAATTTAATTCTACTTATAAAGGACTCCAGTAATAGCATTAAAACCCATCTTTATTGAGTTATGTTACACCTTAACTGAAGTAGCTGCTTCAGAAGGTCCTATATACAATGTGTTTACACCCATAGCAATGGATTAAGTTTAAGAACATCTTTTTCTGGGGTACATTCTCCAAACCACCACAAGGGGTGAATTGCATTTGATTCTTTCTCTGTTCTTTTCTAATTTCCAAAGTGTATTTTTTAGGTTATATTTCTTTTATTATAAGGAAAAACATCCAATAGGAAATTATGAAAACCTAGAAGATAAAGAAATTTCTCATTTTTTTGATAAGAAAGTTGGATGAGGTGTCCAAGAACAAACAATTAATACCTTATTTTCCCAGGGGAAAATACGCTAGTGGCAGGTATGTATACATTGATGACAAACTTAAATTCTTAAGATGACCCATCATTTTCTCACTATACACAGGCATGTTTTTCCTCTGTCTGAGCCTCAGTTTCCTCATTTATAAAATGGGGATAGCTGGTGGAGTTGTGATTTCCATGTAGTTTACACATGATGGCATATGTAGTATCTACCATAGAGACTTACGTAATTGGTAATCGGAAATGTTCTTTCCTTTCCTTCCCTGTTTTTCTGTATCCTCATTGCAGAGGCTGACCAATATAGAAGCCAGCATCTTCTCTTATTACCATGACATATTTTGTTATCCTTATATGGAATACCTTCCTTCTTTAAAGAGAAGCTGTTTGAGGGGAAATACTGGGCATTGCCCTCCTTTGTATTTATTGCAGATGACCAATAATTTCTTGATGAATGTGATGATTTTTCTCAAGGATAGAAATTATGTTTTATGTTTCTTTTATGTCTCTGATGGAGGCCTGGTTATTGAGGTTACTTGCAAATATAATGTGATAATGAAGATTTTCTCTAATCTTTTTTTTTTCTTTTGCAAATAGTGACTAGAGTTATCCTTTTTATGAAATCATAGTAGTAAATGCAATTAAAGCTGAAAAGATTATTCCTCATTACTGGTTTTAGCTTGTCCAGACATAGGAAAAGAGAATTAAATTTCCAAATGCAATTTTTGAAGTTAAGATTAATGACCAGGAGTGTATGATTCCCTCATATGCTGATAACTTCATGTTGTTTGAGACTATGTGGGGCTTCTCACTATCTTTGTGTAAATGAAAATGATTGAGTTATTTTAAATGGAGTCAGGATATAAGATTAACTTGTCTGCTTTGGAAGTTTGCCTTGTATTTTTCAAAGACTCAAAAACAGGCAATCATAAAAGAGAAAGTCAAAGTGTTCTATTCTGAATATTAAAAATTGTTTTAAAAGTTGTACTTAGTTCTCATTTTCTGGATTATAGGAAATATGGGAGAAAATGAGTTATTTTAATTAATTTATGGATGAGACATGAGATTTAAAAAGTTTGCAGGGTTTTCAATATTTGCAAATCTAAGAGCTCAAAGTAGAATTTAGTGATAAATGAGAAATGCTCTGAGGAGCTAGATGTCAAGTTCATTACTGGAAAAACTGAAGAAAGTATTTAAGAAAGTGGAGTCTACATCTTTTCTAACAGCCACATTCTTTACATATATCTCTGGCACATGTATGTACACATACACACAGAATATTTTTCCAGTGTCTTGTTATTATCATAATACAATTAAACACCCTGGGTCTATAAATAAAGGGTGTTAGAGTAGATGATCTCCAGCATACTTTACAACTTCAATGTTCAATGATTCTGTTGTTTCTGGGCATAGTGAAACATGGGAGTTGAGAGCGAAGTGACCTAGGGAGGCTGTTGCTTTGGAAGTTTGCCTTGTATTCTACTAGCCTCCTAAAGGTAATCTCTATAGAAAGGGCAATGGCTGAATCTTGTGAGCTAAACCACCAAGTCTTATGCTCTAAAATTCAGAGATACTTCTCACTGCTGAATCTCCAGTGCCTGAAACATAGAAGTTATTCAATATATTTGTTGGTAAAGGAATGGATTGATGTTTTCAATGACACTTTGGTGTGAGATATACTCTGTTGTGTAATATGCTAACATTTCTCATTCAAGTACATTTTTTCTATCCCAGTATATTTAATTAAAGAAATATAATCACATGTTGGTGCTAAACTGACCAAAATAATCTCCTGAAATAATAGCAAAATTTTGAAGGCTCTTTTCTTTTTTTTCCCCCTTAATATGTATAGAAAAATGGTAAACTGTCTTTCCCTTTCTTTCTCTTATTTCATTTCCTTTCTTTTTTGTTTTCTTCTGTTTTTTTTAATCACAATATATACTGTCATTTTGGAAAAATTTGTATTGGCTGAATGTAAATCCCAAAGGACAGTGGCACTGCCAGTCTTTTTTATACATCTAGAGTATTGTATAGCAATAATTACAGTCAGTCATATTTGTTAAATGATTGAATGAATGGATACTGAAATTTATAAAAATGGGAAGGTGAAATGATATCTAGATTGCTTAAAATATATTTTTTGTTGAGATGAAGTTCATATAACAAAAAATTAATCATTTTAAACTGAAAAATTCATGCAACCACTGCCTCTACCCGGTTCCAGAAAATGATTTCATCCCTCCAAAGATAACCATTAAGCACTTACTCCTCATATCCTCCCTCTCCCAGTGTTTGGCATGACCCGTCTGTTTTCTATCTCTATGGATTTACTTTTTCTGGATATTTCCTATAAACAGAATCAGAATCATATAATATGTGACCATCTGTGTCTGGTTTCTTTCATTTAGCATTATGTTTTCTAGGTTCACCCACATTGTAGCATGGATCAGTGGATCAGCACTACATTCCTTTTAGTGGCTGATTAGTATTCTGTTATGTGTGTGTGTATGTATGTGTACTTCTTTATCCTTTCACTGGTTTATTCTTTCATTTCAGCCTGAAATATACCCTTTAGCATGTTTGTACAGAAGATATGTCTACTAGAGACAAAGTTCCTCAGCTTTTGTTTCTCTAGAAATATCTTAGTTCCTCCACCATTTTTGAAAGATATTTTTGTTGGGTATAGATCTCTTGGGTTAGAGCTTTCTTTTGGCAGTTTAAATATGTCATCCCAATGCCTTCTGGCCCCCATGGTTTCTAATGAGTACTTAGCTGTTCATCTGATTGAGGATCCCTTGTACATGAGGAGTTACTTTTCTCTTGCTTCTTTAAAGATTCTCTCTTTTTGTTTGGCTTTTAACATTTTGAATATAAGGTGTCTTAGTGTGGATCTCTTTGAGTTTATCCTACTCAGAGATTCTTGGAAGTGTATATTCATGTCTTTCATAAAATTGTGGATGTATTTGGTAATTAAAAAAAAAATTTCTTTAAATATTCTTTAGATAGTCTTTCTTCCACTTTCTATCTCTATTCTTCTGGGACTTTCATAATACCAAAGTTAGTAGGCTTAATGTTTATACTACAAGTTTCTTGGGCTCTGTTCACTTTTCTTCATTCTTTTTCTTTTTTGCTCCTTAGACTGAAAAATTTCAATTTCCCTATCTTCAAGTTTGCTGAATCTTTTTTTCTGCCTGCTCAAATCTGTTATTAAAACCCTTTAGGGAATTTTCTCTTCAGCTATTTTTCCTTTCATCTCCAGAATGGGTTGCTTTTGTTGATTATTGAGGGCTGCAGTCATTGGTTTGATTAGTGACTTTCAGAATTATTATTATTATTTTGCATAGACTGTATTCATTATCATGCATGGTTACTAAGTTCTCTGTTCCATTATCTCAGCCATCAGTCAGAAATCTGATAGAAATTTCCTTAACCCCAAATTTCACAGTCTATTTCTTCTATAAACTCTCCCCTAGTTGTTGTAAAATTTTTATTAGATTCCAGAGTTCCATACAATTGATTCTGTCAGTTTTGATAGATTGATGGTTGCTTCAGTGGAGGGACAGAATCTCGGGGCTCCCTATTTCACCATTTCTTGATAGCACTCATCTTAACTTCCTTTTCATTAGAGATGGATAAAGAAACAAGAGAGTGTGGGCAATATATTTATAATACATTAAGGGGGAATACTGGTACCTTTTGCATTATTAATGAAAAATAAAACCCTGCGTGTTTAATTATAGTTTTGGGGACATGTTCAAGATGGAATGCTTATAAGGAAAAAAGAAAAAATTAATAGTATTTAAATTTATAGTCATTCCTTGAAAAGGCTTATAGGTTTACAAAAAGAGAATAAATTCTCAATATTAGTTATATAGGAATTGAGAATTGAAGGCAACACAATTTTCATGGTTTGCCTGAAACACAAGTTTTCTAGCATGTAGCTAAGCCCTTTGTCTTTAGGCTATTATCACAACAATTATTTGCTTGTCTGAGTTTTGTGCACCCTGTACATGACTTAGAAGCCTAAGGTATCTGTCTCAATAGAGATAAAGGAAAACCAGCTGCCTAATGAAGCTCTTTTCTGCCTCCTGCCATTGTGAAAAATAGCAGCTATGTATTACATTATAGAGCCATGTGCTTTTTTTCTCAGTCTTCCTTGGTCAGGGTAGCAAAGGCCATTTCTATCAGATCTTACTCTTGGAATTCTCATCCTCTCTAATGCATTGAACTATCACCTCTGCATAGATGTCTTCCCAAATCTGTATTTCAAGTCACATTTTCCCTCATTTTTCCCAGAGTCCTTCATATCAAACTAAATAATTTTTGTTTTCAAATTTAGCTGTTTTGGCTTGCTATGTGCATATTTTCATAATCAAAATCACATTCAATATTTCTTGTTTTTATTCAAAAGTTAAATTATTAAACATTATGAATTAGACTTTTCTTCTAAACAGATATGTTTCAGGGGATTTTGGCAATTTTTTAGGCATAAGAAGTGTCAGAGAGTTTGCTGGATTCTTTTTTTTTTCCAGGTACTGGGACCAGGGAACCAACCCAGGATCTCATATGTGGGAGGGTGGTGCTCAATCACTGAGCCATATCAGCTCCCTTGTGCTGGCTCCCTCATCTGTCTGCTCATTGTGCATTTGTTTTTGTTCATTGTCTGCTCATTGTTTTTGCTCATTGTCTGTTTTTCTTTAGGAGGCAACAGGAACCAAACCTAGAACTTCCCATGTGGGAGGAGGACGTTCAACTGCTTGAGTCACATCTGTTCCCTGTTTGTTTTCTTAGCTTGTTGTCTGCTCATTATCTGTTCTTTGTTTTTGCTCATTGTCTGCTCATTGTTTGTTTGTTTTCTTTAGGATACATCAGCAACTGAACTTGGGACCTCCCATGTGGGAGGCAGGTGCCCAAACACTTGAACCACATCTGCTCCAATGCTGGATTCTTTTTTTCCCCTAAATAAAACCACTGAGTAAGAATGGAATGTATGCCATTTTAATGTTGAGACTGCATAGTCAAATTTAAGAGATTTATTATCTCTTGGAATTCGACTCTGAAATTATACATCAGGAACTTTGCATCATCTTGTACTCACATGGTTCCCACAGTTAGATTTAAGACATAGAAGTGGCTGCAATTGAAAGATTGTATTTAAAGTGCAAATGGGTAGCTCTTTTTAAAGATTTTTTAGGGAAACGGACTTTGGCCCAGTGGTTAGGGCGTCTGTCTACCACATGGGAGGTCTGTGGTTCAAGCCCCGGGCCTCATTGACCCGTGTGGAGCTGGCCCATGTGCAGTGCTGATGCGCGCAAGGAGTGCTGTGCCACACAGGGGTGTCCCCTGCGTAGGGGAGCCCCACGCGCAAGGAGTGCACCCATAAGGAGAGCCGCCCAGCTCGAAGGAGGGAGCAGCCTGCCGAGGAATGGCGCTGCCCACACTTCCTGTGCCGCTGATGACAACAGAAGTGGACAAAGAAACAAGACGCAGCAAAAAGACACAGAAAACAGACAACTGGGGGAGGGGAGGGGAATTAAATAAATTAAAAAATAAATCTTTAAAAAAAAAATTAAAGACTTTTTAGTACTACATTTAAAATTTATATCTAAACAGCATTTTCTAAATCAATTTATCTAGGCACTATATATACATCTGTCAGAAATGTTTAACTGTTATAAACTACAACTTAGCTACTTTGGTATTATACTGAAACTTACTGAGATATCCCCCTGCATTATTCAAATCATATTTGAAATAAAGGTGAAATACATATTCTATATAAAAATATTCATATATGATAGATAAAGTCTGAAATATGTATGATCCATGTTTCTGGAACTTTATTTTTGCAGGGGCAATATCCTTCTGGACAGTCATTTCTCATTTGCAAAGTGCTTTTCTCTACCACAGCTATCAATCCTCCGTTACTGTGGTAGTTTTAGACTATAAAACTGGCAAAGACAGGACATGAGTTTGTCTTTCTAGTTTTTGATATTCTAGAAGTACATTTCCTCTACTACAGCCAAGGAAAAGAGATCATCTCTTTCACTAACTTATAGTGTAAACATTCAAAACTAAATTTTTGTATTTTATCTAATTGTATTATTCCTCTCTACTTTACTATGGTTGATTACCTGTTTTATTCCTTTATGAAATGTCACTCTGACATCTCTCCATTGGGCATTTACTTTGCATGTATGGAGAATTAATCCCCATTGCGACATAGCTTGACTCTAGTAACAATAAAAATTTTGTAAAATTTGCCTATTGTTTAGCCAAAATACTTATATATTTTAACCATAAAATACATGGTTTGAAGGTATTACAGTTTGAAATGAAAATGTTTTAAATGTTTTAGAATAATTTTATGGTTTAGCCAAATACTTATGTATTTTAACCATAAAAATACATCTTTTAAAGGTATTATAGTTTGAAATAGACATATTTAAAATGTATTAAAACAGATTTTGGAATAATTTCCAGAGATGTTTGGCAAGAATGTTTGATAATATCCACAGTGTGGAACCAAAGTAAAGAATTCCTCAATATTGATTTCTTTGGAAATTTAGATTTTCTCTCAAGTTATATTTAGATATGTGGCATGTCTAACTTTCTGTTTCTGTACCTCATTATGCTTCTAGTGCTTATTGTAATCCAGTTAAAGTAACAATCCAAAGTGTGAAGAAACCCTAAGTTCTGTCCTGAGTAAACCAACTTATAGCTGAATGATGACCCTTTTTGATCAGTGCCTCTTATTCTATTCTGCTATTCATCCATGACTTCCTGACCTTGTGAATATGAATCGATCAAAAAAATTTTGTTGGTAAAAAGTTCTAAAAACTTTAGGTGTTATATTAATTCAGCAAGATTAAGTAACTAGGATTTTTATGATGTAACCTGATTACTTACCATAACAGCTGCCAATCAAATTTAATAAGTTCAGTTTAGTTTAATTCAAACCAGGTCAATTAAATTCACCTCACCTCAACACATGTCTGTTGGGCATTTATTTGCCCAAACGGATAAGTTAGATTCTAAATATACAGAGATGACTAAAATACACTCAATGTCTACCTTCTAACAATGGGATGAGCAGAAAAAAAGTAAATTAAAACGTAGTTCAATAAATAGAGTAATAGAATTATGTACACAATGTTTAAGTAAACAGCAGGGAAAGTAATTAATTTTGGGGAGAGCTATCATGAATGTGTTCTCAACAAATGCTTCCTGGAAGGAATTATACATGAAGGGCATTTTGAAGAATGTTAACTTTCAGAGTGTGGTCACGTTTAAACAGAGAGAATAACACTTTATACCCTGCTCTAGCAACTATGGTGTTTGATAAGACTCTTACACGTTCAATACTAATAGTTGTTTATTTAAAACATTTTATTTTGAAATAATTTAATACTTATAGGACAGTTGCAAAAATAATATAAACCCATACAGAGAACTACAGTATACTTCAAACCCCCCAGATAATTAGATCTACAAATTATAAAATTTTTCTGCCATTGCCATATCATTTTATCTGTCAATCTATATAATCTCTTATTTGAATATTTGAGAGCATATTGTACACATTCTACTCCTTAAACAGATAATTCTTCCATTTACATTTCCTATGAACAAGGATATTTACTTATGTAATCACCTTAAGTACAGTTATTAAGGTCAAGAAATTTCACATTGATATGACACTCATATTCTATTTTCCAATTTTTCTTGTACCCAAATTATTTTTAGATTAATATTAACATTCATACATTAAAGAATACAGTATAATACATTTTACTCTATAATATATTGTATTTATTTGTCATTATTTCTTTAGTTTCTCTTTCTTTTATTTTTAGTTGTGGAAATATATACAACTTAAATCTTCCCAAGCATACATTCATTAGGAATGATTTACAATATTGCAGTATACTTACCCCTCTCCACTACTATAACTTTCCCTACAGTCTATAACAGAAATCCTACACTCATTTTGCATTAACTCCCCATTGTCCCTGGCCCTTACCCATGGTAACCTGTACTCTACTTTCTATCTCTGTGAGTGTGCATATCCTTTAATATTTTCTCTGTGGTTATCTTGGTGCTTAAATTTAACATCCTCAATTTATAAAAAAATCTCATATGCTTTGAGAAAACTTAATTTCAATATATAAACTATATTCCTATACCTCTATCCCCCTTTCTTTGTTATTCTTATCATAAATTGCATATTTATATATTATGAGTCTGAAGGTGATTTGTCATTACATTTTATGCATTTTCCTTTTAAGTCCTGTAGGAAGGAAAAAGTGGAGTTACATGTTTAAAATACAGAAGTTCAGACATTATATATACCCTTGTCATTTCCCTCACCAGAGGTCTTCATATCTTAATGCATCTTTGATTGATTATCTACTGTCCTTTCCTTTCAACCCACAGAACTCTCTTTAGCATCTCTTGTAGAGTTGGTCTAGGAGTGATGAATTCCCTCAGATCTTTTTTTTTTTTTAATTCTATCTGGGAATGTCTTAATCTCTCCCTCATTTTTGAAAAAGAGTTTTGCTAGAGAAAAAATTATTGGTTAGCAATGTTTTGCTCTTAGCACTTTAAATATGTCTTCCCACTGCCTTCTTGGCTCCATGATTTCTAATGAGAAATCAGCTCTTAATCTTATTGAGCTTTTGGAATTATTCAGCTTTCAGAATTCTCTTTATCTTTGGCATTTGAGATTTAGATGATAATATGCTGCAGTATGGGTATTTTTGTGTTTATCCTGTTTGAAGTTCCTTGAGTGTCTTTCATGTGTATATTCATGTCTTTTGTTAAATTTGAGAGGTTTTCAGCCATTTGTTCTTTGAATATACTCTCTGGGCCTTTCTTTCTTTCTTCTTCTAGGACTCCCTCAATGTGTATTTATTGGTACATATACTTGATAGTGTCCCACAGTTTCCCCAGGATCTGTTCACTTTCATCATTTTTTTTTTTTCATGCTCCTCAGACTGATTGATTTCAATTGCCCTGTCTTTGAATTCTTTGATTCATTCTTCTGCTGGGTACAATCTGCTGTTGAACCCCTCTAGGGAATTTTCATTTCTCTTATGGTGTTCTTCAGCTCTGTTTGTTTCCTTTTTATAATTACCATCTATGTGGTGCTGTTCTCTTTGTGTTCATCTGTCATTTTTCTGATTTCCTTTAGTTCTTTGTCAATATTGTCGTTTAACTCTCAGAACATTTTTTTTCTTAAATATGTATTAATTTTAAAAAAATATATTTTTATTTTTTTAAAAGATACTTAGATTACACAAAATGTTACATGCAAAATAATATAAGGGATTCCCATATGCCCCACTCTCCATACCTTCCACCCTTCCCCACATTAGCAACTTCTTTCATTAGTGTGATACATTCATTGCAATTTATGTATACTTTTGGAGCATTGTCACCAAGCATGGATTATAGTTTATATTGTAGTTTACACTCTCTCCCACTCCCATTCTCTCCCATTCTGTATATATCATGGTCTGTATCTATCATTGCAATGCCATTGAAGACAATTCCAAGTCCCCTAAATGCCCCCACATTATACTGCTTTTCCCCCCTCCCTGCCTTCAGCACCTCCAGTGGCACTGTCTCCACATCAATGATGTAATTTCTTCCATTGCTAGATTATCAGTAGGTCTATAGTGGAATACCAATAAGTATACTCTAGTCCATATTTTATCCCTCAATACTGAGGCTTCTGAATGGTGATGCCCACCCCACCTCTAATCGACAGGGAGCCTCTATCCCATATGGCTGATCGATGGGACTTTCTTGCTTGCAGTTGTAGACTCTCATGGTTCCTTGGTATGGTAGTTGTACATCCTCACTTCCTAGTCACTGACCATGGTCAATGGTTTACATTATGGTCTAGACTCTAGACAATACACTTTTATAAATTTTTGATGAAATTCAGCATGGCCTGTATCCATCATTGCAAGATCATGCAGAACCCTTCCATTGCCCCCTAAATACCCTTCCAGCTACTCTTTTCCTCCCTCTGCCTCCCCTTAGGGTTGATGGTGACCACCAGGCTTCACTCCTTGAAGGACAAGATTCATAGTTCCTTGAAACAACACTGAGGACTTGACACACTGGTCTGTCCTCCCCTATTAGGAACCACCCATGCTCTTAAAGGACAACCATTCTTCCATTTGAGAACACATCTGGCCTCCCCAGGATGGGAATCCAATTCCTTCCCACTCATTATGTGAGTCTCCACCCACAGATACAACACACTATGACAAAATCATCACTCACACATTCTTTAGAAGACTGCCCCAGGTGTGCCCTGTCACGAATGCCCCCCCCATCCAACACACTAAACCAGTAACCCTTCCTTGTCATATTGCCAAAAGAGCCTTCCCAACATTGTAGTTTCAACCACATACCCACCAGTCTGCAGGGTTAACCTGCTCCCTCCCCTAACCCTACCCCAGTTCCATGAAATATCTAAGCCACCCTCCCCACCCTACCTCCCTGTCAAACTTGCACCACCAACCCAGTAGTATCACTACACTGCATCATATCCCTTCACTGCACAACTACTTATTTCCACCTCATAGATTTCGCCCATATGGACATTGGTTCACAACCTTTTCCCTTTCTATTTCCTGTTAACCTATCTTCCAGACTCTAGCTCTCTGAGTCTGCTTGATTTGCTTAATTCATATCAGTGAGGTCACGTGACATTTGTCCTTCAATGCCTCACTCAACATATGGTCCTCAAGATTCATACATGTTATCCCATGTGTTAGTACTCTATTCTTTCTTACAGCTGAGTAATATCCATTGTATGTATATACCACATTTTGTTTGTCCATTCATCTGTTGATGGGCATTTGGGTTGATTCCAATTTTTGGCAATAGTTAATAATGCCACAGTGAACATTAGTGTGTGTATATCTATTTGTGTCCTGCTTTCAATTCTTCAGGGTATATACCTACCAGGAGAATTGCTGGATCATATGCAGATCTATTGTTAGTATTTTGAGGAACTGCTGAACTGTCCTCCACCAATGGCTGAACCATTTTATATCCCTGCCAGCAGTGGATGAGGGTTCCCATTCCCCCACAACCTCTACAATGCATTCAGTCCTCTGTTTTTTTAATGGCTGCTACTCTAATGGGTGTAAAATGTTGTCTCATTGTAGTTTTGATTTGTATTTTCCTAATAGCTATTGATGTTGAGCATCTTTTCATGTGCTTCTAAGACATTTGTATTTCTTTTTGGAGAAGTGTCTGTTCAAATCAATTGCTTATTTTAAAAAAAGGCTTGTTTGTCTTTCTATTTTTGAGATACAGGATTTCTTTATGTATGCTGGATATTAGGCTCCTATCAGATATATGGTTACCAATTATTTTCTCCCATTGAGGAGGCTGTTTTTTCACTTTCTTGACAAACTCCTTTGGGGACAAAGGTTTTAATTTTGAGGAAGTCCTATTTCTCTACTTTTTCTTTCACTTCTCATGTTTTGGGCATGAATTTCACGAAAGCATTTCATGTTGCAAGGTCCTGTGTAGACACTTCCCTACATTATCTTCCACATTCTTTATGATCTTGGCTCTTATACTTAGATCTTTGATCCATCTTGAGTTGGTTTTTATATAAGGTGAGATATGGTTTTCCTCTCTCATTCTTTTGGATATGGATATCCAGTTCTTCAAGCACCATTTATTGAAGAAGCCATTCACTCCCAGCTGAGTGGACTTGGTAACCTTGTCAAATATCAGATAGCTGTGTATGTGAGGATCTGTTTCAGAACTCTCAGTTTGGTTCCATTGGTTGATATGTCTATCCTTGTGTCAATAATACCATGCGGTTTTCACCACTGTACCTTTGTAGTATGTTTTAAAGTCAGAAAGTGTGATTCCTCCAATTTAATTTCTCTTTTTCAATATGTCTTTGGCTATTCTGGGCCTCTTCCCTTTCAAATAAATTGCATAGTTAGTTTTCCAATTCAGTAAAAAATGCTGTGTTGATTATTATTGGGATTACATTACATCTGTAGATCAGATGTATGGGTAGGATAGACATCTTAATGAGGTTTAGTCTTCCTATCCATGAATAGGGAATATTCTTCCATTTATTTAAGTCTTCTTTGACTTCCTTTAACAGTGTTGTATAGTTTGCTGTGTATAAGTCATTTACATCTTTAGTTAAATTTATTCCTAGGTATTTGATTCTTTTAGTTGCTATTGTAAATGGGATTTTTCCCCCTTGATTTCCTCTTTAGCTTGCTCATTATTGGTGTGCAGAAATACTAGTGATTTTTGTGCATTGATCTTATAACCTGCAACTTTACTGAACTCAGTTTTAAGCTTTTGAAGCTTTGTTGTAGATTTCTCAGACCTTTCTTTGTATAGGATCATGTTGTAGCAAATAGTGAAATTTTAAATTCTTCCTTTCCAATTTGGATGCCTTTTATATCTTTTTCTTACTTAAGTGCTCAAGCAAGTACTTCTAACACAGTGTGAAGTAGGAGTGGTGATAGTGTGTATCCTTTTCTTTTTCCTGAGCTTAGAGGGAAAGGCTTAGGATTTCACCATTTTGTGTAATGTTAGCTGTGGGTCCTTCATATATAACTTTTATCATGTTGAGGAAGTTTCTTTCTATTCCTATACTTTGCAGTGTTTTTTTTTTTAATCAGGAAAGGGTGCTCTATTTTGTCAAATGCTTTTTCTGTGTTTTTAGAGATCATCATGTGATTTTTTCTATTGATCTATTTATGTGATGTATTACATGGATTGATTTTCTTAGGTTGAACCATCCCTGCATACCAGGGATGAAACCCACTTGGTATGGTGTATAATTTGTTTGATGTGTTGTTGAATATGATTAGCAAGGATTTCATTGAGGATTTTAGCATCTAGGTTCATTGGAGAGATTGGTTGTAATTTTCCTTTCTTGTGGCATCTTTACTTGACACTAGTATTAGGGTAATATTGGCATCATAGAATGAATTAGTCAATGTTCCTTCTACTTCTATTTTTTGGAATAGTTTAAACAGAATTGGTGTTTGTTATTTCCAGAATGTTTGGTAGAAGTCACTTGTGAAGCTGTCTGGTCCTGGGCACTTCTTAGTTGGGAGGTTTTTAATGACTAATTCAATCTTGTTACTTGTGATTGGTCTATTGTGTTTATCAATTTCTTCTTTCATTAATGTAGGTTGCTTTAGTGTTTCTAGGAATTTGTCCATTTCCTCTAAATTATCCTTCTTGTTGGTATATAATTTTTCAAAATATCCTCTTATGATACACTTTATTTTGTTGGGTCAGTGGTGATATCCTCTTCCTTACTTCTTATTTTGTGTATTTGCATCTTCTCTCATTTTTTCTTTGTTAGTCGAGCTAAGGGTTTGTCAATTTTATTGATCTTCTCCAAGAACCAGCTCTTGGTTTTGATTATTTTTTCTAGTGCTTTTTATTTTCTATTTCATTTAGTTCTGCTTTAGTGTTTGTTATTTCCTTCTTTCTGTTTGCTTTTGTATTTGTTTGTTGTTATTTTTCTAATTCATCTAGGTGTGCAATTAGGTCTTCATTTTTAGTTCTTCTTTTCTTGATATATTCATTTATGGCTTTGAATTTCCCTCTCAATACAGCTTCTGTTGCATCCCATAGGTTTTAATATGTTGTACTGTCATTTTCATTCATTTCAAGGTAGTTACTGATTTCTTTTGCAATTTCCTCCTTGACTCATTGTTTGTCTAAGAATGTTTTCTTAACTTGCATATCTTTGTGTCAGTCTGGTTCTTTGGCCCTTACTGATTTCTAGCTTCATTCCATTCTGGTCAGAGAAATTACTTTGTATAATTTCAGTCTTTCTGCATTTGTTGAAAGTTATTCTGTGGCCTAGCATGTGCTCTATCTTGGAGAATGATCCATATGCACTTGAGATGAATGTATAATCCACTGCATTTGGGTATAGTGTTCTGTTTATGTCTATTAGGTCCAGATCCTCTAATGTATTATTCAAAGTCTTTGTTTTTTTTTTATTGATTCTCTGTCAAGATGTTATGTCTAATTGTGATAATGGTATATGAAAGTTCACCACTATAATTTTAGAGGCATCTATTTCTCATAGTTTTTCCATTGTTTGCTTCATGTATTTTGAGGTACCCTGGTTAGATGCATAAATGTTTATAATTGTTCTTCTTAAAAGATTAACCCTTTTACTACTATATAGTGTCTGTCTTTATCGCCCAAAATAGTTTTGCATTTAAAGTCTATTTTTTTTTTTATATTAGTATAGCTACTCCCATCCATTTTTGGTTGTTGTTTGCTTGTAAAATTGTTTTCCATCCATTCACTTTCAACCTCCTTGAATCCCTGGGTCTAAGATGGGTTTCTTGTAGACAGCATATAGATGGGTCATATTTCCTTATCTGTTCTGTTAATCTGTGTCTCTTGACTAGTGAGTTGAATCCATTAACATTCAGTGTTATTACTCTCAAGGTATTACTCCCATTAGCCATATTTTCTTTGGGTTTATGTATGTCATATGTTGTTTTCATTTTTTATTTAAAATTTTTTTTATATACTCTCCTCCAACTCTCCCTCTCCTGTTTTTTCCTTTCAACCTAAAGAACTCCCATTAGTATTTCTTAAAGGGCAGGTTTCTTTTTGGCATACTCTCTTAATTTCTGCTTATTTGTGAATATTTTGAATTCTCCATCATTTTTGAATCCTAGCTTTGCTGAATAGAAAATTCTTGCCTGGAAGGTTTTTTTCTTTTTGTGTCTTAACTATGTCATACCACTGCCTTCTTGCCTCCATTGTTTCAGATAAGAGATCAGCAGTTAATCTTATTGAACTTCCTCTGTGTTTGATGGTTGTCTTTTCTGTTGTTGCTTTCAATATTCTCTCTTTGTCTTGAGCATTGGACAATTTGACAATTATATATCTTGGAGTAGGCCTGTTGGGATTTATACTGTTTGGGATGTGCTGCTTTTCCTGGATATTTACATCCATCTCCCTCAATAGGTTTGGAAAGTTTTCAGCTATTATTTCCACCAACACTTCTTCTGTCTCCTTTCCCTTCTCTTCTCCTTCTGGGATGCCTATAATGCATATATTTGAGATTTTGGTTGTTGTTGTCATTCAGACCCCTAAGTACCTGTTAGAGTTTTTCTATCTTTTTATTTATCTGTTCTATCTGTTTGATTTTAGATGTACTGTCTTCCATGTCTCTAATTCTTTTCTCTGTCTGTTCAAATTTGCCATTATGTGCTTCCAGTGAATTTTTGATTTCTTATGTTGTGCCTTTTAGCACCATCATATCCATTATCTTTTTATGTATGCTTACAATTTCTTCAGTATGTTTTCCTAATGTCTTCTTTTTCTTCAAAGATCTAATTTTTTAAAGATTTATTTTTTATTTAATTCTCCCCCCTCCCCCCAGTTGTCTGCTCTCTGTGTCCATTCACTGTGTATTCTTCTGTCTCTGCTTGTATTCTTTTCAGTGGCACTGGGAATCTGTGACTCTTATTGTTGCTTTATCTTGCTGTGTCAGCTTGAAAAAGCAGGTGTGCGGCCCGACTCCTGGGCAGGCTGCACTTTTTTCATGCAGGGTGGCTCTCCTTATGGGGTGCACTCCTTGTGCATGGGGGCCCTTACAGGGGGGACACCCCTGTATGGCACGGCATTCCTTGTGCACATCAGTACTGTGTGTGACCAGCTTCACCACACAGGAGGCCCTGGGTTTGAATCTTGGACCTCCCATGTGGTAGGCAGATACTCTATCCATTGACCTTCCCCTAGTGTCTTCTTAATATCCTTAATCTTGTCCTTCACTTCATTAATTTGTTTCATGACAATTTTGTCAGCTCTGATTGATTTTTTTCATGTTGTGTATCTCCTCCTAGTTTTTAGTTTGCTCATTGGACTGGGCCATGCTTTCCTATTTCTTTTATTGTTTATAATTTCTGTTGGTGTTTAGGCATCTCTTCATCTTTGTTGCTTTATTCAGTTGATTAGTTTCTTTCTCTACTCTAGGATTTTATTTAGCTGCTCTTTTTGTGTGTATGCTAAGTTTTCTCTTCGATACTTTGTTTCTCCTATTCTATTTCCATAGTGTTGTCTATGTTCCCATGAAAGAAAAATATTTAGCCAAAGAAAGGGAAAGAGATAAGAAGAAAAAAAGGATAATAATAATAATAGTAAAAGGTAAAAAAGGAACCATATAAGACAGAGGAATATGTATAATTAACTCATGTAAGAAATGCAGAGGAATAAGAATAAAAATGTGGGTACAAACAGTTAAATGAAAAACTGAATAGAGAAAAATATATAGAATGAATTAAAAGGCCAGAATGATAAGGAGAGTGAAAGAGAAAAGAAAATCCAATAAGAAAAAAGTTAAAAAAAAAGAGAATAGAGGTGATAGAAATAAAAACAAGAAACATTGAAGACAACAAAGAGAGGTGGAATGTAAGAACAAAAACAGAAAGCAGAAGATAGGAAGATGAAGGAAGGAAAAGAAAGAGCATAGGTAGACAAAACTGGTGTACAGAAAAAAGGGGAAACTAAGAAATGAGGAAACACGGCAAACAGGAACCAAGACAGCAGCACCTAATTTAAAAAAATAAAAAGGAGGATCAGGAAGAAAGAGGGAAGAAGAAAAAAACAAAAACAAAATTAAGCAGCAATCAAACAAAAACTTAGGAAAACCACCCTTCCCTCTTAGGCCCCTGAGGAGCTTCTCAGGCTGCCAGCGTTCATCAATCAGTTACCCTGAAACCTGCCCTCTGCAGGTTTAGAATTGTGTTTTAACGAGTAAACTAAGTTAGATTTAAAGAAAGGACCCTTTTTTTAAGAAAAGTAAGAGACCCAAGAGAAGCTAATACAAAAATACTGTCTATGTGTTCCCTGTTCTAAAGTATCAGCTGAGTGTTTGACAATCCTGCGGATCACTACTCTAAAGAGAGCTGGAAATCAAGCCAGGTGTCTCTTATGTGGAGACTCTTCCACTGAGCTAAATTTTCCAGTTGGCTTAGTTAGCTAGAGAGCTATCCAGTCACTTTCCCTAGGACTGGTTTGACTCCTTGCAGTTGGGGTGATTACTGCTTCTTAGAAGTCTGTCTGTCCCTACCCCCTTTCTATTCTTACTGCTTTCTCTCCTAGGGCAGCAGGATGCAATAGCCTGTGTGATTGGATCCCTCCTCACCTCTCCTGGTCAGGTTGAGTTCCCTTCTGAAATTCAACTGCGACCCTGGTATCTGAACCTACTGCAAAGAAATGATTCTCAACCCTTTTCCAGCCCTCCCCCTCCTCCCAGGGGACACTAAATAGGCCCTTGGAAGGTTATTAAGTGCTTCCAACTGCCTGTCTCCATTAGGGAAGTTGTGATTTTGATAGTTTTCAGCACTTGACCTGTCAAATTACCTGACTCTGCCCTCTCCAAGCCCAAGTTTCTCTCTCCCAGGTCAGCTAAGTAAATCAGGCTGCCTAAGCAGATTTGTCTCTCCGTTCTTTCTGGGGCCGCCCCTTGCCAGCTGGTCTGTTCCCTAAAGTTCAAAGGGGGTCCAGGTAACCAAACCCACAGAAAGGAAATCCCTGTCCACCCTTAGCTGGAACCCTCTTAAGCCTGGATAATGCTCACTCCTGTTTGGTGACTGAGGGGAATCAGGGGGTTCCCAGAGGCTGTTTGCCTTAAGAGTGGGGTTTAGCTGTCTGCCCTTTCCAGCCACCGGGGTGAGAAACTCATGGTTTTCCCTTGGGCTTTTTATCTCTTTGTCTTGTTCCTTGTACATCAATGCCCTGGAACCTCATGCTCTGTGTATTCCCCAAACAACTCACTCAGGCAGGATCTTGCCCTTTCTCGGCCATTTTTTTTGGTGTGTGTGTGTGAGAGAGAGGTGGTGAGTGCCCACTTAAACCAATACCATCTTGCCTCCTATCCCTAGGACAGGTTTTTAAAAACTTTTTTCTGTAGTATCTCAGGTATGATTCTTCTCATTAGTGGTTTCTAATGCTCTAATCCTTTGCCTGGGCTACTGTTTCCTGTTTCAGTATATGTTTTGTAATCTTTTGTTAAAACCTGGACATTTTGATGTTTTAACGTGTTATCACTGGAATTTAGGGCATCTGTTCTTATGCTTGTATCCAGCTAGTTTCAGAGATCCCCCTTAACGCATGAGCTCATACCAGAAAAATAAATTGAAGGTAAAAAGAAAACCCCTTTCCCAGTCTATGCTGATTGACCTGTGCAAGTGCTCTCCTTTTGAATTTATCCATAAAAGTGAGTTTAGAGAATAGTTCCAGACCTAAGTGTAGGGGCTGACTTGATCCTTTCTGTGCATGCATCTTATTTTGAGCATGCATGTGTGACCCTAGGAACTTTTCCATTTACACAGAAAAGAATGTCACCTCTTCCCTAGGAAAGAGTTTCCTCATGGTCCTGGGCACTGCGTGGGATATCCTGTAGGATATCAGCATTCCATTGCTTACAGCAAAGGAGAGTCCTCTAAGCTGCCTTCGACATGAAGAGTGTCTTCTAGGACAGCAATTCTCTTAGGCCACCACCAGACAGATTGGGCCAGACATACATATTCTCAGAATGTGCATGTGGTTTACTATGCTCCCTCCGAAACCAGGACCAGGATCCATACAGGGAGCATGAGCTGACTCCCCACTGAATGGTGTGAGAAGGGCCAGCCAATGTGCCACGGGAGCCTACCACTTTTAAGTGGCTTTTTCTTGTTTCAGCACCCAC
Organism: Dasypus novemcinctus; assembly: GCF_030445035.2. Classification (NCBI taxonomy): domain Eukaryota; kingdom Metazoa; phylum Chordata; class Mammalia; order Cingulata; family Dasypodidae; genus Dasypus; species Dasypus novemcinctus. The sequence continues at coordinate 67,911,271 of NC_080680.1, forward strand.
CAAGTTTCTGTAATCCTTTAGCTATTTTTCTGGAGCTTTTAGAAAGTTGTTTCTGCCAGTTCATGCTGATTGATCAAAGCTTCTGTCGAGGGATGGAGCCCTGCTGCTTCTCACTCCACTGTATTGATTGGAGTTTCAGCTGATTTTTAAAATAAAGTGAGCATTTTACAGTAACTATTTAAAAAAACAAATGCATAAACTAAACACCAAACAGTTTTGATTAGATGTTCTATGAACTGTGATATAAATGTCACACCCTAGACTGTGAAATATGAAAGACCTGGTTTTAAAAGGACAACAAGGAAACTAGTAAGAGAAAGTGAAAAGAAAATAATGAGTATGAATTAAGAGCCACAAGTGTAGTTCCTTTATCTGACACCAAGAAGTTTTTGATTTGGAGTAAGTTCTTTTTTTTGTCTTTATTTTTTAATATTACATTAAAAAAATATGAGGTCCCTGTATATCCCTCTCACCCCCCTCACCCCACTCCTCCCCCATAGCAACAGTCTCCTCCATCATCATGAGACATTCATTGCATTTGGTGAATACATCTCTGAGCACTGCTGCACATCATGGTCAATGGTCCACATCATAGCCCACACTATCCCATGTTCCACCCAGTAGGCCATGGGAGAACATACAATGTCTGGTAACTGTCCCTGCAGCACCACCTAGGACAACTCCAAGTCCTGAAAACGACTCCACATCTCATCTCTTCCTCCCATTCCCCACCCCCAGCAGCCACCATGGCCATTTTCTCAACACCAATGCCACATTTCCTTCGATTACTAATCACAATAGTTCATGAATTGATTATCAGTAAGTCCACTCTAATCCATACTCTATTCCTCCATCCTGTGGAGCTTGGAATGGTTTTGTCCACTCCACATCTATATCAAGAGGGGGCTTAGATTCTACATGGATGCTGGATGCAATCCTCCTGCTTTCAGTTGTAGGCACTCTTGGCTCCATGGTGTGGTGGTTGACCTTCAACTCCATGTTAGCTGAGTGGGGTAAGTCCAATAAACCAGAGTGTAGGAGCTGAAGTCTGTTGAGGCTCAGGGCCTGGTTATCATATGGTCAGTCCAGAGATTCAAGTCTCCTGGGTATATATTAAGCCCCAGCACCAACTACAGTTCCAGTAAAAGTAACAGGAGAGGCTTGTGAACAAAGATCACATCTGAGTCCAGCTCCATCACACAGAAACACAAACTCCAAAGAAGGGCCAACTGACATGGCACTGAACTCCATCTGCCATGTCCATAGAACCTGTGGGTCTCTGTAGCCCTCAGAAGAATGAATACCCAGGGTTGTGTCTACTTTATCTGTCTCTGAGACTCTGCTGAGGTGTGCATAAGGGCAACCCCTCTGATAACCTCCCAACCCTTTTTTGGAGACTCATAGCAATATAAATGCATGTATCCTTTCCATTTCCCCCTTTTACTCAGGTCAAAAGCATTTTTAACTCCTGGTATTATATGTAGACTGAGCTATTCTGATGGTCCAAGTTGACCCTTTATTCAAGGTCATTTTCTAGTTACAGCATCAGCTGGTACTTGGTAGTATTCCCTCGGCACCAGGGAGGCTCATCCCCGGGAGTTATGTCCCATGCTGGGGGGAAGGCAATGCATTTATATGTTGAGTTTGGCTTCAAGACTGGCCACTTTTGAACAACATGAGGGCTCTCATGAGGTAACTCTTAGGCACCCTGCAGCTCTAGGCCTTGTTTTTATTTCAGGTGCACAGGCTCACAAGCATAGTCATTAGTATCAAGGGCTCATTGTTGGACCTTCCTTCTTTTTTGGTCTTTGCCGTTGCACTTGGGGGATTGTTGCTGTTCCTTTAGGGACTATGATAGAGATCCCCTGGCTAGGAAATCAGCACTCCCTCAGTTGTTGTTTTTAATTGTATCCACTATGAAAATATCCAAACATTTTTATGTACCCTGGATATATGCCCTGGAGAACTCCCTGCCAACTCTGTGTCCCCTGTCAATAACATCCCACACCAGTATCCCTCCGCTGCCATTGTTGAGCCTTTCTGTGATCCAAAACTTCCTGGAAAGTGAAGCCCAATATATTGCCAGGTTCCATTAATAGTAAATGGAATATAGTGATGAGTTTAAAGGTTACATATCGAATACATATTAATTTGGAAAAATTATGTTAAAAATAAATTGGGGTATCAAAAAATTTAAAAATGCAAAAGCTTTGTTTTTGATGTTTTGTCTTCCATCACTGCAATAAGTGTTGCCCTGTATGAAAATTGGCAAGGCAAATACTTACGTCTTTCCCTCAGTGTCTATGTCCTATCTTTTTCTTTTCTTTTTTCTAATTTTTAAGCTTATCTTCACAAGGGTTTTAGATCACAGTAATTCATGTATACAATATACAGTACTCCCACATATCCAACATAAAACCTTTTCCCTTCCACAGCAATAATCTTTTTACATATTCATACTATATTTACTGAAACTGATGTACAGATATTGAGACAATAGCTTTCAAACAAGGTAACATTCGTGTTTACATTGTGGTTTATATTTTAGACTACACAATTTTCTAAATTTTTAGTTATCTTGTGTTTTACATTATGATTTACATTTTAGCCTATCAGCCTCTATATATTTTTGGTGTAATTTTACATGTCTTATATCCATCCTTGTGTAAACTTGTGGAACACTTCTATTGCCCACACAGTTACAATGGTTCCATCTATTCAATACCTCTTTCCCCTCCCCTTAGGGTCCACAGTGACAGTCAATCTTATTGCTTGAAGGACCATGTTCAGAGATACTTGCAACAGTGTTGAGGTTTGACATGCTCAACTGCCTTAATGCACTGGGAGCCACCATTTCTCTTGAGAGATACAATACCCTCTATTTGAGGGCATCAGTCCTCCCCAGGATGCGGGTATACCTTCACTCTCATTATATGGGTCTCTATCCAATGATATAACCCACTAAGGCAAAATGAGCATTCACATATTCTGTAGCAGCCTGTCCTGCATCAGATTATCCCCTTTAAGCATCTTAAACAGGCAACTTTCCTTATTATATTTTTGAAAAGGTTTTCTCAGCATTATACTCTCACCCAAATACCTGACAATCTCTTATGTTCATATGTTGCCCCACCCTTCCCCCAATTTCTAGGGCAATATTACCTATCCTCCCATCCATAGGACCCCTCAAGCCTGCAAAGCCCCACCCTAAGTTAACCCTATACCCCCATTTTATCCCTTCTTTGTACAAATACCTCCACCTTATCATAGATTTCACCATATAAGTGTCACCTTACATCCTTCCTCTACCCCCCAATTTCCTTTAAGCCTATCATCCAGTCTCTAGCTCTCTGAGGCAGCTTGGTTTACTTATTTCATATATTGAGGTCATGTGGTATTTGTCCTTCAATGCCTGCGTAGCTTCAATCAACATAAGGTTCTCAAGATTCATCCATGTTATCATGTGTGTTTGTAGTGTATTTGTTCTTAAAGCCAAGTAGTATTCCATTGTATGTATATACCACTTTTTATTTATCCATTCATCTGTTGATGAGCATTTGGGTTGATTCCAACTTTTGGCAATAGTGAACAATGCTGCTATGAACATTGGTGTGCATAGATCGGTTTGTGTCCTTGTTTTCACTTCTATTGGGTATATACCCAGCAGTGGAATTGCTGGGTCATATGGCAAATCTATGGCTAGTTTTTTGAGAAACTGCCAAACTGTCCTCCAGAATGGCTGGATTCTTCTGCATCCCACCAGCAGTGGATGAGTGTTGCCATTCCTCCACATCCTCTCCAGCATTTTTAGTCTTCTGTTTTTTTCATAGCTGCCAATCTTATGGGAGTAAGATGGTATCTCATTGTAGTTTTGATTTGCATTTCCCTGATAGCTAGAGATCTGGAGCATTTTTTCATGTGATTTTTAGCCATTTGTATTTCTTCTTTGGAGAAGTGTCTGATTAAATCTTTTTCCCATTTTTTAAATGGGTTGTTTATCTTTTTATTTTCAAGATATAGGAGTTCTTTATATATGCAGGTTATAAGTCTCCTATCCGATATATGGTTACCAAATATTTTCTCCCATTGTGGAGGCTCTCTTTTCACTTTCTTGACAAACTCCTTTGAGGTGTAGAAGGCTTTAATTTTGAGGAAGTCCCATTTATCTATTTGTTCTTTTGCTGCTCGTGCTTTTGGTGTGAAGTTCATGAAGCCATTTCCTATTACAAGGTCTTGTATATGCTTCCCTACACTGCTTTCCAAAGTCTTTATGGTCTTGGCTCTTATATTTAGGTCTTTGATCCATCTTGAGTTGATTTTTGTATAAGGTGTGAGATGGTAATCCTCTTTCATTATTTTACATATGGATATCCAGTTCTCCAGGCACCATTAGTTGAATAGACCATTCTCTCCCAGTTGAGAGGGTTTGGTGGCTTTATCAAATATTATATGACTATATATATGAGGATCTATATCAGAACTCTCAATTCTATTCCATTGGTCTGTGTGTCTCTCCTTATGCCAATACCATGCTGTTTTCACTACTGTAGCTTTGTAGTATGTTTTGAAGACAGGTAATGTGATTTTTCCAATTTCGTTTTTCTTTTTCAATATGTCTTTGGCTATTCAGGGCCTCTTTCATTTCCAAATAAATTTCATAGTTAGTTTTTCTAGTTCCTTAAAGAATGCTGTGTTGATTTTTATTGGGATTGCATTGAATGTGTAGATCAGTTTTGGTAGGATAGACATCTTAATTATATTTAGTCTTCCTATCCATGAACAGGGAATATTTTCCCATTTATTTAGGTCTTCTTTGATTTCCTTGAACAGTGTAGTGTAGTTCTATGTGTATAAGTTTATTACATCTTTAGTTAAATTTTTTCCGAGGTATTTGATTTTTTAATTGATTATTATTTTTTTAATTTTATTTTTTTATTGACTTTGTAATAATATTACATTAAAAATATATATGTGAGGTCCCATTCAACCCCACTCCCCCACCCCACCTCTCCCCCCCCAGCAACCCTCGTTCCCATCATCATGACACATCCATTGGATTTGGTAAGTACATCTTTGGGCACCTCTGCACCTCATAGACAATGGTTCACATCATGGCCCATACTCTCCTCCATTCAATCCAGTGGGCCCTGTGAGGATTTACAATGTCCGGTGATTACCTCTGAAGCACCATCCAGGGCAGCTCCATGTCCCAAAGACGCCTCCACCTCTCATCTCTTCCTGCCTTTCCCCATACCCATCGTCCACCATGTCCACTTTTCCCAATCCAATGCCACCTCTTCTATGTGGACATTGGATTGGTTGTGTCCATTGCACCTCTATGTCAAGAGGAGGCTCAGATTCCACATGGATGCTGGATGCAGTCCTCCCATTTTCAGTTGTAATCACTCTAGGCTCCATGGTGTGGTGGTTGTCCTTCTTCAACTCCATCTTAGCTGAGTGTGGTAAGTCCAATAAATCAGATTGTAGGTGCTGGAGTCTGTTGAGGCTCAGGACCTGGCTATCACATTGTCAGTCCAGAGATTCAAATCCCCTAAATATATCTTAAACCCCAACATTAACTGCACCTCCAGCACATTAGCATGAAAGTCTTATGAAGGAAGATCCCATCTGAGTCCAGATTCATCACACATAAACACCATTTCCAAAGAGGGGCCATCTGACCTGGTAGTTAACCCCATCGGCCATGACCATAACTCCCATGGGTCTCTTTAGCCCTCAAAGGAACCGATATCTGGGGGTTGTATCTGCTTTATCTGTCTCTCTGACTCTGCTCAGTTGTGCATGAGGGCAATCCTTCTGCCAGCCTCCAGACTCTTTTTTAGAAACTCGTAGCCATATAAACTCATTTCTCCTTTCCATTTCCCCCTTACTTTAGGTCAAACAGCATTTTAAAGTCATGTTATTTTATGTAGACAGGGATATTCTGCTGATCCGCATTGAACCTTCCATATAAGGTCATTTTCCAGTTGCATCATCAGTTGGTAGTTGATAGTGGTCCCTCGGTGCCAGGGAGGCTCATCCCCGGGTGTCATGTCCCACGCTGGGGGGAAGGCATTGCATTTACGTGCTGAGTTTGGCTTTGAGACTGGCCACATTTGAGTAACATGAAGGCTGACAGGAGGAAATTCCCAGGCACAATATTGCTCTAGGCCTTGTTCTTATTTTAGGCTTATCAGCTCACAAGCATAGTCATTAGCATCAGGGGCTCACTGTTGAACCCTCACTCCCTCCCGGTCCCTGCCGCTGCACCTGGGAGACTGTCGCTGCTCCCCTAGGTACCACGACAGAGCACCACTGGCCAGGAACCCAGTACCCCCCGTGCTGTGGTTTTTAATTGTTGCCACTATGAGTATATCCAAACATTACCATGCACCCTGGACATATGTTCTGTACAGCTCCCTGTCAGCCATATATCACCTGTCATTGGTATCCCATACCAGTATCCCTCCATTGCCATTGTTGAAACACTCTGTGATCCAGAACTCCCCGAAATTTGAAGCCCAATATAATGTCATGGTCCCTTACTAGGGAATGGCATATAGCGATGGGTTTAAAGGTTAGATAAAGAACTTGGATAAAGTTAGATAAAGAACTTAGATAAAGAATGTTGACTTGAAAAAATTCTACATCCTATCTTTTTCTTTTTTTCTTTCCCCCCCCCCCTAATTATTCAGCTTCTCTTCACAGGAGTCCTAGACCACAGCAATGCATATATATAATATACAGCACTCCCACACATCCGCCAGAAAACCTTTTCCCTTCCACAGTGATACTCTTACACACTATTCATATCATATTTACTTAAAGTGATGTACAGATTCTGAGACATTAGCTTTCTAACAAGGTGACATCTGTGCTTACATTATGGTGCATACTTTAGGATACACAGTTCTTTACATTCTTAGTTATCCTATGTTTTACATTATGGTTTACATTATCAGTCTGTCATCTCCTATATGTTATGGTGTAATATTACATGTTTTATATCCATCCTTGTGTACTCTCAAGAAACTCCTCTCTTACCCCCCATTTACCTTGGTTCCACACATTTAACGTCCATTTTCCCTTCCACCTTTGTGCCCACAGTGACAGCCAACCTCCGTTTCCTGAGGAGCCACTTCCAGAGATAGATGGAATAGTGTTCAGGGCCTAACTTGCCCAACTGCCCCAATGCCCTGGGAGCCACCCTTTCTCTCGAGGGATACAGTTCCCTCTATTTGATGGCATTAGTCCTCCCCAGGATGTGGGTCCACCCCCACTCTCACTACTTGGGTTTCTACCCCATGGTGTCACCCACTCTGGCAGAATGAGCATTTAGACATTCCCCAGGAGCCCGTCCTGCATCAGACCCTCCCCTCCGAGCATTCTAAACAGGTAACCCTCTTTATTATATTTTGATATGATTTTCTCGGCATTTTACTCTCCACCAACACCTGACCCTCTCCTGTGTTCGTATGCCACCCCTCCCTCCCCCCACTTTTGGGCAATGTTACCCATCCGTCCCTCCCCAGCCACCCTCAAACCCGCAAAGCCCCAACCAAAGGCAACACCTTGCCCCCCTTTTATCTCTTCTTTGTGTTCATACTTACCACCATCTCGTCTTAAATTCCACCCCTGCAGACATCGGCTCATATCCTTCCTCCACCCTCCGATTTCCTGTAAGCCTATCATTCAGTCTCTTGCTATCTAGGGCAGCTTGTTTATTTCATATCATTGAGGTCATGTAGTATTTGTCCTTCAATGTCTGGGTTGCTTCACTCAACATAAGGTTCTCAAGATTCATCCATGTTATCACATGTGTTTGTAGTGTGTTTGTTCTTACAGCCGAGTAGTATTCCATTGTGTGTATATACCACATTTTATTGATCCACTCATCTGTTGATGGGCATTTGGGTTGATTCCAACTTTTGGCAATAGTGAACAATGCTGCTATGAACATTGGTGTACATATATCGGTTTGTGTCCTTGTTTTCAGTTCTGCTGGGTATATACCCAGCAGTGGTATTGCTGGGCCATATGGCAAATCTATGGCTAGTTTTTTGAGAAACCGCCATACTGTCCTCCAGAATGGTTGGCTCCTTCTGCATTCCCACCAGCAGTGGATGAGTGTTCCCCTTCCTTCACATCCTCTCCAGCATTTGTATTCTTCTGTTTTTTTTCATAGCTGCCAATCTTATGGGTGTAAGATGGTATCTCATTGTAGTTTTGATTTGCATTTCCCTGATAGCTAGAGATTTGGAGCATTTTTTCATGTGCTTTCTTGCCATTTGTATTTCTTCTTCGGAGAAGTGTCTGTTTAAGTCTTTTCCCCATTTTTTTAAATGGGTTGTTTATCTTTTTATTTTCAAGATATAGGAGTTCTTTATATATGCAAGTTATAAGTTTCTTATCAGATATATGATTGCCAAATATTTTCTCCCACTGTGTGGGCTCCCTTTTTACTTTCTTTTTTTTTTTTAAGTTAGGCTAGTAGTTTATTCAGGTAGGGAGGGAAGAGAAATGGGAGGAAATAACAGAAAATAACAGAGCAGGGGTCCCAGGTAGTGAGGAACGGGATGAAAAGGGATGAAGAGGGCTAATTTACAAGCTATAATTTCCCATTATAGATTTTAAGTCCCCAGGGTTACTTGCGTGGCCATTTGGCAGAGTTAAAATGGTGAAAGCGACACAGAGAGGGCAAGATGGGTCCATAGGCAAAAAGCAAGGTGAGAGAGCACTCGGGCCTCACGGTGTGCTTTTAAATTGCTAATTATTCCACCCCTTTGCTAATGGAAGGGGCGGGGCTCCAGCTGTTTGCTGTTTTGATTGATTACCCCACCCATCAATTCCTTAGTGAGGACCCAATGATAAAGATTCTAGAGAACATCCCGGGCTTTTCCTTGTTCCCAGGAAGAAGTCTTCGTTCTGGAGCAGAATCCCAGAAGTGGGCTTCCTCCAGCACCCATCTTGGGGGTTTCTGATGTCCACGTGAACTCTGCCAGGTTCCAGATCCGTCTATTAATTCCGTATCTTATTAGCCTGGCAGGTATGTGGAGATGTGGAAAGCCATCTGATAGAGCACTGGGCAGGAATTTGGAAGTTGCCGAGCTTGAGCACATCAGCAGTCTTTTCTAGGCAAATCAACCTTGGTCTCCTTCTAGAGTCAATGAATGATGTCTACAGTTTGTGCTAGCCAAGAAGATAGGAGAAGCAAGAGGGGTTTCACCATCTCGTCTTAAATTCCACCCTTGCAGACATCGGCTCATATCCTTCCTCCACCCTCCTATTTCCTGTAAGCCTATCATTCAGTCTCTTGCTATCTAGGGCAGCTTGTTTATTTCATATCATTGAGGTCATGTAGTATTTGTCCTTCAATGTCTGGGTTGCTTCACTCAACATAAGGTTCTCAAGATTCATCCATGTTATCACATGTGTTTGTAGTGTGTTTGTTCTTACAGCCGAGTAGTATTCCATTGTGTGTATATACCACATTTTATTGATCCACTCATCTGTTGATGGGCATTTGGGTTGATTCCAACTTTTGGCAATAGTGAACAATGCTGCTATGAACATTGGTGTACATATATCGGTTTGTGTCCTTGTTTTCAGTTCTGCTGGGTATATACCCAGCAGTGGTATTGCTGGGCCATATGGCAAATCTATGGCTAGTTTTTTGAGAAACCGCCATACTGTCCTCCAGAATGGTTGGATCCTTCTGCATTCCCACCAGCAGTGGATGAGTGTTCCCCTTCCTTCACATCCTCTCCAGCACTTGTATTCTTCTGTTTTTTTCATAGCTGCCAATCTTATGGGTGTAAGATGGTATCTCATTGTAGTTTTGATTTGCATTTCCCTGATAGCTAGAGATTTGGAACATTTTTTCATGTGCTTTCTTGCCATTTGTATTTCTTCTTCAGAGAAGTGTCTGTTTAAGTCTTTTCCCCATTTTTTAAATGGGTTGTTTATCTTTTTATTTTCAAGATATAGGAGTTCTTTATATATGCAAGTTATAAGTTTCTTATCAGATATATGATTGCCAAATATTTTCTCCCACTGTGTGGGCTCCCTTTTTACTTTCTTGACAAACTCCTTTGAGGTGCAAAAGGCTTTAATTTTGAGGAAGTCCCATTTATCTATTAGTTCTTTTGCTGCTCGTGCTTTTGGTGAGATATTCATAAATCCATTTCCTATTACAAGGTCCTGTAGATGTTTCCCTACACTGCTTTCTAAGGTTTTTATGGTCTTGGCTCTTATATTTAGGTCTTTGATCCATCTTGAGTTGATCTTTGTATAAGGTGTGAGATGGTAATCCTCTTTCATTCTTCTACATATGGCTATCCAGTTCTCCAGACACCATTTGTTGAATAGGCCACTCTCTCCCAGTTGAGAGGGTTTGGTGGCTTTATTGAATATTATGTGGCTGTATACGTGAGGTTCTATATCAGAGCTTTCAATTCGATTCCATTGGTCTATGTGTCTCTCCTTATGCCAATACCAAGCTCTTTTCACCACCGTAGCTTTGTAGTATGTTTTGAAGTCAGGTAGTGTGATTCCTCCAATTTCGTTTTTCTTTTTCAGTATGTCTTTGGCTATCCGGGGTCTCTTTCCTTTCCAAATAAATTTCATAGTTAGTTTTTCTAGTTCCTTAAAGAAGGCTGCGTTGATTTTTATTGGGATTGCATTGAATGTGTAGATCAGTTTTGGTAGGATAGACATCTTAATAATGTTCAGTCTTCCTATCCATGAACAAGGAATAGTCTTCCATTTATTCAGGTCTTCTTTGATTTCCTTGAACAATCTTGTATAGTTCTTGGTGTATAAGTTCTTTACCTCTTTAGTTAAATTTATTCCTAAGTATTTGATTTTTTTATTTACTATTGTGAATGGTATTTGTTTCTTGATTTCCTCCTGATCTTGCTCATTATTGGTGTACAGAAATGCTACTGATTTTTGCACATTGATCTTATAACCTGCGACTTTACTAAACTCATTTATGAGTTCTAGAATCTTCGTTGTAGATCTCTCAGGGTTTTCTATGTATAGGATCATGTCATCTGCAAATAATGAAATTTTGACTTCTTCCTTTCCAATTTGAATGCCTTTTATTTCTGGTTCTTGCCTCAGTGCTCGAGCAAGTACTTCTAAGACAATGTTAAATAGGAGCGGAGACAGTGGGCATCCTTGTCTTGTTCCTGAGTTTAGAGGGAAGGAGTCTAGGATTTCTCCATTGTAAACAATATTGGCTTTAGGTTTTTCATATATACTCTTTATCATGTTCAAAAAATTTCCTTGTATTCCAATCTTTTGGAGTGTTTTTATCAAGAAAGGGTGCTGTATTTTGTCAAATGCTTTTTCTGCATCAATAGATATAATCATGTGATTTTTTTCCTTCAATCTGTTTATATGGTGTTATTACGTTGATTGATTTTCTTATGTTGAACCATCCTTGCATACCTGGGATGAATCCCACTTGGTCGTGGTGTATAATACGTTTAATGTGTTGTTGAATACGATTAGCAAGTATTTTGTTAAGTATTTTTGCGTCTAGGTTCATTAGAGAAATTGGTCTGTAGTTTTCCTTTCTTGTGATGTCTTTGTTTGGCTTTGGTACTAGGGTAATGTTGGCATCATAGAAGGAGTTGGGTAATGTTCTTTCTGTTTCGATTTTTTGGAATAGTTTCAGCAGGATTGGTGTCAGTTCTTTCCGGAATGTTTTGTAGAATTCACCTGTGAAGCCATATGGCCCTGGGCTCTTCTTAGTTGGGAGATTTTTAATAACTGATTCTATCTCTCTGCTTGTGATTGGTTTGTTCAGATCATCAATTTCTTCTTTTGTCAATATGGGCTGCTTATGTGTTTCTAGGAATTTGTCCATTTCCTCTAGACTGTCATTTTTGTTGGAATATAGTTTTTCAAAATATCCTCTTATGATAGTCTTTATTTCTGTGGGGTCAGTGGTGATATCGCCTTTCTCATTTCTTATTTTGTGTATTTGCATCTTCTCTCTTTTTTTCTTTGTTAGTGTTGCTAAAGGTTTGTCAATTTTGTTAATCTTCTCAAAAAATCAGCTCTTGGTCTTGTTTATCTGTTCAAGTGCTTTCTTATTTTCTATTTCATTTAGTTCTGCTCTTATCTTTGTTATTTCCTTCCTTCTTCTTCCTGTTGGGTTACTTTGTTGTTGTTTTTCTAATTCCTTCAAATGTGCAGTTAGTTCTTCAATTTTTGCTCTTTCTTCTTTTTTGATATATGAATTTATGGCTATAAACTTCCCTCTCAGTACTGCTTTTGCTGCATCCCATAAATTTTGGTATGTTGTGTTATCATTATCATTTGTTTCAAGGTAGTCATTGATTTCTTTTGAGATTTCCTCTTTGACCCACTGTTTTTCTAAGAGTGTGCTGTTTAATTTCCAAATCGTGGTGTGAAATCTGGGCTTCTGTCCCTTGCAAATCTCCAGCTTGACTCCACTGTGGTCAGAGATAATGTTTTGTATGATTTCAATCTTTCTGAATTCGTTCAGCCTTTCTTTGTGGCCTAGCATATGATCTATCTTGGAGAATGATCCATGTGCGCTTGAGAAAAATGTACATCCTGCTGTGTTTGGGTGTAGCGATCTATATATGTCTATTAGATCCAGCTCCTCTAATATACTATTCAGATGTTTTGTTTCTTTGGTGATTCTCTTTTGAGATGTTCTGTCCAGAGTTGATAGTGGTGTATTAAAATCCCCCACTATAATTGTAGATGTATCTATTCTTTCACTTAGTTTTTCCAGCGTTTGCCTGACGTATTTAGAGGCACCCTTGTTAGGGGCATAGATATTTATGATTGTTCGATCTTCTTGACAGATTTTCCCTTTCACTAAAATGTAGTATCCTTCTTTGTCTCTCACAATTGTTTCACATTTAAAGTCTATTTTGTCTGATATTAATATAGCTACTCCTGCCTTTTTTTGGTTATTGTTACCTTGTATGATTGTTTTCCAGCCATTCACGTTCAATGTCCATGCGTCTCTGGGTCTAAGATGTGTCTCTTGTAGACAGCATAAGGATGGGTCATATTTCCTTATCCAATGTCCCAGTCTGAATCTTTTGATAGGTGAGTTTAATCCGTTGACATTCAGTGTTATTACTATCAAGGAATTATTTGTGTTAGCCATATTTTGATTGGATTTGTGTTTGTCATATTTTGTTTGTATATATTTTTTGTCTTTTTTGTTGTTGTTGTTGGTCTTATACTCTCCTCCAACTCTGCCTTTCCTGTTTTTTCCTTTCTTCCTGCAGAACTCCCTTTAGAATTTCTTGAAGGGGAGGTTTCTTGTTGGTATACTCTTTCAGTTTCTGTTTGTCTGCGAATATTTTGAACTCTCCATCATGTTTGAATGCTAGTTTAGCTGGATAGAGTATTCTTGGTTTGAAATTTTTTTTCCTTTAGTACCTTGACTATATCATACCACTGCCTTCTTGCCTCCATGGTTTCAGAAGAGAAATCAGCACTTAATCTAATTGAGCTTCCCTTGTATGTGATGGTTTTCTTTTCTCTTGCTGCTTTTAGGATTTTCTCTTTGTCTTGAGCATTGGATAATTTGACAAGTATATGTCTTGGGGTGGGCCTGTTGGGGTTTATGACTAGTGGAGTGCGCTGTGCTTCTTGGATATGTACATCTGTCTCTTTCAGTAGATTTGGGAAGTTTTCAGCCATTATTTCCTGCAACACTCCTTCTGACCCCTTTCCCTTCTCTTCACCTTCTGGAATGCCTATAATACGTATGTTTGAGCGTTTTGCATTGTCATTCAGGTCCCTAAATCCTAATTGGATTTTTTCTATCTTCTTATTGACCCCTTCTACTATCTGTTTGATTTCTGATGTACTGTCTTCCACATCACTAATTCTCTGCTCTGTCTCTTCTAGTCTGCTGATATTTGCTGCAAGTGTATTTTTGATTTCTTGAACTGTGGTGTTCATTCCCATCATATCTGTTATGTTTTTGCGTATGTCTGCAATTTCCCCTCCAAGTGATGTCTTCATGTTGTTAACCTCTTTCATTACTGCATCAAATTTGTCGGTGATAAATGTTCTGAGATCTTTCATTGCTTGTGCCAAGTTTTGCTCCCCTTCGTGATTATTGGTTTGTTGATTGGATTCAGCCATGTTTTTCTGATTACTGGTTTGGTTTGTAGATTTTTGTTGCTTTCTGGTCATCTCTTTATTTTGATGGATTTAATCAGTTCCTTAGCTTCTTTGTCTGCTCTTGGAGGTTAATTAGCTGTTATTTTTGCATAGGTGTTATATCTTCTCTTTGTCACTTTTTTCTTCTTATTCTAGTTACTTGTTGTTGGTTAAGTTCACTTTAAAAGAAAGTATTAGTGTTGGGGAAAGGCACTTGTGTAAGCAAGGGAAAAGTGTAAAGTAGTATTGGTGATGTATGTTAACAAAGCAAGAATATGAGATCTGGGAGGATGGAGGTTAGATTCATGTAAATTGTGTAGAGTTATAGCAGTAGGTAGAGTACCTATTATTAGGTAGATGATTGAATATGGGAGGAATATGGTATGAGCTAAAAAGCTATTGATTTCATGAGAGAGGGAAAGAGAAAAGAAAGGTAATAGTGTCAAGAGTGGATAACAGACAGAAAACAAAACATAGGTATTAGAAATTAAGACTTAGACCCTTCGTGGATCAAAGAAAGGGAGGTGGGAGGTGGAATATAGGAGAGCCAGTAGATGGTGGCGGATATCAAGATGTAGGGGAAAGAGGATAATGTAGGTAGCCTAAATCAGTTCACACAGAAATGAGGCAGTGAAGGATGAGAAAACCCAGCGAATGTGAGGTGTTTCCTGCCACACCTATTGTATAATTGAGTTAAAATAAACTAAGTAGAATATGGGGGACAAGAGGGAGAGAGACAACAGAAAAAAAAGGGGAAAAAAAAGGGGGGAGGAAGGGACAAGAGGAAGAAAGGAAAAGAGGGTGGGCAAGGGGTGGGGAACAGGTAGGGGAAAGAAAAAAAACCCAAAAAAACAGATATACATGAACCAGAGTTAAAACACCCACTACACAGCACCTATCCCCAAAAAAAAACCCTTAAATAACTGAGTAAAAAAAGACTTTGGGGTATACGCTGTGAGAGAAGACTAGGGGATAATGCGGTGTTAGCAATCAGGAAATTGAAAAAAGTAAAGAATAAGTCAAAATGAAAATAAAAACAAAACAAAATGAAATGATAAAGAAAAAACGCCAACATTGAAGGCTAGGGCATTTAAGGACCTCAGATGGACCTCAGCTCGTGATCGATTCAGGGATGGAAAGTCTGAGATATTGAGGACTCAAGAGGTGTGAGTCTCTGTAGTGTGGGTCACCAGAATTTAGGGAATTCAGACCTGGCAGCCTCCAATCTGGTCAACAGGAAGCCTGGGAGCCCCACAGTGTAACACAGCCCTCAGGGATCCCCACAGCTGGGTGCCAACCCTATGGGGGAAGTCAGATCCGCAAACTCTATATTGTGACTGAACCCTGCAATTCACTTTGCTGGGCTCATTAGTACGTTATCCTTCACTTCAGCTTTTGGACAGCTCCCGTCCTGTGATTCCAAACCACTGCCACTAGAGGGTGCCTCTACACCGCAGCCACTTTACTAGTACAGATCCGAAGCCCGGCCAGTGACGCGGAAAACAGATTCCATTACCAGAATTCTCAAGCTTCGCAGAATATTCCCTAATCGGCTTCCAGACGTGTCCCCCCCCCCTTGCCGCAGCCTAGAACAATTTTCCAATTACTTCTCTTTATTGCCTACAGCCTATTTGGGTTGGAGAACGGTTGCCGGGCTTTTGGGGGCGGGGCTTCAGGCGGAAGCGCTATTGTTTATATTCTCACTCAAAAGTTTCTCCCGCTTCACAACAAAACACCGTCTATCTTCCGAAATTGATCCACAAAGGCGATCTGTCACATCAACCTGTCAACAGCTCACCCAGAGCTCCCGATCTCCTTAGCCCTTCAGAGCCATCCAAAAGCAGAACCCCAGGACAGGACCGTCGTTCCCCCCACCCCCAACAGGGAGGAGCCCTTGCGCGGATCTCACCTGCGGGCAATAGAACCCAAATTATATCTACTAGACCAATCCTCTCCGTTACCTTTCCACCCAATCGATGTCCCAACACTTCTGCCCTGCAAAAATGCCGAAAAAGCCTCGCCTTGGAGAACCTGCCGCCGCGCCCAGCTGTCTCTTCCCGGGACAGACCACAAAGGCAAGGTCACTCAGCGATCATCTTGTCTCCCCTCTGCCTTTAATTGATTATTGTAAATTGTATTTATTTCTTCATTTCCTCCTGAGCTTGCTCATTATTGGTGTACAGAAATGCTACTGATTTTTGTGCATTGATCTTATAACCTGCAACTTTACTAAACTCATTTCTGAGTTCTGGAAGCTTTGTTGTAGACCTCTCAGTGTTTTCTATGTATAGGATCATGTCATCTGCAAAAAATGAAATTTTGACTTCTTCCTTTCCAATGTGAATGCCTTTTATATCTGGTTCTTGCCTCAGTGCTCGAGCAAGTAATTCTAATACAATGTTAAATAGAAGAGGTGAGAGTGGGCATCCTTGTCTTGTTCCTGATCTTAGAGGGAAGGATTTTAGGATTTCACCATTGTAGACAATGTTGGCTATGGGTCTTTCATATATACTCTTTATCATGTTCAAAAAATTTCTTTGCATTCCAATCTTTTGCAGTGTTTTTATCAAGAAAGGGTACTGTATTTTGTCAAATGCTTTTCCTGCATCTATAGATATAATCTTGTGACTTTTTTCCTTCAGTCTGTTTATATGGTGTATTACATTGATTGATTTTCTTATGTTGAACCATCCTTGCATACCCAGATGAATCCCACTTGGTCATGGTGTATAATTCATTTAATGTGTTGTTGAATATGGTTAGCAAGTATTTTGTTGAGGATTTTTGCAATTTTCCTTTCTTGTGGTGTCTTTGTTTGGCTTTGGTACTAGGGTAATGTTGGCATCATAGAATGAGTTAGGTAATGTTCCTTCTGTTTCGATTTTTTGGAAGAATTTCAGCAGAATTAGTGTTAGTTCTTTCTGGAATGTTTTGTACAATTCACCTGTGAAGCCATCTGGCCCTGCGCCCTGGGGTCTGCTTAGTCGGGAGGTTTTTAATGACTGATTCTATCTCTTTACTTGAGATTTGTTTGTTGAGATCATCAATTTCTTCTTTCATCAATATAGGCTGCTTATGTGTTTCTAGGAATTGGTCCATTTCCTCAGAATTGTCATTATTTTGGAATATAGTATAGTATCCTCTTATGATAGTCTTTATTTCTGTGGGGTCAGTGGTGATATCTCCTCACTCATTTCTTATTTTGTGTATTTGCATCTTCTCTCTTTTTTTCTTTGTTAGTCTTGCTAAGGGTTTGTCAATTTTATTGATCTTCTCAAAGAACCACCTCTTGCTTTTGTTTATCTTTTCAAGTGCTTTCTTATTTTTTATTTCATTTAGTTTTGCTCTTATCTTTGTTCTTTCTTTCTTTCTTCTTCCTGTGGGGTTATTTTGTTATTTTTTTATTAATTCCTCCATATGTGCAGTTCTTCAATTTTTACTCTTTCTTCTTTTTTGATGTATGAATTTATGGCTATAAATTCCCTCTTGGTACTGCTTTTGCTGCATCCCATAAGTTTTGGTATGTTGTGTTATCACTTTCATTAGTTTCAAGGTAGTCATTGATTTTTTTTTGAGATTTCCTCTTTGACCCACTGTTTTCCTAAGAGTGTGCTGTTTAATTTCCATATCTTGGTGTGAAATCTGTGCCTCTGGCCCTTGCAGATTTCCAGCTTCACCCCACTGTGGTCAGAGATATTATTTTGTATGATTTCAATCTTTCTGAATTCATTGAGCCTTTCTTTGTTGCCTAGCATATGGTCTATTTTGGAGAATGATCCATGTGCACTTGAGAAAAATGTTTATCCTGCTGTATTTGGGTGTAACAATCTGTATATGTCTATTAGATCCAGTTCCTCCAATATACTGTTCAAAGTTTTTGTTTATTGATTCTCTTTTGAGATGTTCTGTCCAAAGTTGATAGGGGTGTATTAAAATCTCCCACTATAATTGTAGAGGCATCTATTCTTCCACTTAGTTTTTCCAGTGTTTGCCTCATGTATTTGGAGGAGCCCTTGTTAGGAACATAAATATTTATCATAATTTGTTCTTCTTGAGAGATTGTCCCTTTCACTAATATGTTGCATCCTTCTTTGTCTCTCACGATTGTTTCGCATTTAAAGTCTATTTTGGTGGTGGACTTGGCCCAGTGGTTAGGGCGTCAGTCTACCACATGGGAGGCCCATGGTTCAAATCCCGGGCCTCCTTGACCTGTATGGAGCTGGCCCATGTACAGTGCTGATGCGTGCAAGGAGTGCTGTGCTACGCAGGGGTGTCCCCCATGTAGGGGAGCCTCATGTGCAAGGAGTGCGTCCCATAAGGAGAGCCACCCAGTGCAAGAGAAAGTGCAGCCTGCCTAAGAATGGCACCACCCACATGGAGAAATGACACAACAAGATGACCACAGCATAAAGAAACACAGATTCCCATGCCACTGACAAGAACAGAAGTGGACAGGACAAAAGAAGACACAGAAAATAGACACAGAGAACAGACAACCGGGGTGGGGGTGGAAGGGGAGAGAAATAAATAAAAATAAATAAATCTTAAAAAAAAAAGTCTATTTTGTCTGATATTAATATAGCTACTCCTGCCTTTTTTTGGTTATTTTTTTCTTGTAATATTGTTTTCCAACCATTCCCTTTCAACCTCCATGAATCCCTAGGTCTAAGATGTGTTTCTTGTAGACAGCATACAGATGGGTCATATTTCCTTATCCAATCTCCCAGTCTGAATCTTTTGATTTGACATTCAGTGTTATTACCTTCAAGGAATTATTTATATTAGCCATATATTGTTTGGACTTGTGTTTGTCATATTTTGTTTGTTTTTTTCCTTCTCTTTTTGTCTTTTTTGTTGCTTTTACACTCTCCTCCAACTCTGCCTCTCCTGTTTTTTCCTTTCTTCCTGCAGAACTCCCTTTAGTATTTCTTGAAGGGCAGGGTTCTCGTTGGCATACTCTTTCAATTTCTGTTTATCTGTGAATATTTTGAACTCTCCATCATTTTTGAATGCTAGTTTAGCTGGGTAGAGTATTCTTGGTTGGAAATTTTTTTCTTTTAGTACCTTGTCTATATCATACCACTGCCTTCTTGCCTCCATGGTTTCAGATGAGAAATTAGCACTTAATCTTAAGGAGCCTCCCTTGTATGTGATGGTTTTCTTTTCTCTTGCTGCTTTTAGAATTTTCTCTTTGTCTTGAGCATTGGATAATTTGACAAGTATTTATCTGGGGGTGGGCCTGTTGGGGTTTATGGTGTTTGGGGTGTGTTGTGCTTCCTCTACATGTACATCCATCTCTCTCAGTAGATTTGGGAAGTTTTCAGTCATTATTTCCTCCAAAACCCCTTTTGTCCCCTTTCCCTTCTCTTCTCCTTCTGGGATGCCTATAATACATATGTTTGTGCATTTTGCATTGTCATTCAGGTCCCTAAGTCCTAGCTGCAGTTTTTTCTATCATTTATTGATCAGTTCTACTATCTATTTGATTTCAGATGTACTGTCTTCCACGTCGCTAATTCTCTCCTCTGCCTCTTCTAATCTGCTGCTATTTGCTGAGAGTGTATTTTTGATTTCTTGAACTGTGGTGTTTATCCCCATAATATCTGTTATCTTTTTGCATATGTCTGCAATTTCCTCTCCAAGTGTTTTCTTCATATTGTTAATCTCTTCCTTTACTTCATTAAGTTGGTCTCTAATATATGTTTTGAGATCTTTAATTACTTGTCCGATGTTCTGCTCCCCTTCCTGGTTTTTAGTTTGCTCATTGGTCTCAGTCATGTTTTCCTGATTATTGGTTTGGTTTATAGTTTTTTGTTGCTGTCTGGTCATCATTTTATCTTGATTGGCTTAATCAGTTCCTTAGCTTCTTTGTCTAGTCTTGGAGATTAATTAGTTGTTGCTTGTGTGTAAGTGTTATGTCTTCTCTTGGTCACTTTGTTCTTCATACTCTATTTTCTTGTTGCTGGCTAAGTTCACTTTGAAGGCAAATATTAGGGCCAGGAAAAGCAAAATGAGTAAGAAAAGAAAATGTATAAGGTAGTATTGGTAATAAATGTTAACACAGCAGCAATGTGAGATCTGGGAGAATGGATATTAGATTCATGTAAGTTGTGTAGAGTTATAGCAGTAAGTAGAGTACCTATTATGAGACAGTCAACTGAATATGGGGAGGAATACAGTATGAATTAAAAAGCCAGCATTTTCATGAGAGAGGGAAAGAGAAAAGAAAGACAATAATTATCAAGAGTGGATAAAAAACAGAAAACAGAACAAAGGTATTAGAAATAAAAAGTCAGACAATTTGGGGGCCAAAGAAAGGGCGGTGGAATGTAAGAGAAACAGTAGATGGTGGAGGATAGCAAGATGTGGGGGAAAGGGGATAGTGTAGGTAACAAAAATCAATTCATACAGCACAGAGGAAATGGAGGATGAGGAAACACAGCATATGTGAAGTGCTCCCTGCAGCAACTATTATATAAAGAAAATAAAATAAAATAAGAAGAAAGAGAGAGAAAAGAAAAAAAGAAGAGAAAAAGGGGGTGGCAAAGAAAAGGGAGGGAAACATGCAAGTAAAAGAAAAGGAGAAAAAAAACCTAAATAAATGAAAAAGGACCTTGGGGAATAAAATGGGAGAAAAGACCAGGAGACAATGCAATATTAGCAACCAAGAAAAAAAAAGAAAAGAAAAACCCACAAATGCCAAGGGCTAGGATAATGAAGGACCTCAGATGGACCTCAGGGCATGGTGGATTCAGGGATGGGAAGTCCATGATATTGCAGACTCAAGGTGTGTGAGTTTCTGGAGCATGGGCCACCAGAGTTTAGGGGACACAGACCTGGGAAACACGCATCCAGTTAACAGGGGGCCTGGGAGCACTGCAGTACAACACAGCCTTCAGGGATCCCCGTAGCTGGGCACCAGTCCTAGGTAGAGGGGTCCCACCCACAACCTCTGACCTCCATATCAGAATCTCTTCTGTCACTGTCTCACCAAATTGACTTCCAGAAACCTCCCGCCCTGCAAACTCCTGAAACAGCCCGCTCAGGGCTTGGGAACTCCCCAGCACAGTAAAGCCTTTAGGAATCACTGCCGCCGGGCCACTGGCCCCAGAACGAAGGATCCCATCCACAACCCTGACCTCCATGAAAGAGACCCCAAAATCTACCTTTTACAAGAATCTCCTCTGTCACTGTCTCACCAAATCGACATACAGACACCTCCTGCCCTGCAAACACCCGAAACAGCCTGGTCCAGCAGGACTTCAACCCTACTCAGCCGCTTATTTGCTGGAGAGATTATGCGGTGTACTCACTCAGACGCCATCTTTCTGGAGTAAGTTCTTAATCCTCTGAGGGTCCAAATTGCCTCACATTTAAACTAAAGGGTTATCTAGGAGACCTGTAAGGACTCCTGTAGCTCTTAAGGCCTTCTCTGATATCTTTGTAATGATTTAGTCAGTGAAAATAACAAAAGGGAGGCAGATTGGATAGTGGAATGAGCAGTCTTTGGAGTCAGTGAATCTCAGTTTGACTCTGGCTCATCCATACATGGATTGAGAGATCTTGAGAGCAAGGCCATCTTTCCATTAATGATTTCATTTGCAAAGCATCTCTTTTATGGAGTTGTATGGATTAATGGAATAACATGGTCAAAATACTTGCAGAGTTAGTGGCCCATAGTTGGGTCTTTTCTTTTTTAAAAAAATTATTTTATTTATTTCTCTACTCTTCCCCCCATTGTCTGCTCTCTGTGTCCATTCACTATGTGTTCTTCTGCATCTGCTTGCATTATCCAGCAGCACTGGGAAACTGCATTTCTTTTTCATTGTGTCATCTTGCTGCATCAGCTCTCCATGTGTGCAGCGACACTCTTGGGTGGGCTGTGCTTTTTCACACGGGGCAGCTCTCCTTGTGTGTGAGGCTCCCCTATGCAGGGGTGCCCCTGCATGGCAGGGCACTCCTTGCATGCGGCAGTACTGCATGTGGGCCAGCTTACCACATGGGTCAGGAGGTCCTGGGTATGGAACCCTGGGCCCTCCATATAGTAGATGGATGCTCTATCAGTTGAGCCACATAGGGCCTTAGTAAGTGTTTATTTCTCTTTCCTTCTCCTTTTATTCAGAGAGCAGAAGCTAGTCAAACTCTTTTATGGGGATCCTCAAATATTCTGGTTTTAAAGGCTGATTATTTTCAGACTCATAGATTGTGTTTTCCCTATGTCACCAACTCTGCCAAATTGAAAGAAGCAGAGAAATGTATTAAGGCATTACATAAGCAAAATATTTGATATTTAATAACACACTTTTTTTTTCAAAGATAAAGATATTTTAACCAACTTGTCCTTGTGGCCTCAGCTGTTTTTCTATCTCTTGTGAACTTTCAGTTCTGCCTAATTACTAATACTGATGCCATCACCATACAAAATGACTAGTCAGCACATTTTCTGATAAAAGTGTGCTTCTTACATAATAATTTTCCTGCATTTCACTTCACAGCCAAGATTTATTCACTGGGGTCAGTAGGAAGGATACCTCATGTGAAGACTTCAAAGCTTTTATAAGGACTTAGTGTGCGACATTTATGAAAAGATAATACCAATCATTAGAGGTGGTTCTATTTGCTCTAAAATAAGCTGAGCACAGAGTCCAAAATCTAACCTGTATGTTGTAATACCACACTCAGTGCAATCACTTTATCTATAAATTCAGACTTAGTTTCACAGAAGCTTAAATCCTTTGTTTTAGGTAAAAGATGTGAGGAGGGGCACCTCTGGATGGGTTGATTAAGACCCTTTCCATTTCTTTGATAACATGTGGATATTACTTTATAAAGGGGTTGCTAGAAACAATGATAAGAATGCCAGATTGATATCCTGGGTAGATCAAAGACTTAAGAAATCAGACATATGTAGGTCCAAAGCTCAGCTTGTCACTTAATAACTGAGACTTTGGGCCATAAGCTTACTTTCTCTGAGATTTGATTTCCTCATTTGTAAGATGAGGTTAATACTAATCTCCTTATAGAATATTGTGAGTTTAAATGAGACAAAAAAGTGCTGAGCAGTATCTCTTGAACAAAGTAAGTACTCATCAAATGAAGGCCATTAAGAAAATGTCAGTTACATCACTGTTGGTTCCATTTTCCAAGCAACTGAATGTAGAATGGGAGCAATACTGGGAGCTAAATTCCTTTTTTTCCAGTGGGTGTTTCATATCTGTCAATTTTGTTTGTTAATTAGACAAAGAATAAGTAAAACAAAACTAAACTTTTTATTAAAAAAAGAGATGCTGTGAAAGAATTTATTTATTTTTTAGTAAAATAGAATTTGGCAAAAGTTTTTTGGTCATTATATGAGAGGTAACTACTGAGAGAATGCAAGGAGATTTATGGGACATAAATAACAATCTTTCAGTGCAGTAATAGTATGTTACAAACAAAAATAAGAGAAGCCATTATAAAAATTGAAAAGGATGTTATTTTTCATGTCTAGGGTATGTTTTCAGGGGAACATGTTGGTATGAGTAGCTAGCATGAATATCTGTGATTATATGAATATGCTGTGATTACCTGACTGATAGCCAGCCTGCTAATGTGAGTGGTTGGAGAGGAGACTGCAGGTGTGGAAAGGTGGGGATAAAATTGCTGTCACTGAGATAATATGTTTTTATCCTGCTGCACATTCCCCACAATGTGAAATAACTGGTGATGTTTGCCTTTAGAAAATAGCCAGTAAGTTTCTATGGTAATAGCACAAACTCCAAGCCAACAAAATTGTTACTTATGTTCCTTAGAACACTACTCAAAGGAAATCCATGGGAAAAAGAGAAGTGATTCCATTGTTAAAGAAGTTTGGAAATGCTGAAATGGCATATTAAAAGTTTTGACAAGTCCTGCAATAAAGAAAGATGATTAATAGCCCACTGATTCCCTAATTTGATCATTGGAACCCTTCATCAAAAGATTTTGATAAAGATCCTGTTCTTCTATTGATCTGGAAAATACACTTTGGGAAATCCCATGATTCACAATTAGGGAAGGATAGAAAACATATATGGTAATATGAAGGAGTAAGTTGTTTAGGAGAAATGGACATTTACAATTTCTTATCTCCTGAAATGTACACCTTGTGCTTATTTGGTGTTGATAGTTTAGAATCATCTTTGAAGAATCTCTTGGAATCTTTTGATTCTGGCTTGTGACTAGCTGAAAAATTTTCTTGTACTATAGCATTGAACAAATTATTTTATAGTTTTATTTTGCAGAGTAAGGTACCAGAGCTATGTCTTATTGTTTGATGAATCCTTTTCAGGTTTTATGCTACAGTTTTCAAGTCCTGATGCAGCTTTCTTTTTAACTAAAACTATTTTCTTAATTTTAGCAATTCACCAGGTTGAAGAAAACTTGTAAGTGCTGTTAGTACTTGTCAGGACTGAATGGGACTCTAGAGAGTTCTTTGAAATAGGAAACATTTGAACAGAATATCATCTTGCTTTCAGCTGTTTGTGTAGATGCAATTTCTGCAATTCTATACCTCACAGCTCTAATTTCTCTTCATCTGTGTCTCAGGCTTCCATCAATAATCCTGCTGAAACACACTTGACAAGAGAGGTAGAATAGATGCCCTTGCAATAGCTTCTGAATGTCACTCTCCAGTGATTTGTAATCGGGTTTATAAATTTTAGGAAGAAAAATGTAAAACTAAATAGGAAATTCAATCCATATGAATCCAGATTGGACAAGGGTACTGTTAGTAACATTTCATAAAATTGCCTTTTGATTAGACAGTGTATGTTTTATAATTTAAAAAAAAAATCATATTTTGGATTCCTAAAACCATATATTGTACATGTTGAGGTATTTTACAGTAAAATAACTCAATGTATGAATTGACTATTTTCTGGATTCCATTAAAACCTCCTTACCTACTGTGAGCCCTAAAACATCTTTCTAACATAGAAATTCTCTAATACATTTCTCTAATACGTTTGCTATCCCATCCTAGAATATGAGCGTTAGAAAAAAGATCATAGTCTTGTGTATGGACTGTATGTAAAGAATTAGACTACTGCTGCCTTTCCAAAGTAAGGGTGTATCTGTATTAGAACTTACTATTATTAATTATTAAAGAGTTATTAAGTAAACGATAACAAAAGACACTTTTTTTTGGTCTGTGAAGAATTTTAATTTTATTGATTTGGATCTTTCCATGTTTACTTCGTAAAAGCTAGTAAAAACTCTTCTAATTATCTTTGAACTAAAGTTCTTAAAAAGTTAAATATATTTTTGAGGACCTGTGGTATATTTTCCATGCGATGTTAGGAACCGTGTGGTCATATTTGCTCTCATTCTTTATTTATGGAATAGTATTAGAACTTTATGGGAACTACATGGCATATTTTTTTTTTGTCATGGAATGCTTTTTCCTTGTCTCCAATATGCTTATGTACCATCAAAGAATAGTGTATTATTAACATTATAGTGTTAGTGTATTAACATATACTTCTTCCAAGCATTTTTTGGAAGAAGGAATGGTGAATTTATAGTAGTATCCTTTGTCTAAATATTAAGGATTGGACAAATTGAGAAGTAAGACAAACTTTCTTTAGAGGAAATTTCACTGTTTGAGGAATGCCTATAAGCTCATACTTATCGCAGATAAGCATTATGGAGTTTCACATGAAGGTCTGAATTGACTAATTTGAAAGAATTCTGCTTGAACAGGGGTGAAAGTGATAAGGTCTAAATGCCAGTTTAACATGAACTCTAATTTCACCCTGTTGAATTTGCAGTCATTCTTCTTTCATTGAACTCTTCAAGGATTAGAGAACTCCAGCCTGTTCTGGATGAAGCCACTGTTGAATGGGAAAAGCCACTTTGCTCTCTGTGTCCATTTACCCTTTGGCCTACCCCGAAGGGCCTGCCAAGTGCCAATCTGTGCTGAATGGACACCTGTGCCCAGGGAACTGGACACAGACCAAGTCACCTCACCCAGGTCATCAAACCATCTCCAGATGGCAAAGAACTTCTGACTTTAAGAACTATCTTGCTTATTATGCAAATTAGTGACCTGGGGTGAAAAGCTTCACTAATGCTTTCTCTCCCCTGAGCCACCAAGGTGTCAGAAGTTGGACTACTTACTCTCACTTTTTTCTCTCTATAATATATGTCAACAACCATTTTTTCTCATAGAAGTGGTCCAATCAATTCCTTGAGGATTGTTTATAAGCTACCTAAGCAGAAATGAAAATTTAGATGCCATTTAGAAGAAAACAATATTTAGTTTTTCCCCTGGAAATGAAAGAAAAGCTTTTGGAAATTCTGTTATCTTCTGAGGTCTCAGAAGAGACTGCGATTGAAAATAATAAAAAAGGAAAAATATGAATTCCTATCCAGATCACTATGTTAGTTTTTATCCAAGTGATGAGAAAAATTATGCAAGCCCATGCATTTGCCCAGAGTTATGATTGCATTATGTAAATCTTAAAATATCCCATACTGACATTGGCTCACTGAAAATTCTGCCTCTTGGGTATAAACATACATCTAAAATGGCTCATTTCTTTCTTGCTGGGGTCACTTTACCAGTTACTCCCAACTATGGAATTTATTTTATATTGTCTTTTTTTGCCAATATTACATTCTCACATTTTTTGGCACCTGGGAATTTCCCTCTGTGTTACTTTTATTATTGAATTCAAGGTTTATAATTATGATCAGCTCTTATTGCTAATAAGATGTAATGAAGGAGCTAATAGGATTTGCTCCATTTTTTACTTAATTATTAATGGAATGCTCTTGTTTAGAGTATACTTGCCCAGGCATCTGTCAGTAATGTTGGGTCCATGAAGAATGGGTTGTCTTATTTGTAAACTATTTCAGCGTGGAATAAATAACTGTCCATCAAAAAACTATGGCTATGACCTTTGGATCCAGATAGCGCAGATAGAAAAGGAAGAAGTAATGATATTAACAAGGCCTGGAAAATGTTTCCCAAGTTTGACCACTAAACAGAGCAGGTGCTCATAATAAATAAATAAAAATAGTAAATATTTATGTATCTAATATTTGTCCAATGTGACATGGATCGTTTGTTCAGTTGTATTTGCTTTTCAGTAGAATATATTGGGTCATTTTGTGCTAGATTGTGAAACTTGGTGTCTTCTATTTTAAAAAAAGGGGGGAAGTGGATTTGGCTCAACTGATAGAGCATCCACCTACCACATGGGAGGTCCAGGGTTCAAACCCATGGGCCTCCTGTCCCATCTGGTGAGCTGGCCCGTGCACAGTGTTGATACATGCAAGGAGTGCCATGCCATGCAAGGGTGTCCCCATCATAGGGGAGCCCCACGCTCAAGGAGTGTGCCCTGTAAGGAGAATCGCCCCACTTGAAAAAAGTGCAGCCTGTCCAGGAGTGGCGCCGCACACACGGAGAGCTGATGCCGCAAGATGATGCAACAAAAAGAGACACAGATTCCCAGTGTCGCTGACAAGAATACAAGCGGACACAGAAGAACACACAGCGAATGGACACAAAGAGCAGTCAACTGGGGCAGAGGAAGGAGGAGAAATAAAAAAATAAATCTTTAAAAACAAAACAAAACACAACAAAAGCAAAAAGGGAAGTCTCATGTTTTGCTCAAATTGATTGAATAAGCTGTGGTCAGAAGATATTAGAGTCCTGTGAAATTATCCTTTATTGTGAATCAGGTGAACAGAATAAAGGATTCAGAGAGAAGAGGTATAAGTCATTATGTTAGCTTTTGGGAAGTATGTATGCTGTCTGCTTCTTTATTATAGTTATAAGCAGTACTTTAAAAGATTAACTTAAGACTAATCCTCTTCAAAATTCATGCTGGTAGAGACTTTGAATGGACTCTATAAACAAAAAATCATTTTTGTATAATTGTAGAAATTATCAATTTACAGTATATAAATTATGAAAATAGCAGTTTAACTTGAATCCGTAAATGAATTAAAAATGTTATTAACTGGACTTAGTAATCATGAGAAGGGTGTTGTCTAATTTTGTTATGGGATGAACTACCAGTGTATGATACTGATACAATTTCTATAATTAATTTGATCAAATTGATATTTCAAAATAAGTACCATTACAGGTATCTTGAAATGTTTAACATTATTATCAGATATTTGGATATTAAAATGTACTTATTATGACTTGAATACTTAGTTCATAAGCTTTCTATTTAGCATGGAGGGTTATGAGTGTCAGGTTTTTCTGATGTCTATACCACTGAGAGTGTTTTTTTTTTTTTTAAGGAGGTACCAGGGATCAAGTCTGGGACCTCATACATGGGAAGCAGGAACTCTAACCCCTGAGCTACACCTGCTTCCCTTGATGTCTATAAAGGTAGGTGAAAACTTGATATAATTCTGGATTATTACAGTTGAAGAAACACTTTTACTAGAAGCATAGCAATAATCTGAGTTTTTAAAATTTGATTTAAATATATAGATAATCTGAGTTTTTGTTAACTTTAAATTGATTTAGTGTATATATCTTCTGAGAAATTTCCTCAAGCATGTTTTTAATTTGGAAAAATTTAGCCTCCCTTTAAGACAAAAAAATGTCAACTTTTAGGAATAAAAATCTGTTACTTCAGTTATAACTGCCGTTTTAGGGCATAGTATACCTTTCATAGGAAACACTTGGTTGTAATATTGAAGTTACTACATCAGTGTTCAAGATTCTAGCAACTATATTAAAGGGAAAAGTGTGATGCAATTAAATACGGGAATATGTCTGCACAGGATACCCTCTAAGGCAGTTCAGATTTTTGAAAGCTGTGATGGAAGGCAGGAAACATAACTGGTAATGAACTTGGAAAAATAGTGCTATGGACCAATGACAGTTGACCAAGGATAAGGATAAAAAGAACATGAAAATTATTTTTAGTCAGTTGACTCAGAAAAATTACTTTCTGGGGAAAGCAAATGCAGTAGGGTGGAGGGGAAATGGACTCATAATAGTGATTCTGTTTTAGGATTGAAGGTTTAAGTCTGTTCTCTCATTTAATCTTCAGAGCAAGATATATAAAGTGGATATTTCATATAGTTGAGATGGCAGAGATTCAGAAAGATACAAAATTTGCCTCAGTTAATAGAGTGAGGGTATAATAGTGATGAATTAGAATCCATGTTTGCTATAAGTCCATATTCTTATTCATGATGCATAAAATTAGATGCATGATCAAAAACTATCACTACTAAATTTTTGTTTTACTGAAATTAGACTCTTTATATTATTAATCTTTTCCCTAAGGATTATTTCTGAATTTTGGAGTTCACTATAAGTTTAATAACTTTTTAGGTAACATTATTGGTTTAAATAGGATTGGAATTTACTCCAGTAAATTGAGTAATTTCATTTGAATCTGGGTCAGGTAATTGGTCCCTGGTAAGTGTTCCAATAAAAGTACTTGCATAATATATTTTCTGAGTCTTTGCATAGTTAATAATATCTTTCTGTTGTCTTCCCACACAGATAACAGCTCTATGGGAAGAGATTCCCTGGGACATACTCACCTGCCTACTCTCCCTAAGTATGTAGCCATTGTCCTTTTGCCTTTAGTATTGCCAAGAAATCTGAGACTAACTTGATTTGTGTTCCTTATAGGCAATCTTTTAATTTTTCTTATCTGCCAGAATATTTAGAGGATTGTTTTTTTTCTCTGAATGCTATAACTTGGAAAATGTTAGTAGGTGTTTTAATTATTACCTCTTTTTTTCCCCCCTAAAATGTGGTGACCCATCAAGGGTCATCCTGAAGACCCTGATTTTCCTTTATTATTTTTTAAAAATCTGGACATTTTTTCCAATTGTATTTTCAGTTATTGCTTTTTCTTGTTGTAGTTTATTCTCCTATATTTAAAAAATCAAAATATTGGGTCTTTTCTTTTAATTGTCATTAATCTTTGAGAAATTATTAACACTGAAAGAGACATCAGAAAAACTGCATATGATTTCCAAAAAGGCAAGAAAGGTGGACTGTAGAAATTATGAATTTGTAAGCTGAATGTTGATCACTCTTTCCCAGATTGGGTTTAGGAAATAAACTGATTATTAAGTAGATATTTCATATGCTTTTAAGAAGAATAGATTATTAGAACCAGCATGAGCTTACTTAAACATGAGTTCTAAAATTACTTCATTCAAAAATCAGTTTATCAGAATAGTTTATTAGATTTTAAAATAGGGATTTTGGTAGTGGATGTAGCTTGAATGGTTGAGTGTCTGCTTCTCACATTAGAGGTCTCGAGTTCAGTTCCTGGTGCCTTCTGAAAAAAGCAACAAAAACAAACAGCAAGTAAAACAAATGAAAAAATCAACTCAGGGGAGCTGATGTGACTTAGTGGTTGAGTGCCAGTTTCTTACATACTAGGTCCTGGACTCAATCCCTGACTCCAGTGCCTAAAAAAAAAAAAAAAAAAAAAGGATTTTAATATACATTTTAATTGCCCATGTAGAAAAGTACAATAATATAAACCATTGAATTATCACAAATGTAACCCCTCAGGACCAGAAAGAGAACATTGGTAATGACCCCTCCTAGTCATTACCTCTACATTCCTCTCCCAAATTAACTACTCTTCTGACTTTTAACATATAGATTTGTTTTGCTTGCTTTTGATCTCTTTAGAAATGTGTGCATTTCTTTGTGGCTGGTTTCCTTCATTCAACATTATGTTTGTAGGATTCTTCTATGTTATTATATGTAGCAAAAGCTTATTGATTTTCATTGCTGTATACATTATTCCATTGTATGGCTCTGTTGCAATTTATTTATGTGTTGATAAATTTTTGGGTCCTTCTAGTTTGGAATTATAATGAATAATGACAGCATGAACATTCTTATACATAACTTTTGGTTCATATACCTTTGTATATGCCTTCTTTTAGTATGTATGTGGCTACCTAACTTCAACTTTAGTGTATAATGACAGTCTAGTGTGTGAAAGTTCTAGTTACTTCATTTCCTTTCAAACATGTGTGATTGTCCATCTTTTGATTTTAACAAATCAGGTGGAGATATAATGTTATCTTCTTGTGAATTTAATTTGCATTGCCTTAATAAGTAATGTGATTAGCAACTTTTGAAATGATTTTTGGCCATTTGAATATTCTCTTTTGTAAGTACTTGTTGAAATATTTAAAAATTTTGGTCATTTAAAAATTGGATTGGGGGAGCAGATGTGGCTCAAGGGATTGAGCTCCCACTTCCCATGTGGGATGTTTGAAGTTCAGTTCCTAGTGCTTCTGGAAAAAACAAAAATGGGCAACAAGCATAGCAAGTGAAGAAACCAACTTAGGGAAGCTGACGTGGCTGAGTGGTTGAGTGCCAGCTTCCCATATACAAGGTCCTGGGTTCTATATTTGGCCACTAGTACCTCAAAAAACCATTGAACTGGGACTTCTAGGAAGATGTCATCAGAGTAGGTAGGCAGGGCTCAACATTCTCACAAAAACAATGGAGGAAGGGCAAAAAGCTATGTGAGGTCACTGCTTTGGGGATCAGAAGACCAGGAGAGTGCTGTGCATCATCCAGAAGGGAGAGGGACAGAGAGAAAAAGAAGTCAAATGAAGACTATGTGTTACCTTCTCCTGTGACTGGGAATAGCACATGCACACCACCCTCAAGACACATAGCCTTGGTAAAACCCCTTGCTCACAGCAGCCAACTGAGAAGGTCCTCATCTCTGGGAGTAAGGGGAGTTTGGCAGAGGGTGGAAAACGGTTTCTTTTCAGTAAGTTTGGCCAGCTGAACCCCTCTTGAATCTCAGCTGTAGGCAACCCAGCTAGTGGAGGTTGAAAAGAGACCAACCCATGGGGAAGCTGAAGGGCAAATAAATGTGGAACCAGGACCCAGAAAACTCAGAGAGTGAGAGAGAAAGAGAGAGAGAGAGAGAGAGAGAGAGAGAGAGAGAGAGAGAGAGAGAGAGAGAGAGAGACAGAGAGAGAGAGAGAGACAGAGACAGAGAGAGACAGAGAGAGACAGAGAGAGACAGAGAGAGACAGAGAGAGACAGAGAGAGACAGAGAGGTGTTAGGGTGAGGGGAGATAGGGAAGGTAGAACAGAGGCAGGTGGGGGGAAGACCCTAGTGAGCACTGAAGTGGCTCCAGAGAGAGGGGAGGGGGATCTGATCTGTTAGGCTATCAAAATCCCCCACCCTGGGAGAAAGAGGAACTAGGTCAATGAGGGGGTGAGCAAACAGGCACCTAATAGTCCAAGAGAGAAGGAAGCCAAGAGAGATTTCCAGCAAACTATTAGGAGCCCAATACACCTGAGGGGAAAAAGGGTGGGAGAGCCAGATAAACTTTCAGAAGCCTATCTAACCTGTGGAGTGGATATAGTCCAGTGTAGGAACACCTGCCTTACATATACAATAAGTCCCTCATTCAACCTTAACCTGTTAGGAGAAGGGATGCAGAGAGTGGTTTAGCAGGTTGTCAGGCACCCAGATGGTGCCACATGACAGGGAATTTATAGACTGTGAGTTTTTGTTTAGGTTTCTTGATTTGTTATTTTATATTTTAAAAATTTTTAATACTTCTTAAAATTCCTTATTTTATTCTTTAAAACAGGTCTCTTGAGTGTGGAGGGTGGGCTGCAAGGTGATTGATTGATGAGAATTGGCAGCCTGAGAGGGTTCCTAGGTTCTAAGAGGGAAACCTGGTTTTCCTGGATTATTTGTTTGCTTGTTTTTTCTCTTTCTTTGTTTCCTTTTTTCTTTTATTTCTTTTTCTTCCTTAGTTTATTTATTTTCTTCCTTTCATTTTCCCTCTTCTGTTGCTTTTTCTTTCACTCTACCTTCTGTTGTTTAGAATTCTTTTTTTTCCACTCTTTTTCTTCTAGTATCATCTTTTCAATCTTTTATTTTATTCTTTTTCTCTTGTTTCTTTTTAAAATTCCACTTTTTAGTCTTATTCCTTAGTAAGTTTTATGATTTTTCACTCATTTTTTTTTCTTGGCTCTTTTATGGTTCCTTTTCTATCATTTAAAAATTATTACTATTTTTCCTTTTCTTTTCTCTCTTTCCTTTTCTATGGTCTTAAAATTTTTTTCAAGGGAACCCAGCCTACTGAAAGGATCTAGAATAACTGGAACCAAGTGTCAAAGAGGAAACAACACAAAACAAATACTAGAGTAGAAAGATAAAGCTAACCATATGAATAATCCCATCAAGATAAGCAGATGCCTAGACACCAGTAACAAAGTTACAAGCCATACTAAGAAATAGGAAGATATGGCCAGGTCTAATGAA
This sequence comes from Dasypus novemcinctus, assembly GCF_030445035.2. Classification (NCBI taxonomy): domain Eukaryota; kingdom Metazoa; phylum Chordata; class Mammalia; order Cingulata; family Dasypodidae; genus Dasypus; species Dasypus novemcinctus. The sequence goes on from NC_080680.1 coordinate 67,944,723, forward strand.
CAAACTAAAAAACAGGAGGAGATGCAGAACATGGAACAACTGATCAAGGATGTCTAAACAGATATCATGTATCAACTTAATGAAGTGAAGGAAGAGATAAAGGCTATCAAGAAGATTCTAGGGAAACATACGGAAGAAATAATAAATATAAATAAAAAGATAACAGATCTGATGGTGATGAATGGCACAATGCAAGAAATAAAATATATGCTGGAGCAACATAACAGATTTCAACATGTAGAAGAAAGAATTAGTGACATTGAAGATAGTACATCTGAAATTGCACAAATTATAGAATGGATAGAAAAAAAGGAAAAATTCAGCAAGAATTCAGGGAATTGAATGACAACAAGAAATACACAAACATACACATTTTAGGCATCCCAGAGAGAGAAGAGAAGGGAAAAGGGGCAGAAGGAGTGTTGGAGGAAATGACTGAAAATTTCCCAACTCTTTTGAGGGACATGAATTACATGTCTAGAAAGTGCAGCACACTCAAAACAGTATAAATCTTAAGAGGCCTACCCTGACACATATACTTATCAAATTGTTAAACACTCAAGACAAAGAAAGAATACTAAAAGCAACAAGAGGAAAGAGATCCATTACATAAAAGGGAAGCTTGATAAACTTAAATGCTGATTTCTCATCTGAAACCATGGAGACAAGAAGACAGTAGTACAACATAGGTAAAGTGCTAAAAGAAGAAAACCACAAGGCAAGAATTCTGTATCCAGCAAAGATTGCATTTAAAAATGAAGGAGAATTCAAAATATTCACAGATAAACAGAAATTAAGAGAGTTTGTCAACAAGACATCTGCCTAAGTAATACTAAAGGGAATTCTGCATGTTGAAAGAAAAAAAAGAAAACATGAGAGAAAGAGAGTTAGAGGAAATTGTAGAAAGGAAGATTATTAAAAAGAAAAATAAGAACAAAATATGACATGTAAATCTGAAGAAAATTTGGCTAATGTAAGTACCGTCATGACATAATAACGTTGAATTTAATAGACTAAACTCTCCAATCAAAAGATGAAGATTGGCAGACTGTATAAGGAAATATGACCCATCTATATGCTGTCTACAAGAAACTCACCTTAGACCCAGAGACAGAAGGAGGTTGAAAGTGAATGATTGGAAAATGATTTTACATGCAAATAATAATGAAAAAAGGGTAAGAATAGCTATACAAATGTCAAGCAAATGGACTTTAAATGCAAAACATTTAAAGAGACAAGAAGTACACTATATATTCATAAAAGGGTATTCTATCAAGAAGAAAGATCAATAATAAGCATTTATGCACCTAACCACGGTACCCCAAAATATATGAGGCAAACATTGGAAAAACTAAATGGATAAATAGATGCCTCTACAATAATAATGAGGACTTTCATACACCATCATCACCATTAGGCAGAATATCTCAACAGAGGGATAATCAAGAAACAGAATACTTGAATAATATGTTAGAGAATCTAGAGTTAATTGACATGTACAGAACATCACACCCAAATACAGTGGTTCAATCTACAGGACATACCAAAAGCTAGGTAACAGAATAACTCAGTGAATTCAGAAAGAATGAAATTATACAAAATAATTTCTTTGATCACAATGGAATGAAGCTGGAAATCAGTAAGGAGCAGAGAACCAGAATAGGCACAAAGATATATAAGGTAAACAATACACTCTTAGACAAAGAGTGGGACAAGGAGTAAATTGCAAAAGAAATCAGTAACTATCTTGAAACAAATGAAAATGAGAACACAATGTATCAAAACTGATAGGATGCAGCAAAAGTAGTGCTGAGAGGGAAATTTATAGCCATAAATGCCTATATTGAAAAAAAAGAAAGAGCTAAAATCAAAGGCCTAATCTCACACCTGGAGGAATTAGAAAAAGAACAACAAACTAATACAAAAACAGACAGAAAGAAGGAAATAACAAAGATTAGAGCAGAGCTAAATGAAATTAAGAATTAAAAAAAACTAGAAAAGATTAATGAAACTGAAGTCTGGTTCTTTGAGAAGATTAATGAAATTGACAAAACTCTTAGCTAGAGTAACAAAGCAAAAAGAGAGAAGATGCAAATACATAAAATGAAAAATGAGGGAGGGTATATCACCACTGATCCCACAGAAACAAAGAGTATCATAAGAGGATACCTTGAAAAACTGTATGCCAACAAGATGGATAGTTTAGGCAAAATGGACAAATTTCTAAAAACAAACAAGCAGCCTACATTGATGAAAGAAGAAATTGATGAACCCAACAGATGAACGACAAATAACAGGATTGAATTAGTCATCAATAACCTCACAACTTGAAAAACCCAGGACCAGATGGCTTCACAGGTGACTTATTATCAATCATTCTAAAAAGAACTTACATGAATCCTGCTTAAATCTTCAAAAAAAAAAAAAAAAGTGGAGGGAACCTTGCCTAACTCATTCTATGATGCCAACATCTTCCTAATACCAAAGTACATACATAAAGATGCCACAAGAAAAGAGAACTACAGACCAATCTCTTTAATGAAATTGGATGGTAAAATACTCAACAAAATACTTGCTAATCGTAGTCAACAACACATCAAATGAATTATAAACCATGATTGAGTGGGTTTCATCCCTGGCATGCAAGGATGGTTCAACATAAGAAAACCAATCAATGTATTAATAATATACCACATTAACAGATTGGGAGAAAAACATCACTTGATCATCTCTATTAATGCAGAAAAAGCATTTGACAAAATGGAGCATCTTTTTTTTTTTTGATAAATACTGTTCGAAAGATAGGAATACAAGGAAACTTCCTCAACATGATAAATGGTACATAAGGAAAACCTACAGGTAACATAATATTCAATGGTGAGATGCTAAAGGCTTTCCCTTTAATATCTGGAACAAGATAAGGATGCTCACTGTCATGACTCTTATTTAACATTATGTTAGAAGTACTGGCTTAGACATTTAGGAAAGAAAAAGAAATAAAAGTCATCCAGATTGGAAAGGAAGAAGTGAAAATTTCTCAATTTGCAAGTGACATGATCCTATACATAGAAAGCCCTGAAAAAATCTACAATAAAGCGTCTGGAGCTGATAATCAAGTTCAGTAAAGTGGCAGGGTTTAAGATCAATGTGCAAAAATCTGTAGCATTTCTGTATAACAATAATGAGCAATCTGAGAAGGAAATGAAGAAAAAGATTCCATTAACAATATCAACTTAAAGAATCAAATATTTAGTAAGATGTAAAGGGCTTGTACATAGAAAACTACACAGCATTGTTACAGGAAGTCAAAGAACACCTAAATATATGTAAGAATATTCCATGTTCATGGATTGGAAGACTAAACATCATTAACATGCCTTTCCTACACAAACTGATTTACAGATTTAACACAACCCCAATAAATTACAACATTTTTTACTTAATTGGAAAAGCTAATTATGAAATTTATTTGTAAGGGCAAGGAGCCCTAAGTATTCAAAAATGTATTGAAAAAGAAAAGTTGAACTGGAAGAACAACACTACCTGAACTTAAAGCATACTACAAAGCCACAGTGGTCAAAACTCCATGGTATTCACACAAGATAGTCATACTAAACAATGGAACTGAATTGAGAGTTCTGATATATACCATCAAATGATATTCAACAAGGCAACTAAGTCTACTCAACCAGGACAGAATGGCCTCTTCAACAAATATCCAAATCCAAAAGAATGAGATAGGATCACCATCTTCTGTCCTATACAAAAATTTACTCAGGTGTCACAAAGAAGTAAATATAACAGCCAAGACCATAAAGCTAATAAAAGATAATGTAGAGAAGAATCTATGAGATTCTGTAATAAAAAATGGTTTCATAAACTTTATACCCAAAGTGCAAGCAACAAGAGAAAAAAATAGATAAGTGGGACCTCTTCAAATTAAAAAACGTCACCTCAAGGAGTTTGTCAAGAAAGTAAAAAGGCAGCCTACTCAATGGAAAAACTATTTGGTAATCCTTTATCTAATAAGGACGTCATACCCTGCATATATAAAGAAAACCTACATCTTGAAGAGAAAAAAACCCACAAACATCCCATTTTAAAAATGGACAAGTGATTTGAATAGACAATTTTGCAAAGAGGAAATACAAATAACTGAAAAAGCACATGAAAATGTGCTCAACATCAGTTGCTACTAGGGAAATGCAAATTAAAACTGCAATGAGATATCATCTTCCACCTCCTAGACTGATGGCTATTTAAAAAACAAAAAACAACAACCAGAGAACTACAAAGTGTTGGAGAGGATGTGGAGGAATGGTAATCCTCATCCACTGCTGGTGGGAATGTAGAATGGTGTGGCCATGGTGGAAGGTGATTTGGCAATTCCTCAGGAAACTAAGTATAGAACTGCCATATGGTCCAATAATCCCTTTACTGGGCATATACCCAGATTTCAAAGCAGGGACATGAACAGATATATTCAAACCAATGTTCATAGTAGCATTATTCACTATTGCCAAAAGTTAGAAGTAACGTAAGTGTGCATCAGCAGATTAATAGAAATGCAAATTGTGGTATATGCATATAATGGAATACCACTCAGCTGTAAGAATGAATGAAGTATTGAAGGATGGGACTACATAAATCTTGCAGACCTTATGTTGAATGAAGCAAGCCAGTTGTCCTAACTGATAGGACGTAAGGAAATTGAGTAGTCTCACAGAGTTAGAGTCTGGAAGATAGGTTATCAAGAGAGAAAAAGGGAGTAGAGTGTGGTGAGCTAATGCTCAATATGGGCAAAACCTAGGATAAGGTGGAAGGGTGGTGGTTTGGCAGCGGATGGGGGTAATAGTGATGCTGGTGTGTGAGTGGAGTTGAGGGTCAGCAGGTCGGAGTTTTGGATTGGGCTATCCATGGAACTGGGGAGAGGGCTGGAGGAAGGAACAGGTGAACTCACAGGATTTGTAGGTCTGTAGTTAAAATCACAGTGGTGAAAAAGTTCTTTTAACAAATATGGCAGGGAATGGTTATTGGTGCAGGGCTTTGGGGCAGGGATATATTGGAAAGGGTGCATCTGGGGCATGCCTCTTCTGAATATGAAAGTGTTTATCTTGTCATAGGGTGTTTTTACAGTGGGTGGATACCTACATAATATACAAAAAAAAATTAAACTCCCATTTTAGGGTGTCCTGCTATGTTCTCAAATAGGAAAGCATGAGTCTCTTGAGAACATAGGCAGTGCCTAATAAAGGAAGATGAAGCAATATGACAAGTCCCCAATATTAATAGATGCTACTATGAACCTTATTCTTCAAAATTGCAACCATTGCAAACATGGGTTCCAAGGAGAAGGGGGAAGGAAGAATGGATGGAGCATGGGACATTTTTAGGGCATTGGAATTGTCCCACATGATCTTGCAATAAGGATAGAGGCCATTATGTTAGAACCTGTAAAAGGGTATGGGGTTATGGTACAGAATGTGAACCATAATGTAAACAATTGCAGTGCTTCAATATTTGTTCATCAATTACAACAAATTTACCACACTCATGTAAGATGCTATTATTAGGGGAAAATGCGAGAGGGGGACGGGGTGGGGTATATGCAAATCCCCTATATTTTCTTTTTGCATTTTCTGTAACCTTCAGCTTTGAAAATAAAGTGAATATACAATAAAATATTGGAGGAACATTCATAAGAAATTGTCAGTGTACATAAAAGATAACAGATCTTAGAGGGATGAAAGACAATGCAAAAAATTTCTATTTGTATTTTAATTTATTATTTTAAGTTTTTTTTGGCTTTGTTTTTTGGGAGGTTTTGGATTGCAGAAGAGTTGCAGCTGTGACAGGGAGGATCACTGTTATGGGGTGTTGGTGATGGGGGATATGTAGGGAAAGGGTGCACTTAGGGCATGCCTCAGTGGCATATGATCATGTTCAAGCAGTCATGGGGTGTTGTTTTGGTGCATGGAGACCCGCAGAATACCAGATGGCATATTGAATTCCCATCTGGAGAGTCCTGCTACATTCTCTCATAGAGTGGCAAGAATCTCTACAGTACATGGGCAGTGCTTAGTGAAGGACAGACAAACATGCCAGGCCCTTGATATTGATGCTTGTACTTATGAATCTTGTTCTTGTGAAATTGAGATAGTAATATATTGTCTAAGAGTCACCTCCTAAAAGTTTCCTGGTTGCTCAAATATGGCCTCACTCTGCCAAACTCAGCATATAAACCCATTACCTTCTCCCCAGCATGGATAAAGTTCTCTGGAACTGAAAGATCATAACTGAGTGCTAACTAGTGATGCTTTTGGAAAATGAACTTGATCAAGAGGGGAAATTATTAAATACAAATGAGTTTTTATTGATAAGATATTTCAAAGTGAGTTGGAAAGTCATTTCAGAGGTTACACTTATCCTTGTCTTAGGAGGATCTCACTGACTGCCACAGTAAATAGTGCCTTAAGCAGTGGGGCTCCTGAGGACTCTAGAGACATCTGCTCACTATAGGCAGGGCAGACAACCCCAGGAATTTGGCACCCTAAAGTGGGCTGTGCCTTGGGATATGTAATAACTTATCCCCCAAATGTATCTGAGTTTGACTCATTTATAATTTTCCTATGCATGGCTCTTATGCCCCCTTTTTTGGAACCTGTAATTAGCATTATACCTGTTAAATATGTGTCCCCGAGACTTAAATTTTCTGGCTGTTCATATACCAGTTGAGTTCTGAATCTGAGCAAAGTTGCTGTCAACACCTATTCTCCAGTTCATCAGACTCGCCCAGGACAATTAACAAAAAGAATGACGATGGAAAAAACCCATCCCCCCAACAGAGAGTATCTACACCTTCAAGCAAGACAGCTCCATCCATCTGACACATGGGATCTAAGCTCCCTCTTAATCAGAAGCAGAGTGGGCATCACCATCCCCAAATCCTCAAGACTGACGAATGAACAACCATACGGGAGGGATGCAACTTTGAACCACAGTAGACTTATTATTCTAGTAATGAAAGAACTTGTAATATTGTTATAACAGCAGTGGTTACTAGAAGTTCTGAGGGGATTACAATGATGGATACATTTTGTCCAAATCTATGAATTATGTGGTACAAAGTATAAACCATAATATAAACTATAGATCTTGGTTAGTAGCAATCCTTTAATATGTTTTCACAAATTGTAACAAATGTACCATGCCAGTGAAAGATGTGGTTAATGGAGAAAATTGTGGGAGGTTGAGGGAGTGAGATATAGGGAATCCCCTATATTTTTTATGTAACATTTAAATAATCTAAATTCTTTAAAAATAAAATAAAAATATATGGATAAATAAAAAAAAATTGGATTGACTAAGACTATTTTTTAATATAAGAAGCATTCAATTATAAGCAATTTTATATTCTAATCATTATTGTAAGTATCTAACATGTATTACTTCATATTACCTTATGCAGTAGGTAGTCTTGTGGTTTTTTAAATCTTTTATTAGAGATGTGGTAGGTATATGTAAAAATCATGCAGAAAATACAAAGTTCCCATATATCCCTCCTCACACAGTTTTTTCTATTATGAGCATTTGGCATTAGTTTGGTACCTTTGTTATAATTGGTAATATAATGTTATTATAATTATACTATTAACTATAGTACATAGTCCACCTTAGGATTCACTTTTTCTGTTGCACTATTCTGTTTTTTTAACCAAATCTTTATTCTGCTAAGATATATACAGCCTAACACCCTTTAACACAATTCAAATATATTTTAGTACATTCAAAATATTGTGCAACCCTTAACACCATGCATTACCAAAACTTTTCCATGACCCCAAACAGAAATTCTGCAAGCAATAAGTCCTCATTCTCTAACCCCACCCTGGCTCATGGTAACCTGTGTTTCATACCCTATGAATTTGCTTATTCTAATTATTTCACATTAGTCAGATCATACACATTTGTCTTTTTTTGTCTGGCTTATTTCTCTTGACATGATTCTTTAAGGTTCATCTATGTTGTTCCATGTATCAGAACTTCATTCCTTTTTATTGCTGAATAATATTACATTGTATGTATATACCACATTGTTTATTCATTCATTTTTCAATGGACATTTGGGATACTTCCATCTTGTGGCAATTGTGAATAATGTTGCTATCAACATCAGTACAAATATGTGTTTGATTCCCTGCTCTCAAGTCATTTGCATATCTGCTTAGAAGCATATGGTAATTCTATACTTACTAAACTGTTAGTATAGTAAGAAATCACTAAACTTTTCCACAGGAGTTGCACCATTTTCTATTCCCATCAACAATGAACAAGTATTCCTATTCTCCAACACTTCAACACTTGCTATTTCCTTTTCAACACTTGCTATTTCCCTTTTAAAAAATAGTAGACATTCTATTGGGGGTGAAAAATATTTCATTATGGATTTGATTTGCATTTCCTTAGTGGCTAATGATGTTGAACATCTTTTCTTGTGTTTATTAGCCATTTGTATAGCTTCTTTATAGAATAGTCTATTCAAGTCTTTTGCCCATTAATAAATTGAGTTGTGGGGAGTACATGTAGCTCAAGCAGTTGTATACCTGCTTCCCATATGGGAGGTCCCAGGTTTGATTCTTGGTGCCTCCTAGAAAACAACAACAACAAAAACAAGTAACAAGCAAAACAAATGAAAAAAAAAAAAGACGACTCAAGGGAGCTGATATCACCCAGTGGTTGAGCACTGGCTTCCCACATATGAAGTCCTGGGTTCAATCCCAACACCCAGTACCTCAAAAAAAAAATAATAATAAATTGAATTGTTTGTCTTTTTGTTGTTGAGTTGTAGGACTTCTATATAAATTCTGGATGTTAAAACCTAATTGGAGAGGAGTGGATGTATCTCAGTGGTTGAGTGCCAGTTTGCTATGTATGAGGTCCTGGCTACAATCCCCAGCACCTCCTTAAAAAAAAAACCAAAACACAAAAAATAGCTGGAAATGTCATTTTAAAATATTTCCTCTTATTCTCTATATTGTCTTTTTACTTTCATGATGAATCCTACAATACACAAAAGTTTATAATTTTGAAGTCCCAATAATCTACATTTTTTGTTGTTGCTTATGCTTTTGGTGTAAAATCTAAGAAACCATTGCCTAGCACAAGGTAATGAAAATGCTTTACTATGTTTTCTTCTAAGAATTTTATAGTTTGACTTTTATATTGAGGTCTGTGGTCCATTTTGAGTTAATTATTGTAATGGTTTCAGTCTGTGGTCCACCATTCCTTCCATATGGATAGCCACTTTTCCAAGAACTATTTATTGAAAGGTCTATTCTTTCCCTATTGAGTGGACTTGACACCCTTATCAAAAATCAATTGACAATAAACTACATCTTATAGAATGGTTATAAGTTTTTAAAAAACTAAAAACTGCAAGTGCTGGAGAGGATGTGGAGAAATAGGAACATTCCATTTGGGAATGTAGAATGGTGTAGCCACTGTGGAAGACAGTTTGGTGGTTCCCTCAAGAAGCTAAAGATAGGATTTCCATATGATCTGGCAATTCCTCAACTAGGAATATATCCAGAAGAACTGAAAATTCTGATTTGTACACCAGTGTTCATAGTGGCATTATTTACATTGCCAAAAGATGGAAGCAAAGTATCCATCAATCAATGAATGGATAAACAACATGTGGTATATACATACCATGGAATACATTGCTGCTGTAAGAAAAATTTGGGACACATATGACAACATGAATGAACCTTGAGGACATAATGCTGAGTGAAAGAAGGCAGACACAAAAGGACAAATATTATATGGTCTCACTAATTTGAAGTAAATACAAAGAATAAACATTAAGTTAAAACTCAGTGTATAGGTTACTTGGAAATAGGATGAGGGCTGATAAGGTGTACTGATGCTTAATATACATAGAATTTATAATTAGCTTGACTGTAAAAGTGTGGAAATGTATAGAGTTGATGGTAGCACATTATAGTGAGTACAACTAACACTGGTTTATAAATGGGAATGTGGCTGAAAAGGGTAGTATAAGGATACAAATATCAATTGAAAGAAAGCTGGAGAACAATCTAGGGATTACATAAAATAGTGAACCTGGAGGTGAATGAGGATTGTGGTTAAAAGTATAAATATAAGAATGTTCTTCTATGAACTAGAACAAATGTAAGTCACTATTACAAGGTTATAAGAATATAGTGATACATAGGAAAAATAAAATTAATGTAACTTATGGACCATAGTTAATAGCAGTATTGTAATATTTTAGTATCAATGTCAAAGAAGGTATTATATGAGTACTAAGGGTCAAAATAGGAGGGTATGGGATTGTTTTCTTTTTGATGAAGGAAAACATTAAAAAATTTATTAAGGAGATGATGGCACAGCCAGTTATGAAAGTGAGAGTCATTGAGTGTATATTTTGGACAGATTGTACAAGGTATGGGACTCTATAAAAAAGTGAACCATGTCGTGGAAGATGGACTGTGGTTAACAATACAAATATGAAAGTATTTTTTATGAACTATAACAAATGTACAGCACTAATACATGGTGTTAATAATAGGGGGGTGTATGGAAAAAATATAACAAATATAAGATATATCGACTATAGTTAGTGGTAATAGTCTGATGATGTTCTTTCATTATCTGTAACAAATGTTCTACAACCATGTAAGGTGTTGGTGGAGGGATGATGTTTGGGAATTCTGCACCCTATGCATGATTGTTTTGTAAGCTCACGACTTCTTTAATAAAAAAATATGTATTAAATTCAATTGGCAATAGATGTAAGGGTTTCTTTCTGAATGCTTAGTTTGATTCTGTTGTTCTATATGTCTGTCTTTGTGTCAGTATTGTGCTGTTTTGATTACTGTAGCTTTGTAATCATAAAATCAGGAAGTGTGAGTCCCCCATCTTTGTTCATTTTTGAAATGTTTTTGACTATTTGGGACCCCTTATCCTTCCATATTAATTTGATGAGATGCTTTTCCATTTCAGCAAAAAAAGTAGTTGGAATTTGGATTTTGAATTGCACTGAATCTGTAAGTACCTTTGGGTAGAATCAACATTTTTTTCCTCCCCTTCCCCCACCCCCTGCCCCAGTTGTCTGTTCTCTGTGTCCATTTTGCTGCATGTTCTTCTTTTTGTCTGCTTCTATTGTTGTCAGCGGCATGGGAATCTGTGTCTCTTTTTGTTGCGTCATCTTACTGTGTCAACTCTCCATGTGTGCAGTGCCATTCTTGGGCAGGTTGTACTTTCTTTTGTACTGGGCAGCTATCTTTATGGGGAACACTCCTTGAGCATGGAGCTTCCCTATGTGGGGGGCACCCCTGCATGGCAGGGCACTCCTTGCATGCATCAGCGCTGTTCATGGGCCAGCTCCACATGGGTCAAGAAGTCCCAGGGTTTGAACCGCGGACCTCCCTTGTGGTAGATGGATGCCCTAACCACTGGGCCAAGTCCGCTTCCTGAATTGACATCTTAACAATATTTAGTCTTCCAGTCCATCAACACTTAATGGCTTCCCATTTAGGTCTTCTTTGATTTCTTTTAACAAAGTTTCATACTTTTCCATGTGTAAGTCCTTTATATCCTTGGTTAAACTTATTCCTGTTTTTAAAATTCTTTTAGTTACTATTGTAAATAAAAATTTTAAATTGATTTCCTCTTCCTATTTTTCATTACCAATGTATAGAAGCACTATAGATTTTTACATTTTGAGCTTGTAGCCTGCCAATTTGCTGGATTCACATATTGGCTCTAGTAGATCTCTTGTGGATTTTTCAAGATTTTCTCTATATAGGATCATGTCATCTGCAATTAAGGAAAGCTACTTATAGTTAATTAGAAGTGTAATTGCTTTATTTCAACATTTGGGTTTTTTTTTTTTGAGTGTTCTGTATCATTACTTTGTGGTTTTATTTTCATTGTGATTAGAGAATATACTTTAGGATTTAAATGTTTAATTTGTAGCATCTTACATCAGTTTATCATTAGTTTTCCTAAATGTTCCAATGACACTTAAAAACAATGTCTATTCTGCAATTGTTGGATTTGGTACTGTATATTTGTTCATAAAGCCATTTGAAATCATGTTTTTCATTTTTGTCATATCCATATTATTTTCTCTTGTTTCCTTTTTCTATCAGTTACGAAGGACTGCATGTAAAAATCTCCAGCAATGATTTTGTATTTGTCTATGTCTTCTTTTAGTTATTTGTTATATTTTGAGGCTATGTGACTAGGTGCATATAAATTTTGAAGTGTTGTTTTCCAAGTGAATTCATCTTTTGATCATTATGAAATATCCCTGTTTATCTTCAGAAATGCTTTTAAATGTTAATTCTTTTTCCAAAAGTTATTTACTTTCTTTAATTCAAAGCTTATTCTATTATTTATTTGTGTCCATTATTTCTTTTTTTTTTCATTTTTTTAATTGACTTTGTAATAATATTACATTAAAAATATATATATATGAGGTCCCATTGAACCCTACCACCCCCACCCCACCTCTCCTCCCCCCCCAGCAACACTCCTTCCCATCATCATGACACATCCATTGCATTTGGCAAGTACATCTTTGGGCACCTATGCACCTCATGGTCAATTGTCCACATCATGGCCCATACTCTCCCCCATTCCATCCAGTGGGCCCTGTGAGGATTTACAATGTCCGGTGATTGCCCCTGAAGCACCATCCAGGGCAGCTCCATGTCCCAAAGATGCCTCCACCTCTCATCTCTTCCTGCCTTTCCCCATACCCATCAGCCACCATATCCACTTTTCCCACTCCAATGCCACCTTTTCTATGTGGACATTGGATTGGTTATGTCCATTGCACCTCTATGTCAAGAGGAGGCTCAGATTCCACATGGATGCTGGATGCAATCCTCCCACATTCAGTTGTAATCACTCTAGGCTCCATGGTGTGGTGGTTGTCCTTCTTCAACTCCATCTTAGCTGAGTGTGGTGAGCCCAATAAGTCAGATTGTAGGTGCCGTGTCCATTATTTCTATTGATTAATTAGTCATCAGTATCATTACTTCACCTGTTATAGTAATATATCTGTTTCCTCTGGCTACTTTTAAGATTTTTTCTATCAGTTTTTCTTTTTTCCATTTCACTTATTTTGCTTTAGTTCTCTAGTTATTCTCACTGAGAAGGAAATTTGAAATAGGCTTTTTCTCCTTCTTGGGAAACATATTGCTCAAAATGTGTATTTCTTTTTGTAGTAAGTTAATCTTTATATAAGCAAGAGCTTTTTTTCTTTTCTTTCTTTCTTTTTTTTTTTTTTTAGGTATGAGGACTGGGTATTGAACCTGGGACCTTGTATGTAGGAGCCTAGTGCTCCACAACTGAGCCACACTGGCTCCTTGAGTTTTTTTTTTTTCATCTGTTTTCTTGTTGTCTTTTTAAAAATTTATTCTATTTTATTTTATGAGATACAGGGAACTAAACCCAGGACCTTCCATGTGGGAGAATATTTGATAAGGACTTTAATAATGTGCTCTTTAAAATGATGTAGAAATCTGGACTTAATTAATATATACCTAGCTAAAATTAACCTACTCATAGAAGGCCTATTAATTATTCACCTTCATTCATTTGAGATATTTCCAGGGCTGCTTTTATCCCTATTCCATTCAACAGTATTATCTATTATTCATTTAAATTCTTGCCAGATACATAGATGCTTCAAAACAAGGAGAGATAATTATTTCTTTGGATGTCAGAATCAAGATGAATATGTAAAATAACAGTTTGTAAAGATTGGATGGAAGTAGTAACCTAAAATTTAATGGCAATAAACATATAATTTTGATTTTCAGCAAGAACTAGCAATAGTGACATTTACATGGAAAATGATGGAATTTTATTATCCTACATAATTATTATTTGAACATAAGGGTCAAATTTATAAGCCTGCTCCATAATAAAGTTAATAAAGCCTTACTTTATCATGTCTAGCTCAATGCTTTAAGGGTAATCTACCTATTGGGTGCTATAAAGATGAATCAGAAAAATAACATACCCTAAACAAAATTACATTTTAGTAAGAGGCAGTATCATTTGCCCCAAATCACCATAATATAACATTTATAAGTTATTAGTCCAGTAAAAGATAGATAAATATAGACTAATTGTTTTGTGCTTTGTATTAAAGAGAGATTACTTCCAGTCATGACAGTCAGAGAACAATAGAAGGAGAAAGCATTTTACTTTGTTTAGAAAAAATGAAAAGTTGGACATGAAGAGATGGAAGCAAGTACATGATGGGCAGCATGATGAAATGGGAAGGGGGTGTACTTTAGTGTCAGACCCTGTGTTCAGGTCTTGATTTCACTAACTGTGAGACCTGGGCAAACTAATGGACCTGATTATTTGACTCAGATTTTAGGAGTACATCTTAAATCTTCATTTCTAACTCCATAATGTCACATTATATTTCACATCCAAAAATCGATGAGAATCTTTAAAGGAAACATCCTATACATTCTGAGAATAGCATGGTATTTTAAGAAATCTTATAGAAACAATTCATGTCTAAGTTTGATGCAATGATCATCTTGTTTCCTGTTTAGAAAAACTAAGCTATCACTACCTTCTTTCTAGTTAATAATGACATATCTTTTGTGGTTAAAAATTGCCAGTGGTTGTCTTACTTTTGGAAAGAAACCAAGGTAATTAAAAATTCATAAAGCTGTCAAATTTTTGTACAGAGAAACTCTGTTTTCTTCACGTTTCCTGTATTATTAAAAGATGATCATATATTTTGTTGGGGATGGAAGAACTAATTATTTTCTTCCCTATTAATCCTTCACAGTTAGATATAACAGTGACATAATCAATGAGTTAAAGGAAGTTCTTCCAGTTTCTTTTCCATGAAGTTCATTTTTAATTCCAAACACATTTTGACATTTGCATTTATATAATATCTATTTCCCTTAATTAAGATTATTTTGGGGGAATTGTTTAATTTCCTTTATAAATTTCTTTCCCCTCAATGTTAGATACCCATACTAAACAATATTCTCTAAAATACAGGTTAGCTTGGTGAAACATGAGTCACAGGGATAGCAAAATATTCTAAAAATCAGAGCCTAGTATTTGTGCTAATTTATAAATTGAATTTGGGATGGCTTAGGAATACATTTTCTATGCCTTATACAGGGAGGAGAAAGAAGAGAGAGGGCAAAACTCAATGCTGTCCATGCATGAAATTGATTTTGGAAATTGAGTTTGGCTATACTAAGGTACTAAACTATATAGCTTCACTAAATGTGAGTCTGGAAAGAGAAGGGTATGCAGTAATTAGTCAATCACTTTGACTTTTCTGACATAGCTTAGCATTTATTACTCTTTCCTTCATTACACTGACCTAAATCATTGACCTTTTTAAACTGGAATGTATTTCATAGTACCTCTTTATAGCCCCTCCTTTATCCACCTCTATTCCATTTTTATATATCACTCAATAATGTCCCTTTGAACCTTTTGTTCTTCCTTGTTAGATACCATCTAGATAAAAGATCATGTATTACATTTAAATGCCATTGTTTCTTTAGTTGCTCTTTTCTTTTTTTAATTTTTGAATCGAGGGAACAATTATATGACATAAACTTTCACATCTTAAGCACTTCCAAGAATACCATTCAATGGGATTAATCACATTCACCAAGTTGCAGTACCTTCACACCACTTACCATTGCTAAAACTTTCCCATCTCCACAAACAGAAACCTTACATCCATTATGTATTAAATCCCCATTTCCCCTGCCTCCTGCCACTGGCAACATGTATTCTAATTTCTGTCTCCAGGATCTTGCATATTATCTATTTTCTTTGTAGTTACCATGGGGCTTAATTGAACAACCTAAATCATTAGCAATCACATATACTTTGGTACTAACTTCAGTTCAAAAGTATACACAAACTATATTACTATACCACGCCATTCCCCCAGCTTTATTTAGTTCTTGTCACATGTTTCATACTTATACATTATGAATCTGGAACCAATGATTTATTATTAAATTTTATGTATTTTCCATTTAGACCCTATAGGAAGTAAAAAAATGGTGTTACATACCCAAAATACAAGAGTACTAGCATTTGTATTTATCCATGTTGTTAACCTCACCAGAGATCTTTGTTTCTTGATGTGCTTTGGGCTGTTTCATATTGTCCTTTTCTTTCAACCTGAAGAGCTCTTTAGCATCTCTTCTAGGACTGGTATAGTGGTGACTAATTCCCTTAGCTTTTGTTTACCTGGGAATGACCTAATCTCTCCCAGTTTCTCTGGGTAGAGGTGGAGAAATCTTGATTGGAAGTTTTTTTTGTTTTTGTTTTTCTTTTTTTCCTTCAGCACTTTAAATGTGTTATCCCATTGCTTCTTGTCTGCATGGTTTCTGATGAGAAATTGGCACTTAATCTTATTGAGACTCCTTGTACATGGCATGTTGCTTCTCTCTTGTGGCTTTCAGAATTCTCTCGTTATCTTTGGCATAAGACAGTTTGGTTATAATATGATGCAGTATAGGTATCTTTGGCTTTATCCTGTAGGATTTCATTGAGTATCTTGAATTTGCATATTCATGTCTTTTGTTAAATTTGGGAAATTTTCAGCCATTATTTCTTTGAATAGTCTCTCTACCCTTTTCTCTCTTTTTTCCCCTTCTGAGATTCCCACAATGCACGTGATGGTGTCTCACAGGTTTTTCATGCTCTGTTCACTTTTCTTCATCCTTTTTTCCTTCTGCTACTCAGACTGAATGATTTCAATTGACTTATCTTTGGTTTCTGATTCTTCCTTTTGCCAACTCCAATTTGTTATTGAACACCTCTAGAGAATTTTTAATTTTTATTACTATGGTTTTCAGCTCTGTTTGGTTATTTTTCATAATTTCCATTTCCCTATTGATAGTTTCTTCTGTTAATCGGTCAATTTCCTTATTTTCTTTAGTTCTTTGTCAATATTGTCCTTTAGCTCTTTGAGCATATTTAAGGCCATTGTCTGATATGCTGTAGCAGTTTGATATAGTTATGAATTCCAAAAATAGATATTGGATTATGTTTGTAAACTTGTCTGTACCTGGGTGTTATTAAATTATGATTAGGACTTTGATTGGGCCATGTCATAAGGGTGCTGAGTTCTCACCCCTTGGTGGTGGGGATTCACAGGTAAAAGGTATAGCAAAGGACAGAGTAGGAGGGTTTTTATGTTGGAATTTTGATGTTGGAGTTTCATGCTGAAGTCTTAAGCTAGAGCCCTGGGAAGTATACACTCAGAAGAAAGAGAAGCAAGCCCCAGGAACAGAGAAAACCTGAGCTCGGAGAAAAGCAAGTCCTGGAAAGAGAAGAACCCAGGAAGCCTGAACCCTGGCAGACATTGGCAGCCATCTTGCTCCAACACATGGAAATAGACTTTGGTGAGGGAAGTAGCTTATGCTTTATGACCTGGTATCTGTACGTTTCTACCCCAAAGAAATACCCTTTATAAAATCCAACAGACTTCTGGTATTTTGCATCAGTACCCCTTGGGCTGACTAATACATATACCCTTGGTCTGGTTCTCTTCATTGGTGATTTTCAGTGGTTTAATCTTCTCCTTTGCCAGGTGATTGATTCCTTTTTCTTTGTATGTTTTGTAATCTTTTGTTGAAATATGGACATTTTGATATTTCAATTTTTTTTAATAACTGGAATTTAGACTCTGAGGCATCTGTTCCTTAAGCTTGTATCCAGCTAATGGTATGACAGAACTTTCATTGAATGCCAGGAACTAACAAAAAAAAAAAAAAAAAGGAAGTAAAAAACCCACTCTTCCCAATCTTTGCAATATAAGTTCTCTCCTTCAGTGTTTATACATAAAATGAGTTTACAGAATAGCTCCAGGCCAAAGTATAGGGCCCTCACTGGCCTTTTCTCAGCATGCATTTTGCCTTGGGTTTGTGACCCTAGGAATTCTCCCATTTACATGGATAAAAATTCTCCCTCTTCCCTAGGAAATAATTTCCTCATGGTCCCTGGCAATGCACTGTCTATCTTACAGCCAACAATGTCTTGCCCCAGGCAGTACAACGTGACTGTTCTCCAACAGTAATCTGTAGAAGAGCTTTGTGAGCCTTCTACATGCAGAACAAGTACTGTTATATCAAATCTCTCTGGCTAACCCTAGATAGATTGGGCCAGAATTACAAGTTCCCTGTATGTGCTTGAGGTTTACTTTACTCTCTCTGAAACAGAGTCAGAAATTTGTACTGGGAGTGTGGATAACTCCGTGTTGAAGTAGTTAAGGGTGGGGAGGGGCCACTTAGACTTCAAACCATGAACCCATAAATTCCTATTGTTTAAGTCAACCCATTGTGTGATATTGTCCTAGCAGTTGGGAAACTAAGACACTTGGGAATGCATTGGGAACATTTGTGAGGGGACAAGGAAATCAGAATTGGACCAGGAGAGATGTTGAAATACAAGGCAGTAGTAAAAGCAACTTCGACTGATCCCATGGGGAGCTCTGAAGTTGTGAGAGTCCTTCAGAGATGTCTGAATTAAAACAAGAATACATGGCCTTTTTAACAGTTCAGGGAATGGTTATAACCCTGGGTGGGGCAGCATCTTTGACTGAGGGCAATCCTTAGAACACATTTAAGAGCCACCAGAGGTCAACATTTCCAGCAGTTGAAGAAATGGGTGGTGAATGAGTGCTTTGGTCTTGAAGGGGCATCTGAGTGGCGCATCACATCATCCACATTATACAAAAATGTGTGAAGCAAAATCTTAAAACTATGAGAATAATATTATATATAATGTAAATATATCTTTCTCTCTCTTATATATATATATATACACACACACACACACACATACACACATACTTGGGTTGCCAATACCTTATGAAAAGATGTACAGCCTCATTAGGGAATTCAAATTACAACACCAATGAAAACAATTTTATAAAAAACAGCATGGCAAATATCTAAAAATTAGTTTATTCTTGAGAGTGAGGATGCAGAGCAATGAGAGCTCTTAACAAAGTGATCATGGAATTGTCAAAATTCCATGGAATTTATGGAGAGCAATTTGATGGTACTTGTAAAGATGTGCTTACTTTTCATCTAGAAATTCTGCTTTTAAGTATAAACCCAACAAAATCTTTTGCACATGTGCACAAGTTGATATGCACAAGAATTTTCTTTGTGATGTATGTATATAATAGATAGGATAAATGAATTAAAGCTACACAAAATTGACATGTCAAATGAAAAGTTAAATTGTAGAGTGTTACATATAAAATTCTATCCACAGAAAAATTTTAAAATGAATGACATTATATGTTGCTTATGACTACAAACATAGAAATAGCCACACAAAAAAAAAAAAAACAAAAAAAGAAAAGAAAAGAAAAGGAAAGAAAAAAAGAACCCACATGCTGTTGATAAAACTAAGTTAAGGATATTATTTGTATCTCAAGTTGGATGAGATGAAGGAATTTGGGTCATGGATGGGTATGTGGGTATGATTGACAGTAATGTATCCTCTGACCCCTCCAAAAAAGATGTCTACATTCTAGTCACTGGTACCTGTGAATATGTTATATTTCATGGTAAAGGGGGATTAAATTGCAGATGGAATTATGATTGCTAATCATATGACCTTAAATAAGGGATTATCCTGGATTATCTGAGTGGGGCCAATATAATCACAAAGATCTGGAAAATGGAAGAAGTAGGCACAAAAAAAAAAAAGCAGTGGCAGTGTGATGTCCTGTGAGAATGACTTGACAAGCCATTGTTGGCTTTGAAGATGGAAGAGGGGGCCATTAGCCAAGGAATTCAGGCAGCTTCTAAAAGCTTATTAAGGCAAAGAAAGAGATTCTCCCCTAGAATCTCCAGAAGCACCACAACCCTACCTTGATTTTAACAGTGAGATCTGTGTAGCACATTTGATTTCCAGAAATGTAAGATAATTTTGAGTTGTTTTAAGCCACTAAGGTTGTGGTAATTTATTATAGCAGCAATGGAAAACAAATATTCTGGGATGATTTAGTTGTGTCTGTAATGCTTTATTATATCAAAAAGTAAAACTACAATGTATAAATTTATATATTTTTTCCTATCATGTCAGCAAGCTTAATGTCATTTTCTTATTACTCTATTCTGAGGGTACTTTATAGTGATAGTTAGAAGATGGTTTGAGATGACCAGCTGCTCTATGGAATGTTCTGTGCCTGGGGTGTTTGCAATCTTGCAGAGGCTCCTTATAACGTCCAGAAGAGTAGCAATTACTATTATGATTGAATCCTTAAGTTGTTGATTGGTCAATGTCACAGTGTGCTTAAGTCTCTGAAGTATCACCATTTTCCTTCATATAGTGAATTATTCTTTTGTTGAGGCTATTTCTACAATTGCCTTTTGCTACAAAACAGTCAACACTAGAAGCAGATATGATATTTGGATTACCTTATTAAGAAACACAGATTGTTTTCTTAAGAAAAAGAGACAAAAGATGCTTACGAATATGTCCCTTTCTGCTGCAATGAAGTAGTCTGTAAACAAGAACTGAGTGTACTAAATATTGGTTAGGCACCAAAATCTTATTTCTGGTTACTTAAAAATTATTTCCGATAATACTGTATTTTCCTTCCTTGTAATCTCTGACATTGAAATGTTCTAGTTGAACAACTTTTAATAAATTTTGGGTCATAAACAATTGACAGTTTATCAACTACTCTATAATTATCCTTCATGTATCTAAATGTATTTTAAGTTGCTTTAAGATCACTGTGTTTATATTGCCGTCTCAATGTACGCTTGTTTCGGACCTTGTTAACCTTAAACATTTTTTTGACACCTGGTACTTTTTAAATCTCTCAAAATTTTCTTAATCTTTCTCTTTTGTTATGAATGTAAACCACTGAGCCTTCAGATTATAATGCTCAGTGAATTATTTATCTTACCCTGTCAAGGACCTTGGCTTTTTGTTTTTTTCCAGTAAGGAAAAAGGGCATAGTACTCAATGCCCAATGAATTGTGATTTTTTCCCCCATTTTTGTTCGTGGGAGCAGGCACTGCATGAGCATCAGACATTGTTATCTCTAATACCTACAGCTGTTTCCTTGGTCTCAGGTAGTTTCCTCACATGCTTGTGCTAACCATACTCAGCTGAATAATTTAAGGGGCCTCTGTGGTTCTCTGAAGTTCTTTCTCTCTGTTGCTCTCTCTTCTTAACTCTAATGACCTTAGAATCCCTAGAATTTCAGCTCTCTCTCTCCAAATCAGGGAATCCACTGAACTCTGTCTGCATTCCCCCTCCCAGTGCAGCTGCCTGGAAACTCTCTTCAGATTGTAAACTGTGCCCATAGTATGGCTGAACTGGTTTGTTATGTATTCTCAGTAATTAGTCTCCTTCTACCTGTTGTCAAGTGTCTTGAAAACTAATATTTTTTTCTTTCATTGGTGGGTTCAAGTCATATAGTAAACAGTAGTTGTAGTCTGAGAAAGGTTTAAATTAGAGCTCAATTCCCTTAATTGATAAATAACTTCAGATGTTTTTATCAGCTTTGCTATTTTATGGTTTTCAAGAAGTTCTTCCATTTCATCTGAATTTCAGGTTTATTAGTATAAAGTTGTTGATTATAAACTCTTTTTATTGTCAACAATTTTTAGTAACATTGCATTTTTATTCCTTATTTTTATAATTTATGATCTCTTTCTTTGAGCCTTCTAACTAAGGGTTTATCCATTTACTAATATTTTCAAAGAACAAATTTTGGCTTTGTCTATTGTCTCTGGTATTCCTCTATTTTCTATTTTATGGATTCACTTTTAAATTTCCATTTTTTTTATTCCTTTGTGTTTAATTTGTGATTAAAAGTCTTCTTGGAATTAAAGTTAAAATAGTTTATTTTATTTTCAATATTTCTTTGATGTGGGCTATGGGTGGAAGGCTCTTTGTCTCTTCAGAGATAACTAAGTTGTTTGACTTGTGGGTGTGAAACGGTAAGAGGCTGCAGTCCTGCTCTTAGGGACCAGCAAGCTCCAGTCCCAGGAAATGTTTAACAAAGCAAAGGCTATAAACTTTAAGTATTTAAGGGAAATGCAAAAACCAAGGCTTATCTAAAATGTCTGGAGTCCTTGCTAAAAGCTTACCTAAGATGTGAAAGAGATATATGCTAATTGAAGCCTATTGAGAACTGAAACAAAGGGACCATTTGGCCTTTCCTCTCTGTATAAAAGACGTTTGAAAATCTTGTTCGGGGCTCGGGATTCAAACTGAAAGCTCCCGAGTCCGGCCGGCCGTCAATAAACCATTTTTCCTTCTCAAAATCATTGCTGAGTCCTGGCCTCTCTATACTCAAATAATTGAACTTCTCTTAAATTCCACAACATTAATGGCGACCACGAAGGGACAATAAATGAAGGCCAGAGACGGTAGCATTTTGCTGCCCCTTCCAAATCCCCGAGGAAGCCGGGAGGACTCGGGTGAACCCCAAATCTGGGCGCCCCTGGATTAAATTTAATCCAGAAAAGATGTGGGCTCCACCAGAATCTTCCCGACAAAAATCGAGGGCAATGGAAGGTCTGAAGAGAAAGATTCTGGGAACGAAAAAGAACTCCGAACATGGAAGAAGGTAAGACTCCCCGGGTAAGCACAGTCTAAAAGGCCCTAGCTTTAATTGCTAGGAAAGGGAGGCTGATCACCTCCCGAGAGAACCCTAGTAGCCCCAGAAAGCTGAGAGGAAGCCGTTCTCTCTAGGCTTGGGAAAAGGAAGAAAACCGGGGAAAAGCCCTGGTGTTTTAAGTTTGTCTAACTGCATGTTAGAATCTGGTACTGGTCTTATATCCACTAAAGGAGTGGAGTCTCGATTTTAATAAGAAGGGTATTTATAGGTTCGAGTCCTAATATCCTGGAAATTAGTCTAGATTAAAGAAAACAAAACTTAGTTACAGGAAAATGGATCGGCTTTTCTGGTGGAGCTTGGTCTGGGTGTAAAGTTTAAACAGTGGAAAAGTCTAGCTGAAATCTTTTGTTATAGTGCTAATTTGTAAATGAATTTGCTTTATACCAAATGTTAAGTGTTCTGAGGTTTGTAATGGCTGTAAGAGCAGCCGTAGTGAAAATAAATATATAAACTTGTGAGTCAAATTAGTGACCTTTGTGCTTCTGTCTGTGTCAGCTCAATGTTAGTGTTAGAGTTATGTCCTTACATGAAGTAAAATTACAGCTGAGCTAGAGCCCTCCCTTGCCATTGGCAAGGGGGTAAAATGATTCTGGGGCAAAAGCTGACGAGTCTAGATGTTTGTGCATGTTCTGGTGTCTTGTCTCTGGTCTGGCCCTTTGCCGGAGCTTAGAGGTCATCTGTGTCCGCGCCAAGCACCCAAGTCTGTTGGGAATGTCCCAGTCAGGGCGGCTGGGTTCCTGGGAGAGTTGCCAAATTTGAGTAGGTTCTGTCTGCCCATTTTGGCTGAAAGCTGGAAAGGGGGGAGCGGCTTGCCCCTTTCCAGTGAGTCCACCCTTCTATTCATAAGCCGCATTCCTGTTTGTTGTGCACCCGACTACCTGGAAGGGGGGGAAGTGAAAGAGGTGAAAAGCAGAATCAGAATAAATGCAGTAAAGTTCCCTCCTTAGGGTGTCAAAGCCAAAATACGTTTGCATTCTGCTCAAGTTCTTAGAAAGTATTGTAGTAACCTTAAGTAAGAAAATGTTCTGTGAAAGTAAAATTTGTGTTAAAGGTATAAATATAAAAGTTTTACAAAGCATTGTTTAAAGTATTTAAGTGGCTAATTGCAGAAAGTCATTATTTAACAAAACTGAATTGATAATAATAATAATAAAAAGCAATTTTATAACAAACTTATTCGGCAGCCAATCTCCCCTGCCAACTTGCTTCCAAAAAAACTGTTTCTAGTATTACATGCTACTAAGTATTTAAAGTGAAAAAAAGTTCATTATTTTAACAAACTTGTTTAGTATTAATAGCAATTATATGTTGTAAGAAGTTTGCCTGGTAACTTAGTATGTGAGATATATAGAGTGTGTTTTTATTGTTAAAGCAACAAAAGATGATTTTGTCCTAAAATAAAATGATTAATTATTAGAAAGAGTAGAGTGCGAAACAGAACCTGAATAAATACTGAAAGTGTAAAAAGTTTGTAAAAAAATTTTTTTTATAATTAAATTGAGTAAAATCAATATACAAAAAAAATATTTTATCAATAGCTTCTTGTGCTTTAACCTCATCATATCCTCAATGTTTGAAGAAGAGTCTTACCTCTTTTAAAAAAACATTTTATGTTCTAAAAATCAAATCCTGAAAAATAGCCTTTTATTTCAAATTAACTGCAAGAGATTTATTCTTTCACTTTAAAAAAAAAATTAAAGTAATAGTTAAGTTCATTTAATATGTTATAAGTTAAATGAAAAGTATTTAAAAGTGTTATAAAATTAATAAGTTTTAAAAAATTAATAAAAACTGTAACTAAGAGTTAAAATCATTTATAAATGCATTTATATTGTAAAACAGTAGAAAGACAATAACTGAGATTATAGCTGAGTAAATTTAGCCTGAAACTATTATTTAAGTGTAAATTCTACACTAACCTTTCCTTTGTTTATAGTTACTTCAAGCCTAACCTCACCCTTTGCCTTTGCCTATAGTTATTTCATAATTGAGAAAAGCTAGGACAGCACTGTCTCCTCTCCTAGTATTAGTAACCCTTTCTCTCATGAATTCAAGTGTAAACTAAATAAATTGCTGCCTGATAAAATAAAGTTAAATGACCACTAGAGTTTTATTATCTCCAAAACCAAAAGGGGGGTGGAGGGAGAGAAGTCTCCTGCCTTGACGGTCAGTGTTCCTAAGAGTAGCAATTCATGAGAGAAAGCAGTCTGTCTCCCTGAGACTTCAAATAGCCTCAGTAAATAAAACTAATCTTGTTGCTTATCCAAAATTCTGCTAATTTCAAAGTAAAATATAAAGTTCTAAAACAAAATGGTGCTAAGGCATTGAGAACATTTTAGTTATTACAATCCATTAAGTAAAAAAGAAAATTCTTGTAGTAAACTGCATGGTCATAGTGCAAATTAAGAAGAGTTTCAAAAGTGTTTGAAAAGTTTAAAGTAACTAAAGTCATGTTGTTGTGTCAAACTATTCATGTCTGCCTATTTGCTCAAATTGTTAAAAATTAAATATGCAGTTATATTTATAAATATTCTTAAAGCCCAAATTGAACTAAGCAAGATGAAAAAGTCATAAAAATCTGATTATGAAAACAATTAGAAAAGGGCCTCCTCTTTGCAAGAGCTTTTAAAGCAAGACTAGGTGTGGCAGATTAAACCTATCTACTAAGCTAGAGAATTAAGAATCAGTTTGCCTAGTAATTTCCCAGTTTAAACCTTTGTCAGCCATAAATTAGAAAAAAAAAAAAAAAAACAAAGATTAAGTTAATTTTCACAGAAAAAAAATGTTGATGTAACCCGGCGGCCTGCTGCCTCAGTCTCCCACTCCCGGGTTAGACAGCAGTAGAAGAAACCAGTTTAGGCCAGTCCTATAGGCAGTAGAAAGATGCCCAAAAAAGAGCTAACTAAGTCGGTGCCATTTCAGCACTAAATTCTATTCCTTATTTAAAAAAAGAGGGAGCAGGTAAAAACTAAAATAGTTAAAATGTGATAAAAGAAGCAGTTAAATCAAACTTTTGCGTGAGAAAGTTAAATCTCAGATAAGCTGTAACTTCTAAAGTATCCAATCTATAGAAAAACAAGAAAAGCTTGCATGCTAGGCTTAAGAGTATAAATTGTGTCATTTTTCTTTGTTCGGGGCACCAGCCATATCTGGCTCTGCGCCCCTTCTTGCAAGATTGAGAATAAAGTATTTTCTTCTCCACAATCTAGTGAGCCTTATTTTCTTCCAGAAAATTTCTTTCCAACAAAATAAAGTAATTAGTAGCTCTATTAACAAATTTCAGTAAGTAAAAAAAAGTCCATAAAAACTATAGAGAGATCTTTCCTAAGTTATGATTTTAAAAAATTAAGTAATTGTGTAATGTGTTTTGAAACCTGGTAGTCAGTATGCATGTGTTTTAAAACCTAGTAGTCAGTTATGCTTTTAAATTAATAATTTTCATAACTTAAAGAAAAAAAGTTTTTAGCTTCCTGTAAAAGAAAAAGAGAACATTCCTTGCATAAACTATAATAGTTTCAATTTTATTTAACTTGAGTGTAATCTCCCATAGTTAATTTATAAACTAAATTAACATATGTACAAAATCTTTACAGTAATGAAAATTGTAAGTGAAAATTGTAAGTTCACATTAGTAAAATTAAGCTAAAAAAAAATTGTAAATATACTCTCTTAAATAAAGAGTAAATTTCTTTCATTAGTAATTGTAATTTAGTAAGTTTATTTAAACATAAAGTGTCTAGTCAATGCAGTTATAGTCAATTATAAAGAGTTTGTAAAACATCTTCCAAACTGAAAATGTTTAAATAGTTCTAGTTGTAAAAGTCATTGTTAACTAAAAAAACTTAGATTAGTATTAGTAGCAGAAATAACTTCATGATAATAAACCTGTCTAAAAGCCACTGCAAAATACACATTTAAGTAAATAGTAATAAAAAGTTGTCTTGATTCTATTAGAAATATTCTGTTTTCATTCTAACAATGAAAAATAATATTTTTCCTCTATTACTAAAGTGAAGTACCTACTGTTATCTTCATAGTAAAATTGTGTAAGTAGATAGTCATTTGATATATGTATTGCGTTAAGTTGTTTAAAATATATATAAAACAAAAAATAGACTTTAACATTGTCAAACTCTTGTGCATTCGAACCAAGCCTTGTATACATTACAAGTGGCCTCTCCATGTGAGTTGTTAGCTAGGCTGGTCACTGACCCCTCAATTAAAAATATGTGCTATATCAGTCTCTAGTTCTGCTCCTGAAGTTGATAGAAACTATATTGCAGTTTCAAGCTCCTGCAGCCAATAATGACTCAGTACAGCCAAGTGTACAGTAGATATCGCTTCCAGACTGGCACTGTTCCATGGTGCCAGAGAGCGCTATGCACCGGGCTAGTAAAATACTAAAAAATCTCTCTAAGATGAAAGATGCTGCAACTTGCTCACTGCGTTGAAAAACATGCTGAGTAGAGCCATGATACCAAGAGACTGTAAGTAAAACTTGAAAACAATTAGCATTATGGCCTGCTCTCATAGAGAGATAACATGTAAAGTATTACAAACCTAAAACTCAAAACTAATAATAGCAACTCTAAATCCTTATGCATTAAGTAATACATTAGTTAATATTAAGTGCTGTACTTTTATCCTGTACTAAATATATGCCTAATAATTGTAATGTTATCTTTTCTATTTTAAATCAAGTGCAAAAGTATATTAGACATGTTAAATTCCTAGTAAAATCATTTTCTAAACAGTTAATAACATGTCTATAGAATAAAGTAGCAGTCTCAGCCAGTCTCAGTTAGCAAAAGTGAAGCTTGCTTGCTAATAGTGAGTCACCTATTGAACAAGTCAAAATTGCTAAAAATTGTACAATGAAAACCAAAGTGTAAAAATCTTTATTCTGTAGTTCTGATCACTCCCACAAGTGAAAACTAAAAATATTTCCAAATTAGTGTTCTAATCCTGAGTAAAGCCAGTTGCCCAGAGAGTGCCAGTTCACCAAGAGCATCTGACAAAGCAAATGAGTGTCGATCATTAAACAGCTTAGAATGTGTCTTCAGACAAAGCTAAGTGTCTATTGCAATTTCTCTCTAAAAATAAATAACTTAAAAAAAGAGCGTATATGCTGTTCCCACCAGCTTTTAAAAAATGCCATCTTTATAAGCACCTGACCTTGTCTACCTCTGTAATCCAATGTGTCCTCTTTTGAAAGCAAGTATTCCAAAATTTTAATTAAGTTTGTTTCTTTCAAAGTGAACATCTTATTAACCATATAAAAACTTCATCCAACTTCGTACAAAATGCCAGATCCATCTTCCTCCAGTTAAAATAAATTAAAGAGTTTTACACCTTATTAAGCAATGACTACAGCCCATGGCCAGCAAGAAGCAGTTACAGAAAAGAGATCGTCTCCCTTCAGCACCCCTTTTAAATTAAAAGTGTAAACTCTTTAAGAGTAAAATAAAAGTAATAAATAGATCTAAAACCTGACTAAAAATCCACGTGAGTGCCAGTGGCAGCAGAATAACTGCGAGAAGCCCCTGCCCAAGATTCTGCTGTCCAGAATGAAAAGTTCTAAACTTCTAAAAACAGTCCTTAATGCTGTACTAAAAACTGATAAATAATCAGTCAAGACAACAAACAGTCATCCACCTCATAGCTACAACAATAATTATGCCAAAGCTTAGCAAGTAAACTTTGACAAAGGGGGGGAATGATGTGGGCTATGGGTGGAAGGCTCTTTGTCTCTTCAGAGATAACTAAGTTGTTTGACTTGTGGGTGTGAAACGGTAAGAGGCTGCAGTCCTGCTCTTAGGGACCAGCAAGCTCCAGTCCCAGGAAATGTTTAACAAAGCAAAGGCTATAAACTTTAAGTATTTAAGGGAAATGCAAAAACCAAGGCTTATCTAAAATGTCTGGAGTCCTTGCTAAAAGCTTACCTAAGATGTGAAAGAGATATATGCTAATTGAAGCCTATTGAGAACTGAAACAAAGGGACCATTTGGCCTTTCCTCTCTGTATAAAAGACGTTTGAAAATCTTGTTCGGGGCTCGGGATTCAAACTGAAAGCTCCCGAGTCCGGCCGGCCGTCAATAAACCATTTTTCCTTCTCAAAATCATTGCTGAGTCCTGGCCTCTCTATACTCAAATAATTAAACTTCTCTTAAATTCCACAACATCTTCTCTAATATATGAATTTAATGGTATAAATACCCCCCTAACAATCACATTAGGTTCATACCTGAAGTTTTGCTTTGTTACACTTTTATGATCATTGATTTAAAAATATTTTTACATTTTTCTTGTGATTTCTGCTTAGACCCATGGCTTATTTAGAAGTATATTTCTTAATTTATAAATATTTGGTGATTTTCTAGTTATGTTTTTGTTATAATTTCTAGTTTAATTCTATTGTATTAAGGAACATACACTATATGATTTCAATCTTTTGAAATTCATTGATGGTTGCTTTATGGTGCAGCATAAGAGCAATTTTGGCTAATGTTACAAGTGTCTTTGTAAACACCTGTAGTTATTGGGTAGTGGTTTATATACGCTGATTATATCAAAATGGTTATTTTATTGAGCAAAAGTCATTAATTTTTCCCTGCTTGTTTTCTTAGTTGCTGAGAGATATGTTAAATTTTCCACTATGATTGTAGGTTTATCTTTCTTTTTCCAGTTTTTAAATTATTTTTGTGTATTCATTTTGAGTATTTTATGAGATCCATTGAAATATAGAGTTGTTTGGTCTTTCTTTTCAATTGACCCTGTTATCCTTATTCCATGTTTGTGGCAGTGTGAAGGTTTTGTGGACCCCAGAACATCCTCTTCTCAAAGTTAATGCATTCCTGTGCATATAAACCTATTGTAGGTGGGACCCTTGGATTATTTAGTTAAGGGCCTTTGGTTAAATTGCATGACCGAGGGTGGGTCTTAATCCTTACTGAAGTCCTTTATAAATAGATGAATAAAAAGTCTCAGACACAGAAAAATCCACAAAGACAGAAAGAAAGCCCTGAAAGCCAGAAATGAATAGAACAAAGATGGAGCAGAAAGCAACAGAGTGAGGAGGAGAAGCCTGAGGCTGGCAGGTGCCATTGTGTGCCTGATTTCCCATAGCTGTAGCTTGGGCAGAAGGCATCTCCTGATGATGCCTTGATTTGGACCCTCTCACAACTCAGAACTTCAAGTTTTTAACATAATACATCCCTATTTTAAAAGCTAACGCATTTCTAGTATATTGCTCCCAGCAGCTTTTAGCAAACTAAAACAATGTCTCTCACTACTTCATTTAGTATTTAAGGCTTTAAAGTCTACTTTTGGGAGATGGGCAAGATGGCGGCTGAGTGAACATCCCTGTTAGAGTCTTCTGCAGGGAATCGGCTGGGCGGCGTTGGAGACTCTTTGGAACCGGATTGTTTCGGGATTTTTGCTGGTCCGGAGGTGTCTGGACATCGATTTGGAGGGAAGGTAACAGAGAGGATTCATCTGTGAAATATACACAGAGATCCCAGCTACCTGTAGAGGATTCCCTTCTTGGGTAGGCGGAGACGAGGCATCTAGCCCCGCTCGGTGGGGCTGAGCCAGGCCGGGCCGCAGCGGCGGACGCCGGAGCGGGGCCGGGCGGGGCCGAGCCAGGCCGAGCCGGGCCGCGGTAGCGTTTGGAGCCGGGCGGGGCCGGTGCAGGCCCCGGCTGCGGGCCGCGGTAGCGCTTGGAGCCGGGCGGGGCCGGTGCAGGCCCCGGCTGCGGGCCGCGGTAGCGCTTGGAGCCGGGCGGGGCCGGTGCAGGCCCCGGCTGCGGGCCGCGGTAGCGCTTGGAGCCGGGCGGGGCCGGTGCAGGCCCCGGCTGCGGGCCGCGGTAGCGCTTGGAGCCGGGCGGGGCCGGTGCAGGCCCCGGCTGCGGGCCGCGGTAGCGTTTGGAGCCGGGCGGGCCCGGGTCAGGCCGCGGCGGGTACGGAGCCGGGCAGGGCCGGTCCAGGCCGCGGTGGCGGGAGGTGGACGCCGGAGCCGGCTGGGCCGCTGTAGCGAGCGGAGCTGGGCGGAGCCAGGCCAGGCCAAGGCGGCGTGAGGAGCCGGGCAGAGCCGGTCCAAGCCTCCGCGGCGGGCGGAGCCGGGCCTGCGGAGGGGTTTCTGGTTTTTTTTTTTTTTATTTTTTTATTTTTTTATTTTTTTTTAATTTTACTTAATTTTTTTTTTTGAGCATCTGCAGTACCGGGGAGTTCGTGGGCCCTGGGCGGCCTATTGGGGGTTTGTGGGAAGGGAGGTGCTTGCAGACCCATTTGGGCAGACAGACGGGGGGGTTTTAGGGCAAAGCGGGGGGAAGTTGTTGTTTTAGATAGTGTTGCAATTGTGACACGTGTGTACCTGTATCTCTCTTCTCCCTATCCGTTCCCCACCGTTTGCCCATCCTCTTTTTCTTTCTTCCTTTCTTCTTGCCTTTCTTTTTTCTTTATTATAATTAGTTTTTTTTTTTTTTTTTGGTTTTCTCTTTCCCTCTTGTCCCTCATCTTCCACTTATTTTTACTTTAATTCAAGTATACAATAGGTGCTACAGGGAACACCTCACATTTGCTGGGTTTTCCCATCCTCCACTGCCTCATTTCTGTGTGAACTGATTTAGGCTACCTACACTATCCCCCTTCCCCTGCATCTTGATATCCACTATCATCTACTGTCTCTCCTATATTCCACCCCCCACCTCCCGTTCTTTGATCCACAAAGTGTCTAACTCTTAATTTCTAATACCTTTGTTCTGTTTTCTGTCTATTATCCACTCTTGAAACTATTACCTTTCTTTTCTTTTTCCCTCTCTCATGAAAACAATAGCTGTGTAGTTCATACCATATTCCTCCCAAATTCAGTCATCAACTTCATAAAAGGTACTCTACCTACAGCTATAACTCTATACAATCTACATGAATCTAACCTCCATCCTTCCAGATCTCATATTCCTGCTTTATTAACATACATCACCAATACAACTTTACACTTTTCCCTTGCTTACACAATTGCCTTTCCCCAACACTAATACTTTCCTCTAAAGTGAACTGAACCAACAACAAGTAACTAGAATAAGAAGAAAAAAGTGACAAAGAGAAGATATAACACCTGTGCAAAAATAACAACTAATTAACCTCCAAGAGCAGACAAAGAAGCTAAGGAACTGATTAAATTCGTCAAAATAAAGAGATGACCAGAAAGCAACAAAAATCTACGAACCAAACCAATAATCAGGAAAACATGGCTGAATCCAATCAACAAACCAATAATCACGAAGGGGAGCAAAACTTGGCACAAGCAATGAAAGATCTCAGAACATTTATCACCGACAAATTTGATGCAGTAATGAAAGAGGTTAACAACATGAAGACATCACTTGGAGGGGAAATTGCAGACATACGCAAAAACATAACAGATATGATGGGAATGAACACCACAGTTCAAGAAATCAAAAATACACTTGCAGCAAATATCAGCAGACTAGAAGAGACAGAGCAGAGAATTAGTGATGTGGAAGACAGTACATCAGAAATCAAACAGATAGTAGAAGGGGTCAATAAGAAGATAGAAAAAATCCAATTAGGATTTAGGGACCTGAATGACAATGCAAAACGCTCAAACATACGTATTATAGGCATTCCAGAAGGTGAAGAGAAGGGAAAGGGGTCAGAAAGAGTGTTGCAGGAAATAATGGCTGAAAACTTCCCAAATCTACTGAAAGAGACAGATGTACATATCCAAGAAGCACAGCGCACTCCACAAGTCATAAACCCCAACAGGCCCACCCCAAGACATATACTTGTCAAATTATCCAATGCTCAAGACAAAGAGAAAATCCTAAAAGCAGCAAGAGAAAAGAAAACCATCACATACAAGGGAAGCTCAATTAGATTAAGTGCTGATTTCTCTTCTGAAACCATGGAGGCAAGAAGACAGTGGTATGATATAGTCAAGGTACTAAAGGAAAAAAATTTCCAACCAAGAATACTCTATCCAGCTAAACTAGCATTCAAACATGATGGAGAGTTCAAAATATTCGCAGACAAACAGAAACTGAAAGAGTATACCAACAAGAAACCTCCCCTTCAAGAAATTCTAAAGGGAGTTCTGCAGGAAGAAAGGAAAAAACAGGAAAGGCAAAGTTGGAGGAGAGTATAAGACCAACAACAACAACAAAAAAGACAAAAAAAAAAATATACAAACAAAATATGACAAACACAAATCCAATCAAAATATGGCTAACACAAATAAATCCTTGATAGTAATAACACTGAATGTCAATGGATTAAACTCACCTATCAAAAGATTCAGACTGGGACACTGGATAAGGAAATATGACCCATCCATATGCTGTCTACAAGAGACACATCTTAGACCCAGAGACGCATGGAGATTGAAAGTGAATGGCTGGAAAACAATCATACAAGCTAACAATAACCAAAAAAAGGCAGGAGTAGCTATATTAATATCAGACAAAATAGACTTTAAATGTGAAACAATTGTGAGAGACAAAGAAGGATACTACATTTTAGTCAAAGGGAAAATCTGTCAAGAAGATCGAACAATCATAAATATCTATGCCCCTAACAAGGGTGCCTCTAAATACGTCAGGCAAACGCTGGAAAAACTAAGTGAAAGAATAGATACATCTACAATTATAGTGGGGGATTTTAATACACCACTATCAACTCTGGACAGAACATCTCAAAAGAGAATCACCAAAGAAACAAAACATCTGAATAGTATAATAGAGGAGCTCGATCTAATAGACATATATAGATCGCTACACCCAAACACAGCAGGATATACATTTTTCTCAAGCGCACATGGATCATTCTCCAAGATAGATCATATGCTAGGCCACAAAGAAAGGCTGAACGAATTCAGAAAGATTGAAATCATACAAAACATTATCTCTGACCACAGTGGAGTCAAGCTGGAGATTTGCAAGGGAAAGAAGCCCAGATTTCACACCACGATTTGGAAATTAAACAACACACTCTTAGAAAAACAGTGGGTCAAAGAGGAAATCTCAAAAGAAATCAATGACTACCTTGAAACAAATGATAATGATAACACAACATACCAAAATTTATGGGATGCAGCAAAAGCAGTACTGAGAGGGAAGTTTATAGCCATAAATTCATATATCAAAAAAGAAGAAAGAGCAAAAATTGAAGAACTAACTGCACATTTGAAGGAATTAGAAAAACAACAACAAAGTAACCCAACAGGAAGAAGAAGGAAGGAAATAACAAAGATAAGAGCAGAACTAAATGAAATAGAAAATAAGAAAGCACTTGAACAGATAAACAAGACCAAGAGCTGGTTTTTTGAGAAGATTAACAAAATTGACAAACCTTTAGCAACACTAACAAAGAAAAAAAGAGAGAAGATGCAAATACACAAAATAAGAAATGAGAAAGGCGATATCACCACTGACCCCACAGAAATAAAGACTATCATAAGAGGATATTTTGAAAAACTATATTCCAACAAAAATGACAATCTAGAGGAAATGGACAAATTCCTAGAAACACATAAACAGCCCATATTGACAAAAGA
This sequence comes from Dasypus novemcinctus, assembly GCF_030445035.2. NCBI lineage: Eukaryota > Metazoa > Chordata > Mammalia > Cingulata > Dasypodidae > Dasypus > Dasypus novemcinctus. Next base: position 67,979,008 of record NC_080680.1, read on the forward strand.
AGAAATTGATGATCTTAACAAACCAATCACAAGCAGAGAGATAGAATCAGTTATTAAAAATCTCCCAACTAAGAAGAGCCCAGGGCCAGATGGCTTCACAGGTGAATTCTATAAAACATTCCGGAAAGAACTGACACCAATCCTGCTGAAACTATTCCAAACCATGGAAACAGAAAGAACATTACCCAACTCCTTCTATGATGCCAACATTACCCTAGTACCAAAGCCAAACAAAGACATCACAAGAAAGGAAAATTACAGACCAATTTCTCTAATGAACCTAGACGCAAAAATACTTAACAAAATACTTGCTAATCGTATTCAACAACACATTAAACGAATTATACACCACGACCAAGTGGGATTCATCCCAGGTATGCAAGGATGGTTCAACATAAGAAAATCAATCAACGTAATACACCATATAAACAGATTGAAGGAAAAAAATCACATGATTATATCTATTGATGCAGAAAAAGCATTTGACAAAATACAGCACCCTTTCTTGATAAAAACACTCCAAATGATTGGAATACAAGGAAATTTTTTGAACATGATAAAGAGTATATATGAAAAACCTAAAGCCAATATTGTTTACAATGGAGAAATCCTAGACTCCTTCCCTCTAAACTCAGGAACAAGACAAGGATGCCCACTGTCGCCGCTCCTATTTAACATTGTCTTAGAAGTACTTGCTCGAGCACTGAGGCAAGAACCAGAAATAAAAGGCATTCAAATTGGAAAGGAAGAAGTCAAAATTTCATTATTTGCAGATGACATGATCCTATACATAGAAAACCCTGAGAGATCTACAACGAAGATTCTAGAACTCATAAATGAGTTTAGTAAAGTCGCAGGTTATAAGATCAATGCGCAAAAATCAGTAGCATTTCTGTACACCAATAATGAGCAAGATCAGGAGGAAATCAAGAAACAAATACCATTCACAATAGTAAATAAAAAAATCAAATACTTAGGAATAAATTTAACTAAAGAGGTAAAGAACTTATACACTGAGAACTATACAAGATTGTTCAAGGAAATCAAAGAAGACCTAAATAAATGGAAGACTATTCCTTGTTCATGGATAGGAAGACTGAACATTATTAAGATGTCTATCCTACCAAAATTGATCTACACATTCAATGCAATCCCAATAAAAATCAATGCAGCCTTCTTTAAGGAACTAGAAAAACTAACTATGAAATTTATTTGGAAAGGAAAGAGACCCCGAATAGCCAAAGACATACTGAAAAAGAAAAACGAAATTGGAGGAATCACACTACCTGACTTCAAAACATACTATAAAGCTACGGTGGTGAAAACAGCATGGTATTGGCATAAGGAGAGACATATAGACCAATGGAATCGAATTGAAAGCTCTGATATAGAACCTCACATATGCAACCACATAATATTCGATAAAGCCACCAAACCCTCTCAACTGGGAGAGAGTGGCCTATTCAACAAATGGTGTCTGGAGAACTGGATAGCCATATGTAGAAGAATGAAAGAGGATTACCATCTCACACCTTATACAAAGATCAACTCAAGATGGATCAAAGACCTAAATATAAGAGCCAAGACCATAAAAACCTTAGAAAGCAGTGTAGGGAAACATCTACAGGACCTTGTAATAGGTAATGGATTTATGAATATCTCACCAAAAGCACGAGCAGCAAAAGAACTAATAGATAAATGGGACTTCCTCAAAATTAAAGCCTTCTGCACCTCAAAGGAGTTTGTCAAGAAAGTAAAAAGGGAGCCCACACAGTGGGAGAAAATATTTGGCAATCATATATCTGATAAGAAACTTATAACTTGCATATATAAAGAACTCCTACATCTTGAAAATAAAAAGATAAACAATCCATTTAAAAAATGGGAAAAAGACTTAAACAGACACTTCTCCGAAGAAGAAATACAAATGGCAAGAAAGCACATGAAAAAATGTTCCAAATCTCTAGCTATCAGGGAAATGCAAATCAAAACCACAATGAGATACCATCTTACACCCATAAGATTGGCAGCTATGAAAAAAACAGAAGAATACAAGTGCTGGAGAGGATGTGAAGGAAGGGGAACACTCATCCACTGCTGGTGGGAATGCAGAAGGATCCAACCATTCTGGAGAACAGTATGGCGGTTTCTCAAAAAACTAGCCATAGATTTGCCATATGACCCAGCAATACCACTGCTGGGAATATACCCAGCAGAACTGAAAACAAGAACACAAACCAATATATGTACACCAATGTTCATAGCAGCATTGTTCACTATTGCCAAAAGTTGGAATCAACCCAAATGCCCATCAACAGACGAGTGGATCAATAAAATGTGGTATATACACACAATGGAATACTACTCGGCTGTAAGAACAAACACACTACAAACACATGTGATAACATGGATGAATCTTGAGAACCTTATGTTGAGTGAAGCAACCCAGACATTGAAGGACAAATACTACATGACCTCAATGATATGAAATAAACAAGCTGCCCTAGATAGCAAGAGACTGAACGATAGGCTTGCAGGAAATCGGAGGGTGGAGGAAGGATATGAGCCGATGTCTGCAGGGGTGGAATTTAAGACGAGATGGTGGTAAGTATGAACACAAAGAAGAGATAAAAGGGGGGCAAGGGGTTGCCTTTGCTTGGGGCTTTGCGGGTTTGAGGGTGGCTGGGGAGGGACGGGTGGGTAACGTTGCCCAAAAGTGGGGGGAGGGAGGGGTAGCATACGAACCAGGAGAGGGTCAGGTGTTGGTGGAGAGTAAAATGCCGAGAAAATCATATCAAAATATAATAAAGAGGGTTACCTGTTTAGAATGCTCGGAGGGGAGGGTCTGATGCAGGACGGACTCCTGGGGAATGTCTAAATGCTCATTCTGCCAGAGTGGGTGACACCATGGGGTAGAAACCCAAGTAGTGAGAGTGGGGGTGGACCCACATCCTGGGGAGGACTAATGCCATCCAATAGAGGGAACTGTATCCCTCGAGAGAAAGGGTGGCTCCCAGGGCATTGGGGCAGTTGAGCAAGTTAGGCCCTGAACACTATTCCATCTATCTCTGGAAGTGGCTCCTCAGGAAACGGAGGTTGGCTATCACTGAGGGCACCAAGGTGGAAGGGAAAATGGACGTTAAATGTGTGGAACCAAAGTAAATGGGGGGTAAGAGAGGAGTTTCTTGAGAGTACACAAGGATGGATATAAAACATGTAATATTACACCATAACATATAGGAGATGACAGACTGATAATGTAAACCATAATGTAAAACATAGGATAACTAAAAATGTAAAGAACTGTGTATCCTAAAGTATGCACCATAATGTAAACACAGATGTCACCTTGTTAGAAAGCTAATGTCTCAGACTCTGTACATCAATTTAAGTAAATATGATGTGAATAGGGTGTAAGAATATTGCTGTGGAAGGGAAAAGGTTTTCTGGTGGATGTGTGGGAGTGCTGTATATTATATATATACATTGCTGTGGTCTAGGACTCCTGTGAAGAAAAGCTGAATAATTAGGGGGGGGGGGGGGGGAAAAAAGAAAAAAAAAGAAAAAAATAGGATGTGGAATTTTTTCAAGTCAACATTCTTTATCTAAGTTCTTTATCTAACTTTATCCAAGTTCTTTATCTATCCTTTAAACTCATCGCTATATGCCATTCCCTAGTAAGGGACCATGACATTATATTGGGCTTCAAATTTCGGGGAGTTCTGGATCACAGAGTGTTTCAACAATGGCAATGGAGGGATACTGGTATGGGATACCAATGACAGGTGATATATGACTGACAGGGAGTGGTACAGAACATATGTCCAGGGTGCATGGCAATGTTTGGATATACTCATAGTGGCAACAATTAAAAACCACAGTAGGGGGGGTACTGGGTTCCTGGCCAGTGGTGCTCTGTCGTGGTCCCTAGGGGAGCAGCGACAGTCTCCCAGGTACAGTGGTGGGGACCGGGAGGGAGTGAGGGTTCAACAGTGAGCCCCTGATACTAATGACTATGCTTGTGAGCTGATAAACCCAAAATAATAACAAGGCCTAGAGCAACTTTGTGCCTGGGAATTTCCTTCTGTCAGCCTTCATGTTACTCAAATGTGGCCAGTCTCGAAGCCAAACTCAGCATGTAAATGCAATGCCTTCCCCCCAGCGTGGGACATGACACCCGGGGATGAGCCTCCCTGGCAACGAGGGACCACTATCAACTACCAACTGATGATGCAACTGGAAAATGACCTTATACGGAAGGTTCAATGCGGATCAGCAGAATATCCATGTCTACATAAAATACCATGACTTTAAAATGCTGTTTGACCTAAAGTAAGGGGGAAATGGAAAGGAGAAATGAGTTTATATGGCTACGAGTTTCTAAAAAAGAGTCTGGAGGCTGGCAGAAGGTTTGCCCTCATGCACAACTGAGCAGAGTCAGAGAGACAGATAAAGCAGATACAACCCCCAGATATTGGTTCCTTTGAGGGCTAAAGAGACCCATGGGAGTTATGGTCATGGCCGATGGGGTTAACTACCAGGGCAGATGGCCCCTCTTTGGAAATGGTGTTTATGTGTGATGAATCTGGACTCAGATGGGATCTCCCTTCATAAGACTTTCATGCTAATGTGCTGGAGGTGCAGTTAATGTTGGGGTTTAAGATATATTTAGGGGATTTGAATCTCTGGACTGACAATGTGATAGCCAGATCCTGAGCCTCAACAGACTCCAGCACCTACAATCTGATTTATTGGACTTACCACACTCAGCTAAGATGGAGGTGAAGAAGGACAACCACCACACCATGGAGCCTAGAGTGATTACAACTGAAAATGGGAGGATTGCATCCAGCATCCAGGTGGAATCTGAGCCTCCTCTTGACATAAAGGTGCAATGGACACAACCAATCCAGTGTCCACATAGAAGAGGTGGCATTGGATTGGGAAAAGTGGACATAATGGACAAAGGGTATGGGGAAAGGCAGGAAGAGATGAGAGGTGGAGGCGTCTTCGGGACATGGAGCTGCCCTGGATGGTGCTTCAGAGGTAATCACCGGACATTGCAAATCCTCACAGGGCCTACATGATGTAATAGAGGAGAGTATGGGCCATGATGTGAACCAATGTATATGAGGTGCAGAGGTGCCCAAAGATGTACTTACCAAATCCAATGGATGTGTCATGATGATGGGAACGAGTGTTGTTGGGGGGGGGGTGGGGGGGTGGGGTTGAATGGGACCTCACATATATATTTTTAATGTAATATTATTACAAAGTCAATAAAAAATTAAAAAATTAAAAAAAAAAAATAAAGTCTACTTTTTCTGATATTAATATTAGTATACCCCCTTTCTTTTGGTTAGTGTTTGAATGGAATTTTTTTACATTTAAACCACTTACATTCTTATATTTAAGATGTGTCTCAGCAAATAGTTAAGTATTATTATTTTATCTAGCCTGACAGTTGCTATCTTTTAATTAGCACATTCAGTCCATTTACACTTATTGTAATTAGTGATATAGTTGGGTATAAGTCTAGGATCTTGTTATCTGTTTTCTATTCATCATATTTGTTCTTTTTTTTTCCTTTCTTTCCTGCCTTATTTTAGATTAATCAATTGTTTTTATTACTTACCTTTAATCCTGTATTAATTTTTCAGTTATAAAAATTATTTATGTTTTAGTGGTGAGCCTGAATTAAATATGTATCCTTGTCCTATTTCAGTCAACTTAAGTTTGCACTCTTACCATTTGCTGATAAAATGCACAAATCTTACAACTTTTAGACTCCCTGCATCCCTCCCCAAAGTTTTACAATGATTTTCCTGTTTAAAATTACTTTACACTTTTAATATTATTAAAACTGTCATAACTTTTTTTATCTTCCCATTTACCTTTTTCAGTGTTCATAATTCTTTCCAAGTTCAATTCTCATTTTCTCCATTCTTAAAAATCAATCATAGTTAAATTACTTTGGGATCCTTGTCTACTTATTCCAATATCTGAATCATCTTTGGGTCTGTTTTTCTTGTCTCTTTGTTCTTTATCTTGATTTATTGTTCTCATTTCTCCCCCTTTTTATAAGAAAATTGGGATTTTTTTTTTTTTGCATTTGGAAGTCTCTTGGTCTAGCTTCCCAGGTTCCCACTCTTCTAATATCTTAGAAGACATTAATAATTACAGGGGAAATTGGATATATGTTTGGTGCTTCAACAACTCCTAATCTGTTATGTCAACTGCACAGACTTCCAGAAGCTCTGTTTTGTAGAGTCCTTCTGCCTGGGAAATGTCTTATCTTCAGCCATGCCCAGAAACCAAAAAGGCACCCAGGGAAGAAAAATGTCATGATGTTCCTTTCCTAGGAAGGTCTTTTCCTTTTCTCGAATTTTAGTTCATTGAGTACTCTTTGCTCTCACAGCTCTGCAATATTTTTATGAAACAGTGTCCCAATTTATCAATTTTTTTTGTTCTTTGCCAGCCACAATCCACTATATACTGTTCAGAAGCAAAAGTCCATTGATATTTTTTTCAATCCATTATCATTGCCTCTATATTTAGTATAAATTCATTCCATATTCTTACAATACTTTGATTCTTAGTCTGATTTTCAGTTTTGTGAATTTTTATCTTGTCTGTGATTTCATGAGTGCTGAGTGGATTTTTGATAGTGTCTCAGGCAGGGGAATTTGCTAATTTATAATAATTGGAATTAGAGTACTCTTCCTCGTTCAGACTCTGTATTAAACACTTAAAATGCATTATATCATTTTTTTGGTGTAACAATATTATGAAAGAGATATATTCCTTATATGCATTTGAGCTATAGTTATAATGATATGTATAGGTAATATTAAAACATCCACCTAGATTTAGGCATATGAAGGTCCCAAATCTTGTTTTCCTCATGTAAAAAAAAATTTTTTAAGAGGGAAACTACATAGGAATATTAAGGCGATGTTATAAATATGCTTATTTTACTGTATTATCTGTTTAGGTTTCTATGTTTCTGCTAAAGCATACACTATTTTGTCATAGGAACCAAATCTTACCCATTTTTACATTGCCGCTATCTAGCCTTACCTACCTATAGTGATTGTTGAATAAATAAAGCTGAGAAATATTCTATATATTTTTATTCTATCATGATAATCTATTAATTAGCCAATATGAATGACTTTTATTAAGAAAAATAAAAATTCTCTGCTGGAGTTCAGGGATGGAAAATATTAAACACACTTGCCACCATCCCCATTCTTGTGTCCATGGAAGGCATCAGGGGAACTCGAATCCTCTTTTTCTTGGAATAGCTTCTGATTCCGTATTTAACCAGTAGTCCATGCAGCCATTATCAAATTATATGAGTTAGCATATTCATAGTGTATTACTTGGCACTTCTGTGGTAGAAGGAGCACTGGTCCAGATGACCAGAAACATTAGGCAAAAGCCTGGATTTGAAGTTTATTGGGTAAATGGTCTTGGGATTATTATATAAATTTTGTAGACCTCCATTCCTTATCTGTATAGTGGGAAAAATAGTGGTCCTGTGGTTTAGATAACCACGTAAAAGCAGAAGAACATGCTGGATTATAAAGGAAGTTTATGAATAAGAGGATTGGCCACAAATCATAGATCTGTTCCTAGTAAGCTAGATGAACTGACACAAGTTGGTGAACCCCATGAAGAGAGTGACAAGTCTTTTATTTCCCACTTTATCCTCAGCATAGCACTTACTTAGTAAGTATGCAAACTGTATTTATTGAATTGAATGCATTTGCTAAATGAGGGGATATTAGAAGATTATACCTAATCTCCCTTTTTGTTCATATACTATAGAGTTTTAGGAATAGTATCTGAAATTGCTTTGAAGGTTAGAGCACAGATATAAGGGACTATTTTTAATTGTCTACTTTATTACTATTAAGCTAGTGAAGCAAAAGTGAAAGACTACTATTGATATTAATGCTGGGTAACTAATGTCAGGATTAGATTTTTCAATAGGGTTAAAAAGCTAAAGAAGGTACTACAAAATTCTGCTGGGATAAATAAATAATAGTCATTTACATATTAGTCTTAGATTATAGATCCCTCTTGTTGAGGATTAAATCGTGTGCATACAAATGGTATGTTAAAGTCTTAATCTGCATTCCTGTGAGTTTGAACCCATTTGTAAATAGGACCTTGGAAGATATTATTAGTTCAGTTGTGGATCATTTATAAATAGGATCTTTTGAAGATTCTACTTAGATCAGGTCAAATTAAATCAGGGTAGGACTTAATTACATGGCTGAAATGCTTATAAGCAAAGGAAATTGGACTTGAAAGTAGAAGCCAGAAGTCAATGGAATTCAGAAAAGCAGACACAAGGAGAGAGAGATTGCCACATGATAGAGAATTGCTGGAATGCTACAGACTCCAAGATAAAGCAAGCAGGACTTCTAGTCTCCAAAACTGTGAGACAGTAAGTTCCTATTTACCCATTGTCTGATAATTGTCATAGCAGCCCTGACAAACTGAGATAACGCTCTCCCCCAGGAACTTTTCAGCTTGTTCTTAAAGTGCTTGCTTAATAATTTGAATGTATATATAGCACCTTAGTTTGCCAGGGCTGCTATTACAAATACCAAAGACTGATCGACTTAAACAACAGTAATTTATTGCTTCACAGTCTTGGAGGTTAGAGGTTCAAACTCAAGGTATCAGTAGGCCATACTTTCTCTGACATCTGTAGCATTCTAGGCATGGCTTGCCAGCAGTCCATAACTCAGTTCCATCCTCAGTCCAATGGCCAAATGTCTCCTTCTGTCTTCTCCTTCACCTCTTCCTCCTGCTACTGTGTCCAAATTTCCTTTACTCATAAGGACTCAACTTATATTGGATTAAGGCCACCCTCTTCAGTTTGGCCTCATCTTGATAGAAATTTTGAATATTCCGTTTACAAATGTGTTCATATCACAGGACCCAGAGTTAGACTTTGAACACTTCTTTGTGTGGGCCATGATTCAATATACCTCGGCCCTTATCTGTCAATAATTTAACAGTAAGTTGGGTCTTTTATTTTCTTCTTTCCTTTTGAATATTGGTAAGACAATTCATGGTTCTTACCTAGCAAGAAAAATGCCTTTGCTCCTCATTATAGGAATGATTTGGATAAAACTGTTATCCAATAGATAATCAATTAAGTGTATACCTCTGGGCACGGACAATGAAGCCCTTAAATAATGTGTGTTTTAAAAATAATATTATGGTTTTAAAACCTGTAAATAAATCAAATTAAATTTCAGGCTTTATTTTTGCAAAAGCCAGGTCACAAAAGAGAAAAATGTGCATTCTATGCTCTTTTTGGTCTTAAACCAGCATCTTAAAAAAATCAGCATAATAATGATACTGGTAACCCTGAGGATTTTTAAAAACTTTTCCTCTCTTAATGGGGGACATTACCTACTCTTTTTTGACTGTGAAAGTTTCAGGTCAGCAAAGATATAGCAGGCTCATATCATTGCAGATTTGCTTCATTGTCACCAATTGCTAGGACATTTGTCCACTGTGAAAAAGAAAATGACCTCTTCTTTTAATTTCCTTTGTCCATCTTTTTAATGTTCCTCACTCCTGATATGTGTTCATGGCAAAATATCATTCATGGTATATGTGTGTGGCTGCATATGGATGTGTTTGTGTATGTATAAAAGGTATACAGGAGAGGCAAGTGGTTACAGCTCAACTTATAGAGCATCTACCTACCATATGGAGGGTTCAGGGTTTGATACCCAGGGCCTCCTGACCCATGTGGTGAACTGGCCCACGTGCAGTACTCATGCATGCAAGGAGTACTATGCCACACAGGGGTGCCCCCTGTGTAGGGGTGCCCCATGTGCAAGGAGTGTGCCCTGCAATGAGAGCTGCCCCTTGCAAAAAAAGCACAGCCCGCCCAGGAATGGCACTGCATACACAGAGAGCTGATGCAGCAAAATGACACATGAACAGCAACAACAGCAAAAAATAAAAAGCAACACAGTTTCCCAGTGCTGCATGACAAGAATGCAAGCAGACACAGAATAATACACAGTAAATGGACACAGAGAGCAGACAATGGCGGGGGGGGGGGGGGGCAGGAAAGGGGAGGGAAATAAAATAAATCTGAAAAAAAAGAGGTATATAGGAGAAAGAAAGTTGAAAGATATATATAAATATATCTCTTTTACTCTTCTTATGTAAAAACTGTTTTCATATTTGGTCTTAGTTCTGCTTGGTGTTAATTACCAGCTCTAAATCATTACTTATGTTTGTAACAGTATGTTTTCAAACAGAATCTGTGGCTGTAACTGCCTGTTAGAATGGTTTGATTTTGTGGATTAATGTCTTCTATCCTATTAAGGAGCTTCTGGGCTTGTAGATTTGTGGACATATGAGAATCACATCATATTGGAAACTTACGGTACCTCTATTTCTATGTTAAATTCTAATTCCTCTATATTACTACCAAATAAATATACAATATTTGTTATTTAGAAAGCAGAACTCAGCATATAAATGCACTACCTTTCCCCTAGTGTGGGACATGACTCCTGAGGTTGAGCCTCCCTAGAACTAAGGGATTAATACTAAACACCAACTAGCAATGCAAATGGAAAAAGACCTTGACCAAAAGGGGGAAAGGGTAAAGACAAATGAGTTTATATGTCTAAGAGACTTCAAAGTGAGTTGGAGGTTATTCCAGAGGTTACACTTAAGCATGTCTCAGCTGGAGCTCATTGACTGCCAAAGTAAACATTACCTCGAATAGTAGAGACATCCAGACACTATAGGCAGGACATACAGTTCAGGAGTTTGGTGCCCTGACAGTGGGTCCTAGGGAATTTGTGCTCCCCAATGTGACAGAGTTGGATTCAGTTGTAGTTTCCCTCAGTTCTGTTCCCAAGGAACAGAGAGCATCTGCAACTGCAAGCAAGATAGTCCCATCCATCTGCCCCATGGGATCTAAGCCCCCTCTCTATTAGAGGTGGAGTGGGCATCACCATTCCAGAATCCTTAGGACAGGGGAATGAACAATGGACTAGAGTAGACTTAATGGCATTCTAGTAAAGACTTACTGTGATTCTAGCAATGGAAGAACTTTTATCATGAATGTAGAGGCCGTGGCCTCTGGAGGTTCTGAGGGTAGGGAGAGGGAAAACAGGTGTATATGTGGACATTTTGGGACTTGGGAATTGTCCTGAATGACATTGCAATGACAGAAAAAGCCATTATTATATATCTTGTCATGACTTACAAAATTGTGTGGGAGAGAGTGTAAACTACAATGTAAACTATAATCCATGCTTAGTGGCAAAGCTCCAAAATGTGTTCATCAATTGTAACAAATGTACCACACACTAGTGAAGGATGTTTTTAATGTGGGAAAATGTGGGAGGGGTTGGAATATTTTTTATGTAATATTTATGTAATCTAAGTATCTTTTATATATATATATAAGTATATATAAAATATAAATATAAATAAATAAATAACTATATATATATATATATATATACGCAAGCAGCAGATTAAGTATGTTGCTTGTTCTTTTTAAGGTTGAGTTTTGGACTTCACATATTGACAGAACATTAGGATTAGAACAACTTCCAAGATAATATTTTTAACATTTTCATTTTATGAATGAGAGAAGTATGGGTGAGCATGAAAGTAATATTTCAAAGATCCCACTGCTTTAGCAGTGACAAGACCCCAATGAAATACTAGATCTTGCATTTCATGTTCTGACTTGCTTTCTGCTGTTCAATATATAGCCTCATAGGGTTTCCATAAAAATTGTCAGAAATGAGTTGTAGGTTTTTTCCTCCCCTCCCATGGTAGTAGGATTGTTGCTTGACGTTTTCCTGACTTTGGTAGTCAAAAAATAAATAAATAAAAAATCTCTACCTCCATTATGCAGAGGAAAGAGCATGGATTTGGAGTCATTTTTCAACAATATTTATTGAATATCTTCTCCATGCAAAGGATGAGACCAGGCACTTAGAAATACAAAAGTGAATGAGAGACATAGTCCTGGTATACACAGTCTGTCTAAACTTCCAGTCTAACTTAGACAGTTGTCTATCTTAGGCAAATCATTTCACTTTTCTGACATTCATTTCCTTATCTTTCAAAGGAGGGCACTTCCTTTGTTTCAGAGTTGTGAGGATTAATTAACATAAAAAACCAATAAATCTCTTGGCACATTTCTGACACAGAGTAGGCATTCATTCAACAAATGTTAATTCCTTCCCTCCTACATTTTAGTATTATTCTGAAAATCAAGCAAGGTAATGGCTATGAAACTGCTGCATGAGTTAGAAATATGTAGTTACAGACAAAGTTGAAGTTTTAAAGAATCAACACATACTACTCCTTTTGTCATCTTGCAAATTCAAGTCAAATGGGAGAAGTCAGATGTTTCAAGATCAAAGTAGCAACTTAATTACTGAGAAAAGCTTCATTGGAGATTGTAGTTTTGATGTGCTTCCCAATAATTTATTCTGGAATTAAAACCATGCATGGATAGACATGGGTAGGCACAGGTCTTACCAATGGAACAAGTAGCTTATTGCAAAGCAGAGAGCAAGATAAATGAATGTCATCTATAGGAAGGTATAGAGAGCCCTAAAGGAGCAGAGCTGTGTCCAAACTCACCAATCAAATAAGTCACTCTGCCTCACACAGAGAAAGAAAAACTGCATTTGTTGTTGTTGTTGTAATTCTTTTTTGATCTTTCAATATTAGCAATCTAGGATACAGCTGGATTTCAAGTAAAAGAAAAAGTCTGTGTTTGGGGACACTTTCTGTGCAAAACTGGTTATCATAAGCAAACTGGGGCAGAACAGGAGCTTAGGGAAAACATGTAACCTTATTCTTGTTTTTTTGCATGCTTGGGCCACAAATTTTTTTTTTTACTTGCTTTTTTTCAAACAAATCAATTTTATTGACATATTAATAAGGCATAAATCCATCCAAACTGTACAATCAATGGTATTTGGTATAAACACATAGTTGTGCATTCATCAATTCAGTCATTTTTAGAGTATATTCATTATTTGTATTTATATTTTGTAAAAACAGTTTTATATATGCAATATCACCCATATTTGTATTTTACATGAGGTTTCAATATGTTATACAGTTCCTTGTTACATTTTTTAGCTTTTCTTCTAGTAATATATATGCTCTTAGACTTTCCCTTTCAACCACTGTCAACTTATGTAATAGCTCTGCTATTCACAAACACCATGATATGCTCTCACCATTTCCATTCATTTCCTAAGATTTACAAACAACCTTTTAACCAGTTCTGCACAGATTAACCATCAGCTTTCCATTCTCTACCCTCATTCTATTTTCTCGTGACCTATATTCTAATTATTAATTCCATGAGTTTACATAATATATTTAGTTCATAATAGTGCAATCATACAGTATTTGTCCTTTTGTGTCTGGCTTGCTTCACTCAACATATTGTCCTTCAGGTTCATCCATGTTGTCACATGCTTCATGATTTCATCTCTTCTTACTGCTGCATAATATTCTACAATGTGTATATACTACAATTTGTTTATCCATTCATCAGTTGATGAATACCTGGGTTTTTTCTAACTTTTGGCAATTGTGAATAACATCACTATGAGCATCAGTGTGCAGATGTCTGTTTGTGTCTCTGCTCTCAGGTCTTCTGGGTATGTAAATAGTAATGGTATTGCCACGTCACAAGGCAAGTCTATATTCAACTGCCTTAGGAACTGCCAAACAGTCCTCCACTGTGGCTGTACCATCGTACATTCCCACCAACAGTGAACAAACATTCCTATCTCTCCATATCCTCTCCAACATTTACAGTTTTCTGACTTTTTAATAGTGGCTAGTCTAATAGGTATGAAATGATATCTCATCATAGTTTTGATTTGCATTTCCCTACGTGCCAGTGATGTTGAACATTTTCACATGTGTTTCTTTACCATTTGTATTTCTTCTTTGGACAGTTGTCTTTTGAAGTCTTTTGCCCATTTTTCAATTGGGTCATTTGTCTTTCTATTGCTGAGTTGTATGATCTCTTTATATACCATGGGTATTAAACCCTTATTGGATTTGAGATTGCCAAATATTTCCTCCCATTGAGTTGGCTGCATTTATATCCTTTTGATAAAGTCCTTAGAGGTGCAAAAGTGTTTAATTTTGAGGAGGTTCCATTTTTCTATTTTTTCTTTTGTTACTCATGCTTTGGGAGTAAGGTTTAAGAAACTATCACCTACCACAAATCTTGAGGATATTTTCCTACTTTATCTTTTGCTGAGCCATCTTTCTAGCATCTCTTGGACTGAGAGTGTTGCCTTTTCCCAATTAGAAAATCACAGAGGTTCTGCCATCTTAGATAGCTGGAATGAGATGCCAAATTTTTGTTTATACATATATCTCATGTTAGATATTTAAAATAGATTAGTCCAAATACTACCTGTATAAAATAATCTATTCCCCATGATAAATAACTGATCTTTCTGACACCTTCCATAAAATTTGAGAAAAAACTCCTATTTTAATATATGATGAACTTGCAATATATTAATACCTTTTGTCCATTGTTAATTTTAGCAGCTTTCACATAGTCTCTTAGAGAGTATTTTAGTTATAATTGGATGAAAACTATGTCCTGAAAGTAAGCATTTATTGTTCTCCAATTAAACAGGTTTTAGGCCTTCAGTGTATATGATCCACCCTGATTTAGTAATTAATAATTTAAGAATTTAATCTAAGGAAAGAATGCAAACTACAGAAGAATATATATGCATAAATGTTATTATCACAATACTACTTAAAAATTAACCAAATTGGAAACAATTGAAATGCTCCAAATTAGGGAAATGGTTATATAACTTACAGTATTTACAGGTTATGGCGTATTTACTTTAAAATTACGTTTACACAGAGGTTTTCATGGCATAGTGTGAGCCTGGTAATAAAAAGGTAAGTGAAATAGGAATATAGAATAATCTCAACTATTAGCATTACATTAAAATGATGAAAATGATAATAACCTTATATGAATTCTGGGATTGTGGATATTTTCAGTTCTCTAATTTTTGTGTTTTTATAAAAAATTTTCCTATAGTGGATGCAAAATTCAATACCATTTGTATTAATATATGGTAACAGCATTTTCTTTTGACTTCAACTCTGCCATTTCTAAAATCATCCATTAAATTTCTTTAATTTACCTTTTTATCAAGGTGTAACTTAAATACCAAAAATTACATACATAAGTAAAAATGATCAGTGATATTTTATTAATGGTAATAGAACATTTCCAGCAACCCACAATTCTATCTCAGCCAATCCATATTCCCATAGGTAGCCACTATTTTAAATTTTCTGTCTCCATAACTTGTAAATGCCTATCAAAGTTTATATAAATGGGATCGTTTAGTATCTATTCTTTTGTATCTGGTAAATTTGTCAATATTTTGTATATAAAAGTCATCTCATAATTACAATTTAATCTTTTTCATTTTTTCCATATAAATAAATGAAAAGTTATTCATATATTGAGTAAATGAGTATTTGAGTTGTTTCCAGCATTTGACTATTATGAATAAAGCATTCTTGTACATATTTTTGTAGATATAAGGGCTTATTTTTGTTGGATGTATATCCAGGAATGGAATTTCTGGGTTTTTGGGTGTATTATGTTTAGTTTTACTAGATACTTCCAAATGCTTTTCCAAAGTGGTTGTACCAATATACACTCCCACTGGTAAGGTATAAGGGTAATAGTTGCTCCACCTACTTGACAACACTTGTTATTGTTAACTGTTTTAAATTTAGTCATTCTGGGCAAGAGGTTGACTAAATCCATAGACGATGCACCTGAGGAACTGCTTGCACCTCAGGCATCTTATCTTGATATTATCTCTCAGATCACTGATGTTCAATTTTTTCTCTTTCTTCCATCTAAAGAATTGATATGGACTTGTCTTCTAGTTCACTGGCTATTTCATCAACAGTATCACCTTCTATTAAGTCTCCCCATGGTATTTTTTATTTTATATTTTGTAATTTTCAATAATTTTCATTTACTTTTTTAGGCTATTTCCCCCCCAAAAATATCCCATCTTTGACCATTATACCTGTCTTTTTCCTATAAATTCTATAATATATTTATCCCAGTTTTGTTCAAGTCCTTGACTGCAAATTATAACTAGGCCATCTATGGATCTGATTCTACTGACTCAGTTTTCACTTGATTATTAGTTGTATTTCCTGCATTGTTCTTATTTTTCACAATTCTTTTTCCACCCCCTAAATTCCTGCCACTGTCTTTTAATTTATGTCAATATTTGAGCTCAAGTGGTTAGGTTGTAATTACAGATATTTTTGGTCCATATTTGGCTTCCACTGTAGTAATGCCTCAAAATTTATGCACTGCAAGATTTTATAAGATGATATGCTTTCACCTCCCTTTCAACTAATCTCCAATGCTATGTCCTTCAGAAAAAATTATGTAGCTAAAATCAAGGTTATAGTTAGAAGAAGAAATACCAGGTTGAATGATTTGGTTTTGTATTTGGGGCTCTTCCTAAGGCCAGTTTGTTTAGACATTGCTGTCTGAAGCTCCTGTGATTTCTATTATTCCTGGAAAGTTTCTCCTTGAAGTCCTGCTCCATTGTCCATCTCTACAAATACTTCTGGATATAGAAGCTATCTCATCTCTCTTATCATTTATGAAGAGCTGATTTCTTCTGTTTATTATTTTCATGGTAGATTTCCCCCCATGCTTTTAATTTTAAACTTTCTGTATCTTTATATTTACATGTGTCACTGTTAAACTGCGTGTAATTGATTTTTAAAAACTTATTCTGATATCCTTTGATTATTAACCTGAGCATTTAATCTGTTACAACTAATGTAATTACAAATATATTTGGGTTTAAATCTTTTGTCCTTTCTAATTGTCCTGTCTATATTATGTTTGTTTTTTAATCTTTTCATGAATTCTATTGTACTTTTTGAATATAGTTTATTTATTTATTTACTTATATCTTTACTCAAGTGGAATTTATATATTATGTTTCTTATTAATTTAATGATTAATGATGCTTTTCCAAGAATAACATATTTGGTCTGCCAGGGTAATAAAATGGCTTATCAATATAAGTTCCTTCAATGTTTTCTCAATTTTTATACTATTGGTTTCTTATCTCTACAAGATAATTTTAATTTTTCTTTAATCACTTCATGATTTTTTTTTAAAGATTTACCCTATTTATTTAACATTTATATTGATTTTTATCCCTTTTTATATCTTTAAATTTTCACCTGGAACCATTTTTCTTCTGCTTAGAGTTCAGATATGCTGGTTGAAAACTCAGTTTTTGTCTAAAATTGTTTTTATTTTATTTTAATTCTGGAATAATATATTTTTTGTATATGAAATACAAGCTTGCCAGTTAATCCCTTTAACTTATTCTTGATATAACTCCACTGTCTCCTAGCCTTCATTGTAATCATTGAGAAGTCAACCATCAATTGGAAACTCTTTAGAAGCAAATCTGTTTTAATTTTTCTCTTTCTTTAAGACTGTCTTTTTTACTTTGGTTTTTGTTAGACACACTTCACACTTTGATGTGTCTAGACATGGATTTTTATGTATGTATGTATGCATTTATTCTTTCATGTATCCTGTTTCAGAGTCTTTGTGCTCCTTCAATCTGTGGACTTGTACTTTCCATATAGTCTCAAAAACATTCAGTCATTTATCTTCAAATATTGCATCTTTCTCCTTCCCATTATCTTCTGCTTAATATAAATATATTTAGATATATTTAAATATTCTCCCTGTATAATCTATGTCTTTAATCCTTTCTTCCATATTTTCCATCCAGTTCACCAATTATCTGTTTGGTATTTTCTAATCAGTTGTTAAGACCCTCCTATGAATTCTTAATTTCAATTATTGCACATTAGGGGTGATCATGAGACCTAAGTGTTTAAGGAAACACTACCTCAGCTCTATAAGGCATTCAGATCAGCCTTAACTCACTGGCCAGGGTTGTTATGGATCAAAGTCATTAGCCTTTCTAAGGTAACTTAAATGACTTATGAAATTTGTTCAGCTTGTTGGGTCTGGGACCCTTGGGGGCAAGGCTGTGGTCTATGCTTCAGATTGGTCTCATTCTGTTGCTTGAAGTCCTGTTGATAAGGCCTTAACCCAATGGTACATAAGACAAGTTAAACAGATTTGGTTCTAGCTCCTGTCTATCAGACTAATTAGAATGACTAATGTCACTGCATACTTTTGAAGAAATTCTCTAGAAGCTAAGACAGTGAGAAACAAAGGGTAGATACTTTTAGGAAATAAATCTCTGTGGGCCTCTTTCATTTCTTTATATTTTGTGTTCATGGAAGATAGCTATAACACCTATCTGTGTGAAACACAGATTTGTTTGCTATCCAGGATAATAAACATAATATCTCCCTTTGACACAAAAGTTGGCCAGGTTTGTTAGAAGCTGCTTTATAAGAGAAGGCATTTCCTAAACTCAGGGTTCTTCTGCTGTGATACACAGGCATTCTATTTGCAGCATCCACAAGGTCCTGTCTTTGAATTGCCCTGTGGGACTTGGGGTCAAGGAAAACTTATGTGAAGAGAAAGGTCATGTGGTCTGCCATGCAGTGAGTAATTGTCTGTTGTCTATGACTCAGGAGTTTATCCCAGCATCTATGACATGGTGGAAGGTCAACTTATCAACTGGCTCATAGGTTTAAATGCAATGGGTCTCCTGTACTCTGGTGAGTAAGTTTTATTTAGTCACTTGATTTCAGGATTTTGATTATAATGTGTCTTGGTGTGCTTTTCTTTGCATAGAATTATAGTGTTCATAGAATTAGGAAAATTGTGGCCATTATGTTCTCAATTTTTTTCCTTTCCCATTCTGTTTCCCAATAAAAAATTTTTTAAGATCACTTGATATTGTTCTAAAAGCCAATGAAACTCTTCATTTTTTTCTTTAATCTTTTCCCCCCTCTTTATGTTTAAGTGGATAGTTTCTATTACAATGTCTTTAATTTCAGTTATCTTTTCTTCTGCAGTGATTACTTTGTAGTTAAACCTTCCAGTACATTTTTTTTCTATTTGTATTTTCTCCCTTCATTTCTAGAAGTTTGATTTGAGTCTTTCAGTATCTTTTCTTTCTCCATTATGTTCTCTTCTTTTCTTTACATCCTGTCTTTGTAATATTTACAATAGCTTTTTAAAAGTTTTTGCATGCTAAATCCATTGTCTCTGTTATTTTTTGCCCTGTTTCTATGATTACTTTCTCTTCAGATATTTGTGTCATATTTTCCTGTTTCCTTGCGTGACTGGTAATTTTATATTGGATATCAGCCAACATGAATTTCATGTTGTTGATTGTTAGATTTAAATGTATTTAAAGAGTGTTGATCTTCTCACAGTCAGTTGAGTTACCTTTTTGAGATTTGATCCTTTAGTGGTTTCCTTTTATGCTTTTTTATTGTGTGTGTGTGTGTTTTTTTTTAAATCAGGCAAGTAGATAATTTATTGGGCGGGGTAAAGTAAGAGAACAGAAGTACACTCTCTGACGTGACAGGCATTCTCAAGGGCAAGAAATGCAAAGTTCTGCTCTGGGGTCCCCTGTTTTATGGGGTACAAGACTCCAGGGTCTGTGTTGATTGGCATATTTGAGACAAAGCATGGAATCTCTATTGGGTGATTTGATTTTTTTAGGGGGTTAGGAATTGCTGTCCAGTGGTGATTGGCTCCTGGCTATTGCTCTGATCCCTGCTGGAGTTTGCTGCATAAGGGACTTGTGAAAATAGGTGGATAGTGTGGGAATTTCCTGTTTTCTCCATTTTTTTTTTCCTGCTGGGTGGATGCTACAAGCTGCATTTCCATAATTTGTTTGTGTGCATCATCAGGCATAATCTGCAGTGGCTGCTTCTGCAGCTGATGGGTGAATGTTATAAGCTGCTTTCTGATAACATGCCTTACTGAGACCAGCAAGATGCTGCTTCAGTTTTTTTTCTACTGGGTGGTGTTTATGTGGAAATTTTTAAGGTTTCCTACCTTTACTCCTTAAGTCCCTATTCCATCCTGCCTCAAATCCTCCTTGAGAGAGTTGTACATCCTAATTTTAAGGGGGGGGGGGGGGCGGGCTGAAGAGCAGTTGTCATTCTTCTGTATCTGCTTCTTGCTGACTATGGATTGTAATCCCTGCCTGATAGGGTATTAAACTCCCTTGCCATGCTACTGGGGCCAGGATGAGAGGAGGGGTGCTTGCTTTAATGGTTGAGAATAGGTGATATCCATACAAGAGGAGAACTTCATTTTGGTGTGCATTAATCATGGAAGAGATAAATTGAGTTAGGAGCTTAAATATATGAGTCTTCCAAGAGCAAAGATTGTTTGTTAGCAGCAGTGTGTACCATTCCGTTTTAAATTGAGGGTTAAAAACACCTTACATGTGAGATATGCCCAAGACCAGGGGACTGAGAGCTAGGCCTTTGATTTATTATACATTGGGGTTCAGATCCAGCAAGAGGTTCAGTTAAAGAATGTGGTGGCCCCCTGGAAAAGGTTGAATAAAGAATGTTTTGGATTGGTTTTTCTGCCTGGAGATTTGGATCAAGAAGATTAATTAAAAGAAGAGTTTTTAAGATTATCGTATTAGTAGCTACAAATTGTATCCACCATGGGAGAGAGGTTATAGTAGTTATGATAGTAGAGGCTATAAGGAGGAAACAACACCAACAGGAGTTTCTACAAGGTAAAGGCTGTGAGGGTGATATCATCAGGTACTTAGCTTCTGCTTCTTGAAGGGGATCTCAGGCTGTCTGATGGCTGGCACTTCAACACCTCAGCAGCTGTGTCTGGTGGGAGTCTACATTTAAAGGGTTTTATTGAAAAAGATTGCTCAGGCATTTAGGGCACCATATTCTGCTACCATCCAAGTGAGAACATTCCAAATTGCTATGAGGGATGGGTAGTTTTCATTGACATATTTCCTGACAGAAGAGACATGTTTAACAGAAATAGAGTAACTATAGGCGTTTGTAGGTTTTAGGAGTTGCCACCTAGAAGGGCAGCTATGATTTATAGTTATTAACCAATTACTTGAATTAGATAAGTATAAGGAAGACCATAGCTATTGGAGGCTGACACATATCCACATACCCAACAGTCCATTTGGTTGAATGTAGCTGCCAGCTGGCAGCCCAGTTAAGACATTGGATAAGCTCATGTGAAGCAGGAAGATTAGACTAAGGATGCAAACATAAATGTTTAGTGGGCACCCAGAGAGGAATATTTTCTCCAGTAAGCAAAATGACAGTTGAAGTTTTTACTGTAAGTTTTAAGACACAGGCTGCCAATGTGTGAACTAGTTTTGAAATACCATACATGTTGTCTCTCCATGGGAGCAGGCAATAACGCCAGTTGTGTTTAAGTCTTACTCACATCACTCTGGTAGTTATTGCTCCACTAGTAATGTCCTTCACAGAGGCAGCATGCTGCAGCTCTATTGGCTCTTGGAGGGGTGTGCCAATGTTTT
The DNA here is from genome assembly GCF_030445035.2 of Dasypus novemcinctus. Classification (NCBI taxonomy): domain Eukaryota; kingdom Metazoa; phylum Chordata; class Mammalia; order Cingulata; family Dasypodidae; genus Dasypus; species Dasypus novemcinctus. Next base: position 68,000,592 of record NC_080680.1, read on the forward strand.
ACTGGCCTGGTGCATAGTGTCCTCTGGCAATATGTGACAGAGCCAGTCTCGAGACAATGTCCATCATAGATCTAGGGATATAGAACCACTGCTGGCTGGCAGAGCCACAGGAATCTGAAGCAGTAGCATGTTTTCATTTACTTCAGGTGCATGCCCAGAAGACGTAGCCAATAACTTTATTATTTTAGGGGTCTAGTGGACTCTTCTAATAAATAACTCAAGTGGAAAGGCACCATGCCTGGTAGTGGGGGCCTGGATTATATATGTAAGAAAGTCCGACAACCCTGAACTTTATGCCCTTATTGCATGGTCTTATTGATATGTTCACTGCTATAAGACACCATTTGTGGCCGAAGTTGAGAACAGGCCTTACAATTTTGTATGAATCTAGGTTAGAATATTTTATATGAAAACCAATGCCCCAGCTATTACCACTCTTTGGCAGCCCCTTGATTCCACTCTTTCTGTGTGACCACAATTCTGCTCCTTTTGCAGGGGTGGGATGGATTGTTCAGATATGGGCTAGAACATTTATCTCTTGATTCTCAAGCAGAAAGGTTATTTCTATGACATATAACATATTTAAAATAATTAAAACACTAACAGGATTGTAGTTATTTAATATTATGCAGAAAACACTGTTAAATATTTAGGAATTTTATACAATCTTTAAGTATTTATATGAACATTTTACCCATGCAACTTTGATTATCAGAGGTTAGACAATCCCTTTAATTTTTATACACTTTCTAAAAATTTTCCATTTAACTTATGACATGTTAAATGAACTTTATTTTCAGTACTTCACTCTTTTAAGGTGAAAGAACAAATATCTTTGCAGTAGTTTGAAATAAAAAGATACTTTCTAGGGCTTGACTTTGAGAAAGCAAAATGTTAAAAGTTGTTAGGTTTGAACATTATGTTCTTTTAAAAGTGGGAAGACTTGTTTTTCTTAACAAAGGACATGATAAGGTTAAAATACAAGAAGCTATTTTGATGAAACAGACCATCTGCTTTGCATAGTAGTAATTTAGGAGAAAACATTTTATAAACTTTTACTAAAACAGACTAATGATTTAAGGAACATAGTTACTTTAACAGAGAGAGAACTAAATTTTACTTTTGCATCAGTATACTATTTGGTACTAAGGCTTTTAAAACTTTGGAGATAAAATTCCTTCTTTATACACCTTCTGCACTTTCTACATTCATTAGTTTTGTCCCACATGTTTTCTCCTTCGCAATAACCAGTTGTTTTATTTTAGGACAAAATTACTTTCATTTTTCTTAATTAAAAAAAAAACACATTTCATATACCTTATATATTTAAGTTACAAAAATGATCCTGGAAACTGTCTCCAATCAAACCTCCCACAATATACAATTACCATCAAAATTAAACAAACTTGTTGGAGTAATGACTCAATTTGGTTATATGCAAATGTAACTTTTTCATTTTAAATACCTAGTAGCATGCAATATTAAAACATTGGTTGCTTATAGGGATGGTTTTCAGAAATATGTACTTTCTTTAGTTTGGTATTTTTTAAGTATTTCAGTGAGATACAATATGAAACACTTACATTCCTTTTTTTTTTTTTAAGTTTTATTTATTTGTTTTTATTCATACCTGCCTCTCCCCCATTGTCTGCTCTCTGCGTCCATTTGCTGTGTGTTCTTTGGTGTCCACTTGCATTCTTGTCAGTGGCACCGGAAATCTGTGTCTCTTTTTGTTGCATCATGTGTCAGCTCTCTGTGTGTGCAGCGCCACTCCTGGGCAGGTTGCACTTTCTTCCCATGGGGTGGTTCTCCTTACAGGGTGCACTCCTTGCGCATGGGGTTCCCTACTCGGGGGACACCCCTGCAAAGCATGACACTTCTGGTGTGCATCAGCACTGTGCGTGGGCCAGCTCACCACAGGGGTCAGGAGGCCCTGGGTTGGAAACCTGGACCTCCATGTGGTCTATCAGTTGAGCCAAATCTGCTTCCCAAAACATTTACATTTCTGAAACAGTCTTCTGTAGGCAAGTTGACGTGGGGTGTTGGTTGCTATGAGGGCTAAGCCATGATTGAATTGCAGGCTTACAATGTGTCCAGCATTTTTCTATTTTTTTTTTTCTTTTCCTTTTATACATTTCCCATGATGACATTAATTAACAAATACTTTAGCAGTACAGAAAAAGCTACTTTCTCCATTATTTTATGAAAACCCAAGATTCCCAAAGGAATCAAGGTTTTTTTTTTCTCTACCACCACTTTAATATGCAGATTGAAGTGGCCTCTGAAAGGTTCCTCTGTTATAAAATCACTTTTCACTACCAATATCAATTTAGGTTTTTATTTAATAATGGCTTTCTGGAATTAAGCATTTTAAATACTTCAGTTTAGAAGATGCTTTTGCTAGCTTCTTGTAACTAACCATGACCATATAAACTAGGTACTTTCATCTTTAAATAAGCTTATTAAATTATAGTTAGTAATCAATGAAATTTATCCATTTGAGTCTTGTCTTACGTTCCTCATTCTGTTCTGTGAAAACTAGTCATTTTACTTTAGGACAGATTTATATTTCTTTTTTCCTCCACAGGAGGCTAAGACCTCTTTTTTTTTCTTTAATAAAAATTTAAAATTGTGAATAACCTTAAAAGCATACTGACTGCTATGTTCTGGAATATATTATAATTGTTTAATGTGTTTTAATCATAATCATAATTTAGAAAAATATTTCCATAGCTTTTAAGCACATTTCCTTTACTGAAATTTGACAATTGGACTATTAGTTACTTTTATGTTAAAGCTATTAAAAGGTTTAAATTGGGGAATTACAGGACAAGCTGTGATTTCAATTCCTCAACCTTGTAGATAAGAGTTTTAAGCTAAGCTTATATTTCACTATCTCGTCACACCTAGTCCTTCCTCATAGCTTTTACAAAGAGAAAGACATACTAGGGGTGGGAGTGGTGGTTGGTTAGGTCAAGGAGCTTAGAAAAAACTTTTCCCTTTTGCAATAGTTTCTATATTCACTTTTCTTTTTTTTTTTAAAAAAAAGATGTATTTATTTTATTTATTTCTCTCCCCTTCCCCCCTACCCCACCCTGGTTGTCTGTTCTCTGTGTCTATTTGCTGCATCCTCTTCTTTGTCCACTTCTGTTGTTGTCAGCGGCACGGGAATCTTTGTTTCTTTTTGTTGTGTCATCTTGTTGTATCAGCTCTCTATGTGGGTGGCACCATTCTTAGGCAGGCTGCACTTTCTTTCGCGCTGGGCGGCTCTCTTTAAGGGGCGTGCTCCTTGCGCGTGGGGCTCCCCTATGCGGGGGACACCCCTGTGTGGCAGGGCACTCCTTGTGCATGAGCACTGCTCATGGGCCAGCTCCACATGGGTCAAGGAGGCCCAGGGTTTGAACTGTGGACCTCCCATGTGGTAGAGGACATCCTAACCACTGGGTCAAGTCTGCTTCCCCACATTTCTATATGTCATTTTCATCCTGCTTAGCTTCTTTAATTTGGGCTCCAGGAATATTTATTTACATATAAACACTCATTTAATTTTTAACAATTTGAATAGAGCTCTTGTAAGAATTTTCATTTGTTAATTTGATATTATCATCTGATGTATGAAAATAAACACTGAGCAAATAGACAGATATAAATAGTTAGGCCCGGAAACACGCAACTCACTAATGTTACTTATAATTTTCATTCTCTTATAAAATAAGCTTAGCCATAAAATAACATTTCCAAAGATCTCTTTGAAGGCTATTTCTAATTAGTTTTCACTGTGACCATGCAGCTTTGCACAAGAATTTTATTTTTTTTTAGTTATTGGCTTATAACAAAATTGCTCCCAATGCTTTAAAATACAATTTACATCATTTTCCTTACCTCTAGAATTTTGCTTATTTCCCACTTTGACAGAACTCAATGAGCAACAAAAAATTGCAGTGTATACTTACTGAGCTCATTGAAATTTTAGGGAAAACTGGTTTCATCCATGAACTGCTGCTTTTAGGATTCCCTATGCTCAAGTTGGGAGCCAGCTCCTCCCCTTCCAGGCCTCAGAGAAAGGACTTCAGTGGCCACTGGACTGGAAGAGTAGATGTCCAACCCCGAGGGCTGACGACTCCACCAGGCAGCAGTTCCCTTAAATTTCATGAATTCCTTCTGGGCTCTCGCTCCTCAGTAGGTAAATTGGAGTCCACATCTGGTATTGTCATTCTTGAGCTAGCTTTATTGTAGAACTAATTTAGCAAACCTCCAATCTTCCCTCCCCCAACTAAAACATGATTTTTTGAAGGACACTACCAAATGCTTTGTATATAGTGAGATCTCTCCATTTTGGCTGAAGCCTATCCTTGTGAAATTCCCAGGAAAGTTTTCTTATGGAGGGAGGGCAATTCCTATATCAGTTAAAGTTTTATGGATGGAACTAGAAGGCCTGGTATGTTTGTGTTTATACTTAAATTCAAACAATTATTTGTATGATATATTCAAGGGCTAGAATCTGGAGATACTGCAATTCTGGGACCAAGTTAAAGTTTTAAGTTTTTTTCGATTATCTAGATTTGGGAATATGAACTGCATATGTCTGGCTTACTTATGATTCACTTTTATTTTTTGAATTCCCAGCATATAATTTGTGTGTAAAGGTAGTTTTCAGACTGTCCAACTTCAGTGAACTTTGACTTCTATCCCCCATTCCTGTGAGCTTACCCAAAAATTGAGTTCACATTTTCAGTTTTTCCTGATTGGCAAAGACTCTCAGGGAACTAAACCATTATCTTAAAATTTTTTTTTTTAATTAGAGAAATTTTGTAAGTTTACAAAAAAAAAAAAAAAAACAATGTAAAAAATACAGCATTCCCATATACCCCACACTTCTCTTATTAACACTGCATTAGTGTGATGCCTTTGGTATACTTGATGAAATAATATTATGATTGCAGTTTTAACTACAGGTCATAATTTACATTTGGATGTATATTTTTAAATATACCACCATATTAATAACACCTTGCATTAGTGTGGTCCATTTGTTATAATTCATGAAAAAACATTTTTATAGTTACCCATCATTTACAGTAGGGTTCACTGTGTTGTACGGTTGTTTCACTTTTTATTACTTTTTCTCCTAATATGATATATGTGACCTAAAATTTCCCCTTTTAAACACATTCACATACATAATTCAATACTGTTAATTATATTCACCAATTCTGTGCTACCACCTCATTCATTTATAAAACATTACAAACAACCAGAATAGAACCCAAATAGAAAATCTGTAAAAATTAGCATTAACTCCCATTTGCTACCCTAAACCCAGCCCCTGGTAACCTATATTCTAGATTCTAACTCAAAGAGTTTTTTATTCTACTAGCTTTGTATCAGTGAGATCATACAACATTTGTTCTTTTGTGTCTGGCTTATTTCACTCAACATGATGTCTTCAAGGTTCATTTATGCTGTCACATGAACCAGAACTTATTCCTTTTTCATACCACATTTTGTTTATCCATTCATTGGTTGATGGACGCTTGGGTTACATACATCTTTTGATAATTGTGAATAATGCTGCTATCAACATTGGTGTACAAATAATTATTCTAGTCCCTGCTTTTAATTCTATTGGTTATATACCCAGTAGAAGGGTTGTCAGGTCATAGGGTCATTTTATGCTTGGCTTTCTGAGGAACTGTCAAATTTTTGTCCATTGTGGTTGCACCATTTTACATTCCCACTAGCAATGAATGAGTGTTCCTTTTTCTCCACATCCTGTCCAACACTTGTAATTTTCTTTTATTAAATAGTAGCCATTCCAGTGAGTGTGAATGGTATCTCATTGTGGTTTTGATCTGCATTTTGCTAATAGCTAATGATGTTGAGCATCTTTCTATGTACTTTTTAGCCATTTGTATATCCTCTTTGGAGAAATGTCTGCTCAAGTCTCTCAACCATTTTAAAAATTGGGTTGTTTGTCTTTTTTATTGTTGAGTTGTAGGATTTCTTTATATACTCTGTATATTAAACCCATATCAGATATGTTGTTTCCAAATATTTTCTCCAATTCAGTAGGATGTCTTTTCACTTTTGAAACAAAGTCCTTTAATGCACAAGAGTTTTTAATTTTGAGGAGGACACATTTATCTATTTTATCTTTAGTTACTTGTGCTTTGGGTGTAAAGTCTAAGAATTGCTTAACACAAGGTCCTGCAGTTGCTTCCCTACATTTTCTTCTAGGGGCTTTATAGTCTTGCTTCTTATAGTTAGGCTTTAATACATTTAGTATGCAGTTTTGTATTCAATGTGAGATAGGGCCTCTCCTTCATTCTTCTATATATGGGTATCCAGTTCTCCCAGTACCATTTGTTGAAGAGGCTATTCTTTCCAAATTGAGTGGATTTGGCAGCCTTGCCAAATATCAATTGACTGTATATGTAAGGGTCTATTTCTGAACTCTCAATTCAATTCCATTTGTCTATATGTATACCCTTGTACCAGAATCATGTTGTTTAGACTGCTATAGCTTTGTAAGAAGCTTTAATGTCAGGAAGCGCGAGTCATCCAACTTTGCTCTTCTTTTTCAAGATGTTTTGGCTATTCAGGACCCTTACCTTTCCAAATTAAATTTGATAATTGGCTTTTCCATTTCTGCAAAGTAGGCTGTTGAGATTTTGATTGGGAGTACATTGAATATATGAATCATTTTAGGAAGAATCAACACCTTAATAATATTGATTCTTTTAATCGATGAGCATGGAATATACTTCCATTTATTTATGACTTTTTAAAATTTCTTTCAGCAAAGTTTTGTAGTTTTCTGAGTACATGTCCTTTACATCCTTGTTTACATTTATCCCAAGATGTTTGCTTCTTTTTGTTTCTATTGTAATGGGAATTTTTTCTTGACTTCCTTCTCAGATTGTCCATTACTATTATATAGAAACACTGCTGATTTTTGCATGTTGATCTTGTACCCCACCACTTTCCTCAATTTGTTTCTTAGCTCTAGTGGCTTTGATGTAGATTTTAAAGAACTTTTTATATATAGGATTGTGTCATCTGCAAGTAGTGAAAGTTTTACTTCTTCCTTTCCAATTTGGATACTTTTCATTTCTTTTTCTTTCCTTACTGCTCTGGCTATAACTTCCACATAATGGTGAATAACAGTTGTGACAGTGGATATCCTTGTATTGTTCAATATCATAGAGGCAACATTTTCAGTCTTTCACCATTGAGTATGATGTTAGCTGTGGGTTCTTCATATATGCACTTTTTCATGTTGAAGTTTCCTTCTATTACCATTTTTTCTAATTTTTATCAAAGAAAAGGGTGCTGGATTTTGTCAAATGCCTTTTCTGGATCAATCAAGATGATTCTGTGATTTTTTCCCCTTCATTTTGTTAATGTGGTTACATTAATTGTTGTTCTTATGTTGAACCATCCTGGCATATCTGGAATTAAACCTTACTTGATCATGGTGTATAATTCTTTTAATGTGCCGTTGGATTCAATTCAAGTATTTTGTGGAGGATATTTGCATCTATAGGCATAAGAGAAATTGGTCTATAGTTTTCTTGTGGTATCTTTATTTGGATTGGTATAGGTATAACTCATCATAGAATGAATTAGGTAGTGTTCCCTCCTGTTCAATTTTTTTGAAGAATTTTAGGAGGATTGGTATTAATTATCCCTGGAATATTTGGTAGAATTCATCCATGAAACCATCTTGTCCTGGGCTTTTCTTGTTGGGAGGTTTTTGGTGATTGATTCAATCTCTTTACTTGTAATTGGTCTGTTGAAATCTTTTATTTCCTCTGGAGTCAATGTAGTTTGTTCATATACTTCTATAAATTTGTCCATTTCATTGGGGTTGTCTAAAGTGTTGTCATACAGTTGCTCATAGTGTTCTTTATTATTGATTTTATTTCTATGGGGTCAGTAGTCATGTCTCCCCTTTTTATTTGCAACTTCTCTCTGTTTTCCTTTGTCTGTCTGCTAAGGGTTTGTCAGTTTTATTGACCTTTTCAAAGAATCAACTTTTGTTTTGGCAATACTCTCTATGGTTTTTAGAATTCTGTTTCATTTAATTCTACTTTTGCTGTTCTTTTCTACTTCCTCCAGGTATACAGTTAGGTCTTTGATTTTAGCTCTTTCTTCTTTTTTAGTATATGCATTTAGATCAATAAATTGACCACTCAACTTCTGCCTTAGATGGGTGAGTCAGTATTGATATATTGCTTTTTCCTTTTCATTAATCTCAAGATATTTACTGATTTCCCTGGTCATTTCTTCTATGACCCACTGATTGTTTAATGGAGTATTATTTATTTTTCATATACTTGGGGATTTTCCAGTTTTCTGCCTCTTATTGATTTCCCCCTTCATTCCATTAGGGTCAGATGAAATGCTTTGTGTAATTTCAGTCTTTTAAAATTTATTGAGATTTGTTTTGTGACCCAACTTGTGGTCTATCTTGGAGAATGATCTATTTGCACTTGAGAAGAATGTATATCCTGCTGTATTGCTTGCAATGATCTGTACATGTGTTAGGTTTTGTTCATTTATTATATTATTCAAATTCTCTTCATATGTCTAGATGTTCTATATATTGATGAGAGTGGTATATTAGACCCTCCAACTATTATGTAAAGGTATTTAATTCTTTTTTTTTTTTTGTCAGTGCTTATCTCACATATTTTGGGGTATTGTGGCTAGGTGCATAAATATTTATGTTTGTTATTTCTTCATTATTAATTGATATAATGAGCCCCCTGAGATGGCCCACTTGTCTGTTTGCATACTGTTTATGCTCATTTTTTAAATCATTTTTTTGTTGCTTATTGTCTACTTGTTGTTTTTTGTTCATTGTCTGCTTGTCTATTTTTTCTTTAGGAGGCACTGGGAACTGCACCCAGGGACTCCCATGTGGGAGGCAAGTGCTCAACTGCTTGAGTCACATCCTCTCCCTGCTCGTTTGTTTTTTCTTGTTGTCTGCTCATCATTTTTGCTTATTGTCTATTTGTTGCTTGTCTTCTTTAGGAGGCACAGGGAACTGATCCTGGGACCTCCCATGTGGGAGGCAGGTGCGCAATTGCTTGAACCACATCTGCTCCCTGAATTGATCCTTTTATTAATAGTGTCCTTCATGTTCTCTTTTAACAGCTTTTGACTTAAAGCATATTTTACCTACTATGTGTAGAGCAACCTCAACTCTTTTTTTTGCTTACTCTTTGCACGGAATATCTTTTCTTGCATTCTTTTGCTTTCAATCTATTTATGTATTTGGGTCTAAGGTGAGTCTCTTGTCTACAACATAGAGTTGAATCATGTTTTCTTTATCTATTGTGCCAATCTGTGTCTTTTGACTGGAGAGTTTTATCTATTAGCTTTCAGTGTTATTATGGTTTAGGCATTTCTTACTTCAGGCAGTTTTGCTTTTGTTTTTGTATATCATATCCTTTTTCCCCCCTCTCTTTATCTTTATTGAAACCTCTTTTTCTGTATTTGATCTTTTGTGATGCATCTGAATCATTCAGTTATAGTTATTTTTTCTGTATATTTTAAAAAATATTTTCCATGTGATTAGCCTTGGGTTTGTATTACACAACATACATCTGCAAGTAGCTAATTTTAAAAGATATCAACTTAGCTTCAGTAGAATACAGGTTCACTGCTCCCATAGTCCTCTTTCCCCCCTTTATGTTTTTTTCTGTCCCACATTAACTTTTTGGATTTTCATGTCCATTATCAGGAAATATGTCTTTCTTGTTCAATTTTATTTTGAATCTTACAGGAATTAAAGAGTGGAGTTGTATATTGAGGATGCAGTACTATTAGATTTTCATTTAGCCTTTTAGTTACCTCCAGGCTACTCCCTCCTGTCTTTTCCTTTCATCCTGCAGAACTTCCTTTAGTAATTATTATAGTGTGGGTCTTTTGTTGATGAACTCTCTTAGGATTTGTTTACCTGTTAATATTTTAAATTATTCCTCATGTTTAAAGGACAATTTTGCTGGAATAAAGAATCTTTGGCACATTTCCTCTTTCAGTACCTTAAATACATCATACCACTATCTTTTCTCCTCCATGGTTTCTGATGAGAAATCAGCAGTTAGTCTTATTGAGGATCATTTTTTTGTAACAAACTGATTTTCTCCTTGTGCTCTCAGAATTCTTCATTTATTATTGGCTTTGATATTCTGATTAGTATGTGACTTGGAGAGTCTATTAACATTTATTCTTTTTGGGGTAGGTAGTACCTCTTGGACATGTGTATTTATGCCTTTCATAAGAGTTGGGAAATTTGTGGCTATTATATTCTCAAATATTCTTTCTACTTCTTTTCCATTCTCTTCTCTGGAACACTCAAGTGTATATGTGTAGGTGCTTCATGCTGTCACACAAATCTCTGGTACACTGCTAATTTTTTTTCTATTCTTTTCTCCATCAGTTTTTTGAGTGTATGATTTTCATATGATTTCATATGATTTTCTGTCTTCTAGTTCACTGATTCTTACCTCTGCCTGTTGAATCTGCTATTATATGCCTCTAGTATATTTTAAATCTCCATAAGTACTGTGCCTTTCATTTCCATGATTTCTGGTATTTCTTTTTAAACTTTCAATTTCTTCTTTATGCTCACACACTGTCTTCTTAGTATCCTCTAGACCTGTTTTAGTTTGCTAAAAGCTGCCAAAAGCAATACACTAGAAATTGATTTCCTTTTACTAGTGGAGACTTATTAGGATCAAGCTTACAGTTCTGAAAGTGTTCAAATCAGAATTTCATCAAGTGATGCTTCTTCCCAAAGGACTGGCACATGGATGAATCTGCTTCTTTTCTGGGTTTCATTGGCTTCTGGCTTCTTCTTACCTGGGTTCTATGATTTCAGCTTCTGGATTCTTGGGTTTCTAAGTCTTCTCTCTCTCTCTCTCTCTCTGGAAGACCTTTTGTATGTGGCATTCCTCAGTGGCTTATGATCTACCCTGGGCCTCTGTGGACTTGGTCTCTGTGCCTGGATATGCTTGGTTCCTTACTCACTGTTGAGACTACTTACTGATGTACTCTACTGCAGTTGTGCTGCTTCTTTGCCACTCCAAAGTTGTGTGGGACTGAGTTAGGGGGAGGGTTCTGGACTGGTGACTCTGGGATGAAAATCTCCTACCTGTACTTGGAGATTATTCCTCTTTTTCTTAGATTCAGTATATGTGGAGTCCTTCTCCAGTCTCTATCATCCTCCAGAGTAATAAGCAAGTGGAATTTCTCTTGTTATTAAGGTGATTCTGAGGAAAGACTTTTCCAGGGTATGTCTCACATCACCTTGTTGATGACACCCTTCTCCAATTTTGAAGAGACTATTATAATCTCCAGTTTGGAGGATAAAATCCTTGTTCCCAGGATTTTGTGAGGTGAGTTGTAAAAGAGCACTGATCATTCAAGAATATATTATGCATTGTTTACTTAATTCTCATGCTTTTCCCCAACTGGATCTTGTGTTTCCTGGTTCAGAGATCCCTCTTATTTACCATCTGTGGCAGTTTGAAGTGTTTATAGGCAACAGAAAATCCTGTTCTTAAAGCTAATCCATTCCTGTACATGTAAACCTATTGTAGGTGGGGCCATTTGATTAAATTACTTCAGTTAAGGACTTTTGATTAGATTGCATGATCCAGGATGGGTCTCAGTCCTTATAAATGGAGTCCTTATAAATGGAGGAATAAAAAGTCACAGACAGGAGTGGGTGTAGCTCAGGGGTTGAGTATATGCTCTGCATGTACGAAGTCCTGGATTCAATCTCCAGTACAAAGCAAAACAAAACAATATAAAACAAAACACACTACATTTCTAAAAAAAATCAAATGGTTGAGCTCCTGCTTCTCATATATGAGGTCCTTGGTTAGATCCCTGGTATCTCCTAAACAAAGAAACAAACAAATAAGAAAACCAACTCTCATTGGGAAGTGGAGGTAGCTCAGAGGTTGAACTCCTGTGTCCCATATACAAAATCCTGGGTTCACTCCTTAGTACCTTTGAGGGGAATAAAAAAAAAAGCTACAGACACAGAAAAAAGCTGCAGAGACAGTGAGAAACTCATTAAGTAGAGAGAATGCCACAATAGCAAGAAGCTGAAAGCAACACAGCCCAGAGGAGAAGGAAGGGACTGACAGAGCCTCCACTGTGCTCTGCCACTTGGCACAAATCCAGGATTATCCAACCTTTGGGGAGAGCACTTTGCCTGATTGTCCTCAGCTATAGTTTGGGGAGAGAGGTTCTCCTGATGATGTCTTGATTTGGACAATTTCGTGGTCTCAGAACTGTAAGCTTTTAACCTAATAAATTTCCATTGTAAAAGCCAACCCATTTCTGGTATATTGCTCCCAGCAGCTTTTAGCAAACTAAAGTATCATCTATGATAATAGACCTATTGTTCTACATTGATTTGAAGAGTAGAGGCAGTTACCTGACTGGACAGAGTATACCAGGGGTTCTAGGATTCTGACTGCTTCTGGCTTTCTAATATTAGTCACCCTCCCTTCACCTTAATTTCTAGATGTTTCTGATGACTCCAATTTTTGAAAGTTTTGGTAATTTTCCATTGTGAAATAGGTTGATTCTTAATTTTTTCCCTCCTCCTTGCTTAGCTTTCAGTTTTTGTAGGTCTTTCTCAGCCATCTGCTTTCAAGTTTCCAAAACTTTGCTGTTGTCTCCTTTCCTCTTCTCCCCAATCTCATGGGTTTGTGGCTTAAAAATCTTCATTGTAATTTAATTTTAATTGGGGTTTAGGGAAGTATTGAAGGTGAATGTTCATTTCAGTCTGCCACTTTTCCTTGCAAGGTACTTTTGAATTATGTCTTAATAATTTAACTGTTATAATCAATAGCTTAAATGTCAAGTAGGCATCTTCGAGGAGTGATTGTATAGTAAGTTCTGGTAGAAGCTAAGATGATTAACAAGATTGATGACTATAATTTTATGTGGACGTGATATGCCTTGTTTTAAAGATTGGCTAAGTTTGGTATGCTCAGCCAGATGTTTTTGTTAATTTAGTGTTCATATTATTAGGATAAATGTATCATCAATTAGATATTTCCTTAAAAACTGTTGATTAAAACAAATCTTTCATATGCTTGTCAAGTATTGTTTAAAGGTTGGGAACAGAAATGAAGAATACCTTACATGTGTAATATATGAAAGACATCTAAATGCTCAATTACAATAAGTTCAGTGAAAAGTGAGTGTTTTCCTCATTTCTGCAGGCTTAAGGTACTTCCTGTAACTAAATTATCCACCTCATTCTGAATCTCACTTCCTGTGCACACTGCTCCTTTACTCCCTTACATTGCTTTGTAGATACTGCCTTGATTAGACCCTTTGATCCCCAAAATAACATGTTTAAAATGCTTGCCATTCAACATATTTTACAGAAGATTTGGCACTCAAAAAAGGATTAATTTGAATGCAACACAGCACAGACTACAACTCAATGTTATATTAGACTTCCTTTCTCCTAAATGCCCCTCTGCCATGTGAACTTTTCACTGATTGTTGTACTTTATAGATCCCTGGCCTCCAGTTTTACTGCAGGTCCCCTCTCTCTTACTTTTTTCCTCAGCTTTCTCTCAACCAGTTTTAGAATGCAGAACAATTCAGCTTTCTTCAGTAAATTCTGGGCTTGTGTTTATGTAACCGGTGTAGGCTATATCAGTGGTTTAATGAAACAAATGGGTAATACTCATTCATGTCATAGTTTGATATAAGTCCTCAGAATGACTCTGTCCTGGCTGCCATTCACGGGTCCAGGTTCCTTTTATGTAGTCACTCTACCAACATTGGACAAATGAGAGAAATAATTTGGAAGATGGTCCAGGAGATTTTAGGGCCTGGCCTGGAACTACCACTTATTATTTCCTCCCACATCTCACTGGCCATAACTCAGTCACATGTCTCCTTCTAACTGCAAGGGGGGTGCCAAAATGGTGTCTGGCTGTGTGCTGAGAGGAAAATGAAATGTACTTTGATGAACATATAGAATAGGATTCTTTGTGTAATACTTAAAAACATATTTATGATCTCTGCTAAATAAAAGCCTGCTGTAAGTCTCCACTCTTTCAGCTGCATTTTAATGAAAAGTTCTTTCCCATATTTGAGCTCACCATCTTAAGCAGGCTTGGTTCTATGATATGATAACCCTGAAGCCCTTCGAAAGGAGAGGCTGTTATTAATTTTATTCTGCTGTTTCATTGTTTGTTTATTTAGGTATCTTGAACTGCCCTTTTTAATTGCCTCTATAGTTAGCTGATTTCATGTACTTTGCATATACAATTTATTATTTTAATTTCATTAATAATGCTCAAGGAATCTTTTTTATTCTATCTAGTAGACTTTAAAGTGCCAGATACATTTCATTCTTATTTTAACTAATAGGTTAATGTGACTGTCTCTCAAGCTTTATGGCTGAGATTTCAGATTTTTGGCTGAAAATCTGTCCACATATTTTGTGGAAGCCTGATTTCTTTCATTTTTCCCTAAGGATTCCCCAGTCACCTTTTTCAGCACGTCAGCTGCTTTCTTTATTTTTATTTCTTATCTGTTTCCAAGTTACTCCCTTTACCTTAGTTTTTTGTTCCCTTTTAAAAAGTTTTTGATTGCTCCCATGTTTCCATAATTAACTGGGTGGTTGTTTTTCACTCTCCCAAAGTGAAAGTAGTTAATGGGTACTTTGATTACTTTTATTTACTCCCTGACCTTCTTATTAATTTCAGTTTCCCGATGTTCTATTACATTTGCATTTCGTAATTTTAATATGTGAATTAGTTTGACTTTGAACTCACCATTTATGTACTATTTTATTACCAACCCTATTAAGCATTTTGGGGACCAGACTATGCTATGCAAATGAAGATTTTAAAAATTGAATTTAGGAAAGGTTTTTGATGGAAATGGGTTGAAGAGATTATAATCTAAACTTTTTAGGAGAAGCAATAAAACATTTTTGTTCAAATTTGGATTGTTTTTATATAAAATATTTCTCAAAGGCAGCTATTTTAATGCATCGGTTCAGAGGTTGGCTTTAGCCTATATACTTTTCTGATAGGATTGTATGTATTTTTTAAGCTAATGAGTTTAATATAATGGGGTGTTCTTAGAATTACAAATGCAATGAAATGATCCAAACTTTTTATTTTACATTAGGAGTGAGAACATTTAAAATATCTTTTTTGGTGGTGGTTGTCATTGTCTGATGGGTAATTTCTCTGAAAGATATGGATGAAGAACTATTTTTTGTACAGTGGATTTGTAGTGTGGCTAATACTTTTATTTCCTTTCTTGTACAGTGAGTTTGTAGTGTGGCTAACACTTTCATTTCCTTGGTGTTGTTGACAGTAATAGGAATGGTATTTATAGGCCCAGGAAGTTTTCCTTTCCCCAATATTCTAGCAAAGAACCCCCTCGAGAGAGTTAAGTGATAAGTACAATACCAAGACATGGTTAGTTTGACCACTTAGATTGGTTTAGAGATGGACATGTGACCCAAGCATGGCCAATCAGAGTTCCACCTGAAATGTTTGCTGCAATCATCAGGAAATTGCAGTTTCCCCCACTCAGTATTAGTTGTCATCAGAACCATGTAAATTGGAGTTGCTGGGAACTCTTCTTGCCATTACGTGGAAAGAGCACTGTCTAAGGACAAAAGAGAACAAGGAAAGCAGAACCAGGAAGGAAAGAGAAACAGAAAAATTCCTGATGGCATTGTTTTGTAGCCCTGGTTCAGTGTGTCTGAAGTCAAGTCAACTCTGGGACTTTTCAGGAATGAGAACTATCTGGAATTGGATTGATCCTCTACTTTTAAATGTGTGACCTTGGGTACATCACTTAAACTCAACTTCCTTATCTGTAAATGGGGTAATATTTGCATGTCCTTCATAGATTTGTCTTGAGGATAAATCAAATACTTGAAGTGATTGAAATGCTTAGGGCATGTTAAGTGCTCAATAAATGCTAGCTTGTTTTATTTCAGAAAGTACAGACGGCCAGAACATGATTTAAATAAGTGAAGAAGAGGGCATTGGAGGCAAAGTCATCTTTGGAACCTGAATGCTTATTATTTTGCAAGCCAGTGTCAGCTGTCAACAAATCCCCACATTCATGGTTTGAAATACAAAATGATCCAGCAAAATCCCAATTTAATGTTACATGGGTAAGTTTTATATGATGGCTAGGCTGACTTGTAGAGGAGATTAGTTATGAATGAATTCCATAGGAAGTAGGAGAAAGTAAAGACTTTAACATTATCTTTTTAAGAACGTTAATAAAAAACAATTTAGTGCTTTAATTTTTGAATAAATATTACAATGTTGGATTTTTACTATATATACTCCAGAAGATAAAAGAGGATTTTCAAAAATAAGGATTTTTAATTGGTTTACATGACATAGCTATATGAAGACAAAATAGTATATAGTTAGACTTCTGGATTCATTAATATAAAATGCTGTAATCTCATGAAATTTGATGAAATTCAGTATAAGTCCCTTTAGGGATAAATGTCCTTCTAAGCCATGAAATGATTTTAATTATGTTTTCTTTTACTTTAATCTTCAGCTCATGGTAAAGTGGACATTTCCCTAGGATTTCTGCATACAAAGGAAAATGGAGTCCCACTAATGAAAGAAAAGTAACCTCAAATATTTCTAATATTGTTGGCCTTCACATTTCAGAATCATAGGGGGAATTTCCACTTGATTCAGAGTTCTTATGGAGAAAACAAAACAGCATGGTGTAATAGAGAAAGAATGTAGGCTTTGAAAATCTTAAGAGAAATAGGTTAAAGCTATAAAACCTTGAGCAAAACAACTTTTCTGAGTCCATGGTTGCTAAGAGTAGAAAGGGGAAACAATATTAATAACTTGATAGTGCTTTTGTGAGTATTAGAGAATATTTACAAGGTAACACATTTATTTGGCATATGGTACTTGATCAATGTATGGTAGCTATTTTTATTATAAGTTACATATTATCACCAGTTAATGAAATTATATCAAGGGAATTCTGTATCAGTTTCTGTGCAGTAGCATTGGATATATTATACACATATAAAATAAAAAGCTGGATGATGGCAGGAAATTCTAAAGAAGAAAGATGTGAATAAATAATATAGAGACAAAATTTACATTGCAACTTACAACATTTTGGTAGATGCTAATTGAGTTGTATCTGTTATCATAGCTAATGAATTGCTGTGTTCAGCACTGTGGGTTACTTTTTTTTTTTCATTATTCTTAAGTCACTCCAAAGATAAAATGGGTGGATGTTTCCAGATAGAGATTTTGATGATGAAATAGGCATTCTCCACTTTCTCTTCTTCATTAGGCTATATGCTTTTCTCTTTTACCACATAAGTAAGTATAATTCGGAAATGGAAAACACAAATGCTTACAAAGGCAACAAGATACTTAATGGGGGTAGAAAGTATATTTGGACTTTCCTGGAATTTGAAACAAGGTGCATGCCTAACATGTACAAGATTTGGGCCATAGGCTGCTCTTTTATTACCATGACAGGGAATTTCATGACACAATCTAAAAGCCACTGATATAAATAACAGGCATTGTACTGTGTTAATTTTATGGAAATGTTTTCTTCCATGTGCTTCTTTAGTCCTTGGGTCTTTCTCTCTAAGTCAGTTATTCTCAAAGGCACATTGGAGAGATTGTGGGACTATGGCATTGGATTAATCAGACAAGGCTCAGCTCTCTCCCAAAAACAATGGCAAAAAAACCAAAAGCTATCTGAGAGACCTGCTTTGGGTGTCAGCAGACCAGGACAGAGTTTAATAACTCCCAGGAGAGTGAGGGACAGAGATAAGAAGAACCCAAAACAACAAACTGGCTGCTGGGAAGGTCTCCCCTCCACTACTCCCAAGATATTAAGCTGGGATAAAACCCCTAGCTCATTTCAGATTGATGGAAAGAGGAGCAGCTGTCTTTCTACCTGTCACCTATTACAAGGGAAAAGGGAGGGCAGATGGGGGCTTTTCTTCAGTATTTTTGGCCAGTGGAGCCCACCTTGGATCTCAGCTCCTGCCAAACCCAAAGAAAGGAAAACTGAAAGGCTACACAGTTGTGGAAAGGTGAGCCAACAAGTGCCATCTGCTGTCTTGTCTGGAAATTGCTTGGAAAAACTGTACTTGGGTCTCTCTCTTCTCTAACTTCTCGGAGAAAATCCGCACCCCCATTAGTGAGTCTGCTGGCATGATTTTGATAAATTAAATTGGGCAATTTTAAAGACTTAGGATAAGTTGAACAAAATATCAAAGAAAAAACTGTGAAAAAATAATAACAATAGGCAAGAGAGAGAAATTGGCCATCAGAGTAAATTCACCAACATGTTCAGAAGCCTAGACATCAGCAAAAAATTACAAGCCATACTAGGAAACAAGAAGAGATGGCTCAGTCAAAGGGAAAAGCCAAATATCCTGAGAGATACAAGATTTAAGAAAATTAGTCAGGGAAATGGACTTTGGCCCAGTGGTTAGGGCGTCCGTCTACCATATGGGAGGTCCGCGGTTCAAACCCCGGGCCTCCTTGACCCGTGTGGAGCTGGCCCATGCGCAGCACTGATGCGCGCAAGGAGTGCCATGCCACGCAAGGGTGTCCCCCACGTGGGGGAGTCCCACGCGCAAGGAGTGCGCCCGTGAGGAAAGCCGCCCAGCGTGAAAAGAAAGAGCAGCCTGCCCAGGAATGGCGCCGCCCACACTTCCCGTGCTGCTGACGACAACAGAAGCGGACAAAGAAACAAGACGCAGCAAACAGACACCAAGAACAGACAACCAGGGGAGGGGGGGAAATTAAATAAATAAATCTTTAAAAAAAAAAAGAAAGAAAAGTAGTCAATGACAATCACACAACTCTCTTAAATCAATTTAAAGAATTGAAAGAAAATATGACTGAAGAGATAAAGGATATTCAGAAGACAGGGAGTGAACATAAAGAGCAATTTAGAAGCCTTCAGAGAAAAGTAACAGACCTTATGGGAATCACAGATAAAATGGATGAGATTAAAAATACATTAGAGGCACATAAGAACAGATTTAAATTGCTTGAAGACAGAATTAGTGAATTCAAAGACAGAATAACTGAACTAGAAAAGACAGGAAAATAGAATGGAAAAAAAAAATGGAACAGGGTCTTAGGGAACTAAATGACAACCCAAACACAAAAACATACACATTATCAGTGTCCCAGAAGGAGAAGAAGATGGAAAAGGGACAGAAGGTTTTTTGAGGAAATAATGACTGAAAACTTCCCTTCCCCCATGAAAGACATAAATATCAATATCCAAGAAGGACAATGCACCCCAAACAGAATAAATTTGAGTAGACCTACTGAGACACCTATTATTCAGAATGGCAAATATTAGAAATAAAGAGAAGATTCTGAAAGCAGCAAGAGAAAAGTAAATTATCATATACAAGGGAAACTCAATCAGACTGAGTGCTGATCTCCCATCAAAACCATGGAGGAGAGAAGAAAGTGGTATAATGTATTTATGGTATACTAAATGAGAAAAATTGCCAGCCAAGAATTCTATATCCAGAAAAGCTATCCTACACAAATGAAGAGGAATTTGATGTCTTCACAGACAAACAAAAATGAATGGGATATGTTACCAAAAGGTCAGAATTATAAGAGATGCTAAAGGGAGTGCTGCAACCAGAAAGGAAAAAAAAAAAGGGTGAGAGACTTAGAGAAAAGTTTAGACATGAAGATTATTAGGAAGAGTAAATTACAGGGTAAAAAGATAAATAATAGTATGATATGACAAGAGAAAGCCAAAGGTCAAAATGCATGTAGTAAGTAATTCCTTTACAGTAACAACATTGAATGGTAATGGCTTGACCTCCACAATTGAA
The DNA here is from genome assembly GCF_030445035.2 of Dasypus novemcinctus. Classification (NCBI taxonomy): domain Eukaryota; kingdom Metazoa; phylum Chordata; class Mammalia; order Cingulata; family Dasypodidae; genus Dasypus; species Dasypus novemcinctus. The sequence goes on from NC_080680.1 coordinate 68,020,504, forward strand.
AGACACAGACTGATAGAAAAAATAAAAAACTATAACTCATCTATATGTTGTCAACAAAAGAAACACCTCAGATGTAAGGACATGACCAGGTTAAAAATGGAAGATTGGAAAATGATATTCTACACATATAGTAACCAAAAAAGAGCTGGAGTAGCATTACTAATATTGTTCAACATAGATTTTAAATGCAAAGCTGTTATATGGGAGTAAGAAAATCATTATATATTAATAACATAATTAATTCACCAAGAAAAAATAACTATACTCAATATTTATTCACCTAACTCAAGGTCCCCAAAATACATGAGGCACACAGTGGCAAAATGGAAGGGAGAAATAGATTTCTCTACAATAAGATTTTGAGACTTCAACACACCACTTTCAGTATGGGATAGGACATCTGGACAGAAGATAAATAAAGACACAGAGAACTTGAATAATATGGTAAATGAACTAGCCCTAACAGAATTCTATAGAGCATTGCTCCCCCAAATAGCAGGATATACATTCTTTTCAAATGCTAATGGATCCTTCCCCAAGATAGGACATATATTGAGCCACAAGACAAGTCTCAATAAATTTTAAAAGATTGAAATTTTATAAAACACTTTCTGACCATAACAGAATGAAGCTATAAATCAATAATGGATAGAAAAAGGCAAAATTAATAAATATATGGAGATTAAACACACACTCTTTATCAGTGGGCCAAAGAAGAAATTGCAAGAGAATTCAGCAAATATCTTGAGATGAGTGAAAATGAGAACACAACATATCAAAACCTATGAGACAGCATAAAGGCAGTGTTGAGAGGGAAATATATAGCCTTCTGTGCTTACATTAAAAAAAAAGAAAGAGCTAAAATTGAAAACAGCATAGCTGGAGGAACTAGAAAATGAATAGCAAATGAATCCCAAACCCAGACAAAACAAAGAAATATTAAAGATCAGAACAAAAGTAAATGAAATTGAAAACAAAAAAACAATAGAGAATAAACAAAACCAAAAGTTGGTTCTTTAAGAGGATCAACAAAATTGACAAACCATAACTAGACTAATGAAAAAAAGGTAGAAGATGCAATTATATAAAATGAGAAATGAGAGGGGAGACTTTATCACTGACCCTGCAGAAAAAGTGAGATCACAGGAAGATACTATGAACATCTGTATGCCAAAAAACAAGAAAATGTAGATAAAACACACAAACCGGCTACACTTACCCTAGAAGAAATATAAGATCTCAACAAACCAATCACAAGTAAAGAGATTGAAACAGTCATCAAAAAAAAAAAAAAAAACTCCTTTATTAGTCAGCCAAAGGGGTGCTGATGCAAAATACCAGAAACTGGTTGGTTTTTATAAAGGGTATTTATTTGGGGTAGGAGCATACCAATACCAGGCCATAAAGCTCAGGTTACTTCCCTCACCAAAGTCTATTTCCTCATGTTGGAGCAAGATGGTTGCCGACATCTGCCAGGGATCAGGCTTCCTGGGTTCCTCTGGGCTCAGCTCCTCTGTTTATGACACAAGGTCAGCTGTAGACTATCAGGCGAATGGCTTTGTCTCTTTCCCTGGGGCTCCAGCTTAAGATTTCAGCATCAAACTCCAAAAGCAAAACTCCAACATTAAGAATTCTTGCATCAAAAGCTCCAATTCTGTCCTTTGCCATGCCTTTTTCCTGTGAATTCCTACCCACCAAGGGGTGAGGACTCACTGCCCTAATGACGGGCCCAATCAAAGCCCTAATTATAATTCAATCATGCCCAGGTAAGACAAGATTACAAACACAATCCAATATCTATTTTTGGAATTCATAACTATATCAAACTGCTATACCTCCCAAAGATGAAAAGCCTAGGAACAGATAGCTTCATAGGCGAATTCTACCAGTCATTTAAAGATGATTTAATACCAATCTTGCTTAAGCTCTTCTAAAAAATTGAACAGGAAAGAATGCTACCAAACTCATTCTATGAAGCCAACATTAGCCTAATACCAAAACCAGATAAGGATACCACGAAAAAAGAAAATTACAGACCAATATCTCTAAATATAGATGCAAATATCCTCAGCAAAATATTTGCAAACTGAATCCAAAAGCACATGAAAAGAATTATGCACCACAATAAAGTGAGTTTTAGACCAGGTAGTCAAGGGTGGTTCAACACAAGAAAATCAATTTGTGTAAATAAATTGAAGAAGAAAAACCATATGATTCTCTCTATTGACACAGAAAAGGCATTTGACAAAATATAGCACCCTTTCTTGGTAAAAAACTCTGGAAAAGATAGGAATAGGAAGAAGCTTTCTCACTATGGTAAAGTGCATATATGAAAAACTTACAGCTAGCATTGTACTCAATGGTGAAAGACTGAAAGCTTTCCTGCTGAGATCAGGAACAAGACACGAAAGCACACTGTCACCATTTTTATTTAGTATTGTTCTAGAAGTTCTAGCTAGAGCAATAAGGCTAGACAAAGAAATAAAAGGCATCCAAATAAGAAAGAAAGAAGTAAAACTTTCACTATTTGCTGATGACATGATCCTATACTAGAAAATCCTGAAAAATCCACAGCAAGCCTACTAGAATTAATAAAGTTCAGTGAAGCGGAGGGATAAACGGTTAATATGCAAAAATAAATAGTGTTTCTATACATTACTGATGTGCAATCAGAGGAGGAAATCAGAAAAAATTCCATTTATAATAGCTACTAAAAAAATCAAATATTTAGGAATAAACTTAACCGAGGACATAAAGGACCTGTATTCAGAAAACTGATAAAGACACCAGAGAAGACTCAAATAATTGGAAGGACATTCTGTTTTTGTGGATTGGAATACTAAATATTGTGAAGATGTCAATTCTTCCCAAACTTACTTACAGATTCAATGCAATACCAGTAAACATTCCAGCAGCCTTTTTTTTTTCCTAAAAAGGCCAATAATCAAGTTTATTTGCAAGTTTAAGAGGCCCCACATAGCCAAAAATGTCTTAAAAAAGAAGAAAAATGTTGGAGGACTCTCACTTCCCAACTCTAAAGCATATTACTTAGCTACAGTGGTAAAAACAGGATGGTATTGGCATATGGACAGACAGATTGACCAATGGAACTAAATCAAGAATGCAGAAATAAACTCACATCTAAAATCAGGTGATTTGACAAGGTTGTTAGGACCACCCAGCTGGGCCAGAACAGCCTATTCAACAAATGGTGCTGAGACAACTTCATAGCCATACTGAAATTGAAAGAAAGAAGATCCTTATCTCACACCTTATATAAACATTAACTCAAAATGGATCAAGGCCTACATATAAAAGTGACAACCATAAAACTCCTAGAAGAAAATGTAGGAAAACATCTTCAAGATCTTATTGTAGGTGGTAGTTTTTTAGACCTTATGCCCAAAGCATGAGCAACAAAAGAAGAAACAGATAAATGGGACCTCCTTAAAATTAAACACTTTTGCATCTCAAAGGACTTTGTCAAAAGGGTGAAAAGGCAGCCAACTCAATGGGAGAAAATATTTGGCAATCGTATATCTGATAAGGCTTAAAGAGCCATGATATATAAGGAGATCATCCAACTCAACAATATAAAGACAATCTATCCAATTGAAAAATGGGCAAAAGACTTGAATAGACAACTATCCAAAGAAGAAATACAAATGGTGAAGAAACATATGAAAAAATATTCAACGTCACTAGCAATTAGGGAAATGCCAATCAAAACTACAATGAGATATAATTTCACACCTATTAGACTCATTGGTGTTTAAAAGTCAGAAAACTGTAAATTTTGGAGAGGATATGAAGAGATAGGAATGCTTATTCACTGTTGGTGGGAATGTGGAATGGTACAGCCATTGTGGAGGATGTTTGACAGTTCCTGAGGAAGTTGAATATAGACTTGCCATGCGACCTGGCAACATCATTGCTAGGAATATACCTAGAGGAATTGAGAGCAGTGACACAAATAGACATTTGCACACCTATTTTCACAGCAGCATTATTCACAATAACTAAAAGATGGAAACAAACTAGGTGTCCATCAACTGAAGAATGGATATACAAATTGTGGAGTATTCACACAATGTAATATTATGCAGGGGTAAGAAGAAATGAAGTCATGAAACATGACAATGTGGATGAACTTGGAGGACATTATGTTGAATGAAACAAGCCAGACAAAAAGGACAAATGCTGCATGATTGCCTTTTTATGAACTAAATATATTATGTGAAATATAAATATGGATAAGATTGCATATATACTGTTTTTCTTTGAAGCTGAATACATATGGTTAATACTACAAAATGTTAATATCAGATAAAAATACCATTATACTAAGTGCAGGAGAACAGCGTGTACTACATATTATATAATTCTATTTATATAAAAAGTAAATATAAATCAATTTATAAAGATGAAATTAGATTAGTGTTTAGGTAGGGCTGAAGAAGGAATGCTAAGGGGTTTGGAGTTTTTCTTTATAGAGTAATGAAAATGTTCTAAAATTTTTGAGATGATGAATATAGAACATTGTGATTATGCTAAAAAGCCATTGATTACATGCTTTGGACAGATCATATGGCATGGGATTATATCTCAATAAAACTGCTTAATAAACAAATAAATAATTGTGCAAGAATAGCCAGAAATAGTAGCATGTACAGCAGAAGAAACAGAGTGATTGAGAAGTGAGGAATTTTCTTGTTTGTTTTTTATTGTTATTATTATTGAAATAATGAAAATGCTTTAACAATGATTAAAGTGATGAATGCACAATTTTATGATTATACCAAATGCCATTGATTGTATATTTTGGATGAATTTTAGGCTTTATTAATATGTATTGTTGAAATTGATTTGTTAAAAAAAAAGCACATTGGAATCATCAGGGGAAGATTAAATTTGCCAATGCCTGGGTTCTACTATCAGAGATTCTGATTTTGTTTTTCTGGAATATGACCTGAACACTGTGAGTTCTAAAGGCTGCCAAATATACAACCAAGTTTGATAATATCTGCACTAAGACATATAGCGACCCAAGCATCCTTTTATCTATTCGGTTCATGGTTAATCTCTGCCACAGCCCATCTGTTACTAATGTACAATCATTTTATTTCTATAGGTCATGTTATCTCACCTGAAAGATGAGAGCTTTGAATTCTAGGATCCCTATGGTCCCTTCCTGCTCTATTTTAATTAATTAACTAATTTATTAATTTTTATATTAATTTATAATTTACATATAATTTATATATTTGAATTTCAAACAGATTTATTAATTGATATTGAGATAGGATATGATCCTACATTTGCAAATGTTGGCTATTACTGCAAGCAAATCTTAAGGAAATTTTTAAAAAGCAGTATAGTAAGTACTTACTCATGAGATCACAGATATATTTACCCGTAAGATGAATGGGAACCAAACAATCCTGTCCAAAGTCTATGCAAGCAGATATTTTAGTGGAAATAAAATATACACTAACAGTATCATAAACAGATCTTAAATATCATACATTTCATCTTGATAAACAAGAAGGTGAAAAGCTCTGGAAACTATTTATCAACAGTGGCTCTGATATGTCTGCACAAAGACTTGTACACGATTGTTCATAGGAACTTTATTCATAATAGGTAAAATAGGAAATAACCCAAATATCAATTAACTGGTGACTGGATAATCAAAATATGTATAATCTTTACAGTGGTTCAGCCATGAAAAGGAATGAAGTACATGATACAAAATGCCATATAACATACCTTCAATCAGTTTTTTCAGAGTTACTCCAAAGAATGATACCTCTAATTTAGAGTTTACATTTTGCCTTAAATATTCCCCAACCCATCCATGAAAAGCTGGAATTTTAATCTTGCCTGATACTATGATATTTCATGTAATACTTGATCAGTCGTGAAATCTGAAGGGGAAGAAGACACGGTGGTCATTAGAACAGTTTTATTAGGATAGTAACCAAAAAAAACCCCAAGAACACAAAATTATATACTAACACAAATAAGTTATGTTTCAGTCTTTAAATGCTGGCTGTCTAATGGAGCTAGAAGATAATTGCAGTTGTGAGTTTTAAGCCAAATATAATTTTCAAAATAAAAATATGTTGCAAGGTTTACATTTTTCCATTAAGTCATTGAACTTACAATTGAATAATGTTACACTTTTTTTCAGGACCAAAGCAGAAAAAAGAAAAGAAATTCCAATGACTCCAGCTTCTTTGTATCTGCTGAAGAAGTAAGGTTAACCTACTACTTTAAGAAGATACCTATTTCTTTATTCTCTATTCTTATTTTTTTAAATAGAAATAATGAAAATGCTCTAATAATGATTGAAGTGATGAATGCACAACTATGTGACCTCACCACATACCATTGATTGTACGCCTTGGATGGACTGCATGTTCTACCAATATGTAGCAATAAAATTGACCTACTTAAAAAAAGAAGTTAACTATTCTATATGTATTAAGTTTTCTAATAAATTTGTTTTTTTCTGTTTGTTTTTAAGTTTGGCCATCTCTTGGATGAAAATGAGGGATCCAAGTTTGAAAACATTGGCCTGAATGCCATAGCTAACAAAGCAATACAAGTAATACCTTGACTTAGAATTTCTGAAGCTGTAAATACTTTTGGAGGATGTTCTTATACACCTTACTACCTGGAAGGAGTGGTTTCTCATCTTCCAAGCAGGTAGGACTACAGTTTTTAACATTGTGCTAATTTGTTTTAAGGGAGACAGTCTATTTTTATAATGTGTGAGTTTGCTAAATAACTTTATGTGCTTTATAGATATTTTGATTATTTCTGATATCGATAGTATTAGTTTCTATTCCTTCAGTAATAAGTTTGTTCAAGGGGGAAAATCTTTAGAGTATTTACATCCTTCCTGGTCTTTAATTTGTAAAATATTAATCTTGGACAATAAATAATGATGGAGAAGAAAAAAAACAAGCAGTGGATTTTGCATAGTGGATGGCCTGCAGGCCATGGCAGGCCAAGAGTTCTGTTATTCAGTAGGGTGTTCTTTAGGACTGCCAATAGGCTGCGATATGGTGAGCTCATCTTTCTTCTCCTCCCCTCCAAAGGTCTTAAACAGCTTTCATTGGAAGCCGAACGTGATGACTGGTCCTAATTTTTGCTATTCAGCCATTTTTCTTGATCTTGCTGAGCCCATACATTCTAGACTGTTCAAAGGATTTATAATAAACTTCTAAGATGAAGGGAAATTTCGTGGTCATTGTTTGCCTGAAACCTTGGCTTGTGTTCATTTTATTAACCAAAAATTACTTACCAAAAATGCCTATAACTTCAGCTACTAACATTCCTTTAAAGATTTTCTTTGCCAGTGGTTCCACAGTGCGGGCCATCCTGAAGCACCAACATGAAAGGGTTTATTATTTTAATGTATCATTTTTAATCCTTGAATAGTTGAGACACATTGTTTTCAAGTTGTCGGTCTGCATCCTTTCATTTCAAGTTTCTGTTAGGAACCAGTGTCCTCTCTCATAGTATTTCTATTCAACTTCACTGTCCTTGTTCTTTCAGCATCCTCTGCTTATTCTTCCAATTTCCTTTTCTTGTCCATTACTGAAAAGCTCTCTTACCTTCTCAAGATTGTGTCTTGCCTTGAATAAAAGGGGGAAATGGTAAAGACAAATGAGTGAATATGGCTAAGAGACTTCAAAATGAGTCAGGAGGTCATCAGAGGGGTCGTGCTTATGTACATCTCAGCAGGATCTCAGAGACAGCCAAAATAGATATAATCCCAGGTAGTGGTGCTCCTGAGGGCTATGGAGATACCCAGGTCCTATGGTCATAACAGATGGCTCTGGAGTTTAGTGCCTTGCCAGTGGGCCCTACTTTGGAATTTGTGCTCCTGAGTGTGATGGAGTTGGACTCAGATGTGACCTCTCTACACATGCCTCTTCTGTCATTTTTACTGAAACTGTGGTTGGTGCTGGGAGACTTGAAGCTCTGGACTGTCCATGTGCCAGTTGGGCCCTGAGTCTCAGGAGAGTTGCAACACCTACTCTCCAGTTCATTGGACTTACCCAGGTCAGCTAACAGGGGGGTGAGGATGGTCAACCACCACACCAGGGAACTGAGAGAGTCTTTAGCTGCATTCAGGAGAATCCCATCCATCAGCCATATGGGATCTAAGACCCCTCTCAATTTAGATGTGGAGTGGACATTGCCAGGGTCCTAAGGATGGAGGAATAAAATATGGATTGGAGTGAACTTACTGGTATTCTACTACAGAATTATTGTGACTCTAGCAATGCAAGAAATTGTATCATTGATGTGGAGACAGTGGCCACAGTAGTTGCTGAGGACAGGGAGAGGGAAGAAGAGGTGATATGGGGGCATTTGTGGGACTTGGATTTGTCCTGAATGCTATTGCAGGGACAAATGCAGAACATTATATACCTTACCATAACCCATTGAATGGACTGGGAGAGATGGAGAGAGTGTAAATTACAATGTAAACTATAATCCATGCTGTATAGCAGTGCTCCAAAATGTATTCATCAAATGCAACGAATGTGCCACACTGATGCAAGAGGTTGTTGATGTGGCAGGAGTGGGGGTGGGGTGGGGAGTGGAGGTATATGGGAACCTCTTGTATTTTTTGTGTGTGATTTATGTATCTTGAAAAAAAAGAGATAATTTAAAGAAAAAATATTTTGTCTTGTCCCTAAAGTTCTTCAGGAGCATTCCCAAGCCACTTCATCCCATGGAGAGCCACAGTTCTCCTCTAGAGCTACAAAATACATTTTGGAGTGTTAAAATCAGTAACCATCTGGCCCCGAGGACTCATCATTATCTTAGATTTACACTTATCTACTCCCCATATTTACATTTTAAGACATATAATTTTATACAATGTATAGGGTTGCTTTAAGTTAACTTTTTTTTTCTTGATAAGGGGCTATTTCCCTTATAATTACAATCATTTGATACTTTTAATTTGAGGCAGATAAACCTTTTTTCCTCTGGTTTTGTTTTTCCAGAAGAAATTTTGCAAAACAGCCAAGCATATAAAAAGATAAATTAGAGAAGCCCTGGTTGTAGGATAGGTGGATCCAAATTTCTGTCTACTGCTTTACCTCCAACATCTCCATGCCATTGCTACCTCTGAAGAACCTCAGGCCCTGGGAAAATGCATCAGAAAACCCTTGAGTTAATGAAAGGAGTTATGAACCAGAATTTTGAAGATATGGATTTTAGCTTCAACTGAACATCAAATTTGTGTCACTAGTAGGGTTAATTGTTTCATTGTAAAATGAGTGGTTTAGAACAGTAGTTCTCAATTTTGGATGCATATTAGAATCACCTGGGGTGCTTTTAAAATAGCCTGATGCTTAGGCCTCCCTCTATGCCAATTTTATTAGAACCTCTAGGGCGTGACCAAGGCAAGGGTATTTTTAAAAACTCCTCAGGTGATTCCAGTGTGCATTCAAGTTTCAAAACCTTCAAATAATTGTTGAGCAATAATGTTCCACAAGTCCACAGGTCTATGTAGTTTGTTTTGGTAGATGTAGTAAAAATGTACATTCAATCTATTCATTTGTAGATAGTATTTTGTGAGGATGGGGGATGAAGTTAGGCTTAGATATTGGAACTTAAGCAAAAAATTTTTTGATTATGTTAGTAGCTTGGTGTGTTGGGCAAAACACTTAATTTTGTTATATCCCTGTGGAATTAATTTTAACTTCCTATAAAAGGAGACTCTCATCTGAGAAATCATATTTAAGCACCAAGTTATTATTTTTATCCCAATAGTGACACCATTTGTTAATACAATCAACCATGAATTACACCTAAATATTTTATTCATAAAATAAATAGAAAGGCAGATTGACTACTGAAATGTAAAATAAGGTTAATATCTCTCAGTTGGTGGTATAGATTGGAGAAAGATTGAAACAACATGTGATAAAAATGAAACTCTCTGATACGGAAATGCTGCAAGTGAAAAGGGATACCCTCCATCAAAAAAACCCCAAACAAATAAGCAAAAACACCCCTGAAATTACTGCTATGTACTTTTTGTCCAAGATGAAAAATTACTGTTTCTACAGAGTTTTCAAATTAGGAAAAACTTATGGTAATAGTGAGCTATTGATCCTAAAAGATACAGAACTTGGATAATAAAATTCATGCCTTAATCTTGAAATGCCAAATGAATTCGTTATGATTGCTTAAATTACATGAAAACCAAATAGTTAAAAAAAATTCCTATAGAACATGCACATTTAGAATAAAATGATTGATAGTCGGTATTAGATGCGATGCATAATTAATAAAAATGCCTTTTTATTTTCTTATGATCATAGCCATTTACATGTTTCCTCTCGTATTTGTGTAGCTAATAGGTACCCAATATTCACGAAATTTATAGGTATCCAATATTTGAACTTTAATCTCTGCTCTTAACAAGGTAATTCTTTTCTGGAAGTTCTTTAAATAAATCATTTGTGGACAGGGCATTATATTAACAATTTTATTTTCTTGTGCTTATGTATTTTGCTGGAATAGATTTACCAATAACAGAATGAAATAATTTCTACATCTTCTGGAGAGAAAAGTTAGCTAGTCCTTTGTGCTATGGTATTCTAAACTCCTTTACCCCAGAGAAAAGTGCATATTGGCCTTTTTAAGTGGAGGTGCCCCAGGACGTTGAGTAATAAGGCTCAACATGGACAGGTTAGGAGGAAGTCCATAGAGTCCATTTTGGCATCATGAAATCTAGCCAGCAGAGGTGTTGGCCACCTCTGCGTGAACCATGTTAGCAAGTACAATGAGCACTTTTACTAATGTTGTTGAGTGACTGTTGGCTAAGATCATTCCCCATTTTTCCTGTATTTTGTAAGTACGGATGTCCTGGTACAATATGAAATGAATCAGTGAGTGAGAGAGAATGGAGGAGAAAATAAGGGGGAGTGAGGGAAGGAGAAGGTAGTGAGGGGACTATAGTAGTGAAACACAAAATTATTGATATTGGTCTTTCCACCAAACTTGGCCAGTGGAGCTAAATATAATGTTCTACGTATAATTTGATTTAGCTAAATTAAAGGAATATAACATTTCCCGTACTTTACATATTGAGGCACATTTAAAAATTGTCACACACTTTTGAATATAAATAATTGGTACAAATAAAGGTCAGTATTTGATCATTAGAGAATAAATCTCTCAAACTCCTCCATGAGGCCTTTTTACCCAGTTTCACAGTGATTCCTCCCTCCACTGAACTTAAATTGCTTACTGTTTTTGCCAGTTACTTCATGGTTCATTAATATAATGCATTGTTTTTTGTTTGGTTGTCTCCTATCATTTAACCCATATATTTTGTTAACATGTATATATATTAAGCTTCTCCTATGACAGAATTGCTTTAAAGAAAAATAAATTGAAGAAGTGAATATATGAATATTCTGTAGACTGAGTTGTCTAAGGGCAAGACTGATTGGTACCATTTTATCCATGTGTTTTCATGAATGGTTAGTTGATGATTAGAATATTTATAGAATAAGGGCATAGATGCATTTATCCTCTTGAAGAGTAGATTTATTCATACCTCCTAAAGGATTAGTCTGTTGTATTGAAACTTAAGTGGTTTTTTTTTTTGATAGAAACTAAGTATTATGCTTTATTCCATCTTTATGATTATAGATTTTACAGGGAAGGATAAGGTAACTCAAACTCTTTTTCCCCCATTTAACCAGATGCAGCATTTTATGATATGCAGGTTGGCTTAATTCACGTTGGAAATGGATGAAAACAATTCTTTGCAACTTAGGATCTTTCTCCAAACTTACTCCAAGTATCTTAACTCCTAAACTACACTCTGAGCTCTGAGATGGTGTTCACTGCAACATTCTTGAAGTTTCCAGTCAATCTGACATCTCTTGTTAAGGGAGGGAACTGTTAAAATCTGTCTTCTTCTGGGCCACAACAATTTTAATCATTGTTATTATATAAAAAATAAAATTTTACTCCCAAGCATTGATACTTTGTGCTTGGAAAGAGAAGTCTTAACCAATTGTTTACATGTACAATGATCCCAGGATGGCATACCGAATATTGTTCATAGTACAACTTAAGAGGTTAGGTAACTCTGACCATCCTGCTTAGTTTATCATTATTCACATAAACTGTATATTTAAAGCTGATGACAGACCAAATATTGCAATCATAATCCCAAGAAATTATTCCGTTTTAGCATACACAGTTCCTGCAAGATGCCAGGGCAAGTGAGAAAGCACTCCAAAGCAAAGTGTACAAGTGAGAGGAAATATCAAGGAGGAAATAAAACTGCACATCAAATACATGGCTATCTTTATATCTTTATAGCCTTACCTGACAAAATCCAGAGTCTTCAATTTCCTGATTTGAATAGTCCCTTTTCAAGGTGACTGTCAAGGTCAAGAAGAATTTTCAGGTTTTTCTTTACTGTGGCCATGAACTCCAGTACTTCAGTAGGAATCTCCTTCTTCATTGCTTTCTAAACACATTGCTAGTAGTGCTTGAAGAAGTCAGTGCATGGTTTCTGGAGCCCTCCCTCTTGAGGAACTACTCTGCAAACCACCGAGTAAAGTACTAATCCTGACCCACGTATCAGGTCAGTGCATGCCTTCCCCATGCTATTCAAGGCGGTGGTGGCTGCAGTGGTGGTAGTAGCAGCAGCTAGATTTAAGTTTCTAACCCAGCACAGTACATGGCTTTTTACTAATATCTGGAGGCAACCAATCTGATTAATATTAATAAGAGATAAAACTTACAAATTATAAGGGCTTTCCTTAATTTTTCAAATATCATATTTTGTAGTTTTTAACTTTCTCCTTAGTGCAAAGATGAAAATAACGATACCTAAACCCAATCAGTCTTAACCTCTGTCACTTTTCTACGAGAGTTAATATTATGAGATGCCTCAAACCATCCTGCCATGACACTTCACTTTGCCTCAGGTGGATCTGAGAGGTTCTTTTGGTGGAGAAAATATTAGGATTTTCTTATAAAGGATTTTTGTGGTGGCTTAAAGAAGTTCTTGACAGTTTTCCCAATGATATGTGGGGTCTATGACCCCTTTCACTTGTATCTGCATGAGCTTCTGATTGTTTAAACAATAAAGTATGGCAGAAGTGACACTTTGTGGTTTCCGAAACTAGATCCTAAAAGACCATGCATGTTTTGACTTGTTTGTTGAAACATTGAGCCAAAGTGAGAAGTCTGACTTGCTAAGGATGCCTGCTAGAGAGACCATGTGTAAGTGTATTAGGCTAATTATCCCACCTAATCCCAGCCTCTAGCCAACCCTTCCAACGTGCCATGTGTGTGGGTGAAGAAGCCATCTTGGAAGTGAATCCTTGGCCCCAACTGTTCTAGCTCCCTAGTCTTTGTATCACCCCCAGCTGAAGCTCCAAACATCAAGGAGCAGAGACAAGCTATTCATGATGGTTAGGCGTGTGGGTCAATTTAACAAGGTAATGGTGCCTAATTATTTGGTCAAGCAAGCACTGGCCTAGTTGTTACTCTGAGGATTTTTCATGGGCTTAAATCATCAGTACATTGATTGTTGATTGCATTTATGGCTGATTATATTGATAATCAACTGGAGAGCTTAACTTCAGCAATGAGGGATGTCTCATCCAATCAGCTGGAGGCTTTTAAAAGGGGAAGTGATAGTTTCAGCAGAATTTTCATCTCTATTTCAGCCACCCAGCTTCTTCAGGGGAATTCATAGAAAACTTTCATTGGGTTTCCCAGCTTGCATGCTTCTCTATGCATTTTGGACTTCTGCAGCCCTGTAGTTGCATAAGACAGTTTTATAAAATCTTGTTATATTTACTGATATCTCCTGTTGGTTTTGTTTCCCTAGAGAACCCTTATTCATACATCATCCCTTCTGTGCTTTGTCTAAATTCCTGACCCACAGTCTATGAAGGCATAATAGAAGTTCTTTTTATTTTTTTGTATCACTAAGTTTGGGAGTGGTTTTCATAGAGGAATAGTAACTGGAACAATTTTAATTTTTTATCTGTAAAGATATATTGTATTAAAAAATAACAGTGATTTAAAAAATATTTCCTTTTTAAAATATATCTTTTTAAATTTGATTTAATAGCAAACAGGATTTGCCTTCCCTTCCCTACACTTTCAACTTTGAAATCACTGAATGGTAAGTTCAGTAGTTCATTTTAGCATACTTTTAGCATGTTTGAAAAATATCTCAATGTTTTTAGAACATAATTTCTTTTAAAAATAAATATAAGTTCCTGTGAAGTTCTGTTTTCTGCTTTCACTGCCTGGAGTAATTACTGTGGAGGTCAGATCTAGCCAAAGAGTTCCTTGAAGGCATTGTTCCTGGTCTGGGCCACTTATTGACTTACTCTTCTGGGATATGTTAACATATATGACATGACAAGATAAGGTTCTGTAATCAAATAATTAGGAAACATACTATACCATATGCTTTTCTTAGAGAGTCATAATAAATATTAACACATTTAATAATCTGATAGGTCCTAAAATAAGAAAATCTGTTTGGCTCTGCTTAATGCAGACTTTCTAAGCTCTTTTGACCATAGCCAGCTCTTTTGACCACAGAACACTCATATAGGATATATCTTTTAATATCGAGTGCTCTGTACTACCAGTTTGGAAAAGGTTTATTAGATGGAGTAGTTAGCAATTAGTAAATATTCAAATTGCTTGCTTCATTTTATGTATATATACACATACATAAAATGAAGCAAGCAATTTGAATATATATATACATACACACACACAGTTCTGTAGATTCATGAACTATACAAGATCATAAATGATGGCTTTTAGAACACCTGTGAATGAATGAATGATAATGCCAAGTGAAACTGCAGGTGACAAGGCCAAAAAGGAAGACAAAAATACCAATTAAAGCTATTGTGCCTAATGTAGGTCCATGGTTCTTAACTAGGGTCCCATTACCCAGCTCCAGTCCTCTTATAGGTTTCCAGAATATTTATCAGAATTTCCAGGAGAAGCATTTAAAATGTTTTTTGAAAACATGTATAATATTGTTACAATTATTTAAATTTGATTTTATTTGTACCATTCAGTTCTCATGTTATTTCAAATAATGATAGAGGAAGGTTTTGATTTTGAGTATAAAATGGCTAAGAGATCCTAGTCTGGGTAGAGTAGAAATTTTACAACTTTGGACAGTGTGGTAACCTTGGTTAACCAAGTTTCCAGTTACTTCACTTTTTAAAAGTAAAACTGATATTGGAACATAGATGTAAGAGTTGAACTACAGAATTCTCTGGATTCATTTTTCTCAGGTGCTGTATTCATTTTTAGTAAAGCAGTATGTTAACAGCTACCAATCTTTAAGAGTTGCTAGATCATCATTTGACATGTCAATACACCTTGAAAGAGGCCTATAAAACTTTATAGCACAAAGTATAAACCATAATGTAAACTATTGATTTTGGTTAGCAGCAATGCTTCAGTACTGGTTCACCAATTGCAACAAATGTACCATACTAATTGTGGCAGTTTGAGATTATTTATGAATTTCCAAAAGAGAAAGATTTTGTTTGTAAACTAATCTACTCTGGGTGTGATACCCTTTTATTATATTGGATTCAGTTGAGGGGCCCTTGATTAAATTACCTAAGATTAGGGCTTTGATTCAACCATGTCAGTAAGGCATGACTCTGGTTGAGTCCTAACCGCTTGGTGGGCTAATATAAAGGAACACTCACTCAGGAAGACACATGGGAAGAGAGAGCAAGAGCTCTGTCATGTTTGATGGTGGGGCCCTGAGGAGAGATGGGCTATTTGCCTGATAGATGATCTTGGAAAGACAGCCTAGACTGATAAAGAAAGCCCTGAGAAATGAATCCTAACCAAGAGAGAGGGAGAACAGGAAGCCCAGAGGGAAGGAAGAGACCAGGCAGAGATCAGTGACTGTCTTGCTTCCACATGTGGCAACTGACTTTGGTGAGAAAGCAATCCTGAGTTGGACTCCTTACAGCCTTGTAACTTTAAGCCTTTATCACAAATACCCTTTATAAAAGCCAACAGATTTCTGGTACTTTGCATCACCACACCGTCGGCTAACTAATATGCTAATGTAAGATGTTAATAATAGTGAAAATTATGTGTGTGGGGGGGGATAAGGTTATATGGGAACTCTGTATACTTTTGGTGTAATTTTTCTATAAATCTAAAACTTCTGTAAAAAGAAAGTTTGTTATTAAAAAAAAAAGAAAGAAGAAGAAAAGCAGTACATTAACAGCTATCAATCTTTAATAGATTTTCTAGACCATCAATTGACATGTCAACAAACCTTGAAAGAGGTCTCATCTACTGCAAAGGTAAAATTCTGTTGGCTGGTGTTAACAAAGCAAAATAAACTTATAAGAAACATTTCTTCTAAATATCATAGTGTGATAAAATAAAATATTCAAAAATCCTTGAGAAGGTATTTGAAATGTAAAATCAGGGTAACAATATAAGAAGTAAAAAAGACAATAAGGTAAATGAAAGCACTTGCTCAAAAGATTTAAATAGGAAATAATAAAAATGTAAAAGTGAATTTTCATTTAATAGTAGGGGGAGAAACAAGCCTAAGTTACTTTAAGCTGAATCAACTGTGGATTCAAGAGCACGAAAGCAAAGACAAAAAAATAATACTTCACAGGCCTAGAAAAACAAAAGGTGTATTGTTAATATTACCTAAAATTAGGCCAGACTGCTTTACTTAAAGAGTTTCTGATGAAAAGGGTTCCATGGTCAAAGAATGTCAGGAAAGTTTAGGGCAGAAAAAGTTAAGACATCTCTTTACTGCCAGATTTCTGGGGCTTTAATATACTAATGTTCATTGTGAATTGCTCTGATGGACATAACATTATAGTGTTTCCTAAATTCACTTGCTATGGGATCCTTTTCCTGTAAGAGAAATTATCTTTTGGGAGAAAGATTCCAATTCCAAAATTGGGAAACACAAATTTACCTTTTCTGTTTAACAAAGATTATTGACTTTATAGTGAGATTACCTGGCATGTGGTCTGTAGGTTTGTGGTTCCTGCTGTCTGTACTCATAGCTCTATTACATCTACTTTAGGTGAAGCTTGTCTCTTTTCCCTGACTAAGTCACTGAAGTACTTTTTTCCTCCTAATCTGGGAATTATTACCTTTTGTAGAGGAGGAAAATGGAATGCAGAATGGTGAGCAGACTCTCCCACAGTCACATGATATGTAAGTTACTATGTCAGAATTTGAAGTCTGTCCTTTCCTCTACTCTGTTGTATGATACTAATACGGCCTGTGCATAAATTCAAACTTATTCTATATCCAAGTATGCCTAGTTCCTGGAAAGCCAATTGAGAGGTATAAGTTCTATAGGCTTTGGATATTGAGGGAAGACGCAAACTATATGTGCTAATTCAGGCTTACCTGGAATGTGGGAGTATGTGTTAATTCAAGCTTACCTGGAGGATATGTGTTAATTCAAGCTTACCTGGAATGTGGGGAATATGTGTTAATGCAAGACTTATCTGATACTCAAATAAAACACTTGAAACTCTAAGAAACTAACAAAAGAAGGTCCTTTTGCATATAAGCACCATTTGACTCCCCACTCCTATATCCTCTGTATAAAAGAGACCCAAAAATCCTATTTGTGACTTGGTTTTTATTAGGACAGGAGTCCTCTGAGCCCAGCCAACTGTTAATAAATCTTCTTTCTCAGCTTCTTGTATCCTGGCCTTCAATACCACATACACCCAACTTCTCTCTATTACAACATCTCTGGGGCCTCATCTGGGATATGCTGACAAGGCCAGAGGCAGCAACAGTTGATTGCCCCTCCCAGACATCTCCCAGAAGGCTGGGAGGGACTGGGCGAATCCCAGCCCTGGGTGCCACTGGACTCCCCTTAGTCCAGAAAGAGGTTGTGGATTCTGCCAGAGTCCTCCCAGAGAAACCAGAGGCACCAGTGGGTTCAAAAGAGACCCTGAGAATGAAGCAAAGAGCTCCACCCACTGGACAGGTAAGATCCCCTAGGGCACAGCACAGGAAAAGCCTAATTTTGAAAAACAAGGAGGAAAGCCTGATCAACTCCTGAAGAATTCCCCAGTACTCCTGAGGAGAAGGGAGGAGCCAGCTTCTCTAGGCCTGAGAAAGGAAAGAGGGTGGTTGTGTGAGTGTGATTGTGGAGATTAAGTGAGATGCAGAGACACACTTCTGTGGGACGAGAGTGGAATCCCAATCCATGGTCCTGTTGTGACCTCATCTGGTCAAGGTCAGTCTGGAGGGCCTCCCTGCAAAGGGACCCTCTTCCGAGTCGGGGCTTATACCAACCTGTTAAGGCTAAGAGGCACCATAAGCTCCCACAAGGGACACGCCAGAAACAGATGGAGCAAAAGGCTGAATGAGTGTTGTGCATCATTGACACAGGATGAAAACATGGGAAACACACAAAGTAGGACCCCATTAGGTTGTACACTGAAAAACTTTCCCTGAGCATTCCATGGAGATGTATATGGCATTAAGTTCCAGTCAGGAAAGCTTAGAATGCTTTGTGAATTAAAATGGCCAACTTTTGGCATGGGCAGGCACCTTTGACCCTCAGATCATCCATAAAGTCCATGACGTAGTAACTAGAAAATCAGGGCATAGTGACCAGTTCCCTTACATCAATGCCTGGCAGGATACTGTGAGTCAAAGTCCACCCTGGTTTGGTAAATATATGACTTAAGAAGCCAGAATTTGCCTGATACGAAATCCCAGAAGTGCTGTCCCAGGAACCAGGCCAAACAAGCACTGTGCAAAGGGTTCAGAGGAAATGAGTCCCAAATCCAGTGACAACCCAACCATTCTAGAATGGCCAGATGAAAACGACCTCCTGCTGCCTTATGCAATTGCTCCTACTACACCGTGCTGAGGAGTGGGGATGAGCCAATTTCCCTCAGTAGTTCATCCCCACCACCTCCACAACTGTCTTTGCTGCCATCCCCACTGGGAAGTGCACCCCTGTCACCTCCCCAGCTGCCTTTGCCATGATCCCCACTAGGAAGTATGCCCCCACTGCCTCCACAGCTATCTTTGCTGCCATCACCACTGGGAAGTGTGCCCCCACTGCCATTTGCCCCTGGCAGCATAGTGCCGATCATCACTCAGATGAGTCCCTGGAAGATGACAACTCAGACCACAGGGGTCCCCAGAGACAGGTGGAGTAGGGAGAAGGGCTGCCTTACAGTTCCCTCTGTGAAGCCTGAGTTCCAATTTATTATGATGCAGATGGCCAGATCCAAGGAGGAAACCTAACATTCATGTACCAACCCTTCACTACCAATGACATCTTTAACTGGAAGAGCCACACCCCACCATACTAGGAGAAGCCTCAGGCCATGATGGACCTCTTCTAGTCCATCATACAGACCCACAAACCCACCTGGGCTGATTGTAAACAACTCATCATGACCTTACTCAACTTCTAGGAGGCAACATGAGTTACACAAGGGGCTCTAACTTGGCTCAAAGAGCACCCACCTGAGGGAACCCTGGACAGTGACCAATATGCCTGCACACATTTCCCAGATGAGGACCTCCAATGGGATCCCAATGACACAACTGGGCTAAACTGACTAGATACTTTCCATAGGGCCTTAGTTGAAGGGTTCAGAGTTGGGAGCTGAAAAGCAGTAAACATGGCAAAAACCACCCAAGTCCTACAGACTCTCAATGAAAGTCCAGCTCAGTTCTATTAGAGACTGTGTGAGGTGTTTTTTGTATATACACCCTTTAACCCAGATGCTCCTGAAAGCCAAACAATGGTTAATGCAGCATTTGTTGCCTAATCACAGGCTGACATCCAAAGAAAACTACAGAAGTTAGATGGGTTTGCTGGTATGAATATTTCCCAGCTCATAGAGTTGGCCACCAAAATTTATGTCAACAGTGATTTAGAAACCAGGGGAGAGGAAAACTGGAAAATGAAAAAGAAAGCAGACCTTCTCGCAGCAACAATAGTTGAAAGAAGCAATCCTGTGTCAAGGAAAGTAAATTGGGAAGCCCCTACCCCAAGGAGGGAGTACCCCTCCCTACCCACCCCTAGGGCAAAATCAGTGCATGTACTGCAAGGAGGAGGGGCATTGGAAACAGGAGTGCCCCAGCAGGCCACTCGACCCCATCACCCCCCAAAAAGTGGCCAAAGAATTAGCCAGGAAAGGAAGCAGTGCATCACAAACTAAACCCTGGGTTTACAAAAATTCTGAAGGAAAACTTGCAGATCAGCTCATTGGACTTGTGGGAGTAGAGGTCTTTGATGGAGATTAATAGGACAGACCAGGCTCCTATCCTCTCAGCCCCATGGAGACTATGGTCAGAGTCCAAATTGGGGACTGCACCTATGTGATGGTTGACACTGGGGCTCAACACTCTGTAATGACCAAGTATCAGTCAGGTCATTATCAAAAAGACAAGCCACTGTCATAGGAGCAACTGGTAAAAGCACCCAGTGGCCCTTCCTCCAAGCCAGGACCTGTAACATTGGGGGTAAAGAAGTCACTCACAAGTTCCTGTATCTCCCAGAATGTCCAGTCCCCCTCCTAGGTTGGGACCTGCTAAACTACAGCATCAAATTACCTTTAATGCCACAGGGCAATACACATTAACACTGGGACCTGTGAAAATAGCACTAACCCTCCCTCTGCAGGAGGAATGGAGACTGTTCTGCCTCAGCAAATTCAGCCAGTCTATAGCTACACAGCTCTCCTTCAAAGATGTACTCAAAGTATGGGCAGATAGCAACCCAATGGGAATGGCACATAGCATTCCTCCAATTATTGTTGAAATAAAGCCCACAGCCAGCCCAATGAGCACAAAGCAATATCCAGTTCCACGTGAAGCACAAGAAAAAAATATGGCTACATATTCAGAGATTGCTACTAAAGCCATGCCAGTTCCATGGAATACACCACTCTTCCCAGTTAAAAAGGCTAATGGAGATTACTGCCTGGTCCAGGACTTGTGAGCAGTCAACTCAGCAGCAACCCTACATCTGGCAGTCCCTAACCCTTACACTCTCCTCAGCTTGATACCCTCATCAGCAATCTAGTTTTCTTGACTGGATCTTAAAGACACCTTCTTCTGCATTTGGATAGCACCCTAGAGTCAATCAATTTTCACCTTTACATGGCACAACCCAAACTCTGGCAAAAAGCAACAGTTAACCTGGACACATCTCCCTCAGGAATTTGAAAATGCACCCACTATTTTTGGGCAAGCCCTGGCCAGTGATCTCAAATCCTTGAAACCAGAAAGCCATAATTGTTTTTTCCTCCAATATGTAGATGACCTCATCCTTGGAATTCCCACCTACCAAGATTGTGCTAGTAGAACCCATGCTCTCTTAAAACATTTGCAACAAAAGGGGTATTAGGCATCCAAGAAAAAAGCCCAAGTCTGTATAGCTCGGGTCAAATATATAGGTTATAAAATAGTACAGGGGGTCTGTGAATTGGGACTTGAAAGCAAGGAGGCAAACTGTAGCCTCCCTGAACCCAGCACTCACAAAAAGTTGCAAGAATTCCTCAGGGTGGCTGGATTCTGCTGCACTTGGATCCCCAATTTTGGAGTTCTCATGCATTCTTTATATGAAGCCACAAAGGGGGAAGATCATGATCTCCTACTCTGGGAAAACCCACAGAAAGCTGCTTTCACCACTCTCAAGCAGGCTCTGATGGAAGACTTGGGCTTCCAGATCTAGTAAACCATTCTACCTATATATCCATAATTGCCAAGGCATAGCAGTAGGAGTACTCACTCAATACCTGGGATCCTGGCAAATACCCATAGCCTATCTATCCAAACAACTGGACACTGTAGCCCAGGGATGGCCCTCATGCCTGCAAGCTGTAGCAGCTGCAGCAATGCTAACCCTAGAAGCCATAAAATTAACTCATGGGCAGCCTATAATTGTTTGGGTTCTGCATGCAGTAATCACAATCTTAGAAGCCAAAGGAACACACTGGCTTACTAACAGCCACGTGGTTAAATATCAAATCCTATTATGTGAATATCCATCTGTCTGACTGGAACTTGTAAAATCCCTGAAACCAGATACCCTGCTACCTGTTGAGCTGGGAGTTCCAACCCATAACTGCCTGGAAACATTGCAAGAAGTATATTCCAGCCAGCTGGACCTCCAAGATCAGCCACTACCAAATCCCAACATGGAGTTATTCATGGATGGGACTAGCCTTGTTCAGGGCAATAACCAGTGTGTGGGATATGCTATAGTAATCTCTGAAACCACAGTGGAGGCCCAGCACCTCCCAGGTAACACATCAGCACAAAAAGCCAAACTCATTGCCCTCACCTGAGTCCTACAACTTGTGGCTGGGGCCAAGGTTAACATCTATGCAGATTCCAAATATGGCTTCCTTACCCTACATGAGCAAGGAGCCTTATACAAACAAAAAGGACTCACAACTCAGGAGGAAAGAACATTAAATATGACACACAGATTCTGGAACTACTAGAAGCAGTTTAGGAGCCCATCAAATTGGCTGTGATGCACTGCAAGGAACACCAGACAAGCCACAGCCCTGTCACTCAAGGAAATTGGAGAGCAGATGCTGATGCAAAAAGAGCAGCATGGGAGGGATTCCTATCTGAAAACCTGGCTGCTGCCCTTATTCCTCAACCTCTTAATTATCAGAAACTTCAGTATACACTGCCTGCTCTCGTCCTACAGCCTCTGAATCACTGGGAACCATAATATTCTCAAGCCAAGAGAGAGTGGGACACAAGGAGCAAACGGGTGGTGGACATTGCCCCATCACAGAATAGTCATGCCTCAAATATTAGCTGCAATTGTAGTTCAAGACTACCACGAAAACACATACTTGGGAAAAACCCATCTTAAAGAAGTGTTAGAAAGATTCTTCTACATCCCAAGTCTAGCTGTCACCACCCATGCCATATGCCAGCAGTGTGTGACATGTGCAAAAATAACCCTCACCAGGGACCCATGAGAGCCACAGGAGTCCAAAGAATTGGCAAAATGCCTCTCAAAGATCTAGTAGTTGATTTCACTGAAACGCCACGATCCGGAAACTATAAATATCTCCTAGACCTCATTTGCACCTTTTCCGGCTGGATGGAAGCCTTCCCTACTCTCAAAGAAAAAGCTGAAGAAGTAGCCAAAGTTCTCCCCAGGGAAATCATTCCTCAACATGGGCTACCCCTCTCAATTGACTCTGACAACAGACCCACCTACGTCTCTGAAATCACTCAAAAGATTGCCAAAGCACTGCACATCTGATGGAAATTGCACACCACTTACCATCCTCAAAACTCAGGGAAAGTAGAGCAAATGAACCATACAATAAAGACTTATATTACCAAGATTTGCCAAGAAACTGGGCTAACATAGGTGCAAGTACTCCAAGTGCTCTCCTCCAAGTTCGGGCCAGCCAAACCGAAAGCTAAGCCTAACCCCTTATGAAATCCTCTTTGGGAGGCCCCTCCCCCCCTTAATTTGAAATATAGAAGGGGATCTCAAGAAAGAGGAAACTTATCAATAGCTCAGCAACTGATCAGCTTAGGAAAAACCCTACAAAACCTGCATCACTGGGTCCAAGAAAGGGTCCCCATTAGCTTAAGTAGCTCCATGCATCTGCACAAGCTGGAAGATGCAGTCTGGGTTAAAGACTGGAAATCAGCTCCACTAACCCCTCAATGGCGAGGACCCTATTTTGTCATTTTATCCATCCCAATGCAGTTATAGTAACTGAAATCACTCCATGGATACACCATAGATGGGTCAAGCAACATGCCCCAGAGTCCTGAACCTGTATTCCAGATACTCACAACTCAACTAAACTCATCTTGTGAAAAAACAAAACACCAAGCCTACTCCAGTCACACCCGGAAGCTGACTGCTCCACGTACGGCTGAAGGTTGAGGACAGAACACTGAGCCTGCTCCAATCATACCCCAGAAACTGATTGGTCTATGCATAGCTGAAGAGTTGAAATCTGATTTAATCTCAGTTACAATGCCCCTTCAGTTATTTTCCCTACTCCTAGCCCTGGCCTTCCCCTGGCCCCAGGTTGGCACCACAGACTGTAAACCATGTATCCAAGAAGTGCAAATGGGGTGCCCATGTCAATACCACATTAATGTATCATACCCATTACACCTGCAAGGGCCATATAACCACCTGCCAGTTTCAGGGAATCTCCTATAGTGTCTAACATATCTGGCCAATAATCTGCTATGACCCCAAGCCCCCAACAGTTTCCCATAAATGGAAAATAAGAGTGTTTAATCAAAACAGGAAGCTACTTAAGTCAATCCCTGTCATTAGCCAGAACCAATGAGTGTCCCTTCTATTTGAGGCATGTCAAGTTATAGACTCCAGGATACCATGCAACACCAAATGTGGAGGGCTCAGCTGGGAGCAGAAATTACTCATAACAGTATATATGCACTCCAGAAATGAAAATTGCAGCCTGAGTAGGGGGCTTCTGGTTTAAGTACATAGGTCATAGGTGCTTATTAATGACCCTACTGGTCCTGTGTCACCTGGGCTACCTGGGACATAGACACAACTAAACAAAACAGTCATCCTCACCAAAGAATGGCCCTGGCTAACTATCTATGCAGTCAATGTAACCCTTTAAACCTCACCATCCTTAACACTGAATCCTGGCAGACCCTGGGAGTCCAAATGGGCATATGGGTCAGGTATCAGGAACACCCACTCACAAGTAAAGCCCACTCTGTGTTCCACTCCTATGAAGGAAAGGAAAAGCCCTTTTCCATTTGACAAGTAGTAAAAAACCTCTTCATAAACTTAGCTGAAGTAGTAGGGGCAGCCTTAAATGTCTCCTTGTACTAGGTATGTAGAGGTACTAATATGGGAGACCAATGGCCCTGGGAAACTAGAGAATACAATTACAGCCAACCATATAACGAAACTGGCCTCCCAGCCAATCCTGAAATAGTATGTGGCCCTTGCAAACTTCTGTCATAGGAAAATATTGTGTTTCAAGGGCCTTCCTAAACTCCTCTACATCTGTTGGAAACCTAACATGTATGGTGGGGAAATTCCAAAATCACACCACCAATACAACGGAGCCTTGGGGAACATGGACTTAATTTGACCTCATTCTCATAAATTGTACTTTCCCCAAATTAATCACAGAGTGGAACTCCACCACAAAGGGCCCTTTACCCCCCAGTCTGTACTGGATTTGTGGAAAAGTCACATTCTGAGAACTTCCCTGAAACTGTTGAGGTACTTGTATGCTCAGTACAATAAAACCCTCCTTCTTCCTTATTCCCTTAGCAGAAGGGAAAGAGCCAAGCCAACCAGTATATCAAAACATAAGAGAAAAAAAAGGGCTGTCACTACCTGGGGAGGTGAACAATGTCCCCCTGAGCATATAATCCAGTACTCTGGGCAACTTGGGCAGAGGATGGAATGTGGGGTTATCAACCCCCTACCTATATGCTAAACTGAATCATCTGCTTACAAGCCATGGTAGAAATAATAACTAATGAGTCCACCCATGCTCTGAACTTACTAGCCCAATAGCAAACTAAATTCAGAAATCCTATCTATCAAAACTATCTCACCCCAGACTATCTCATGGCAACTGAAGGGGCAGTTTGCAGAAAATTCAATCTCTCTAATTGCTGCCTTGAACTAGACAGCACTCTAAAGGTTATCAATGAAATTACAAGCAAAATGGTAAAAATTGCTCATGTTTCAGGCAAACCTGGATTGGTTGGAATTTAAGTAATCCCTTTAGAAACTGGCAGTCAATAGCAGACAATTTCAAGCTTCTAGTGGGAATAATTGCCTTCCTCATAGGAGGATGCACCATATTTCCTTGCCTCCTCCCTTTCATCATAAACAGGATACATGCCCTAATAAATGTTATAGTAAAAACACAGACAGCTGCCCATTTCATGGCTCTATATAGATACCAGTCAGTCCAGAGAGACTCTGACAATAGTGATGCTGAAGCTTAATAATTTTAAGCAGGCATCAAAGGGGGGAAGTAACATGGCCTGTGCATAAATTCAAACTTATTCTATATCCAAGTATGCCTAGTTCCCAGAAAGCCAATTGAGAGGTATAAGCTCTATAGGCTTTGGTTATTCAGGGAAGATGCAAACTATGTGTGCTAATTCAAGCTTACCTGGAATGTGGGGAATATGTGTTAATGCAAGACCTATCTGGTACTCAAATAAAACACTTGAAACTCTAAGAAACTAACAAAAGAAGGTCCTTTTGCATATAAGCACCATTTGACTCCCCACTCCTACATCCTCTGTATAAAAGAGACCCAAAAATCCTATTTGTGACTTGGTTTTTATTAGGACAGTAGTCCTCCAAGCATGGCCAGCTGTTAATAAATCTTCCTTCTCAGCTTCTCTCATCCTGGCTTTCAATACTGCATATACCCAACTTCTCTCTGCTACAACAATACCTTTCAGAAATAAAAGGATGTATTTTTAATGAGTAAATTCTAGCTTAAGGATGGCTACTGAATGGGACTCTGGTTTGACTTGAATTTTGAGAAACAGGTCCGAAATTTTTTATTTGCTTGCTTGTTACTTTTTATTGGGGTGATGTTCACATAGCCTAGAAATAATCATTTGATGTTAATTCAGTGTCAAACAGTACATTCACAAAGTTGTACAAACATTACCTCTATCTGCTTGCAAGACATTTTCATGATGCTAAAAATAAAACCCTGAACCCATTTAGCTATTACTTCTCTTTGTCCTTTTGTCAGCCTTGACAACTTCCAATTAACTCTCTGTCTTTATTTACCTATTCTGGATATTTCATATAAATGAATTGTA
The DNA here is from genome assembly GCF_030445035.2 of Dasypus novemcinctus. NCBI lineage: Eukaryota > Metazoa > Chordata > Mammalia > Cingulata > Dasypodidae > Dasypus > Dasypus novemcinctus. The sequence goes on from NC_080680.1 coordinate 68,047,408, forward strand.
CAATATGTGACTTTTTGTGTATTGTTGATTTCACAAGGCATAATGTTTTGAGATTCTTCATTATTATGGTCTGTCAGTGATCCATTATATTTTCTTTCCTTTTTTCCCCATTTTTTGGCTGAATAATATTCCATGGTATGTATATATCACAATTTGTTTATCCTTTCATACATTAATGGACATTTGGGTTGTTTTCTACCTTTTGGCTCTTGTGAATAATGATGTTATAAATATGCATGTACAAGAATGTATTTCAGTATCTATTTTCAATTCTTTTGTGTATCTACCTATAAGTGGAATTGCTAGGTCTTATGGGAATTATATGCTGAAGTTTTTGAGGAACTGCCATAATGCTGGGACTGGGAATGCAACAGTGAACATGTATTTCATAAACATGAAACTTGTATTTATCTACCATTATATAGAACTCTAGCAATATTCTTCAATTAGATGATATAAAACAAAATTATAACTGGTTTAGGGAATAGACTTATGTTCATATTCTTGAATTATTTTGTGGTTCTAAATTTGTAGCATATTAATTTTATTTGTACACTAATATTTTGTTCAGTTATGTTTTTATTTTAGATGGATTAATTTTGCATTTTACCCTTATACTTTTGTTCCAAAATGTACTTGATTTTGATGGACTAAGGTAATTACTGTGTTTAATTGATTTCCTCCTGCCTTTTCTTCCTTCCTCCTTTTCATCTTTCTTTCTACGACACAGCAATTCTTTACTTGGTGGAGTAGTGTCATTGTGCTATTCTTGACCTTGATGATTACATAGGAGTTAGCTTTTAAAATTATATAGGGCATAATTTTAAACTAACATTTTAAAAAGATTTATTTATTTATTTCTCTCCACCCCATTGTTTTTTACTTGCTGTGTCTCTTTGTTTTCCTGGTTTCTTTAGAAGGCACTGGGAGCCGAACACTGGACCTCTGATGTGGGAGGAAGGTATCTAACTGCTTGAGCCACCTCTGCTCCCTGCTTTGTTGTGTCTCTTATTCTGTTTTTCCTCCCCACATCTCTGTTGCATCATCTTGTTGTGTCAGCTCTCTGTGCCTGCCCATCATGTCACCTTGCTCTCTTCTTTAGGAAACTCTGCTCCCTGTTGGTTGGGTCTTTCAAAATGTTTTTTCTTCTTGTATCCCTTTTGTCAGGTTGCTGTGCCTGCACACTGCACCAGCTTGCAGTCTTCTTTAGGAGGTGACGGGATCCAAACCAGTATTCTTCCATGTGGTAGGTGGGAGCCCAGTCACCTAAGCCACATCTGTTTCCCTATATATTTTTATAACTGTGTCTTTTATGTACATTTGTGCATATATAGTTCATAAAAACTTTAAAAAATATAAACAAAGACACATATAACAAATGCTTTTAGTCTTTAACAGATTTAAATTTGTTAACAATAAATGTGTATACACTATTTCTAATTCACAGAAATTTATGAAAGTTTCAGGGTGTGCATTTCTATTCCACTTTGTTTATGAATGAGCATGTAATCAACATGCTCATAAGTGATTTATTCCACTTAAAATATTTGTATTTTGGTTATGCATGTATTGAATGGCACAAAGTACATAAATAAGAATTGCCTTTTTATTTTACACTTTATTTTTAGTATAAGTGGATGTATTAGTCAGTCAAAGGAGTGCTGATGCAAAATACAAGAAATCAGTTGGTTTTTATAAAGGGTATTTATTTGGGGTAGGAGCTTTCAGATACCAGGCCATAAGTTACTGCCCTCACCAAAGTCTATTTCCACATGTTGGAGCAAGATGGCTGCCAATGTCTGTGAGGGTTCAGGCTTCATGGGTTCCTCCCTTCCAGAATCTTGCTTATCTCTGGGTTCAGAGTTCCTTTCTTCCAGGGGCTAGCTTCTCTTGCCTCTGTGGGCTTACTTCCCAGGGCTCCAGCTTAAGGCTTCAGCATCAAACTCCAGCATCAAAACTCCAACATCAAAAACCCAAAGCTCTATCCTTTGCCATGCCTTTTATCTGTGAGTCCTCACCCACCAAGGGGCAGGGACTTAACACCTTACTGAATCCAATATAATCTCATATACCCAGAGGAAAAGACCAGTTTACAAACATAATCTAATAATTCTTTTTGGAATTCATCAATAATATCAAACTGCTACAGTAGACAAGTACATGTTTTGCGAAATTTCTAAAGTATAAGGTAGTTTCAAATGTGAAATTTTATTTATTATATCAGGGTGCTAATAAATAATTAGGGTGAAGCTGGACAAAGGTTCCTTCATTAATAAACATTAAAGGGCTGGACTAGATGGAAAGGGGTATGATAGCAAACCAGGGTCAGTCACAGAGATTTGTGGTAGGAATATACAGAACAAAGGTTAGTAACAAGGTCTTTCCTATGGCTATTAAACAGAGATGGGTGGAGTGGGTTACCATCCCAATAATAAGTATACACAGGGATGAGCCTAATCTACAAACTAAGGTAAAGTCAATCTAGAATCACCATCACAAAGGTAAGCATGCAGAAGGGTGACGTTAAGTCTAGAGCAGGGTTCTTAACCTTTTTTGGTTATTAGAATTTCTGCAGATCAGGGAGGTAAGTTTTGGGCTATATAAGATGATTTACCTCCTTTGTTTACACAACAAAATAACCTTTTCTCTCTTTGAAATCCTGGTATCTCAGGAGTTGGCTTTAAAGATGCATGGGAGAAAAGAACATACATTTGCTCAGTATCAATACCATATGTGGTAATTTGTGTCTGGTTTCTTTCAATTAGCATAATTTTTAAAGTATTGTAATTTTTTTAATTAGAGAATTTTGAGGTTTACATAAAAATTATGTGAAAAAGATAACATTTCCAAATATCACCCTATTGTTGACCCTTAGCATTGGTGTGTTATCTTTGCTACAACTGATGAAAGAATATTAAAATATTACTATTACCTATAGTCCATAGTTTGCATTAGGTGTACTTTTCCCATATACCACTCTATTATTAACACCCATAATAGTGAAATACACTTGTTATAGATCATGAAAGAACCTTCTTATATATATATTTGTACTATTAACCACAGTCATCATCCACAACAATGTTCTGTATTATACAGTCCCATGTTTTACTCTCTAGCTTCCCTTTTCATAATTTACATGACCCAAAACTTCCCCTTTCAACCAAATTCACACACATAATTCAAAGCTATTATTTACAGTCACAATAATGTGCAACTATTACCTCTATCCATTTCCAAATATTTACTATCAAACTAATTAGAAATTCCATATAAATTAAGCATTAGTTTCTCATTCTCTACCCCCATTCTCTCTCCTGGTAACTTATGTTTGAGATTCTTTAACTCTATGAATTTTCTTATTATAGTTAATTCATATCATTGAGATCATACAATATTTGTCCTTTTGTGTCTGGCTTATTTCACTCAATATTATGTTCTCAAGGTTCATTGTGTTGTCATATGCATCAGGACTTCATTCTTATCTTCATTTTTAATGCAGTTTGCTATTATAAGACTTTGACACTTAGCATGTAGTAACTACGTGCTTGGCATGTAGTAACTACTCAAACATTTATTACTTGATTGACTCTATATCAAGTTTTGTCACAGAAAGCTATGAATCAAGAGCTCCTACTTCTTGGGTTCCTGTCTTGGTTACCTTTGCTGGTTTTTCTTAGGGCTCAGTTCTTGGCTTCTCCATTCTATAGTTGAACTAATTGATAGTAATTTCATCCAGACTCATGGGTTTAAATATCGTCTATGTACTGACTATTCCCAAATGTAGAGCTGGCGCCTGGAATTCTCCCCTAAATTCAAGACTTCTATATTCATTATTTGAATTTTCTAGTAGTCATTTCAAATATAACACATCCAAATCTGAATTCATGTATCTAAAACAATACTTGTACCTAGTAGGTACTCAATCCATGTTCACAGGATGAATTATATACATTAGCCTGAGATTTTGTTATACTTTTATATTTCATTTTAACTGTTCTATATCAATAGAGTGGCCTTGTTTGTAAGAGATATTCAGATTAATGAGTTTCTAGCAATGGTAGGCTGGAGCTGGTTCACACAGACTCTCCAGAGCTGATTATGCGCATCTCTTTGCAACTCTATCTTTAGTAATACCATGTTCCCAGTTTATGGGAGTGTATACACCTCAGAAATTGTCAAGTACTATAGATAAGGGCTTCTTTTCCTTTAGAGACCTAGTTGTTAAACATTTTAGCATATCCCTGGTTGTTGAGTAATATATGGTGGTTTGAGGAAGGTAGAGCCAGGTTATGTGAGAGTAGGAATGACATTTTTAGCTACAGGCTATTGCCAGATTCTCCATTGTGCAAAATATGAGTTTTCCATTCACTTAGTCAGGGGTAAGGAAATAGCTGATATTTAAGGGGGACCAATCAGAAAAAATTGCATTGTAGAAGGAAGTTCAGTTAATCATGAGATGGGAAAGGGCAAAAGAATGATAGGTAGTCATCGCAGTTTGAGATTTTATTTATAAGCCTTGAAAAGAGAGGTTATGTTTGTAAACTGGTCTGTTCCTCTGGGCGTGATACCCTTTGAATGCATTAGATTCAGCTGACATATCTTGATTTAATTACCTCTTAAGATTAGGGCTTTGATTTGACCAAGTCAGTAGAGTGTGACTCAGGGTCAGTAGGGTGTGACTCAGGTCCCCCTTGGTGGGCTGATATAAATGGACACTCACTCAAGAAGACACATGGAAGAAAGAGAACTTGGTCATTTCATACTTCCAATGTGATGGAAAGGAGAAGGCTCAAACAGGTAAAGCCTGGGGAGAGAGATGAGCCATTCACCTGACAGTTTGCAGTAGAGAACAGAGCAGGTGATAAACCCTGGAAAGAAACAAGCCATAGGCCAGAATGATATAGGAAGCCCTGAGAGGAGCCCTATGCCAACCTACCGATGAGATCAGAAGAAGTTGGATCCACAGAGCATTAAGAGGAAGAAGGAAGGAGAGACCAGGCAGAGATTGCTTGCCATCTTGCTTCAACATGTGACAATGGACTTTGGTGAGAAAACAGCCTGAGGTGGACTCTTTAGGACCTTGTAACTGTGAGATTTTACCCCAAGTAGTTGTACTTTATAAAAGCCAACAGATTTCTGGCACTTTGCATCAGAAGCACTTTGGCTGAATAATGCAGAAGTTGACATTAGAGGCAGTCAGTACTTTCATGACTCTGCTGCAGCTAGTGTTTGAATGAGCAAAGGAGTAGAGTAGACCATGAAAATGATGGTGTGTTGATGACTGTAGTTACAGACTTCATTCATATGGGTTAGAAATAAGGGAAGAGTTCTATTCCTAATGAGGAACTGGAATCTAGACAAGAACATTTTGCAGAATATTACAGATGGAAGAAATTATTAGGAAGACTAATAATTTAAAATCCATTAATTTTTGTTTAGTCTCCTTTAATGTATGTTCAACGCTTAGATCATTGGTTCTCAAGAATGAGCATAATCAACATCACTTGGAAATCTACTTAAACCAGAGATTGCTGGGCCCCACCCCAGAGTTTTTGATTCAGTAGGTTTGGGGCACAATCTGAGAATTTGCATTACTAACAAGATGTCTGGAGTTACTGAGACTGCAGGTCTGGGGATCACATTTTGAGTACCACTGATTTAAAGGAAAATCAAGACGCATGCAGGGAAGGAAGACACAGAAATCATGGTGGCCATGCCCAGTCTCTCTAATATGGTTCTGCGTGATGTTCAACATTAGTTCCAAACTTAGTCACCTCAAAATTCCTGCAGTTAGACAAACCCTTATTCCTTGGAAGGCAGTTTAGCTTCCTTGAGGTCTATTCTTCCTGTCCTTAAGTGGCTTGACCTAACAACAGCATTTAGTTCTGTTCTTGAAAAGAGTGCTGATAATTGGTTTTCTCATTATGTTTCAAGTAATAACTTAGAGTCCTAGTCATTCTTTAATTGTTCTTGCCAGCAAGCTCTTCAATCCAGTTTTTAAAAAAGTTATTTCATACTTTATTTGTAATTGCAGTAGTTTGCATCTGATTTCTTTATATCATTCCAGATATGATGGGAAAGGAAACCTCCAAATCAGTCCATACTAACTGTCATGAATTTATTGGAAAAGGATGTAAAGGGACAATTAGAGAGTTAAGAATGAATTATGAATACTAAAGTTACAAACTCACTAAATAAATAAAGAGCAGTTGGTGTTTTCAAAATATCTTCAAGCAACTTAGAATTCCACTTGTAAGTTAGTATTATGTTGAATTAAATGAGGTTGTCCACAAGTATTTTAAAAAATTGTGTAGACATGAATATACAAATATATATTCTACATGTTCTTTCTACTATAGAAATCAAAGACTGCAAATTAAAAAAGTGGTAAATATAGAATATAAAAGATGTGCATATTCTATTACAGTCCAGGATATCAATTGAGAAATGGCAGACACTGTTCCAAGAGCATTACACATATGAACTTATTTAATCCTCTCATCAATTCTGTGAGGCAGGTACTGGCTCATCACCCTCATCTTACAGGTGAGGAGCCTGAAGCTGAGACAAGCTGCCAGTAGTGGGCAGACCTCGGGGGCTAGGGCAGAGGCAGACTGACTCCAGGTCTGCACTCCTCACCTCTGCTTTACCTCTCTTTACCTCCTCACCTCTCTTAGCTACCTGGCAGCTGAGAGTGGGTATAGAGGGGGGAGGGAAAGATAGGACAAAATCCAATACACTCTCCAAATACCTCAATTCTTTTTTGATACCTGATAGTCTAGTGTCTTCTCAAACTTGTAATAAGACAGTTCAAATTTTGTTCTATTCCGGAAGATTAAAAAAAGAGTAAGATGGACAGTGGTTTAAGGTAAGTCAAAAACACAAAGTGGTGCGCAGAAGTTCACAGGTCCCCAAACAAGGTAAATGAAACTTACCCATACAAGCAGCCTTCAATCCAGTTTTGATCTGCAATAATTTGGACACTACTGAGTCTCAGTGGTGATTAAGATGCCAGTTATTATCTCTCTCCCAGTGAATATGAGATATGTGAGAAGCAAGACTTATTATGGGACCTGCTGGGTCAGGAGTGGAAATTATGGCAAACCTTGCTTTTCAAAGTGCGTGTGAGTGTGTGTGTGTGTGTATGTGTGTGCATGCAGGGAAAAGAGGAAAAGAAAATGAGATGTAGAGTATAGAGTTGAATTTACAGGTAGAAGAAAGTATGAGAAACTGTATGTACCTGGGAAGACTTAGGAAAAGTAAATTAGGGGCTGCTACAAATATTATATTTGTCCTTTATAATAACATCAGTTACCTAATACAAAAATGTATTGGCATCTACTGTGTCTATGATATACTGATATAGCCCACTTAGCTAATTACATGTAATTTAAAAATCTATTCATTGAAATAAATCTCTCAAAGACCTCAACAAGTATGCTACTCAGTGAACAAAAGATGCAGTGGACGAGCTTGCAATTCTTTTTGCTAAAGATGGTGTTTTGAGGCAGCAATTACATTTAAAAAAATTGTAACATATTGACTTTTCATTAATTCAGAACATTAATTTAGACTTTTCTAGTTAGTCTAAATTGTAAAAAAATTTCTCTCTTTACTAATACTTTGGCCCTCCAAGCTTGATTACATGAGAAAATAATTAGAAGTTTAGTAGAAAACTGTGCCCATAGGATGAGGTAGAAAGGTTAGGGAGATGTTTGCATCGTAGATTGAAGGGTGTCTAATTTTCATTTTGTTAGCTCCTACCTTCCCAGTTTATTATTATTTAAGTAGATTTGTACTACTTTAGTGATTCTGAACCCTCATCTTTTAAAAAGCACCTTTTGAAAACTATAATTTCTAGATACCACCCTTAGATTTTCTAGTTTAATTGGTCTAGGATGAGACTAGGAATTGGAAATTTTGAAAAAGAAAGCTACTTAGCTTATTTTAATGAGCAGTCAGTTTGAGAACCACTGCTTTAGAAAAAAGCAAAAATCATGTTATCTTGGAGTAACTGAACATATACATTTTGGTAAGTTTCCAAGATCAGTGGCTAAGTCTGATGATTCTATAGTGGTTTACAATTCACTTAATTATTTAATATAAAAATATTCATACTCTACCACAGTATTTAGTGCATATATGGAGACTTTTGTTAGGTTATGTATTGCCAAACACTGGGCTGGAAATTTTTAGTTTCATAGCATGAGGATGGTACATATGGATATTTTATTAAATGCTTTCCTTTTCAAACACAAACTTGACCCTCAATGGATATATCAGTAGCTGTGTTTTCCCCTTTTGCAGCTAATATTAGCTGAAAAGGGTTTCAGTCATGGTTTGCCTTTACCATCCTTTTTTATTTTTACTTATCACATTCAGGATGTTTACAGTACATTCCTAACTTTGGGGCCATTATTAAGCTTAGAAGTGACATTAACCTTCCCAGAGAGAATTGTCGACACAGGAAGGCTGACAGCTTGATCCTTTAATATGAAATCACAGGTTTGAAAGGTGAGCAATTGACCTTGAAATCTTACCTTTGCTGCCGACCGGACTCTGAGCAGTCAAAGTCGTTCTGATTGAAGGGCAAGCTGGGCCACTTACTCTTTGCCTTTCACTACCCTTACTGCGGTAGCCCCAATTTCCATTTAGAAGACTATTGAAAAATGACATCGGCACAGCTGCAAGAAAGATTTTTTTGTGTGTGTTAGCACATTAGCACAATAGTTTCCAGGCTTGTTTGAATGCCATGATGAGTACTTTTGTAGTACAGCTCACATCTTCAGAACAAATGTGTGACAGAATCATGATTTGAACTCAGAGTTATGGACTGCCAGATTTGTGCTCAGACCAGCAGATCCTGCTGCTCTCCAGCTGCTTGCTATTATAGAATCGGAAAGGAAAAGACTGCATGGAATAACACAGTTGGTTCAGCAGATGTAAATATGTGGGTCAGGAGCTTGATGCGTCTGTTAATGATAAATAAGCAAAAGAAGAATCATCAGTGGCCATTTTAATAAATACAATGATGAAGGAATGGAAATGCTCAAATAATGCAGTAGAATAATTACACAAGCAGTTTTTTCCTGGATTGTCGACATGTCAGGACAAGAGAAATTTTCAGAAGTCACAGGTAGGCACTTAAGGTCCCAGGATAGAAATACCATAAGGGAAGAAACTGAAACCACTTCTCAAGGGGGAATTTGGAAACACCTTTGTTCTATGCACACCTTCCAGCATAGTCAGAAAGTTGAAGAAGGAGCAGAGACTTCAGGGTTTACTTGGGTCTGATAAATTTTTGTAGCTACTGCAGGTAGTCCAGAGATATCATTAGTCAAAAATAGGTCCTAATTCAATTATTTCAAAGTAATGTGGGATCTACCCTTCCATGAATGTATAATTCCACTGTATCAGTGTTGAAAACCATGTAAACAATTGTTGCTAATCCTCCTCTCATAAAACATGTAGTTAATTTACAAAAAAAAAAACACAAATAAAACTTTATCAGAGTATTTTGAAAAAAATATATATGCATTTTTTGTTATTAACACCACAAATTCAGTAGCTCCAGGTCTCTGCATTACACTAATTTGTTATTAGGTTAATACTCCATTCTACCCATGCTCCAAATCTGGCTCTCCTACAAGTCTTTTTTGCAGTTTCCAGATGAGAGACTTCCCTCTGGCCTACTATTTTTTTCACTTGTGGAGACATCAATAATTTTCTCAGTTTCTTTCAGTGATAGCTGAAATCAGATTAAAATTTAAGTGAAAAGTTAATGAGGTATTAGTGGTAACATGAAAGGTGTAACTTACAGATTGCATATAATATGTATTTATACACATATGCACATATGTTGCTAATTAATGTATTCATATATACTCAGCAATTCCTCTACTACATCAATTTGAGCTCCTTTATGTTGTTCTTTCATCCAGGTATTACTCTAAGGGGATTTTGTTACTAATGAGGGTGGCAATGTGTGAGAAAAAAGAGGGAGGAACAGATGATTTTAAAATAAAAAGAGCTGCACTGTTTAAGAGCAGCCCTTCCATTAACTGGCATTTCCTTCAGGTACATAGTCACTTTACTTTTTGAAAATGTACATTTTCCTCAGGGGCAGTTAAATACACTGTTTTGTTAGAAATGTGTGGTTCTGTTATTTGGCATATATTGGTAAGGTGCCAAATAGAATCACAGAATAGTGCAGCTGAGAACTGTCATAGAAAGCTTATAGACGAAACCTCCTTTATACCCGTGAAAGAACAGGGACCCAGAAAGGTAAATGCCTTGTTTCAGGGCACTGAGCTAATTAGTAGCCCAGATAGAACTAGAAGTCAGATGACTCCTAAATGAGGGTTATTTATGCTTTGTTGGCCCTCTCAAAAATGTGTGGGCAAGCAAGGGAAATGTTGATTTATTGTAAAACAGCATCCCAAGGCAAATCTGTTAGTAAATTGCATTAAATTACATTAAACTCAAGGACAACATTTAAGAAAGTAATAAAGTAATATTCTTCCATTTAGCTTTTAATCCTCCTCATTCCCACCCCTCCCATTGCAGCTCAATCCCCATCTTTAGGAGCTCATGTTCATTTTCAGATCCTGGTTCTTTAGATCCTCTGCTATTGTCTTAATATCAAGCCCACCATTTTGACCATGTTTCAAGATTCATAACTTACCTGCTACTCTTGATCTGCCACTACTAACTTTGTTTCTTGTAAGTTCTAACAGAGGACTGTACTCTTCTTAGAAAAGTTTAAAAATATTCTAAGGTATTAAAGACAACCCATCCTTTAATGAATTACCTCTCCCCGGGAACATATACTGATGCTTCTTAGATTTTATGTGCATGTAAGTATCCTGGGTACCTTATTAAAATGCAGATTCCAATTCAGCAACTCTGAGGGGAGCCCAAGGTTCTGCATTTCTTGGAGCCTGTTAGGTGATGCTGAGGCTTCTGGTCCACTGACCACAATCTAAGTAACAAGGCAAGTGACACCGTAATAGTTAAAACATTTGTCAAGGGCAGCAATAAGGGTAAAGGCTCTGAGTTGAGAATACACATGGCATGCTGGATGAAAAGCAGGAAAGCTTATGTGACAAGTGGAGTGAATGATGAGATGAATTTGGACAGGTGGGCTGGTTTCTTTGTAAATGGACATCATATTACTCTTCTCTTTTAATCTTTCAGTGGTTTCTATTGGTCTTAGGTTAAAATGCTGAAGCTTGCATAGTCTAGCCTCTACTTATTAATAACTTTGCAGTTTCACAGACATATTCTATTTTCCCATGTTCTGTCTGTCCCAGTTTTTCTGCTCTTCTTTTGGTCTCTCTCCTATTCTCCTTATCAGAGGACTGTTTTATGTGCTTGTTTCGCTGTGTGGGGAACCTTCCACGTATACCCCCAAATCTTTGCTGAATTAAATTCCTCTTATCCTTTAAACATCAGCCTCATTATAAATTCCTCAGAAAAGACTTCCTTGGTCTTGCAATAATCTCGATTATATGCCCTCATAGTACCATGCACCGCTTCTTCACAACACTTATCTGTATTTCAAATTTACCTTTCTTTGTTTGGTTATTTGCTTTATATCTTTATCTGCTACCAAATTATAAGCTCCATGAGACTGGAAGGCAAACTGCATTTTTCTGCCACTTTATCTCCAATACCTTGTGTCGTATCCATCATGCAGTGGTTGCTCAGTAAATATTTGAGTATTTGATTTATCTTTCATTTATTTTTTAAATTCTCCCACCTTAATCTGCCCTCCTTTCTATTAATTCACCATTTATTTCTATTATTTTTTTGAAACATTTTTCTTCTTTTTCCCCTTTTCTTTCGTTATTCCTCAATTTTTCCTTCTCTCATCTTACTTACTGAATACTTTTACTGCTGAATTCATGGTCCTGTATAGAAGTGAACATTCCCTAATGACTAAAGGACAATGGGAGAAAAAATAGGTGGCATTTAATAGCATGCTGCTGTTTTACTGAAGTCAAAGATGCCTCTACATAAGAGATCATAACCATTGTCTCTTTCTTAAAATGAAGACCTACATCAAACACTGCAGTGAGGGTATTTTTCCATTTCATTTCTTTTATTCTGCTTGTGGCTGTGCTGGATCCATTTATCATTAACATTTATAATTTAGCATTGTCTTCTGGCACACTGTGATGCTATCTGTATTGCTGACAGATTTGTCTCAGTCTTGGTCTTGGGTCTTTCAGCTGTCTGGTTTCCTGAATTTTGCTTATCCAAGCATTTCATTTGTCACACTACCTGCCATTGTCACCACATTTTTCTTTATCCTCAGTCATTAGTTTCCTATGCTCTTCTTAATCCCATTACAGGGCTTGTTCTTTCTATTTTCATTTGTTGTGGTATCTATTTTAGAAACAGATAGAGTTGTCAGAACATATCCTTTACTCCCATTATTGGTACCACTTGTGCATTGGTGTTAAAGTTTGTCTTGTGTGCTATTCTGAGTCTCTTTAAGTACATTTGTTAGTCCACTTCATTGTTTTAATATTATCAGATCTTCTCCCATGGAGCATAATCGTGGTTTATTTATTTCTTCTTGCTGATTCTGAATGTGGTTGAGTTACCTTGTCTGTGAGTCAAGTACTTTTGGAAGATGAGATCAGTGATGCAACAGATGTGAATGTAGATGTATGAGTGCTTGCTCTGACATATATGATATCAGTCAAGAGCTGAGCAACAGTGATCATGAGGGATTAACAGGTTTATTCCTTGGGACATGATTTTTTTACTATGGGCTCTTTGTTAGTCTGCCAAAGGGTTGCCTATGCAAAGTACCAGAAATCTGTTGGCTTTTATAAAGGGGGATTATTTGGAGTAAAACCTTATAGTCCCAAGGCCATGGAAAGTCCAAATCAAGGCATCATAAGAGGTGCTTTTTCACCAAAGTCAGTTGCCACGTGTTGAACTCTGGCTAGTCTCTGCCTTCCTCATGAGGCCCATCCTTTCCTCTTGAGCTCCATGGGCCCAGCCTCTTGAGGCTCCAACCTTAAGAGACCCTGTAGTCCTCTCTCTCCTGGACTCCTATATCAATCTTGGCTGGGCTGGTCTCTTCCTGATCTCAGCTGTAAGCTATCAGGCAAAATGGCTCATCTCTCCTGGGGACCTTAGCTGTTTGAGCCTTTTCCTTTCTGTCACATGGCAGGATCAAAAATGACAGAGTTCGCTGTTCCTGTGTGTCTTTGTGAGTGTCTGTTTATATCAGACCCAGAAAGGGGGTGGGGACTAAACCTGAGTCACAGCTTACTGACATAATTAAATTAAAAAAGCCCTAAACACAATTTTAGGTAATCTAATCAAATGCCCTGCAAGTGAATTTAATACAATCAAAGGGTATCACATCAAGAATAGATTAATTTACAAACATAATCTTTCCCCTTTTTGGATTCATAAAATAATCTTTCTCTCTCTCTTTTTTAAACAGTTTTATTGAAATATATAACTCACATACCATACAATTAACCTATTCAAAGTTACAATTCAATAGTTTTTAGTATAGTCACAGATTACAGTCACTATTACCACAATCAATTTTAGAACATTGTCATCACCTCCAAAAGAAACCTATGCCCATTAGCAGTCATTCCCCGTTACCCCCCCAACCTACTAATCCTAGGCAGCCACTAAACTACTTTGTATCTCTATAGATTTGCCTATTCTGGACAAGTCACCTACATGGAATCATACAATATGGGATCTTTTGTGACTGCTTCTTCCACTTGGTATAATGCTCTCAAGGTATTAGCTTTTATAAGTACTTGATCTCTTTTTATTGAAAATAATATTCCATTCTATGGTTGTAACACATTTTGTTTAAAAATTTGAAGAAAAAAGTGGCAGTTCACAGGAGACAACTCCAAGCTAATAGTGTTGGTATACTTGGTTCCTACCTTTTCACCTATTAACACTTTTCAGTGTATTTGTGTTATACATTTGGCAGAATTCATAAAAGAGCATTCTTATACTTATAATGCTGTCCATTGTCTACAACTGGGCTCACTGTGTTATACATTCCTATATTTTATATTTTCATTTTTATCCTAGTAACATATGACCTAAAATTTCCTCTTTTAACCACATTCACACATATAATTTGGTGCTGTTAATTACACACAATAATGTCCTACAATTACCACTATCCATTTCCAAGACTTTATTATCAAACTACATAGAAATTTCATACAAATTAAGCCATCAGCTTTCCATTCTCTACCCTCAATCCATCCCTTGGTAAATTTTATTCTAGATTCTAATTATATGAATATATAATAATTAGTTCAAATAAATGAGCTCATACAATATTTGTCCTTTTTTATCTGGCCTATTTCACTCAGCATACTGTCCTTAAGGCTCATCCATATTGTAGCATGCTTCAGGACTTCATTTCATTTTATGGTTGAAAAATATTCCATTGTATGTATATAGAATTTTTATCTGTTGATTAGTTGATGGACACTTGACTTGCTTCTGTCTTTTGGCAATTGTGAATAATGTTGCTATGAACAATGGTGGGCAAATATCTGTTTGAGTCCCTGCCTTCGCATTCTTCTGGGTATGTACCTAATAGTGGGATTGCCAGGGCATATGGTAATTCTATACTTACCTTCCTGAGGAACTGCCAAACTGTCCTCCACAGCTGCTGTATCATTTTACATCCCCACCAGCAATGCATGAATGTTCCTATTTTTTCATACACTCCCCAATACCTGTAATTTTCAGGGTTTTTAAAAAATAGTAGCCATTCTAGTGGGTATGAAATGATACCCCATTGTAGTTTTGATTTACATTTGCCTAATAGCTAGTGATGATGAGCATCTTTTCATGTGCTTTTTATATATCCTCTGGAGAAATGTCTATTCAAGTCTTTAACCCATTTTTAAATTGGGTTGTTTGTCTTTTTATTGTTGAGTTTTAGGATTTCTTTTTATATTCTGGATATTAAATCCTTATCATATATGTAGTTTCCACATTACTTTCTTCCATTGAGTAAGTTATCTTTTCACTTTCATGACAAAGTTCTTTGATGCACAAAAGTCTAATTTTGAGGAGGTCCAATTTATCTGTTTTTTTCTTTCATTGTTTCTGTGTCAGTGTGAAGTCTAAGAAACCATTGCCTAACACAAGATCCTGAAGATGTTTCCCTGCATTTTCTTCAAGGTTTATAGTCCTGGTTCTCCTATTTAAGTCTTTGATCCATTTTGAGTTAATTTTTGTCAGTGGCATGAGATAGGGGTCCTCTTTCATTCTTTTGCACATGGATATCTAATTCTTCCAGTACCATTTGTTGAAGAGACTATTCTTTCCCCATTGAGTGGACTTGGGAGCCTTGACAAAAATCATTGGCACAGATGTGATGGTAAGGCTAATGTGTCAATCTGGCCAGGTAATGGTGCCCAGTTGTTTAGTCAAGCAAGCACTGGGCTAATGGTAATTCATTACAATTAAAACGCATTTCATGGACTTTAATTATTAGTGGGTTGGATTCCATAGATGACTGATTATGTCTAAAATCAATTAAGAAGATTGCTGTCAGCCATGAGTGACATTTTATCCAATCAGTTTAAGGTCTTAAAAAGGTAAGTGATTGCAGCATTCAGAGAGAGAATTCCCAGCTCCATTCTGAACAGCCAACTTCTCCTGGAACTCATCAAGGACCTTCATTGGAGCCTTTGGTTTGCATCCTACCCTGTGGAATTTGGACTTGTGCATCCCTACAGTTGCATGAGAGAATTTTATAAAATCTCATACTATTTACAGATATCTCCTGTTCATTCTATTTCCCTAGAAAATGGTGAGTAATAAGGGTCTATTTCTGAACTTGCAATCAATTCTATTGGTCAATATATTTATCCTATGCCAGTTCCATGCTGTTTTGATCACTATAGCTATGTAATAATCTTTTAAGTCAGGAAGTGTCAGTTGTTCAACTTTGTTCTTTTTCAAGATGTTTTTGGCTATTCAGGGTCACTTACCCTTTCAAATAAATTTGATAATTGGCTTTTCCATTTCTGCAAAGTAGGCTATTGAGATTTTGACTGGGATTGCATTGAATCTGTAAATGATTTTTGCTAGAATTGGCATCTTAACAATAGTCAGTCTTCCAATCAATGAACATAGAATGTCCCTCAGTTTATTTAGGTCCTTTTTGTTTCTTTTTGCAATGTTTTCTGTGTACAAGTCCTTTACATTTTTTGTTAAACTTATTCCTAAGTACTTGATTCTCTTAGTTGCTATTATAAATGGAATTTTTTTCTTGATATCCACAGATTGCTTATTATTTATATATAGAAAAACTACTGATTTTTGCATGTTGATCTTGTGCCCTGCTAAATTCATTTTTAGCCCTAGTAGCTTTGTTGTTGATTTTTCTGGACTTCTTTCTATAGGATTATGTCATCTGCAAATAATGAAAGTTTTACTTCTTTCCAATTTGGATGCCTTTTCTTTCTTTTTCTTGCCTAATTGTTCTGGCCAGAACTTCCAGTACAATGTTCAATAACAGTGGTGACAGCAGGCATCCTTGTTTTGTTCCAGATCTTAGAAGGATAGCTTTCAATCTTTTAACATTGAGAATGATGTTAGCTATCAGCTTTTCATATATGCCCTTTTTCCTATTTTTCTAAGTATTTTTTTTTTTATCAAGAAAGGACACTGGATTTTGTCAAATGCCATTTGTGCATCAATTTAGATGACTGTGTGATTTTTTTTCCCCCTTCATTTTGTTAATGTGGTGTTTTTCTATTTTAGTTTGCTAAAAGCTGCTGGGAGCAATATACCAGAAATGTGTTGACTTTTGTAATGGGAATTTATTAGGTTAAAAGCTTACAGTTCTGAGGCTGAGAAAATGTCCAGATTAAGGCTTCATCAGAGACGCTATCTCACCAAAGGACAGCTGCTAGTGATCCTGGACTCCCACCATATTGCAAGACACAGTAGTAACTCTACTGGCTTCTGCCATCCCTCTATATTCACTTTCTCTCTTAACTGTGGATGATCAAACTGCCACACACCTTTACTTCCATTTTAATATATTCTACTAGAAGAGAGTTTATTTTTGTTCATAGTTTTTTTTCTATAAACAAAATTTTGAAGGGAAATACACTTTACCTTTCCTGCTTGCATGATGGATTAGCAAAGCAAATGAAAACAAATTTATTCAAAAATGAATTGTTTGAAAAAATCTTACTGTGCAGTATTTAACCAAAAAATATATGATGAGGATAAACCATAGAAGAGCTCAGGAAAAAAAATTGTCTTGATAGTACATAAAGTAATAATCTTTTGGAAATATCTATTATTTACAATATACGCTCAATAAGTTTGAATAACTCAATGAGTTGGGGAACCTCAACTACCAAAGACAGAATCAAAACCATTTACTTCATAGCTGTGCATTCTCTTTCAGAGGAATTAGTTATGGTTTTTCCAAGGTTTAGATCTAATCCTTAATTTGTGTAAGAAATGAGAAGATACTAGCAGGTTTAACCCCAGGAATCCTGTAAGTGTATATGATATTTTATGTCCACTCAACTTATTTGGAAGCATACTATACTGAGATTCACATTTTTGCTCTGCCTCTATGATTATTGATTTAAGTTGATATTTGAACTTTTATGTTAGCACTTATGCATATTTATGGTTTGATTCTTCTAAACAGAGAAAGTTGAGTAGTATTCACCTGGAGGAAAAATTCAATTTCATTGTA
This sequence comes from Dasypus novemcinctus, assembly GCF_030445035.2. Lineage (NCBI taxonomy): Eukaryota > Metazoa > Chordata > Mammalia > Cingulata > Dasypodidae > Dasypus > Dasypus novemcinctus. The sequence goes on from NC_080680.1 coordinate 68,065,160, forward strand.
AGGTATCAGGAATCAAAGAATTCTAGGGAGAGAATTAATATTTGAAGGTCAGGAAGCTCAGTTAGTATAGTCCAGATTTGTCAGAATCTGCCTCCTTTTTCTAATTTTTACAAAGATTTAATCAACAGATAAGTTCTTTCATTGTTAAGTGGTAGGAAAATAGGTGTGTGTGGGGGACAGGGAGATGTTCATGGGCTCTGGGATTCCTGTGACTAAAGGACACCTAGCAGTTAAGAAATTGATAGACCTATACAGGACTCTATAAGTGAAAAAGAAGCATACCTGAATATTTATCCTGTGAAAGACTAAACCAATTAATAACAATTTATGCAGGAGATTATTTCATGTACATATTTAATATCCTTGCAAAAATCTCCTCGCCCATACCTTAGTAGCTTATGGCATTTTTCCCACTTTGTGCTTCTGTGATATTTGGTTTGCAACTGTATCATAATTTTTTTTTTTTGCCTTATGATGTTTGAATCTCATCTACCATCCTGGGCTATGAGCTCTTTAGATATGAAGCTTAATTATTATTAAGCCAGTATTTCGTGGATAATTGGTCCTCAATATATGATTGCTAATGAATGGAGCACCATTTACAATCTCTGCTAGATAATTAAGTTGTATGGATATGTGCTGTAAGTCATTTGCTTACTTGAATATTTTATCACCTCAGATGGAGTAGTGAAATAAATCTTTGTTGAAATATTTGAGGGCTGACTTCTAATGTTGTTTTTGTGTGTAAAATATCTGAATAGGTGACTGTGAAAAGAAAGATAGCTGCTTTGGATTCCTGGCTGCTAAAACAAATGTCATGCAATGGGTTAAGAACAGGAATTTACTGACTTACAGTTTCTCAAACCAGAAGACTTGCTTCCTTCTGGAGTTGGTATCTTCTGGCTTCCAGATAATCTTGGGGGTTCCTTGGATTTTCTGTCACATGGCAATGCATATGGTGGCATCTTCTCCTCTCTCTTCCAGGTTCCTTTGGCTTCCAGTTTCTGGCTGTTCCCTCTGGCTTTTCCTTCTGTGTCTAATTTTCTTTGCTTATAAGGACTTCAGCTATACTGGATGAAAGTCCACCCTCATTCATTTAGGCACACATTAACTAAAAACATCTTCAATAGTCCTACTTACAAATGGATTCACACCCACAGGACTGGGCTTGGGTCCTGTAAATGCCGTTTGCGGGGGACATGATTCAGTGTTCCAACAGCAGCTATCTATGAAATTCCAAACATATGCTCCACACTGTGCAAAATACCATGTTATTAGCATCACAATGCTTCTTAGGTGAGCTACCTGGCTCAAAATAATCTTTCCTTCTCTAGGAAAAGCATGTGAGTTCTGGAAGACCACATGTGTACTATTTACCCTAAACACTGGCCATAACTTATTAAGCCAGGGTTTAGATATGATATAAGCAGGGCTAATCAGATCCCATCTTAGAGGAACTAGAAATTTGGGACAGAGAGAGCAAAGAGACTAGAAATTGTTGGAGCTGAGTCATATTAATGGCAGTCCATAGAGATTTCATTTATTCTTTCATGCAACAAATACATATTGAAAACCTTATATGTTCCAGGCACTGAGCAGAACTGGGGATAAAATGTCAGCAAAATCAGACTAATTTCTTCTCTCAAGGAGTTTATAGCCTATTGAAAGAAAGAGAAAGCTAGTAATCAAACACTCCCAAAATATATTAAAATTATAAACTGATATAAAGAATTGGAATATGGTTCTATGAGAGCAAAAACAAAAGAACCTGAGGCAGGCAAAGATTAGGGAATGTTTCAACAAAGTAGTAAAACTTGCTTTGCTATCTGAAAATTTATTATTTAGAGTGGATGTTAAGTAGGTAAAAGGGATGAATGTAATCGAGAGTGAGATGTTTCAGGGAGATAAATAGCCTGTCAATAGTGCTAGGAGGGAAGCGGACTTGGCCCAGTGAATAGGGCGTCTGTCTACCACATGGGAGGTCCGCTGTTCAAACCCCGGGCCTCCTTAAACTGTGTGTAGCTGGCCCAGGCGCAGTGCTGATGCGCGCAACAAGTGCCGGGCCACACAGGGGTGTCCCCCGCGTAGGGGAGCCCCACGCGCAAGGAGTGCGCCCTGTAAGGAGAGCCACCCAGTGTGAAAGAAGTTCAGCCTGCCCAAGAATGGTGCTGCACATACGGAGAGCTGACTCAGCAAGATGACGGAACAAAAAAAGACACAGATTCCCATGCCACTGACAACAACAGAAGCAGACAAAAGAACATGCAGCAAATGGACACAGAGAACAGACATCTGGGGCGGGCGGGGGAGGTGGGTGGAGAAGGGAAGAGAAATAAATAATAAAGAAAATCTTAAAAAAATATTTTAATAAAATAGTGCTAGGAAAGAACAGAGCATGGTACAATAAGCCATTGTGCCTGGGTCCTGAGAGCTGAGAAAGAACATACAGGGTCTTGATTTCTGTAATAAGGATTTTGGTCTTTATCGTCAGAACAATAGAATTTAACTGAAGGGTTTTCATCAGGCATCTAATATGATCAATTTTAGTTCAAGGGAGAGTTGAATCAACCTTGCTATGATGAAGGTAAGAGAGTAGGAAAGGAGTGAGTGGGCTTGAGAAATATTTAGGAAACAGATTTTGGTGATAAAATCAGTATGATGGGTAAGGGAGAGAAATGTGTCAAATATGGTTTCTAGATTATTGGCTTGCAGAAGTAGAGATAGTAAATTTCACTAAGTTAAGAACTTAAAAAAAAAGAGAATTAGGGATCTTTGTAGGCTGATGGAATGAATTAAGGGTTTAGTAGGAAGTTTAAATATTGAGTTATAGAACTCAGAACAAGAATACAGATAGTAAAATGAAATTTGACAGCATATTGAAGGTAAGGAAATCATGGGCATTAATGAGATTGCTTATGGGGAGAATATAATGATAAATGGTCAGTGCCTAGTATTGAACTTTAAGAAATGTCAAGATTTACATGGTGGCAAAGTGAATGAGCCTACAGAGGAGATTCAGAAGTGATCAGAGAAATAGAAGAAAAAACCAAAAGAATGCAGTATCACAGAAACCAAGGGGGGTGGGATTTTAAAAAGGAGCATTAACTCTCTTTAAGGATGCTGAAAGATCAGATAGAATATGGCTATTAAAAAATGCTGAATTTAGTAATAGGGAGGTCAGTGGTGATTTAGCCATGGAGTGAAGGATAATTAAGCCAGAATGCGATGAAGAGTGAATAGAAGATGAGGAAACAGGGGCAAAGTATATAGGCAATGGTTTTGAGAAAGTTGGCTGTAAAGGGAATACAAGAGATAGGGCAGTAGGGAAATCAGAGAGTTGAGGGGCTGAGGGAGGTTTTGTTGCTGTTATTATTGGTGTTTGCCTTTAAGATAAAAGGGATTTAAACATGTTTAAATATCCATATTAAGGATCCATATAACAGGGAGAAAAGCATTATTATATTGTAAGTATCCTAGGATAAGAGTGGTTATGAGATCCAAAGGTGGACAGCTGGTCTAGACAGGAAGGAAAATATCAAGGATTTTCATGTCGGAGAAATGTGTAGGCTTCTTAGCAGGAAGTTTTTGATGTAATTTATGTTATGTGTATGTGTGTCAGTCAACTTATCTTTGGAGAAAGGGGAGAAGAGAAGAGGCTTGGAGGCATGAGGAGAGAGGAAGTTTGAAATAGTCATTATGGGGGATCATAAAGTAAGTTGACCAGTATTGAACAGTTTAAGACTTTTGTGTACCATTTTGATACTTAATGTTTGATGTAAAGAGCTTGGCTAGCAAAAGATAGTGATTTCTTAATTTTCTGAATATTCTCCAGAAGAAATTAATGAATTCTGAAGGTACCCTATGTGAGCGAGAGTGCCATCTGGTGACTATTTACACTCATAGCAGGCACAAAATCCCTAAGGGCAAACCTACAATAGCTAACATTTATTGAGAAAATATTATGTGCCTGGAACCTGTGCTAAGCATTTATATACAGCAACACATTTAATAACACACTATAACATTGAATTTTGAGTAAAAATATAAGATGATAACCTGATATAAAGTACAAGTATATAATTGAACAGCTCTTGGATGGTTTAAATAGGTACTGAGATTTTAATAGGATGGATAAGAAGCACCCCTTTCTAAGATATATGCAACTCATATTACTTACTCCCTCAGGGGAAAAATTGGAATCAATTCTGCTTATAAGATTTGGTGTCTCCCCTTCTAAAGAAAACAGGGTCACTTACAGCTCTTGAGAGACCTTTTTTTTTGATATAAGCCAGGCTTAGAAAAAAGTCAAAAGGTTTTTTTTTGCACAATTCATTGATTCATTGATTCATTCATTTATTCAACAATTACAGTTACACATTGAACATTGTGATGAGGCACTGTCCTAGTGTAAATACAATAGGGAAATATATGCAAAAATTCCTACTCTATTAAGTTTTCCAGTGAGGAAAAGTAGAAAATGACAATGAGGTAAAATATATGATATGCCAGATGATGTTCGGTGCTGAGAAAAACATTAATCAGCAAAAGGAGATAACTAGTGATGTTAGAGGCAAAGGAGTTTTGCTGTTTTAAATGGGCGGTGGTCAGATTCCATTAAACAAAAACATCAAGTGCATAAAGGAGTAGACCATATTTTGAGAGAGATCCAGGCAGAAGGAACAGAAAACTGCAAAGATAGAAATGTGTTTAGTTTATTTAAGTAAAACTCAGGAGGTCAAAATGGCTGGAACAGAATAAGATAGGGGGAAACTGATAGGAGAGGAGGCTAGATGTACGAGGTTGGTTTATGTAGAACCTTGTAGGTTACTTTAAGGACTTTCATGTGTACTCCAAACGAAATGAGAGAGTGTTCAACAAAGATTTATAATTTCCTTGATATAAGAATCATATTTTGTTATCTTGAAGAAAATCCATGATTGCTCTAGAAAGATATACTTACTTCTCAGATGAACCAATAAGGGACTCAGCTACTTCTTTTGCTGATGGAGAAGCAGAAGTTGGAGCACTTACATTCTTGCCCATTGGTACTGTGGCTTTCTATCTCTCCACCTCAACAGCCAGCAGCCATGACTGAGCAGGGCTTTTTGTTAGGGGCTTATGCTTACATATCATAAAAAAATGCAGATGAAATGAGTTTAACCATGGAGAGGGATTTGAATTCTGCACTCAGAATCTCAGAAGAGAATGCTCCATGTAGAAAATGGAGAATTAAAGATAAAAGGAAAGGCAGAGTTTCCATGGAGGACACCTTTTTGAAGGCCTAAATCTGGAAGAGCCTTACCCTGTGTGAATCAGGGGTTATGTCTGTGAATCAGGATTTAACCTGTTTCTCCCATGTTGTACCACTGTCCTGAATACTCTAAAGAACTTCATAGCCATCCAGGGAAGTCCTGAATGTTTTGTCTAGGAAAAAAGTATTATGTGTTTTACATTTAGATATATGACCTATCATGGGCTAATTTTTTTGTGAAAGATGCAAGGCCTGCGTCTAGGTTCATTTCCTTGCATATGGGCATCTGCCTTAGTTTCCTAGGGCTGCCATAACAAAGTACCATGAACTAGTGACTTAAAATGATAGAAATTTATTATCTCACAGTTCTGGAGGCTAGAAATCAGAAATGAAGGTGTCACATGCTTTCTCTGAAACCCATAGGGGAGAATCCTTCCTTGTCTCTTCCTAGCTTCTGGTGGTTTGTTGTCAATTCTTGGCATTCCTTGGCTTGAAGCTGCAGCATTTCAATCAACCTCTGCCTCCATCACCACATGAATTCTCTCCTTATGTCTGTTTCCAAATTTTACTTCTTCTTATAAAGAAGCCAATGATATTGGATTAGGGCCCACCTGAATCTTGTTTGGTCTCTTCTTAACTAATCACATCTTCAAAGATCTTATTTTTAAATAAGGTAAAATTCACAGGACTGGGGGTTAGGACTAACATATCATTTTGGTGGATGCATTTCAGCCCATAACAATGTCTAATTGTCCCAGCCACATTTATTAAAAAGCCTGTCCTGTCTCTCCTGAATTGCCTTTGCTCAAGGTTATATTTTATAGGCCTTCTTCTGGGTTCTCTATTGTTCCTTTAACCTTTGGTTCAATTTTTTTTTTTTTTAAGATTTACTTATTTGCTTTTTATCTCTCCCCACTGTTGTCTACTCTCTGTATCCATTCCCTGTGTGTTCTTCTTTGTCCACTTGCATTCTTGTGAGCGGCACTGGGAATCTGTGTCTCTTTGTGTTGTGTCATCTTTCTGCGTCAGTTCTCCTTCTGTGCTGCGCCACTCCTGGGCAGGCTGTGCTTTTTTGTGCACTCCTTGCAGGATGCACTCCTTGCACATGGGGCTCCCCTACATGGGGGACACCCCTGCGTGACATGGCACTCCTTGTATGTGTCTGCTTTGTGTCCATTCTTTAGCCAAGGCCAAGCTGTGTTGATTACTGTAGCTTTAGAGTAAACTTTGAGGTCAGGTAATGCAAGATGAACTCTTGGAAAGCATTTTCTGCATCCTGCTGGTTATGGAAGCGTTTTCGCTGCAAAAAGTTGTCGAGATGCTTGAAGAAGTAGTAGTTGGTTGGTGAGAGGTCAGGTGAATATGGAGGATGAGGCAAAACTTTGTAGCCCAATTCATTCAACTTTTGAAGTGTTGGTTGTATGATATGCGGTCAGGCATTGTGGTGGAGAATAACTGGGCCCTTTCTGTTGACAAAAGCCAGTTGCAGGCTTTGCAGTTTTCAGTGCATCTCATCGATTTGCTGGGCATACTTCTCAGATGTAGTGGTTTTGCTGGGATTTAGAAAGATGTGGTGGCAGCAGACCACCAAACGTTTTCCATGACATTTTTTTGGTACAAGTTTTGCTTTGGGAAGTGCTTTTGGAGTGTCTTCTTGGTCCAATCAATGAGCTGCTCATTGCCAGTTGTCATATAAAATCCACTTTTCATCATATGTCACAATCTGATCAAGTAATGGTTCATGTTGTTGCGTAGAATAAGAGTTTTTTTGATTTTCAGTCAGCCTATGAGACACTCACTTATTGAGCTTTTTCACCTTTCCAATTTCCTTCAAATGCCAAACAACCACAGAATGGTTGACATTGAGTTCTTTGGCAACTTCTTGTGTAGTTTAAGAGAATCAGCTTCTATGATTGCTCTCAACTGGCCATTGTCATATTCTAATGGCTGGCCACTACACTCCTCATCTTCAAGCCTCTCATCTCCTTTGCAAAATTTCTTGAACCACCACTGCACTGTATGTTGGTTAGTAGCTCCTGGGTCAAATACATTGTTGATGTTGTGAATTGTTTCTGATGCTTTACAACCCATTTTGAACTCAAATAAAAAAATTGCTCGAGGGAAGCGGACTTGGTGCAGTGGTTAGGGCATCCATCTATGACATGGGAGGTCCACGGTTCAAACCCCAGGCCTCCATAACCCATGTGGAGCTGGCCCATGTGCAGTGCTGATGCGCACAAGGAGTGCTGTGCCATGCAGGGGTGTCCCCTGCATAGGGGAGCCCCACGCACAAGGAGTGCACCCCTTAAGGAGAGCTACCCAGTGCGAAAGAAAGTGCAGCCTGCCTAAGAATGGCGCTGCCCACACGGAGAGCTGACACAACAAGATGTTACAACAAAAAGAAACACAGATTCCCGTGCCAGTGACAACAGAAGCAGACAAAGAAGAAGACGCAGCAAATAGACACAGAGAACAGAAAACTGAGGGTGGGGTGGAGTGGGGTGGGGTGGGGGGGAAGGGGAGAGAAATAAATAAAATAAAAAAATCTTTAAAAAATATTGCTTGAATTTGCTTTTTGTCTGACATCAATTCCATAGTCTAACATAAATATAAAATAAACAGCAAGTAATGTTATTAGCAAAAAAAACATAGAGAAGTGCACATTAAAATAATGTATAACATAACCACATTTATTTAAGAATGTATGCCAATATCAAACAACAAATTTCCAAAATGCAAAACCTCATTACTTTTCCAACAACATAATAAAAGACTAGACTCCAAAAACCTCAATGGATGTAAATAATTTGAAAGTTATAGATAAAAATACTCAAACATATTATATGTAGAGCTATTGATCAACCATTCAAATGAGATATTCACATTTAAAAATATCCCAATTTTAAATTTACAATAATGTTCTAGAAGTTTAGTTCATTCTCAATTCTTCACTGCATGCCATTTTCATATTTCCCATTTTTCTAAAACAAAGGTATTTACATAGCTATTAAAGCCTTACAAGTTCTGTTTTCTGTCTGGACAGTAATGATGAATAGTTGGTCAATGCTTTGAGTGGAGCTTGACTCGTATACTGCTGAAACACACACAGAATGGGGCAAACTAGCTGAGACTGGCCTCTATGATTTTTGAAATCTTAAGTATTTAGGGTTCTAAAAGGTTTTTTGTTTTTTTTTTTAAACAGCAGTTTCAGTCTTTCAGAATTGTCTTCAATTGATCCTAAGTGGAAAGTACCAGTGCTAACCCCTTTTTCAGACTTAAAGTTTTAAGTGTGCTAATGTGCTACTTGTGAGTCTGCTGTCTCAGGATTCTTTATTTATATTTTGGAGGAGAGAAAAATGATTTGTTGGCTTGGTATTTAGAATGCACTGTACCATGTATAAATAATAACTTGTTCAAATGGAGTTTTGGGTGCTCTCATTTAACTTGATTTGGTAAAAGGTGATGAGCACAGATAAAGAGAGCTGTAGGCTAGACTCACTCATAATGGAGTAAAGACTGTAAAAAAAGGAACTGACTATTTACATCCTATAAATGGTATTAGTGAAGAATGGATAACTCAGTGCAGGGTGATGACTAACTATTGATTTGGTTTTTTTTTTTTTTTTTTTTTTTTGGAGCCAGACACTTAGTCCATAGTTAAATTGGGTAGTGGGGCAAAGGAATTCATAATATGTTTATCTTTGAACATGTGCCTATAAGAAATCAGATTCCTCATGTCCTAGGCTCCAAATTCATGACTCAATTCATGGCTGATAAAATAGTTTGGGCATTGCCAACCAGGATTTGTGTTCAGTAGCCATTCCTGATGCTCACTAAGGCTATTGTGTGTCCTGAAGAGAAAGGAAATCTCTAAATGGTGTGGGTATGGAGTGGTGCATAGGAGAGTCTTCCTATCTTTGAGCATTTTGAAAATGTGGTCTCTGAAGTTAAACGTCTTTGGAATACTTTCAGCAGTGGGGGATTTGTTGGTTTTGATGTGTGTAAAACATGGGACCTTTTGAGGAGGACTCCCAGTAAGGGACTCATAGGTCTGTGAATGGTTCCAGAATCTGAGCTAAAACATTCTCTTTACTAGAACTTTCTGAGGAAATTCATTCTTCCATGCTGATCAACAAAAGAAGTAACATTTTACTTTTCATGAATGGGGTCTGGAGTGGTAGATATCAGTCTACTGCTACTAAAACTTTGGTCAAAGCAAACTATCAATAAATCAATTCACTTCATGCTAGAGCTTCTATTTATAATGAAAACCATCGTCAAAATTTAATTATATTTGACTAGCAGTGTTAACTTATGTCCTGCTTTAATTTCTGTTATTCTAGTTTTTAATGTTAGGTAAGGCATTTTATAATTATTTAGATCTCAAAAAGAAATTCTAGAACATGGGTTCTTAACCAGGGGTTCAAGAGTTTGAATTGAAATTTAAAAAATCATTATTCTTGTGGGGACATGTTGGTATAGGTGTGATATATTTATTAAATAATACACAGGATAGTGTAGACTTAGTAAGGGGTCTGTGGTTTTTACCTGATTGAAAAAGGGGTCCATGGAATAAAAAATGTTAAGAACCCCTGTTCCAGAATGAATAAAAGTCTCCTTTATTCCTTTTTGGCCTGAGACAGCCTTTTCATAAAAAGTAGCCTAAAATGCTAAGGCTGTTGAGGTAGGTTGGAAGGCCATATTGTCACTCTCCTGGTGGTAAAGAAGCTGCTGTCATATGACAGGTCTCCCATGGCTAACCATTACCTTCTGTCAGTGAGAAATGTGAAGATTAAAAACAGTGTCACCAAACACTGAGAGCATCCCTGTACTTTTTACTTAAGAGCTGCTGAAAGAGTTCCTGCTGGCTGATCAAATATGTGAACAGTTGGCTCCTGACCGTAATCTGTCACTTGTGGCACTTTTCAGACTTCCTATTTAAGAGCAACATAGCATCCCTGGAATCTTCAAGCTAGTCAGAGGGGCAGGCAAATTTATGAGGAAGCACAGAGCTGGCCAAAATCATGGGCGTCCCAAAGACCACTGAATGTTTTATGAGTATCAAGTATGATGGGTAAAGTCAGCATTTCCTAGATGACAAAACACAAACTTTTCTTTAGCCATGGGTTATAAATCTTGGGATTGGGATTGGGCCATTGGGAATCTAAATTCTTGGAGATGATAACTCTTTATCACCTGAACAATGCAAAAAAGAGGTATGGAATTTTGGAAAAGAATGTACTAGATATCCTTGCTTATTTATCTAAGAACTTATGCTCCCTTTAAGAGATGTATAAATTAAAAAAAAGTAATAGTTGTTTCATTCTTTTCTTATGATCCAAAATTAATCCTACTCTCCTCTATTAATCAGTGATTGGAGTGCCAGTTTGCCTGATATCCCTGTAATAGAAAGTCTCATTTGAATTGATTGATCAGCTGGGTAACATAGATAAAATGCAGTCTGCTTTTATTCATCTTTCTGCTTAATAATGAGCTGTCTGGAATTTCTACTCCTTTGATATATGTTGTATTCTAATACAAAGTAATCAGCAGCAGAATTTGTTCAATTCTTCGCTCTTGATTCCTTGATAACATCTAAGTTTCCATGCTTATTATTGTACAGGTAAAATGCTCTCTTTTGCATTAAGTACAGAAATAAGCCTTTTTAAAATGAAATATCCAAAATGCTGAGATTCCATTCTTAGCCAAAATAAGAGTGACACTCTTTGTCTGCTTTCACAAAGTTAACCTAGAAAATTGCCATGTACCTCCAACCAAAATGAGATTGGAGACGTAGACAAGAGCTCATTTTTGAAAGGCCTCAAGAAACAGTGCTTGGACCCTTTCCTATGTGATAATGAGCCAGGCTAAGTTTTTAAAACAAAGTGATATGGTGCACTTATGGCTGGGGTAAAAATTATAATGATAAAACCAGAAAACAGCTACTTGAAATAGTCAACTAACACTTCCTCAGTGATTGAACACACACTGTATCTGAAATCTCATCCCCAAATTTGGTTAGTAAAATATATTAGCATATTAATGATATGATGGCCTCTCATACCAATGAAATTATATTGAATACAGAGCAGGGTAGAAACGCCCAGGAACATAAATCTTATTGAAGTTCTATCTTAAGTAAGCAAGTACTACCTTTCCTGTCTTCCACATTATTCCATAACTCTTCAAATTACTGTCTGTGGGAGGAAGGGCGCCTGGCTTGCCACAGTAGCAAACAGTGCAGCAAGAAGTGATACCGCCTCTGCCCACTGGGCCTAGATAAGGTGACCATGCCTGACTAGGCCTTTGCTGCTAACGGCTGGCCGGCACCGCCCTCCCCCTTTCTATCTCCCGCCTAGCCCAACATCCGGCCAGCTCTCACTCTCCCTTTCCCCTCCCCTATTCCAAACCTCTCAGCCAGCCCTCTGCCTAGCAACCGCTTACAATCACCTATCAGGAAGCAGTACCCGCCCGCACCTATCAAATCTCTCCACGCAGTCCCTAACCCTATAAAGCTGTGTCCCCTTCCGCAATAAACCAGACTTGTGCCATCAGCCTGTCTCCGCGACTCCTTCCTGGGTCTGCGCCCTCCACGCCTTCGGAGCCCCCGAGGGAAGCCTCAGCGGCCGTACGAGGCTTTCTTCCCCACGCCAGGGACCCCGCTCGTCCCACAACGGGACCCCACTCGTCCCACAACAGGGACCCCGCTCGTCCCACAATGGGACCCCACTCGTCCCATAACAGGGACCCCGCTCGTCCCATAACAGGGACCCCGTTTCGTCCCTCACTGTCACTGATGGATAAACATCCTGATTTTAGAAGGATGTGATGGGATAGAGAAAGGATGAATAGAAATAACATTTGATAAGATAAACTCAAAAGAAGAGGCAAAATCCTTTGTGACCTCTTTGAATATAGAAAGTTTCAGATATGGATCCCTAACTACCCTTGAATATACAACTATCCTCAATATTAAGTTCTCCTTTAAAGCCAGTATTAATGAAATATCACCATAAATGCACATGTGCCACCCAAATTCTCCTGGATTTCTAGGATATTTATAAAAAAGAAATTCTAGAGATACTAATATGTATTTTAAAACATACAGCATTCAATATTAACTCAATATTATTGTTAAATTTAAAACATGGATGTACTGACTTGAGCAAATATTACATGTATGGAAATGATTTAAGATTAAGACTCATGATACAATTAAAATACCTGAACACTTGAATATATTAGTATTTTCTCTATTTATCTTGACTTTTCAATCAGACTATAGGATTTTTAAAGGCAAGGTCTTACAGTATACTTTTTTAAACCTCCCTAGTGCATAGTATCACACATGACATAGAGAAAATATTTAGCAATAACTTTGAAATTGACAAATCCTTCTTAATTTGCAAATTTTTTGAGCTCTAACTCAGAACTAGGTGCTATAGGTGATTAAAAAAGATATTAGGTATCGTCACTGTCTCTTAGGTGTTACACTTGTCTCAAGCCAAATAGAAAAATAGAAAATTGATAGACACATATACACCTTAAGGTCACATACAATACAATACAATAGTAACATCTCTTTCTTTTTTTCCTCTCTCATAGGTAAATATGTGGAGACCAATAGGCAAGATGATGGCAGAGGGAGTTCCAAGAGTCAGTTCATCCTACAGTGCAGTAGTCAGCCAGAAACTATCTAGATAACATGAGTGGGGTGATCAGGAGACCAGAAGAGCATCCTGTAGCATCCTTGAAAGGAAAGGAGGCTGGCCATCTATGGTTAAGATTCATGAGTTAAGCATTTCACCACTGTGGAGGCTGGTGCCCACCTCTGCTGGCCGGGCAGGACACCTTGGGAGCTGCTCCCTGGGTAGAGTTGGAAGATTCATCAAAAATGGGAGGAAGAGCTGGCTGTGCACTGACTTTGACTATTCATTTAGTAAATTTGACTGGCTAATGGCCAATTCTAAATACAGCTAAAGTTTGGATCTGTCTATCAGAAAGAGACCAGCATCCTCCATTTTGGCTCTGCTCCTGGCATAAGGGGAAAAGATTTTTACTGATCGAAAATCACAATGACTTCCTGGACAGTGGGGACCAACTTCTTTCCACTAGTTTGGATTGCTGCCCCAGTCTGGGCTTGGGTGCAGCCCCTTGCAGGGAGGAAGGTGGGCAGGACAGCATCTGTCTCTCTGGGCAGCTGCTGTTGCTTTAGGCCTGTTGCACACACCTGTGGCTCCTTTTACACCCTTCAGAGGAGAGGAAGGTGGGCAGAAGTTTGTCTTTCAGACCAACTGCAGTCAGCTTAGGGCCCCACTGCTTGGATTATTGCTCACAGCTGTGGCTCTGTCCCAATCCCTGTCAGGGGAAAAGCATGGGCAGAGACTCATCAATATCTCTGGGCAGCTGCAGATCGTTTTGGCCTGCATGTTTTAGATTGCTGCCCAAACCTGTAGTTCCATCCCTACCCCTGACAGGAGATGAAGGGGTTTATTGCTTCATTAGTTTCTCCAGACAAATACAGTCCGTTTTGGCCTGCATGATTTCATATTGCCCACACCAGTGGATCATCCCTGCACCAAGCATTGGAAGGTGCGTGGAGCTTCAGCAATCTTTCTGGTCAACTATAGATGGCTTTGACCTGCATGGGTTGGATTACTGCTGTGGCTATGGCTTTGTCCCCATCCATGGCAGGAGTGAAGGGGGAACAGAGCTTCCTCAGTTCCAGGGGCAATGCGGGCAGCTTCAGCCTCCATGACTTATAGTACCAACAGAACCTGCAGCTCCTACTGAACCCAAGGGAGAAAGGGCAAAAAACAAATGAAAAAGAACTGAAAAAAAATTCAGATTGGCTCAACACAAGCTATTATAAAATTCCAAAGTAAATTGAACCATCTATCAAAGAGGGGTTTTAGTACAAATCCAGCCAACAAGAAAGCCCTAGACAAAAGAGAGAAACTGAGCCTAGTATAAATACATCAATAAAATCATGCTGAGACACCAGTAAAAACTTACAAGCCATGCAAAGAAACAGGAAGATATTGCCCAAAGGAACAAACTAAACCACCAGAAGAAATACAGGAATTGAGACAGTAATCACAGATGTTCAAATAAACCTCCTTAATAAATTCACTGAGATGGCTAAAGAGATTAAGCATATTAAAAAGACACTGGGTGTACAAAAAGAAGAATTTGAAAACACAAAAATAGCAGATCTTATGAAAATTAAAGGCACAATAAATGAAATTAAAAGTGCACTGGAGAGAGGCATTAGCCATCAGAGTAAATTCACCAACATGTTCAGATGCCTAGATATCAGCAAAAAATTACAAGTCATACTAGGAAAGAGGAAGAAATGTCCCAGCCAAAAGAACAAATCAAATATCTTAAAGAGATACAGGATTTAAGAACATTAACCAAGGATAATCAAACAACTCCCCTAAATCACTTCAAAGAATTTAAAGAAAATGTGACTAAAGAAATAAAGTGTATTGAGAAGACACTGGGAACCCATAAGGAACAATCTGAAAGCCTGCAAAGAAAAGTAACAGACCTTAAGGGAATGAAAGACATGATGGATGAGATTAAAAATACATTAGAAGCACATAAGAGCAGATTTTAATTGCTTGATGACAGAATTAGTGATTTCAAAAACAGAACATTTGAACTGGAAAAAACAGGAGAACATAAAGAGAAGAGAATGGAAGAACTGGAACAGAGGCTCATGGGATTGAATGATAATGTGAAATGTACAAGCATTCACATTACTGGTGTCCCAGAAGGAGAAGAGAATGGAAAAGGGGCAGAAAGAATATTTGAGGATATAATGACTGAAAACTTCCCAACCCTTATGAAAGATATAAATATCAATACTCAAGAAGGACAACCCACCCTAAACAGAATAAATCCAAATAGATCTACCCTGAGACACCTACTATTTAGAATGACAAATATCAGAGATAAAGGGAAGATTCTGAAAGCAACAAGAGAAAAGCAAAGTATCACATTCAAGGGAAACTTGATAAGATTACGTGCAGACCTCTCATCAGAAACCATGGAGAAGAAAAGAATGTGGTATAATGTATTTAAGATACTGAAATAGAAAAAATGCTGGCCAAGAATTTTGTATCCATGAAAGCTGTCCTTCAAAAATGAGAGTGAGTTCAAATTCTTCACAGACAATCAAATAGTGATAGAAGGAAGGGATTGTGGTTCAAGTGATAAGGCCTCCACCTGCTATATGAGAGGACCTGGATTTGATCCTTGGGGCTTCCTGGTGAAAAAGAAGAGGAGAAAGCATGCCTGCATGGTGAGCCAGTGCCCACATTGCAAGCCGAGTGCCCATGCAGTGACTGAGTGTCTGTGTGAGTGCCTGCATGGTGAGTTGAGTGCCTACATGGTGAGCCAAGTGCCCACACAAGTGCCCATGTGGTGAGCCTAGTGCCCACATGGTGAGTCAAGTGCCTGCATGGTGAGCTGCATGCCTGCATGGCAAGCTGAGTACCCATATGAATGCCCGTGTGGTGAACCAGTGCCCATGCGAGTGCCTGTGAAGTGAGCCAGTGCCCATGTAAGTGCCTGGAAGTGAGCTGAGTGCCCACATGGTGAGCTCAGTACCTGCACAGTGAGCCAGTGACCACATGGTGAGCTGAGTGACCATACAACAAGTCGAGTGCTTGTGAACAAGCTGAGTGCCCATGCAGTGAGCCAGTGCCCATACAAGTGAGTCACGCAGCAATACGATGATGCCACCAAAGAGAATTGAAGGGGAAAGTCAAGGTGAAGTGCAGCAGAGACCAGGAATTGAGGTGGCACAATTGACAGGGAACCACTCTCCACATCAGAGGTCTCCAGGGTTGAATCCTGATGAATCCTAGAAGAGAAAGATGAGAAGACAATAAAAGAGAGAAATAGATATAGAAGATCACACAGGGAATGGACACAGACAGCAAAAAACAGCAGGGAAGGGAGGGTGGAAGGGAAGAAAAACATTAAAAAAATACTGATAGAATATGTTACCAAAAAATCAGATTTACAAGCAGTACTAAAGGGAGGGTTGCAGCTGAAAGGAAAAAACAAGGGTGAGTGATATGTAGAAGAGTTTAGAAATGGAGGTTATTAGGAAGGGTAAACTAAAGGATAAGAAGACAGACAATAGAACGATATGACAACAGAGAGCTGAAGGATCAAATAGATGAAGGAAGTAATGCCTTTACAGTAATAACACTGAATGCTAATGGGTCAAACTCCCCAATCAAAAGATCTAGACTGATAGAATGGATAAAAAAAAAAAATGAGCCATCCATATGTTGTCTATAAGAGACCCACCTCAGACATAAGAACACTACCAGGTTAAAAGTGAAAGGTTGGAAAAAGGTATTCCATGCAAATAGTAAGCAAAAAAAGAGCTGGAGTAGACCAGATAAATATAAAATAACAATATTATAGTATATGAACAATAATTACTCAGTACAACTGGAAAATTGTTCCTGTGATCAGTGTTTGGTAATTTTTTTCATACAAAATATCCACTTTCTTTTAATTTAGGAGGACTGGAGAAGAGGTATAATTTTGGATACTTCATTTTTCTTTTATCCTTTCTTATTCACACTCTTTAATTAAAATAATTAACTGGATCAATAATGATTTAGCATGACTACTGTTGAAAAAGATTTTTTCTGCCTCATAAAATTAAGAGCTGGCAAATTGTTATCTGCTGTAATTCATTCCAAAAAAGATGTGAAGTATTCCCAAATAGGAATTTGATTATCTAAAAAGAATTATGGCCTCAAAGGCAATTAATAGCTAAGCCAATAATTTAATTCATTCTTAGAGATTATTATGTCTAATAGTTTGAGCTGTAATATAAAAATCAAATATGTTAAAATTAATTTCTATTTGAATTATTTACGTTCATAAATGTTTGTTCCTATGCTATTTTTTAAAATAATTGATTATATTATAATAAATCTAACCTGGCCTTGCCCTCTCTTTAAAAAATTGTAATTTCTTTCAATCTATTTTTCTATTTATTTACAATTTTACAATAATGGGCTTTTTAAAAAGATTCATTTTATTTATTCATTTCTTCCCCCTCCCCTCATTGTTTTGCTCTCACTGTCTGCTTGTCTTCTTTTTAAGAGGCACCAGGAACTTAACCTAGAATGTCCCATGTGGGAAGGTGGCTCCCAATCACTTGAGTCACCTCCTTTCCCTGCTAGTTGTGTCTCCTTGTGGCATCATCATCTTGATGTGTCATCATCTTGCTGCATCACTTCACTGTCTTGCTTGTCTTCTTTAGGAAGCACTCAGAACTGAACCTGGGATCTCCCATATGGTAGGTGGGTGCCCAAGAGCTTGAGCCATAGCCACTTCCCAATAAAGAACTTTTTAAAAGCTAAAAAAAGGCCATTGATTATACACTTTGGAAGAACATATGGTATGTGAATATATCTCAGTAAAATTGCTTAATAAACAAACAGTTGTGCAAGAAGTGCTAGAAATAGCAGCTATATACAGCGGTGGAAACAGAGATATTGAGAAGTGAGGAATTTTCTTGTCTGCTTTTTGTTTATTATTATTGAAAAAATGAAAATGCTTTAATAATGATTTAAGTGATGAATGGACATCTATCTGATTATACCAAATACCATTGATTGTACACTCTGGATAAATTGTGTGCAAACATACGTGTCATGAGTGTCCTAGAAGAAAAGGGAAAGGGGGCAGAAAGAATATTGAAGGAAAAATGGTAGAAAATTTCCCAACTGTTTTGAAAGACATAGATATCTGTGTCTGAGAAACACAACACACTTCAGTCCAAATAAATCTGTATAGACATACCCTGAGGCACATACTAATCAGAATGTTGATTGCTAAAGCTAGAGAATTCTGAAAGCACCAAGAGTAAGATGATTCATCACATACAAGGGATTTCTCATTAAAAACCATGGAGGCAAGAAGGCAGTGGTATGATATATTTATGAAAATGAAAGTGAAAAACTGCCAGCCAAGAATCTTATATCTGGCAAGATAGTCTTTAAAAAATAAGGGTGAGTTTAATGTATTCACAGATAAACAGAAACTAGAGAGTTTGTCGCCAAGATTCAGGCCTTGCAGGAAATACTAAAAATAGTGTTGCAGCCTGGAAAGTAAAGATAGGAGAGAAAGGCTTGGAAGATAGTCTAGAAATGAAGATTATATCAGTAAAAGTAACTAAAAGTGTAAAAAGAGTGGTGAAAATAAGATACAATAGATAAAACCTAAAGGTCAAGATTGGTAAAGTAAGTACTGCCTTTACCGTAATATCATTGAATGCTAATGGACTAAATTCCCCAATCAAAAGACACAGACTGGCAGAATGGGTAAAACAGTGCTATCAACAAGAGATTCACCTTAAACCCAGAGATACAAATAGGTTGAAAGTGAAAGGCTGGGAAAAGATATTCCATGCAAGCAGTAACAACAATGACAAAAAACTGGAGTAGCTATACTTATTGGGTAAAGTTGACTTTAAAAGCAAAGTTGTTATTAGAGACAAGGAAGGACATTATATATTAATAAAAGAAGCAATCCATGAAAAATAACAAGCAATAAAATCATAGATATTTATGTTCCTAACCAGGGTGCCCCAAAATACATGAGGGAAACGTGTGCAAAAGAGATAAGTAGAAGAGATAAATAGATGTCTCAACAATAATAGTTGGAGACTTCAATATACCACTCTCATTATTGGATAGAACATCTGGACAAAGGGTCAGTAAGGAAACACAGCTTGAATAATATGATAAATGAGTTAGACCTAATACATATATAGAACATTGCCCTGAAAAATGGCAGGATAAACAATCTCCATAGGTACTCATGGTTCTTTCTCCAGGATAGACCATATGTTGGATCACAAACAGTTCTCATGAAATTTAAAAAAACTGAAATTACACAAATCACTATCTCTGATCATAATGGAATGAAACTAGAAATCAATAATAGGCAGAAAGAGAAAATTCACAAATATATGGGAATTAAACAACACACTCTTAAATGATCAGTGGATCAAAGAAGAAATTGCAAGAGAAATCAGTAAATATCTTGATGAGTAAAAATGAGAACATAACAAAACCTATGGATTGCAGCAAAAGGAGTGCTGAAAGGGAAATTTATAGCTCTCAATCTTACATTTAAAAAGAAGAAAGAGCTAAAATCAAAGACCTAACTACACACCTGGATGAACTAGAAAAATAACAGCGAACTATTCCTAAGCAGGTAGAAGGAAAGAAATAACAAAGATCAGAGCAGAAATAAATGGAATTGAAGGAAAAAAGCAATAGAGATAATTTTAAAAGAGCAAAAGTTGGTTCTTTGAGAAGATCAACCAATTTGATAATCCCTTAGCTAGACTGACAAAAAAAGAGAAAAGATGCAAATAAAATCAGAAATGAGAGTGGGGCATTACTATTGACTCCACAGAAATATAAGAGATCATAAGAGGATACTATGAACAAATGTATGCCAACAAACTATACAACTTAGATGAAGTAGGCACATTCCTAGAAATATGCAAACAACCAACACTAACCTGAGAAGATATAGAAGGCCTTAATGAACTAATCACAGTAAAGAGATTGAAACAATCATCAAAAACCTGCCCAAAATGAAAAGCCCTGATGGACCAGATGGTTTCAAAGGTGAATTCTACCAATCATTCAAAGAAGAATTAAGGGAGTGGATGTGGCTGAAGCAGTTGAGCACCCATCTCCCAAATGGGAGGTCCTGGGTTCAGTTCCAGTGCCTCCTGAAAAAACAAAACAAACAACAAGTAAAACAAACAAACAATAACCCAGATCAGGAAGTCAATGTGGCTTGGTGGTTGAGCACTAGCGTCCCACATATGAGGTTCCAGGTTCAATCCCCAGCCCCCTGTAGTACAAGAGAAAAAACAAACAAAAAAATAAACAGAGGAGATTTAAGACCAATCTTACTCAAAATCTTTCAAAAACACAAAAAGGAAATGACACTACCAAACTAATTCTATGAAGCCAATAGCACCCTAAAGCCAAGGCCAGATGAAGACATTAGGAAAAAAAGAAAATTACAGGCCCATTTCCCTAATTAATATAGATGCAAATATACTCAACAAAATACTTGCTAATTGAATATAAGAGGACATTAAACTAATAATCATCATGGTCAAGTAGTTTTTATTCAGGGCATACAAGGGAGTTCTACACAAGAAAATCAATCAGTGTAATATACTACATTAATAAATCAAAGAAAAACTACTTGATCATCTTGATTGATGTAGAAAGGCATTTGACAAAATACAGGATCCTTTCCTGCTAAAACCATTCCAAAAGACAAGAAGATAAAAGAAAATTTCTCATCACAATAAAGGGCATTTCTGAAAAATCCACAGCTAACATTGCACTCAGTGGTTAAAGACTGAACTCTTTCCTGTTGAGATTGGGAAAAAGACAAAAATGCCCACTGTCACCACTGTTGTTCATAATAGAGCTAGAGGGTCTAGCTAGAGCAATTGCACAGGAAAAAGAAGTTAAAGATGTTGAAATTAGATGTAAAGTGGATGTGGCTCAACAGATAGAGTGTCTGCCTACTATATAGGAGGCCCAAGGGTTCGATATCCAGGGCCTCCTGGCTCATGTGGTGAGCTGGCCCATGTGCAGCACTGCTGCATGTAAGGAGTGCTGGCCCATGCAGGGGTGTCCCTGCATAAGGGTGCCCCCCCATGCAAGGAGTGGCCACTGCACAAGGAGAGCTGCTCCATGTGAAACCACAGCCTGCCCAGGAGTTGTGCCCCATACACCGAGAGCTGACACAGCGAGATGATGCAACAAAAAGAGACACAGATTCCGCATGCCACCTGATGAGAATACAAGTGGACACAGAAGAACACACAGTGAATACATACAGAGAGCAGACAAAGGTGGTGAGGTGGGGGAGAGGAATAAATAGTTAAAAAATTTTTTAAAAATGTTGAAATTGGAAAGGAAGAAATAAAACACTATTACGTAGATGATATGAACCTACACCTAGAGAGTCCTGAAAAATCTACAACAAAGCTACTAAAGCTAATACATGAGTTCAGCAGAGTGGCAGAATACAAGATTAATATGCAAAAATCAGTAGTTTTCCTACACACTAGTAGTGAGCAATCTGAGGAAGAAGTCAGGGAAAAATCCATTTATAATAGGTACTAAAACAATAAAATATTTAGGAATAACCTCAACCAAGAATTTAAAGGACCTGATTCAGAAAACTACAATACATTGTTAAAACAAATCAAAGGTGACCTAAATAAATGGAAGGACATTCCATGTTCAGGGACTGGAAGACTAAATATCATTAAGATGATAATTACCCAAATTGATTTACAGGTCCAAGCCAATTGTCCCTGAAATTCCAATTGTCTTTTTCTTTTTTTTTTTTTACAGAAGTAGAAAAGCCAATTATCAAAATTTGGAAGGTTAAGAGGGACAAAATAGCCAGAAAGAGCTTTAAAAAATGAGGTGGGAGGACTCTTACTTCCTAACTTTAAATCATATTACTTAGTTACAGTGGTAAAGACAGCATTGTACTGGCATAAAGATAGATATATAGGCCAATGAAAACTGAATTGAGAACTCAGAAATAGATCCTTGCATCTATGGTCAAGTGATTTTTGACAAAGCTGTCAAGCCCATCCGGCTGGGCCAGAGCAGTCTATTTAACAAATTTGGAGCTGGGAGTACTAGATGTCCATATCCAGAAGAAAGAAAGTGAACCTTTATTTCACACCTTATACAAAAATTAACTCAGAATGGGTCAAAGACCTAAATATAAAAGCTACAGTCATAAAACTCTTAGAATAAAATGTAGGGAAACATCTTCAAAATCTTGTCGTAATGGTGCTTTCTTAAACTTTACATCCAAGGCATGAGACATGAAAGAAAAAAATGGGTAAGTGGGACCTCCTTAGAATTAAACACTTCTGCATGTCAAAGGAGTTTGTCAAGAAGGTGAAGTGACAGCCTACTCAATGAGAGAAAATATTTGGAAACCCCATATCAGATAAAGGTTTGATTTCTATGTTGTATAGAGATCATACAACTCAATGATAAAAAAGCAGGCAATCCAATTAAAAAATGGGCAAAATGCTTAAATAGACATTTTTCAAAGAGGAAATACAAATGGCCAAAAAGCACATGAAAATGTGTTCAATATCACTAGATATTAGGGCAATGCAAATCAAAACTATAATGAGATATTATTTCCCACTTTATTAAATGCCCATTATTAAAAAAAAACAACTGAAAACTACAAGTGCTGGAGAGGATGTGGAGAAATAGGAACACTCCTTCACTGTTGGTGGGAATGTAGAATAGTGCAGCTTCTGTGGAAGACAGTTTGGCATTTTCTCAGGATGATAAATACAGAACTGCAATATTTTCCCGCAATCCCTATATTGGGAATATATTCAGTAGAACTGGAAACAGCGACATGAACTGAAATTTGCCCAATGATATTCATGGTGGCACTATTCACAATTGCTAAAAGATGGAAACAACCCAAGTGCCCATCAAATGATGAATGGGAAAAAAAATGTGGGTTTATACATACCATAGAATATGCTGCTGTAAGAACAAATGGAATTGGGATATAAAAGATAACATGGATGAGCCTTGAGGACATTATGCTGAGTGAAATAAGCCAGACACAAAAGTACAAATCTTGTATGATCTCACTAATATAAACTAAATATGGTGTATAAATGTATGGAGTTAAAATCTAGATAAGATGAGAGCTGAGAGGGGGTACAGATGCTTAATATATGTAGAATTTTTAATTAGGTTTAATGTGTATGTGTGGAAATGGATAGAGTTGATGGTAACATAGTGAGTATAACTAATAGTGCTGATTTATAAAGGTGATTATGTCTGAATGGGGCAGCCAAGGAACGTAAATGTCAATTGAAAGAAAGCTAGAGAATAATCACAGCAAACTCAATCATGGATGAGGATTGTGGTTAATAGTACAAATACAAGAATATTTTTTATGAACTAGCACAAGCTTAAATCACTATTACAAGGTGTTAAGAATATGGTGAAATATGGGAAGAATACTGTTAATGTGACTTATGGACTGTAGTTAGTAATATTGTAATATTGCATCAATGGCAAAGAAGGTACTATATCAATGCTAAGAGCTCATAATAGGAGGATTTTTTTTCCTATTGGTTTAAGAAAAATATTGTAAAATTGACTGAGGTAATGACAGCATATCTCTGTGATGAAACACAGTTTGGATGGAGTGTACAAGGCATGGTACTATATAACACAGTCAACCATGCGGTGGATGATGGACTGTGGTTAACAGTACAAATATGATAGCATTCACTCATGAACTATAACAAATGTACAATACTAATACATGGTGTTAATAATAGGCCGCTGACGACAACAGAAGCGGACAAAGAAACAAGACGCAGCAAATAGACACCAAGAACAGACAACCAGGGGAGGGGGGGAATTAAATAAATAAATACATCTTTAAAAAAAAAAAAATAGGGTGGTTAATGGAAAAAAATACACTAAATGTAAGCTGTAGATCATAGTTAGCTGTATTTTTTAAATGCATTATATAGTTTTATTTTTACTTATAATAAACACCATATATATATATATAATTATGCAAAATCCCCAAGTTTTGGCATTACATTTTATGAAGAAAGAACCCTGTTCTTTACATATATATATTTAAGTATTTTTTATTTAAAGTTGTGAACTTATAAAACAATCATGCATAATATGCAGAATTCCCATAAAACATCCCTCCACAAATACTTACATTGTTGTGGAACATTTGTTACAGATTTTGAGAGTACATCATCAGACTATTACTACTAACTATAACCTAAAACATACACTTGGTATATTTTTCCATATCCCCTCTATTATTATCACAGTACATTCTCTGACACTGATGCACGAATATTACAATACTGCTGTTAAATATAGTCCATAAGTTACATTAATTGTATTTTAATGATGTTCTTTCATAATTTATAACAAATATTCCAAAATGATGCAAGGTGTTGGTGGTTGGATGATGTACGGGAATTCTGCACATAATAAATGACTGTTTTGTAAACTCACAACTTCTCTAATAAAAAGTCCCAGAACAGTAAATATGTAGAATAGTCATAGCAACCAATATTTTTAAGACAGATCATTGTGAATGTAGTAAAATTGTATTTGTGTCTTCTGTAGTGCATTCTTAAATTTCATTAAACCATATAACTGATCTGTATTGTATGTAAAAATATAGTTAGCTCACTTAATATTTGAGGAAAACACTCCAAATAATTTATATACAAAATTGTAGTTATTGTAAGAATTTTATTTCCTTAATATAGGCTGGACTGATTTTCAAGTTAGCAGATCACCATTTTACCTTCCTCCTACATTGAGTCAGCTCAACTCACTAAAATATCCTTAGAGAAAGTTGAAAAGAAGCTTTTGGGGGGCTGGTTGCAATTTTCATGTAGCAGAAGTTTCCGTATTTATTGTTCATTGAGGAAAGGCAAACATTCTTTGGACATTTTTTTTCCCCTTTGCTGTTGATGCAGAGCTAGGGTACATTTCATTGAGCAAATCCTGGGGGGAATTTTAAGTTCCTTTTTCAAACTATACCATAATTTTTGCTCTCTATTCTAACCATATTGGGTTGTGTAATGATAACTTTCAAATGAATCGTTATAATACAGGGACATGTCCTACAAATTTAATAATGGTCACCATGAACAGCAGCAATAAGGTTTCCTCAGCAGGGACATATTCTTTCTGGAAGGGAAATTTAATTATCTAGCTTGACTACTGTGTAATTCAAACACTAGCTATTCTGGCTCTTTTATACTACACAATGGTGTTTGGGCAGACAGAAGAGCAATGGTTACCACCCCATAGGAAAACTCAGAGGGCTAGTGCTTTGCTTTCACTCAATTTTTGAATTAATATATAGTTTTTAGGCATTCCTCCCTAATAAACCATGTACCATAGAAGAAAGCAGTAGGGATTTTAATTATATGATGACTGTATGTTATCTACTTTTTCTTGTATTTCATCTTCTACCTTTAGGTAGAGGTATGGGTCAAAAAGGAAAATACCACGGAGTCAAACAACTTAGCATAGAAGGAGAGACAGGATCACTAAAAAACTCCCTACCAATCCCCCTTAAGCAATTATCAAAGTACTTTGAGTTTCTGGGAAAAAAAACAACTATATAAATCCAAGGTTGTTTTTATTACTGTACTGGTATTCTGATGTGTATAATTAGCCTTTTGAAAGGGTAGTAATTCCAAAGGAGGAGACTGTGAGGTAGAAAGGGAAAACTGTAGAAAAAGAGCTACTTAGATCTCAGGGAGTGTTCAGTAGATTTGTTTTTGAGATGTCCTCCTTTATCTGACCTTCTTCATTTGCTGAGAGCAGAAACAGTGGAGGATTAACATATTCTTGAACAAGTCAATTGAAAACTAGGTAGCTTGGCTTCCTGGAATTCTTACATCTTAATGCAAAGGATGTACACAAGTCTGTAATTTTCTTCATTGTAGTATTGAGTAGTAGAAAAAGCAATAAACATAAACTGAAAGATTTGGATTCTAAAACTACTACTTGGAATCTGCTACTTCCTAGCTGCGTGATTTTAGTTTTGATATATGTAAAAGGAGGGCTATTACTTGTCCTGCCTACCTCGGCAGGTCCTTATGAGGTGATATGTTGGTTATATGAGATATTCAATTGGAAAATAATTAATAATTTATAAAGGTCTAAGAAATCCTGTAGTATTGTTATTGTTAACTTAGGAAAGAATGGTGACTAGTATAAAATCAAACCTCATGACTTGTAATCCTTTCAGAGTGCATAGGCATTCTGTGGTTTTCGCTGAGAGGGGAAGATAGTGCTAATTTATTTACCCTGGCATTTCTTTGTGCACAAATGTCACCCCACTCTATCCCAAAAATATGCTTGTTGGCATTTCTTTTAAATTGCTTCTTTCTCTAGTTGCTGAAGTGAGACATCTATTTGTAACATTAAACTATTTTTGATATTATAAGTGTTACATGATCATTGCACTTTTCTATCCATGGTAGATGGCAAGACAAAGACAAGGGCTATTCCTCTGTGACATCAACAGTTTTGCTTATAGCTGGAAAGTTTGAGTGGTCTAATATACTCTGTTCCAGGATTTGAGAAGCTGCTTCCTGAGCCTTTTGGGACAATCCTCATGGTCAGTCTACAAAGCTAATTTGATCATGATCTTCAATACTTAAAAACATTCAGTGAATGCCATTAGGTTTTTATTTGCATTTCTCACAGCTTATGATTGGAAACTCTATCTACTAGATTCATCCCCTGCTTCTTTCACATTAGGCTTTACTAATAATAATTTTTTATAGTTCTCCAAACAAACATAGCAATTACATTTTTGCCTTATCACATGCTGTCTCCTTTGCCCCTCTAGGGCTAACTGAGTACATATTGTTATTATTAGGGACATTCTGGAGATTGGTCATATGCACACATATCTAATATTTGACCTTTTAAAATTATATCATCAAAAATATCATTCTCTTTTGAATCAAGCATAGCACTAGCACCTAATTCCAAACTATTTTCTCTCTAATCAAATTAATTTTTATTTTAATAATTTAGAGCCTCAGTTGGCTTCGATCACTGTAGTTTAGGAGACCATATTTTGGGAAAAAGCTCCCTTGAAGTAGCATTTTTCTAAAAGGTCCTGGCCCTTGAAGGGGAAACCACTACTACCAAAACTATATATCTTCATTTCCAGTAGGACTGTGTGTCTCCTTTAGTTCCTGAACTGCCTGTCCATAATGCCACCTCTTATGACAAGGTTAATTTTCTTTCCAAGAATGTTTCATTTTATTCAAGGGTTGGGTTACACTTATATCCCCAAGGACAAGGGAGTACTTCTGGTAGATCATTTCAGTAGTATATCTAAAGTCTTGTGCTATGCTGTGGTGAAGAAGACCATGCATTATCAGGATTAAGTATTCTGGAATCCAGTGAAGTCACCTTAAAACTGAAACAGTCTAAGAGAATACACACTCTTTTTCTGACCTCTCAGTTTTTGCACCTCACCTTGGCAACAAAGAGTTTTGCTGAGTATGAATACATAGTACATGCCTCCTGAGTTTCTGTGGTAAAACTGAAGAACTGAGTGTATCCAACTGTTTAAAATAAAGATGGATTTTGACATTAAGCAATGACAAGTCCCAAATGGTTTTATTTTCCAGTGAATTATTCACACGAAGGCTCCCAATTTCACCTTCTTGAGAAGGTACAAAGGAGAAAGCCCTCCCATAATTTAATCTTGAGAGCTGAGAGCTACGTAAGTTAGCACTCTGGTTGCAAGCAGTATAGCTGTCTGCTGCTGCTTTGTAAGAGGTATAGGATGTGCACTAAGGATTCCTCTAAACAACTGAAAACTCTGCTTAAATGACCCTTAACCCGTAGTGCATACTTATTGCCACCCAGGGTGGTGAGTGAGACAATTGTCAATACTATTGTTAGAAGGTGAGAAAAGTGATTCCTCTATCTCCAGAAAGAAAATAAGTTGGGTCATGTCCACTTTGTGAATTCTATTTTATTTTTGGTGTTTCTCAAAGGACTCTCTCAGGCTCTTTTCCATCTGAGAGTATACTTTCAGAATACTTTCATCAATTTCCATGATTTTAATTACCATCCAATGAGAATGACTCTCAAATTACATAGATGACCCATATGGCCATCTAGGGTAAGACTCTTCATATCTATTTTCATGATCTCTCCCCTTGAATGCCCCACAGACACCCTGGTCTCAAAGTACATAAAAGGGAACATAGCATCTCTCCTGCTTTTCTGGGTTTCCTATTTTAGCAAATGGGAGCAGCAGCCACCTATTTGCCTAGCTAGTCTACATCTTACTTTTCTTGAATCAGTCATTTTTTTCTGTTTCTTTTGCCCTACTTAGATCAGGCCACCACTGTACAGAAGGTATTTAGTGAATAAATGAGCCCAAACTTATTTTCATTGGTAGAGGCGACGAGCTAAGTAGTAATTTATAGATTTTGGGTTTTATTTCTCCCCCTTCCCTCATCCTTGAGGACTTAATTCATGTGCCTTTCTATTTTGATATCACTCTAGTCCATGAAATTTTGAATTATTTGTAAAACAAATTGCCCTCTTAATGGAATTTAACAGTTTTTTAAAATAGGGTCTTTATGAAACTCAGTTAAGTGAACAATAACTTCACTCTAAACCTTGATTAATTTTTTTAACATGTTCAGTTTTCATGATTTTTTTTTGAAAATGTGGACACTTAGATTCATATTTTCTTTTATTCCCCAAACTTAAGCTCTGACTTGCATAGCAGAAGAATATAGGCAATAATGGTTTCCCAGTTTTATGTAGTAGGAAAACATATCCAAGTCTAAGATCTTAGTCCAGGTTAATCCTTTTACTATTAATAAGTGCTACCTAGTGTTCAAATGGACAGGATTTTTAATCAACCGTCAAGCTCCCAGATGGCAAAAAAGGGTTCACTTATCTAGCCTAGCTATATACCCAATACTTACCTAATTATAGACTCAACTCTACGATAGAATGATTATGTTCTATTTCTGTGTTTAGTATCAGGTCAAGACTTCTATCAAGAACAAGAATTGTTTTTTGTCTTTCATTGTAGCAAGTGGGGCATTATCTATGAGAGTAAAAAGTCTTTTTCCTTTTGGTTTTCAATCTACAAACAATACTTTTCACTCAAGGCAAAGGAAAATGATCACTATTGATGGAAACATATCCAGGATAGGCTTAATTTCAGAATAATCTTTAAAGCAAGACCTTTCTCAGCTCATGAATCTAGTAATCTTAAAGTGACAACATAATTTGAAAAGACCATAAAGTCCTAATTTGTCTTTGACAATGTGTTACTTTCTGCTTGGACATGAGAGTGACATTATCTGACATATTTAGAAAGGATAAATCTGGCTTATATGGATTATAAGGGGTATGAGTAGAAGCACGGAGACTTCTTAAAAGCCTTTTAGGCCTTTCTTGAGGTAAGAACTGGTAATGGCTAGACCAGAGGAGTAATTAATGAACTAGTGGGAAAAGGACAGATTCTGTGTATATTTTGATAATTGAAAAAACGGCATTTGCTGATGGATGGCTAGAATGTGGAAAAGGGAAGGATGAAAGAAGAGGGGAATCGATGGGGGGGAGAGAAGGTGAGAGAAGAATGGAGAGAGAGACAGAAGTGAGAGAGAAAAA
The DNA here is from genome assembly GCF_030445035.2 of Dasypus novemcinctus. Classification (NCBI taxonomy): domain Eukaryota; kingdom Metazoa; phylum Chordata; class Mammalia; order Cingulata; family Dasypodidae; genus Dasypus; species Dasypus novemcinctus. The sequence goes on from NC_080680.1 coordinate 68,094,734, forward strand.
AGACAGAGCAAGGGAGAGAGAGAGAGGAGAGGGGAAAGGAGAGAAGACAGAGGGAGAGGGCGAGGAGAAGGCAAGGACCAGGACTATGACCTGAACAACAGGAGGAATGGAGCTGCCCTTGATGAAAATGAGGAAGACTCTGGCTGGAACAAGTTTAGGGGAGCAGAAGTAGAGAAAATCGACCTTGGACATATTATGTCTGAGACTTGTATCCACATCCAAATTGAGATATTGAGTAGGTAGTTGGATATGCCAATCTTGAGTTTAGGGCCAAGATCAGGGCAGGACATAATATTTCAGCATTTTGAATTACTGTGAAACTGAGTTATTTTATACCCTGGCAATACAGAATACATTCTGCTCTGTTGAATTATCTTTGTGAACTTTACTTACTTGCCTACTGCCTTCCATTTTATTTTGAAAACTGTGAACTGCTTGACATTGAACAATTGGTGGACAATCATAGATTTTTTACAATAGAAATTGAAGAACACATCACATAAATATATTCTATATGGAATGTGCACAGCAGAAACAATGTACATTAATTAACAGAGACTTGGATTCAAATCCCAGGTCCTTCAAATTTATTACTATTGTGAGCCTCAATTTCCTCTTCCAAAGATCACAGGTTGTATTGCTGTCCTTACAGGATTACTGTACCAGATTTTACATGTTCATCTAAGCATACTGCTCAATGCAAATAGGCACTCCGTAAATATAAACAACTGCACAAATTTTGACTTGCTGCAACATAAGGAAAAAGTTATTAACATTACTTTAACTACTATGTTGGCAATGGTGATGGATGTAGCAGTTTGCTATGGTTATGAGTTCTAAAAATAGATATTGGATTATGTTTGTAATCTGGTCTGTACTTGGGCATGATTAAGTTATGATGATTAAGGCTTTGATTGGGCCATGTCATTAGGGCATGACAAAGGAAAGAGTTGAGGGTTCTTGAGGCTGGAGTTTTGATGTTAGAGTTTGATGTTGAAGTTTTAAGCTGGAGCCCCAGGAAGTCAGCACATGGAGGAAAGAGAAGCAAGCGCCGGGAAAAAGGAACCCTGAGTTAGAAGAAGAACACAGAGGAATAGAGAGGGCTCCTTAGACACGACAGAAACCCCAGGGAGAGAGACAGAGTCGTTCTCCTGATAGTCTACAGCTGACCTTGTGGAGAGAGGCAAAGCCTAGAGAGCCTCACAGACTACAACTGACCTTGTGGAGAAAACAGAGGAGCTGAGCCCAGAGGAACCCAGGAAGCCTGGACCCTCACAGACGTCGGCAGTCATCTTGCTCCATCATGTGAAAATAGACTTTGGTGAGGGAAGTAAGTTTTGCTTTATGGCCTGGTATCTGTCGGCTCCTACCCTAAATAAATATCCTTTATAAAAACCAACCAATTTCTGGTATTTTGCATCAGCACCCCTTTGGCTGACTAATGCAATGGGTAATGGTGTAAAAATAATTTTTGCCTTTATAATAAGTCAGTAGAAGCTACGTTCACTTATGTTTTTTATACCCACTGTGAGAATATTCTGTACTATGCAAAAAAAAAAAAATTACACTGCTTCTAGAAGTAAGATGTTCTTAATTTGTTACTTAAAAGAAAATAAATAAAAGAACCAGTTAATTAATAAGATAAACATTTTGATTATCATTAACAATGCTTTTGGAGCCCACTAAATCCTTGAGTTCAAAGTACTTTTGAGATCACAGGCTAATTAATGACTTCATTTTACAAAGGAGGAAATGAAGAGAAAGGTTAAGGGATTTGACTAAGAAAACTCGGTAATATGTCCAGTTAATGATACCATATACCACAGAAGAACAATTCCATATATCATTGTTGAATTTTGAAGAAAGATGAGAGTAAGGCAAGCAATATGATAGTATCTATTACAAGTTGAAGATTTAAGGTTATATATCCTAGGATCTTGAAATGATTAGGTTATTTAAGCTTTAAATTCTAACATATATTTAAAAAAGGGAAAGAAACAAAGGAACTTCCATTAAAATAAGAAAAAAACCCCAGAATCTCTAATTTAGTCCATTTTACTTTATGTTAGAAATACATGTAGAATTCTATTTATGAGAGTCAAATGTTTCCCCATTGGATTTTCCCCCATAAAATGAAATGGTTTCCACTGGAAACATTCCTAATAAAAATGCATGTTTTAGGTGAGGAAATAGTTGAAGTAATTGATAAAAAGGTAATCTCAGAAAGTATAATTAATTGAATAAGTTTGCATGTTTCAATTAGGAAAAGAAATGAAAGGATAATCATGACATTTGCTATGAGAAGTCATAGGAAAGTCATGTCTCTATCATAAACTTGCACACTTAACAAGAAAGAGGAAATTAGAATCCACAGAGGAGAAAATGCATAATATTTTAAAGAGTAAATCATATCTCTTTTAACTGAGATGAGCAATTCTAAGGTCTCTGGCACATATCTGCCATCCTCTGCTCTGTAAAAGAGAAAACAAACGAACAAATAAGCAAGCAAGCAAAATCCAATGAAGTAAAAAAATCCAAGTACTTCCATTTTGTAGTTGATTATGGGTCAGAATTAACAGAGATGGAATAATTTCTAAATTATTGCCAAAATTGTCATATTTTATTTTCCTTTTCATTTATATATTTAAGTGTTTACTTAATGGATTAATTTTTAAGTTGATAATGCATACACTTGAAATAAATTCAATAAGTTCAGAAAGGTATACAGTGATTTTTATTACTATTTTTATAGTAAAAGAACATTAAGGAATTATTTCAAATAAATAGCAAAATATCAGGGGAATTTGAAGTGCCAAAGCTGCTCTCTTGAAAAGAAGCCTGATTATTTGCAGTTATAAAAAGGTCACTGCAACTGTTACTGGTAATCAACAAAGAAGTACATTTATACAGTCGTTGTTCTCAGATATAATTTTTTTTCTCCTAGTATTTGCTGGGCATAGTTTCAAATACCATATTATTCTTAGCTTTTACCATTTCACAATAATGTTTATGTTGTCTTATTTAACAAAACATTGTGTCAAAAGGAAAGATACATATCTGGATGGACAATAATAATGAATACAAGTTGATTCATGTTGGTTTAAGTAAATCTTTGATAGATTTAGATGGCAAATGTGTTTCCTTTGTAATTCAAGTATCTGAAAATATTTTCAACTTTAAAAATTGAAGATCATATGAAAGAACATAAAGTCCAGGTTTAATAAATTGCCTTCACTATAAATGCTGTACAAAAGTTCTTTAATTGCTTTGTTGCACTTGTGGCTTTTCAATGTCATGGTCAGGAGGAGGATTTGTTTCTGTTACAGAGAGAGTCCTAGAATCCCTCAAAATTTATTCTTCAGTGTGGTTTTACTGGTAAACACTTGACCTAGGAGTAAAATTTTAGACAGAGACAAAATGCTATTTCCTTGGAAATTTTAAAGCATCCTTAGGCTTCAGTTGCAATTAATGGGATGGGACAGGGGCAGGTTGCTGATCTGCAGAGGAACAAATTTTCTAGTTCAGGCAGATTCTTCCTTAAAAATGTTACAAATACCCACAGTACTACAAAGCCTTATATGTCTGAAGCAGACAACAAATATTTGTTGCAAAGATGAAAGAACAAAAAGAGGAAAATAAAATAAAAAGACATATGGAGTGTGTTAGGCAAGTTGATCTTCCATTTCCTTGTGTATGAAAAGTAGGTAAGAATAGTGCTTACAAGATTTTTGAGGATTGTATTAGTTAGTGCAGACAAAGCACTTTATACATTCCAAGCACATAGTAAAGGCTCAATACATATTAACTATTAGGATGATGATGATATTCTGTATGGTAAAGGTGAGATTTTTACAACATCCATTATTACTTTCCTTCATAGCAAAGGGGGAAATACCATTTTATTGAATAATTCAGTGCTTTGTCACAACGATTTTCTTTAGAAGGAGGGCTAGAAATTTTTCATCTGCTTTTCCAGATTTATCCAGTGTATTAATATTGCTTGTCAAACTGGCACCTATGAATATTAAAATTTTCAATCAATAGCTGCTACTTTAGAACCATAATCATTAATGTATGAAGACCTTGCATATTGGGTCAATGACACTGAAAACTGACTCTAAATGTATATTTAGGGAAACAGACTTGGTCCAGTGGTTAGGGCATCTGTCTACCACATGGGAGGTCCACGGTTCAAACCCCGGGCCTCCTTGACCCATGTGGAGCTGGCCATGCGCAGTGCTGATGCGTGCAAGGAGTGCCCTGCCATGCAGGGGTGTCCCCAGCATAGGGGAGCCCCACGCACAAGGAGTGCGACCCATAAGGAGAGCTGCCCAGCACAAAAGAAAGTTCAGCCTGCCCAGGAATGGCGCCGCACACACGGAGAGCTGACAAAACAAGATGACGCAACAAAAAGAGACACAGATTCTCGAGTTGCTGGCAACAACAGAAGCAGACCAACAAGAACACACAGCAAATAGACACAGGACACAGAGAACAGACAACTGGGGTTGGGAGGAAGGGGAGAGAAATAAATAAATAAATCTTTAAAAAAAAAATGTATATTTATATACACTTATATGTATGAATGTTATACATATCAGGGCACTCTTAAATCTCCCAAGTAACTTCTTTTGTGTATGCTAACCATTTTGACCTAGCTCATCTTTATAGAAAACTGGGAATATATAAAATACAACTCAAGCACATTAAGCCATAGAGTGATCTGATTATCAACAGATTGATAATGAAAACTGATAAGTAAAAGACAATTCAAGGGAAGCAGCTGTGGCTCAATCAGTTGGGCTCCCGTCTATCATATGGGAGGCCCTGGATTTGCATCCTGGGCCTTCTTGTGAAGGCAGGCTCACCCACACGCTGTGGAGCGCCACCCAGCCCGTAAGCACTGCGGAGAGTCGACTCAGCAAGGTGATGCAACAAAAAAGGGAGACAAGCAAAAACACAGAAGAGCATGCAGCGAATGGACACAGAGAGAAGATGGCAAGCAAGCAAGTCGCAGGGGGGTGGGGAAATAAAAAAATAAATACAGACACAGAAGAATGCACAATGAATGGACATAGAAAGCAGACAGCCTGAAAAAGCCACAAGGGGGAGGACATTAAAAAAAAGTGTATTAAACTATATTATGATCTGATTATAAGTAGATTAATAATCAAAAGAATCAAAATTAGCATATGAAAATTATTAAATCAGTCTTTTCACTGGGAAGCCCAAATTCTCCCGTCCTCTAAAATTCCAATCTACTAGTAACATTCAACCCAATTGACTTGAAAGGGCAAGCCTGTTTCTCAGGTCAGCTATTGAATCTTAGCTGGGATGATTATCTCTGCTCTTTCTAGAACTTATCTCTTATATATTCTATGATAGTGGTTCCATATCTTCTATGATACTGGTTCTATGATAGTCCATGAATGATGAGAGTCTCTGACAAACTTTTCTGATCTTCCAAGAAATTAGAAAAATAAAAATAATGTGTATTAATCATAAAGCTAAATGTAGACAATTTTTATAAAAATTTGAGATACTTCATTTTTGGTTCTCAAATATCTATTTGCAAAGGAGATAGTGCTGATAGTAGATAAGAGTAATCATTGTATATCAGGCAACTGAAAAGTTGACTGCCCCACAGGTGTCCCCTAATTTTTTTTTTTCCTTAGCTAGAGCATAAGTTTCAGTCTATCTTAGGAACACTCTTCACATTCAGCTGGATAATAACCATCCTTCTTTATGACACAACATTCTATGATTTAATACTTTTCAAATGATATCCCATTTATGTTTTTTTATTTGAATTTAATTAAATCCACTCCTTCAATGAATATATATTGTGCACTCACTATATGCATGTTACTAGTGTAGTGATTGGATATTTGATTCCTGCCCAGAGCTATGTCTAATTTGATATTTTTTTCCTAATTGAGTCCTTTCTCCTATCACAAGTTTATTCTCTTCTATTCCCTACCATTATTCAAATAAAACAGGGATTATTTTGCAAATATGTAATTCAAAGTTATTCAGAATGCTAAGAAAAAAATGTAGTATCAGAATCCCAACACTATGTTTTATATTCACTTAAAAATGAAACAAAACAAAAGGAAAGAATAAAAAGGACCCAAATTAGAACTATATCTTAACTGAACTCTGCAAAATACTTCAGAGTGTGAGTTATTTTTCTTAAGAATAATGAAGTCCACACGTCATTGAGTTCCAGATTTTGGAGAAAAGTTCTAGCTCACAGCTTTTTGGTACTTGAATCGGCTTAAGGGGAATTGTCTGCAGTGCTTGATGGTTTGGCAGATTCTTGAAGCTGCTGGGTGTTCTGGGATCAATGTAGTAGAACACCATAGGCTAAAATTGATTCATGATCCACTTAGTTAAGAAGGAAAAAACTTTTTTACCTAGGGAAGTTAGCTTCTCCTCTGTTATTGTGCTCTGGGTTGTGGTTTGGAATAATTTTAGAAAACATTCCCAAGTAGAAACATTTTTCTCATTCCAGTATTGTGAAAAAAGCTCCTGCCACAGATAAACTCCTAACTTTTGGTTTATCTTCGTGCCTCCATTCTTTTTTATTTTCTTTTCAGAAACTCTTCTTTAAAATCTTCTGAAATATTACCTCCAAGTCTAGAAAAATATATCACTCTCTCTTCCAAGTTATTAACCTAAAAGTGAATTCAGAAAAATCTATAAACATTCCTTTGATTTTTATAGAATAGAGTTGTTTGCAAAATGCTTTCATGTACACGGTCTTATTTTAATAGACAGTGATTCATGAAAGAGATTCAGCCAGTGGCATAACTCCCAATTTACAGATGAGAATACTGACGTCCTGCAGAATGACTAGTTGTCTACATTAGTTCAGCTGTTAAATGCTCTCTTGACTCCAAATTTTTAACTCAGCATTTCTATTAGAACTCACCTTCTCTGACATAGCATATTTTCTTTAAACTAAATTATCTTTCTTCTCCTATGTATTCTACCTGCTCATCCTGACTTCTTGGTCCAGTTGAAAAAATGTCAATTCTCCTTAACTGTTTTCTGCATATAGTCAAGCTTTCTAATATATTCATTTCCTTGGATATTCCTATCTTTCACCTTTTGAATTTCTTTTCTGTGTTTAGAGAAAAATCATGGTTTATGAAAGTCCTGAGAAATAATTATTTGCCTATAATTGATGGTAACTGCTTGGAATTTTCCAGGGAGTATGTGGATTTTGGTTGGAAATCACATTTGAGTCTGTCTCATGGGGTTCCATCACGCTGTTTGAAAAACAGTGTGAGAAATAGTAGGAAACTACTAAGAATTTCAATCTAAAATCACCCAAGTGGCTTACTCTGAATCCTGCATAATATTTTTCATTTTTAATATGAAGACTGGGATTTGTAATTAAATTTTATTTGGTGAAAATCTTCCTGCTGAAAACTTGAGCTTTATTTGGCCAATTCTTTATTTTTAACTCTTCCTTCTTTTTTTTTAATTAGAGAATTAGAATAATTAGAATGCAAAGAATCTCCTCTTTGAGAAAACCTTTTTGATGAGTGCTAAAAATTTCATTCCTTCTACACTTGTTCCTAGTTTGCATGATCAGATCATGAATTATTATTATTTTTTCCCATTAACTTATTTACACTTGGTACATTTTCTCTCTCCCCCTCCACACTCAGACTCTCCATTTAGATATTCAAGGATGTGAGTTCTACTTTTTTCTATTCCTTAATAGTTATGGTGACAAAGTTTTCTGAATTCTTGATCTAGCAATAATCAGCATATACTAATGGGAATAATAAAATAGAAAAAATGTATTAGATGTACTATAGTGATATAAGACAGTATTCTGAGAAGTAAATGAAATCCTCAGATAACTCCACAAACTTCTTAGCTTAGAGATTACATTTCTACTCAGGTAGAATTTTTAAAAAAATACTTCACTGTGAATATAGTATGCCCACAGAAAATAACACAGAATAAAAATATTGCTGTAAAATGCATACCTGGGTTTAAGAAATAGAACATTGCTAGAATCCCAGAAAATCTCTGCATTATCCATCCCAAATATGCTGACTTCTATGTTACTCACTTTCCGTCTTTCCTTTAAATTTTACTTTTAATTTTGCAATCTGTTGTGCATGGTATCGGTTCCCCATCCTGCCTTGCACAAACCCTATAACAGATGCTGTGAGTTTTGGATGATAAAAACTCTCAGATGCCCAATTATCCAGAAAATTTCCTTCAGCCAAATGGGAATCACTAACTGAGAGGTTACAGTTTCTTTCTCCCTGCAGCCTCAGCACTGACTGATGGATGTGTAGTAATACAAAAGGCGGATCTCCTAATTCAAGGTGGACCTAACTATGTGATACTCCAGAGCTTCATCTTGAGATCAGACTGAAGTTAGTCTCTAGATTCAGTTGAGTTCTGACTCTTGCAGTTTTCATTTACTTGTCCTATCCTGCTTCCCTTTGTCCCCTTCTCCTGATAGTCACTGCCTCAATAAATAAATCACTTGAACAGGACCCTGGGCCTCAAACTCTGATTCTAGGGAGACTGAGCTAAGACACAACTTGTATTAGTTTTCTCTTGCTGAGGAACAAATTTCAGCAGACATTGTGGTTTAAAACAACTCATGTTTATGATTTCTCAGTTTCTGCAAGACTGCAATCAAGATATTGTTTGGAGCTGGGGTCTCATCTGAATGCTTGACTTGGGAAGGATCTGCTTCTAAGTGCATTCAGATTGTTGGCAGGATTAATTTCTTTGCAGTTGCAAGAATGAGGGGCTTCTTTTATTGATGGCTGTCATCTGGAAACTCTTGCAGGCTGTTGGTTGGAGGCTGCCCACTGTTTCTTGCCAGGTAGGCCCCCCATCACGGGCACCTGTTTCTTAAAAGTCAGCAAGGAAGAGGGAGATTGCAAGACAGGCATTACAATCTTATGTAACATCATATTCACTATAAACATGCACATTCCATCATTTCTGCTGCATGCTATTCGTCAAAAGCAACTCACAGGTCTCATCCACATTCAAGTGAGGGCATCACACATGAGTGTGAATTTCAGGAGGTAGGGGTTATGGGGCTACTTTAAGAGTCTGTCTGCAATGCATCCTTAACAAATTTAGACTAGTTTTGCCTGTTTTTGAATTCCATGTACTTGGGATCTTTAGTGTCTATTTTATTTCTCTCCCTCATTCTCATTCAAATGCATACTCAGTTTTCTCAACGTCATTTATCTTGTTTCTCAGATTCATTTGTGTTGTCATATATTATATTTTGAATATATATTCAGATGCATATTCATCTTTGTTGCACATAGTTTATACTACTTTATTTCTGTGTAACACTCTTTAATGAAAAACCAATACATTATTTTTTTCATTCTACTGTTGTTGGACATTATTGATTTTGATTATTTTCAATTTGTTATGTTTTTGATTCTGCTATTGCAAACTGCTGTTATGAACATAATTTTCCTTGTATCCTGATGTACATAATCTCATTATTATGTGGGGAAGAGCTTCTCAAACTTTATCAAGCATAATAATCATCTGATGGACTTCTTAAACCCAGATTACTGGGAACCAACCTTAGAGTTTCAGTTCCAGTAGGTATCAATGGGGATTTACATTTCTAATACAGGTGATATTGTTGGTATGGGGTCTACACTTGGGGAACCACTGCTGTATGATAGATTTCTAGATATGGGATTGCTAGGTCAAGAGGTAGCATATACTCAGTTTAGTAGATACAACCAACAATTTTCCAGGATTGTATGCCAATTTATGGTATACACCATCAGTGGTTCCTATTTCTCTGTATCATTGCTAGCACTAATTATCAGACTCCAAGATACTTTCAAATCTGTTTGGGGTATAGTGATATATTGCCATTTGAATTTCTATCTCCATGATTATAAAAATGTTGAGGACTTTTTCATATTCTTTTGATAGTATTTTGAGGCAATTTTGTTTTGCGATGTGCTGTTCAAGTTTTTTTTTTTAATTGTGTTCTTTTTCTTTTACTTATTTATTTGTAGAAGCTCTTTTATATTTTGAATACAAGTCTGTTGGTTTAAGTCTTGCAAATATTTTTCCCACCCTGGCTTACTATTTTAATCTTAGTTGTATCTTTTCAAAAAGAGAATTTCTTAATATTACTATAGTACAAAATTTTCATCTTTTCCTTAATGGTTAGTACTTTAAGAATCTGTTTAAGGAAATTTCCATACCCTAAAAATTGTGAAGATAGTTTTCCATGCTATCCTCTTAAGGCCATATTTTATTTTTACTATTATTATTATTATTGCCTTTCATAATTTGCTCCATGATCCACCTGGAATGGAAATGTGTGTGGGTGTGTGTTGCAAGATTGAGGATCAATGCATTTGTCTTCATATGCATACTATACTGTCCCAAAATCATTTATTGAAAGTGTTTTCTTTGTCATAGACTAGGTGTTTTTTCTTATGTGGGTATGGTAGGTTAAATTATGTGCCCCGATTTAGACATGTTTTGAAGATAAGATCTTTTGAAGATGTTATTTTTAATTAATGTGTGGCAAAACTGAACCAGGGTGGGTCTTTTTCTCTTAACAAATCAATTTTTTGGATACATATTAATCAAGCATAAATCCATCCAAAGTGTATAATCAGTGGTATTTGGTATTATAATATCAAAGCTGTGCATTCATCACTTCAATCATTATTGGAGCATTTTCATTATTCCAATAATAATAATAATAAAATACAAAATCAAACAAACAAAAAAAACCCTCATCACCTCTCAATCTCTCTGTGCTTCCCCTGCCATACATAGCTGCTTTCCAAATCTTTCCAAAGATTTACAAACAACCTTTTTACCAATTCTTCACAGAGTACCTATAAGCTTTCCATTCTCCACCCTCATTCTGGTTTGTTGACCTATATTCTAATTATTAGCTCCATGAGTTTACACAATATATTTAGTTCATAATAGTGCAATCATATGGTATTTGTCCTTTTGTGTCTGACTTGCTCCACTCGACATCATGTCCTCCAGGGTCATCCATGTTGTCATATGCTTCACAACTTCATTTCTTCTTATAGTAGCATAATATTCCATCATGTGCATACACCACAATTTGTTTATCCATTCAAGGATTGACGGAGACCTGGGTTGTTTTCATCTTTTGGCAATTGTGAATAATGCTGCTATGAACTTTGGCATACAGCTGTCTGTTTGTGTCACTGCTCTCCATTCTTCTGGTTATATATTTAGTAATGGTATTGCCATGTCCCACAGCAAGTCTATATTCAACTTCTTAGGAAGTGCCCCTCAGTCCTCCAGAGTGGCCGTACCATTCTACATTCCCACCAATAATAAAGAAGCATTCCTATCTTTCTACATCCTCTCAAACATTTACAATTTTCTGACTTTTCAATAGTGGCCATTCTATTAGGTATAAAGTGATATATCACTGAAGTTTTGATTTGCATTTCCCTAATCACTAGTGATGTTGAACATTTTTTCATGTGTTTCTTCACCATTTGTTTCTTTGGACAATTGTCTTTTCAAATCTTTTGTCCATTTTTTAATCAAGTAGTTTGTCTTTTTAGTGTTGAATTGTAGGATTTCTTTGTGTATCATGGATATTCGGCCCTTATTGGATATGTAATAGCCAAATATTTTCTCCCATTTAGTTGACTGGATTTTCACCCTTTTAACAAAGTCCTTTTGAGGTGTGGAAGTGTTTAAATTTTAAGGAGGTCCCATTTATCTATTTTTTGTTGTTGTTGTTGCTCATGTTTTGGGTGTAAGGATTAAGAAAGTACCACCTACCATAAGATCTTAAAGATATTTTTCTACATTTCCTTCTAGGAGTTTTATGATTGTTGCTTTTATATTTAGGTTTTTGATCCATCTTGACTTAATTTTTTGTATAAGGTTAAGATAGGGGTCTGCTTTCTTTCTTTTGGATATGGCTATCCAGTTCTCCTAACACTATTTGCTGAATAGATTGTTCTATTCAATCTATTCTGAATAGTTTAGACTCAACTGTTCTAGCCCAGCTGGGAGGACTTGACCACCTTGTCAAAAATCACTTGACTGTAGATGTGAAGGTCTATTTCTGAGTTCTCGATTTGGTTCCATTGGTCAATGTGTCTGTCTTTATGCTAGTATCATGCTGTTTTTACTACTGTAGCTAAGTAATATGTTTTCAAGTCAGTAATTGGCAGTCCTCCAACTGTGCTCTTCTTTTTTAAAAGAGATTTTTGAGTATTCAGGGCCCCTTACCCTTGCAAATAAATTTGATTATTGGCTTTTCCATTTCTGCAAAAGAGGCTGCTGGGATTTTTATTGGGATTGTGTTGAATCTGTAAATCAGTTTGGATAGAATTGACATTTTATGATATTTAGTCTTCCAATCCATGAACAAGAAATGTCCTTCCATTTATTTAAATCTTCTTCAGTTATTTTTAGCAGTGTTTTATAGTTTTCTGAATATAGGTCCTTTATGTCTTTGGTTAGGTTTATTACTATATATTTGATTGTTTTAGTTGCTATTATAAATGGATTTTTTTTCTGATTTCCTCCTCATATTGTACATCAGTGATGTATAGAAAAATGCTATGTTTTTTGTGTATTGATCTTGTATCCTGCCACTTTGTTGAACCCCTTTATTAGTACTAGTAGTTTCATTGTGGATTTTTCAGGAGGTTCTAAATATTGGATCGTATTATCAGTGGATAAAGTTTTACTTCTTCCTTTCTTCCTTTAATTTCTTTATCTAACCTAAATGCTGTAGCTAGAACCTCTAGCACAATATTGAATAACAATGGTGACCATGGGCATTCTTGTCTTGTTTCCATCTCAGCAGGAAAGCTTTCAATTTTTCACCATTGAGGACTATGCTAGCTGCAGATTTTTCATATATACATTTTACCATATTGAAAAAGCTTCCTTCCATTACTATCTTTTGGGATGTTTCTATCAAGAAAGGGGCTGTATTTTGTTAAATACTTTTTCTGCATCACTTGAAAGAATCACATGATTTTTCTTCTTTAATTGATCAATGTGGTTTATTATGCAATTGATTTTCTTGTGTTGAACTACCCTTGCATACCTGGGATAAAATCCACTTGACCATGGTGTATAATTCTTTTAATGTGCTTTTGGCTTCATCTGAAAGTAGTTTATTGAGGATTTTTGCATCTATATTCATTAGAGATATTGTTCTGTGATTTTCCCTTTTTGTAGTATCATTATCTGGTTTTGGTATTTGGGTGATGTTGACTTCATAGAATGAGTTTGGTAGCATTCTTCTCTGTTCAATTTTTTGGAAGAGATTGAGCAAGCTTGGTAGTAGATCATTTTTGAATGATTGGTAGAATTCACTTGTGAAGCCATTTAGTCCAGGGTTTTTCATCTTTGGGAGGTGTTTCAATCTCTGCACTTGTGATTGGTTTGTTGAGGTCTTCTGTTTCTTCTAGTGTCAGTGTAGGTGGTTTGTGAGTTTGTAGGAATTTGTCCATCTCCTCTATATTATCTAGATATTTGGAATGCAGTTGTTCATAGTATCCTCTTATGATCTCTCATTTCTGAGGGGTCAGTTGTAATTTCCCCCTCTCATTTCTGATTTTATTTATTTTCGTCTTTTTTTTCTTTGTCAGTATAGCTAAGGGTTTGTCTATTTTGTTGATCTTAAAGAAGCAACTTTTTAAAAAATTCTCTATATTGATTTTTTGTTGTTGTTGCTCTTGATTTCATTTATTTCTGCTCTGATCTTTACTATTTCTTTCCTTTGGCCTGGTTAGCAATTACTTTGCAGTTCTTTTTTAAATTATTTCAGGTATGCAGTTAAATCTTCAACTTTAGTTCTTCTTTTTTAGTGTAAGCATTGAAGGCTGTAATTTTCCCATTTCAGCTCTGCTTTTGTGGTGTCCCATAGGTTTTGTTATGTTGTGTTCTCATTTTCATTTGCTTCAATGTATTAACTGAATTCTCTTGCAGTTTTTTTCTTTCATCCACTGATCTTTAAGTGTGTGTTTTTTAAATCTCCATATATTCATGAATTTTCTCTTTTTATGTCCACTGTTGATTTCCAGCTTCATTCTGTTATGATTAGAGAAAGTATTTTGTATAATTTTAGTCTTTTAAAATTTATTGAGACCTGTCTTGTAACCCAACATATGTTTATCTTGGAGAATGATCCATGAGTGCTTGAAAAGAATGTATATTCTACTTTTCAGGGGTTAATGTTCTATGAATGTTTGTTAGGTCTATTCATTTATTACATTATTCACTTCAAACTCTCTATTTCTTAAACCTCTGTCGAGATGTCCTGTCCAGTACTAAGAGTGGTGTATTGACATTTCCAACTATTATTGTAGAGATGTCTATTTCTCCCTTCCATTTTGCCAGTTGTGCCTCATTATTTTGGGCCAACCTGGTAAGGTGCATAAATATTTATTATAGCTTTTTGTTCTTGGTAAATTGTCCCTTTTATAAATATATAATGACTTTCTTCATCTCTTATAACAGTTCTACATTTGAAATCTATTTGGTCCAATATTAGTTTTCACTACTCCAGCTCTTTTCTGGTTTCTATTTACACAGAATATCTTTTTCAACCTTTCACTTTCAATCTCTTTCTCTCCTTACATGTGAGGAGAATCTCTTTTGAATAGCATATAGATGGCTCATATTTTCTTTTATCCATTCTATCAGTCTGTGTCTTTTTTTGTCTTTATTTTTTTAATGTTACATTAAAAAAATATGAGGTCCCAATATACCGCCCCCCCCTCCACTCATCCCCCAATAACAAAAACCTCTTTCATCATCATGAGACATTCATTGCTTTTGGTGAATACATCTCTGAGCACCGCTGCACCTCATGGTCAACGGTCCACACCATAGCCCACACTCTCCCACAGTCCACCCAGTGGACCATGGGAGGACATACAATGTCCAGTAACTGTCACTGCAGCACCACCCAGGACAACTCCAACCCCCAAAAATGCCCCCAGCTCACATCTCTTCCTCCCACTCCCTACCCCCAGCAGCCACCATGGCCACTTTCTCCACATCAATGCCACATTTTCTTTGATTACTAATCACAATAGTTCATGAATAGAATATCAGTAAGTCCACTCTAATCCATACTCTATTCCTCCATCATGTGGACCCTAGAATGGCTGTATCCACTCCACATCTATATCAATAGGGGGCTTAGATTCCACGGGGATGCTGGATGCAATTCTCCTGCTTTCAGTTGTAGGCATTCTTGGCTCCCTGGTGTGGTGGTTGACCTTCTAGGGGTTCAAGCCATTAGCATGCAATATTATTACTGTAAAGGCATTACTTACTTCATCCATTTTGTCCTTGGGTTTTCCATTGTCATATCTTACTGTTGTCTGTGTTTTTACCTTTTAGTTTACCATTCCTAATAACCTTCATTTCTATATTCTTCTCCAATTTTCTCACACTTATTTTTTCCATTCAAGTTGCAGTACTCCCTTTAGTATGTCTTGTAATTCTGGCCTTTTGGTAACATATTCTCTCATTTTTTGTTTGTCTGTGAAGACTTTAAACTCACTCTCATTTCTGAAGGATACTTTTGCTGGATACAGAATTCTCAGCTGGCAGTTTTTTTCTTTGAATACCTTAAGTACATAATACCACTTTCTTCTCGCATCCATGGTTTTTGATGAGAGGTCAGTACTTAGTATTATTGAGGTTCCCTTGTTTGTGATGCTTTACTTTTCTCTTGCCTTCAGAATCCTCTTTATCTCTCACATTTGTCATTATGAATAGAAAGTATCTTGGAGTAAGTCTATTCTGTTTGGGGTGCATTATCCTTCTTGCATATTGAGATATATATCTTTTAAACAAGGGTTGGGAAATTTTTGATCATCATTTCCTCAGATATTCTGTATGCCCCTTTTCCAGCCTTTTCTCTTTCTGGGAGACTGATAACACATATGTTTGTGTATTTCACATTGTCCATCAATTCCCTGAGACTGTGTTCTATTTCTCATTATTTTCTCTTTCTGTCTCCTGTTTTTTTCAATTCCAATGTTGTGTTCTGAAATCACTAATTCTGTCTTTGAGTAATTAAAATCTGCTGTTATGTCCCTCTGATTTCTTTTTAAGGTTTTGTTGCCCAAGATTGGACCCAAGACCTTGTATGTAGGAAGCTGGTGCTCAACCACTGATCCACGTCAGCTCCCTCTAATGTATTTTTAATTTCATCTATTGTGTCTTTCACTCCCATAAGCTCTGTTACTCCTCTTTCCAGGCCTTCAAATTTTTCTTTAGACCTCCCCCCAGTCTCTTTTTAGTATCCTTTATCTATCTTGTTAGTCAAATTTTCCTTCAATTCTTTGAGCTGATTTAGGAGATTTGTGTGATTATCATTGATTAATTGTTTTAAATCCTGTATCTCATCAGGATATTTGGTTTACTCCTTTGACTGGGCCATCTCTTTCTGTTTGCTAGTAAGGCATATGATTTCTTTTGCTAATGTCTAGGCATCTGAATGTGTTGGTGAATTTACTCTGATGGTCAATTTCTCTCACTTCACTATTGTTTTTATTCATAGCTCTTCTTTGATTTTTGATTCAACTTATTCTAAGTCTTTAAAATTGTCCAGCTTATATTATCAAAATTGGGCCAGAAACTCACTAATGGGGTATAGATTTCACCCCAAGGGTGAGGCTAAAAAAAGACCTAAAAGCAATTTTTCACTTTTTAAGTATCCTGGCTGGCTAGCACATGGCATTCATTGGTGAACCTTTCCATGGAAGTGTTTTACAACCTCTGCTTTCTCATGTTCTGCTATTTCCACAACAGTGGGCTCTGCTGGATGAATTCACTGAAGAGAAGGCCTCAGACTCACCTTCCCTCTTCCCTTTTAAGAGCTGACATGAAAGAAAATGTCTGTTTCTGTCAGTCAGCTGCAGTGAGACAGGGGTTTTATCCTGGTTTAATGTCTTGAGGGTTTGGGATGGGAGCCAAAGGGGTGCTGATGCAAAGTACTAGAAATCTGTTGGATTTTATAAACGGTATTTATTTGGGGTAGAAGCTTACAGTTACCAGGCCATAAAATGTAAGTTACTTCCTTCACCAAAATCAGTTGTCATGTGTTGGAGCAAGATGGCTATTGACATCTGCAAGGGTTTAGGCTTCCTCTTTCTTTTAGGGATCCATGGTCCCAGTTTCTTCCATATCAGCTGTAGGCTGGGTAAGTCTCATCTCTCTCCCAAGTTTTTTTGGGTTCAGCTGCTCTGCTTTCTCTGCAAGGCTAGCTGTAAACTGTCAGGCAAATGTCTCATCTCTCTTCCCAGGGCCACTGCCATGTCTATGGAGCCATTTCTATTCCTCTGTGTTCTTCTCCTGAGTGTTTACTTCCTTGGGCTCCAGCTCAAAACTATAACTTTCTCTTCTGCTATGTAATTTTCTCTATATGTCTCTGCCCACCAAAAGGGTGGGAACTCAACATCCTACTGACATTTCCCAATCAAAACCTTAATCATTATTTAATCAAGTAACAGTGAAACCTCTGAATTCAATCCAATCTATATGCCCAGAGGGATAGATCAGTTCGCAAACATAATCCAATATCTATTTTCGGAATTCTCAATATCAAACTGGTAGAGTAACACATTTGTTGTTTCAGTTCTTCATCTCTCTGTCTCTTGTCCTCCAGGGAGTTGCACAGCACTGTCCTTGTCTGCTGTCCCACAAAGCAGGCCCCTTGGACAGCTTTTGGCCCTTTCTCTCTTGTTTTTGTGAAAGAGCTGAGCCTTCCCTGCCTACTATGATTCCATCTTTCCAGAACTCCAGAGCAGGTCTTAATCTAGGCTTTGGAGGCTTCATAAGGAGAAGACCACAGGGACAGGAGGGAAGTCAGTGGGAACCTGAAAGAGAAAGGAGAGGACAGGAAGCCTGAGGAACCCTAAGGAGTGCAGGCAGCCAGCCCCCAAAAGCTGTATTCTTTGGAGAAAAAGCAAGTCTTGCTGGATATTTATTTTGGACTTTTCCTAGCCTCAGATCCATGAGCTGGTAAATTCCCATTGTTTTAACCAACCCATGTGTGGTATTTGTGATGGCATCTCAGGCAAACTATGGCAGTGTGTATCTTTCTTGACTGTTTTCTGGGGATATGTCCCTTTGTTTATCTCTGCCTCTCTGCCACCATACCACATTTTCTTAATTAGTTCAGTTTTATCATATCACTTGGATTTGTTATACATATAATTCTGGTGAATTTAACATTTATTTCCCTAACAAATTGAATTTCTTTATATTTTTATTTTGCCTTAAAATCTAATTTGTTTGATATTACTGTAGTAACACCAGCTTTTTTGCATGTGTGTTTAGTTTATGTATTTATTATTCTACTTGCAAGCATTCTCTAAATTATAATTTTAAATGTGCTGCTTTAGTTTACCAAAGGGCTATGGATATAACATATCAGAAATGGATTGGTTTTTATAAAGGGGATTTATTTGGAGTAAAATCTTATAGTCCTGAGGATGTGAAATAGACAAAATAAGGCACCATAAAAGTACTTTTTTACCAAATCACCTACTGTTGATCCTTTTTTGGGCATTTGTTAAAGCAAGATGGCTACCAATTTCTGCTGAGGTCTCAACCTTCCACTCTTGAGCTCACCAGGCTTCCTCTATCAGTCTTGGTTGCTCCACATTCTTCCTGTAAGCTAATGGCTTACAGCAGGGTTTCTCTCCTCTTAAGCTTCTCCATGGGCCCAGCATCTTGGGGATATTTTTGCCTAAGTGATCTTCTAGTCTTTTCTCACATGGCAGGATCAAATATGGGAGCTTCCTTTTCCTGTGTCTGTCTGTCTCTCTCTGTCTCAGTTTTTAAACGACCCAGCAAGAGGGTGGAGACTCAACATGAATCATGCCCAACTGGCATAGTCTAATCAAAAACCCAAAAGTGATCTTTTGAGGTTTTAAGAGTCATCTAACCAAAAGTTCCTCAACAGAATTTATTGCAATCAAAAGGCATCACACCGACAGGAATTGATTAGTTTAAAAACATAATCTTTCTCTTTTTGGGATTCATAAAATAATCTCAAACTGCCATATCTGTATATTATAAAGATTTTATGCTAGTTATGTTTAGAAGCAGTACAACAATCATTTTCTCTTAACTGTAGCATATAATGCAATTGCTGAAATAGGGTTTAATTGTTTATACCCTTATGAGATGACTAATTGTTTTGTCTATTCTATATTCACTTTTTTCTCCTTTGTTACTATATATGTATATGTATATACATGTGTGTATATTATGATTTATGTACATATATTTGTATTTAAGAGTTTTTAGTTTGGAAGTTATAAATTTTTTCCTATTCTTGTGAGTTATCCTAGAGATAAAATATATATCCTTGACTTATCAAAGAATAATAATTATCTTTACCTCAATTGCTCTCAGAAAATGCAAGGATCTTTTCTATTCATTCTCTCTCATTTATATTCTATCATTTTACATGTTTTAATTCTCTATTTAAAACCCCACAAGACACTTTATTTACTTTTGTTTTCTGTAATCAATGGTTTTATATCATTTTCTTTATTCATCATACCTTCATGCTTTTCTGAGCTTCAATCTGGAATTTTCTTTTACTCTGGGTCCCTAGGTGGCAAAATCTCTAATTTCCAATGATTAAGCTTTTTTAATTTTACTTTCATTATTGGAAGTATTTTAATTGGTAGAGAATTCTGAATTGGTAGTTGTTTT
This sequence comes from Dasypus novemcinctus, assembly GCF_030445035.2. Classification (NCBI taxonomy): domain Eukaryota; kingdom Metazoa; phylum Chordata; class Mammalia; order Cingulata; family Dasypodidae; genus Dasypus; species Dasypus novemcinctus. The sequence continues at coordinate 68,114,492 of NC_080680.1, forward strand.
GGTTTCTAGGTCGCTAAAACAAATGTCATGCAATGTTCTGACTTAAACAGTGGGTATGAATTGGCTCACAGTTTTGAGGCTAGAAATCAAAGCATCATCAAGGCAATACTTTCTCCGAGAAGACTGTGGCATTCTGGGGCTCATTGCTAGTGGTCCTTGGTCCTTGGCTTTTCTGTCACAAGGCAATGCACATGGTGGCCTCTCCTGCCTTTTTCTTTTCTTTCCAGGTTCTGTTGACTTCCAGCTTCTGGCTGCTCCCTGTGGCTTTCACTCTGTGTGTCTGAATTTTATTCTGCTTATAAAGGGCTCCAGTAATGGGATTAAGACCCATTGTGAGTCAAGTCAATCATATGTTATCTGATGTCACCTCATCATAAGGCTATTTACAATGAGTTCTTGCCCACGGGAATGGATTAAGTTTAAGAACATGTTTTTCTGGGTTATATAGGTCCAAACCACTACTGTAGCCATGTACTTTCTGAATCTTGAAGATACCTTTCTGGTATTCTGGTTTTAGCTGTTACCCTTGTGTATTCAGCTATCAGTTTCCCACCCCTGTAAGAGCAATCCATCATTTATCTCTTGCTCCTTTAAAACCAATACACTTGCCTTGGTATTTTACAATTTCACTTTGATATGTCTAAGTGTGGATTCCTATTTATTTATCATGCTTGGGACACCCCTGAGTGGCACGGCACTCCTTGCGAACATCAGCACTGCGCATGGGCCAGCTCCACACGGGTCAAGGAGGCCCGGGGTTTGAACTGCGGACATTCCATGTGGTAGACAGTTGCCCTAACCACTGGGCCAAGTCCGTTTCCCTGTGTTGAGTATTTTTCCTTATTGTTACAGATCTATCTAATGATGGCGACATTAGTTAGATGTTCCGTATACAAACTGAAGTTAGTTGAAAGGAAAATATGTAGAAAGACATGATCTAGATAACTGGAAAACCTAATCAACCTGACACTGATAGAGATAAATAGAAAACTGACAATGATTTAATTAAATGTACACAGGGTAAATAGGATTTATAATAATTTAAATAGTATTTTGATAGTATCTAGCACCTATTATGTGATTGAAAATGTGCCATAGTTTATATGAAATTTTTATATGAAATTTTATATGCATTATCCTAATCAAGTTATAATCTCTGCTATAGATAACCTGTAACTATTTCATTTTACAGATGGTCCCACTGAGTTCCAGAAAGTTTAAACAACTTGATTGGGATCTAACAGCTTGCAGGTAGCAGACTTGGGATTTGGGTTCACTTTAGAGTAAAAGCATAAGAAGGGCAAGCAGAGAGGTTTTACCTACTTCCTTCAAAGAACATGGCTGGGTGGCCTGATAGGTTTTGAACATATTGAGCATGATAACAATCCCATCTCTGACTTTTTGTTTCAGTTTTATACTGGAAAAAATCAAATGGCAAAGGCAGAAATGTTTCCTTCTGAGAAACAGTGGGACAAATCTGATTGATTTGGGTTGAGGGATACTGACAATTCAACAGTGGCCAGCTGAAATTGCCTTTCCAACTGAAGTGTTTAAGCCTGGCCTAGAGCACTGCAGTGAGCTTGCACCTGCTGCAGGAACCCTTTGCTCTACTTCAGAAGCACTATGAGTCTTTGAGGTATCTTATGATGCCATTATGTATTTATTATGTTCATGAATCTCAAAGAAGTAGAATACAAGCTTGGAGGCCTCAAATAAACTACACTAGGCTCTGGGAATATCTAATTGCATTTTTAAAAATGGTATTTTTTGTGTACTCTTTATATAACATTTTTTTGGTAAATTCCCAGGAGACTATTTCTTAGCCTGAATTGAACAACAGAAAGTTTTTTGTCTTTTTAAATCCAATTGATTTTTACGTTTCTGTGCCTCTCTAATGTCTTCAATTGCTTTCCAAGCAAGATATTTGTACTGAGAACTTTGTTTTGCTCTTACTGTGCTAAACATTTGCCCTGCATCTCAGGCCAAGTAGGAACTGATTTAGCCCTCAGAAGGACAACTTCATCTTTGTTGGTGAGAGAAAATAGTGTTGTTGCAGAAGCATTACAGGATTAACTTTAGCAGCAGTGAACTCTATAACAGGTTTAAAATGTTTTTGTTCTTAAAAGTTAGTCAAAACAATAAATGCCTAATTAAATGTTAGTAGTTTCATATCAGTAAGTATGCTTATATATTATGATTAATCTGAGATAAAAAAATCTGAGAAGGTAGATATTTTAATTTCCAATGTTAGTGTTTTTTATCTTCTCCTTACCCATTTTCTTATCCTGCTGCTTCAGGTTTATTACCTTTATTCATTAAGAGAGAAATATTGATAGAAGAGAGTGCAGAAAAGGCAGAAATGTTAGTACTTTTAAATAAGGGAATCTGTCCAAGCTTAGACCATCACTGGAGAATTAATTCACTCAAAGATCCACCTCTGCAAGCTCAAAATGATGTAACATGAGAAATTACTGAAAGTTGACCTGTATTTGTATGTTTTTAATAATGTCACTTTGTGCAAACATAGAGTAAATGTATTTTCTCAAGGGTCTGCCAGTGCATACAATCTTGTTTAACACAGCTTGAAAACATTGAAAAATATTTTTGTGGTTTACAATTAATTGTCTTCCTTAAGAAAAAAATCTAAAAAAGTGATAGCCTAGAATATTTTTGGTATGGCAATGAAATAACCTTCCATGTTCTTGAGGGTAGAGTAGAAGAGACTCAACTTTAAATTTGCTTTCAATAATTTGCTCAATTTCAAATCCTCTTCCAGTTAATAAATTCCCTGCTACATGTCCTGCAAGGCTGGCTACTATCCTAACTTCCAACATCTCAGATTAGTTTTGTCTGCTTTGGAAGTGTGTATTCCCTTTTGTGCCTGCCATCTTTTACCCGTGAGATTCATTCATGTAGTTGTATTTAGTTTTAGTACATTCATTCTCGTGAGGATAGTATTCATTATGTGACTCTATGAAAATTCACTTATTAATTTTACTTGTTGAAGGATTTTTGGTTTGCAAGGCCACCCCGTGGAATTTGGGATCCTGAACAAACATTTTTTGCAAGGTTCCTGCTTACATAAACAATTTGATTAAAATGTACTCAAAATTCATGTACCTGTGTAAATATAGTGACTTTTTAATTAATGTTTAGAATAACAAATAGAGGAGGTACTCACATATTTGTTTATTAACTAACCAATAGGTGTAAATATTCTTTGTATTGGCCGGGTATCCTTCTATTCAAGTCCTTTAACCATCTTTTCAGATTCTGTACTGTCCAAGGTGCTGTTCCTGGCTAAAGTTATTGGGCCCACTCTAGAAAATAGGAGCAAGACTGCTATTATTCAAATGCTATGGCTCTTCAAAACTTGTTATTGAAATAATACAAATTCTCTTGCTTCTGCATTTCTTAATACCTTTTATTACATGCTGATTACTTCATACTCCATGATATTATATTATCCATTGTGTTTTCTGTGAATATTGGTTTCCAAAGACTCTTTCAAATGTTATTATTTTACTTCAAAGATTATGACCACAAATGCAGGTCTTCCCCATAATATGAAAGAAAATATGAACAAGAATTTTTTTCTAGTCATGTTAGATTTACTGTTCAGAATTTCATAGAGTATAATAGAATAACACATCTTCCAACCATACCTTCTCTTGACTACTTTTTTTAAGGAAACCTTATTTTGAAATATTTTCAAACTTATAGTACAGTTACAAAAATAATATAGACCCTATTCAGAGAACTCCATCATACCCTTATCCCCCTGATACCCAGATCCACCAATTTTTACATTTTAACTTTTTGTCACATTTGCCATATCATTCTATCATTCTATAAATCCTTCTATCTATGCATCTATCTGTGTTTCTATTTATCCAACCATTTCTTGAACATTTTAGTATAGTTAGAATTCATCATGCTTCTTGGACCCTTAATGGTGTCATGTACTTTTCCTGAGAACAAGGATATTGTATTGGTCAGGGTTCTCTAGGGAAACAACTAACAGGAAGTAAATAAATGTAAATATTATGAAATTTTATAAATTTGTCTCACAAAACTTGGGGATGCAGAAGTCCAAATTCTGCAGGCTGCACGCTGGGAACTCTGATGAAGGTTTTTGATGAATTTCCCAGGAGAAACAGCTAATGTAGAGATGTACATTCTCTATTCTGTCTGCTGAAATCATCACTTCTCTTCGTAAGGTCTTCAACTGATTGGATGAGTCCTCTTTCTTTGCAGTCTCCTCAGTTGATTGTAGATGTAATCAGCTATAAATGCGATTAAGTTACTGATGATTTAATTTCACAAAATATCGTCACAATAACAATTAGGCCTGTGTTTGCTTAATCAAATAATTGGATACTATCACCTGACCAAATTGATACATGAACAAAATGATCACAGGTATTCACTTATGTATCCACCTTAAGGGTCATTATCAAGTTCTAGAAATTTAACATTGATATGAAACTTGTAGTCTATATTCCAGTTTTTTCATTTGTCTCAATGTCCTTTTCAGCCTTCTTTCTTCCCTTGTTTGATACCATCGAGGATCATGCATTGCATTTAATTGTGGTTATCTCATTAGTTGTTCTTTTTTTCTTTCTTTTTTATTATAGGAACATATATACAGCATAAACTTTTCCATCTCAACCACTCCCAAGCATCCACTTAGTGGGATTAATCATATTCACAATATTTCAGTACCCTCACCACCTGCATTACTGGAAATCCCCCAACAGAAACTCTATGTACATTTTGCATTAACCCCTGCCTGTGTTCCTATAGGACAGACTCTAATTTATGTTTCTATGAGCTTTAATATTCTTTGATATTTTCTTTGTAATTACCGTGGGACTTGAATTTAACATCTTAAATCTGTAACAATCTTGTTTGCTTCCATACTGACATAACTTCAATAGTAAACAAAACTATATTCCTATACCCATCTATCCCCCCCATCAGTTTTAGTTCTTGTCACAAATTACATGTTTATACATTATGAGTCCCAAACCATTGATATATCATTACCTTTTATGTATTTGCTTCTTTGATCCTATAGGAAGTGAAAAGTTGAGTTACAAACCAAAAATACAATAGTACTGGCATTTACATCTTATTCATTACCCTTATTGGAGATCTGTCTTTCTGTGTGTAACTACTTCAATTTATTTTCTATTGTTCTTCCCTTTCAACTTTCAGTACTCTCTTTAGCATCTTTTGTGGGGCTGGTCTAGGGGAGACAAATTCTCTCAGATTTTGTTTATATAGTAATATCTTAATCTCTCTCTCTCTCTCTCTCTTTTTTTCTTTTAGGTACTGGGGCTGGGGATGGAACCCCAGACCTCATATGTGGGAAGCTGGCACTCAACTACTGAGCCACATCTGCTTCCATTTTCCCTCACTTTTGATAGATGGTGTGGCAGTTTGGTATTGTTTATGAATTGGAAAAATAGACATTGGACTGTGTTTGTAACGTGGTCTGTTCCTTTGAGTATATTGTATTAGATCCAGAGGTTTTGCTTTTACTTTATTAAATCAAGATTAGGGTTTTTATTTGAACATGTCATTAGAGCAACTCAGTTTGAGCCCTGCCCCTGCCCGCTTTGTGGGCTATATAAACAGATGCTCAATCAAAGACTGGGACGTAAATACATGGAGAAGGAGAACACAGAGTTTAGTTTTGTATGCTGAGCCCTGGGGAGAGAGCTGAGCTATTCACCTGATAGTTTGCAGCTAAAGAGACCAGAGCCCTGAACAGCTGAGAAAGCCCAGAAAGAAACAAACCCTGGGGAGAGAGATGAGCCTTATGCTAGCCTACACCTGAGATCAGAAGAAGCTGGGACCACAGAGCCTTAGGAGAAAGAGGAAGGCTGAGCCCTCACAGAGACTGGGAGCTGTCTTCCTCCAATACATGGCAACTGATGGTGAGGGAAGTTACTTACTCTTTATGAACTAGTGACTGTAAGCTTCTACCCCAAATAAATACCCTTTATAAAAGCAAACAGATTTCTGGTATTTTGTATCAGCACACCTTTGGCTGACTAATACAGATGGTTTTTCCAGATATAGAATTCTTGGTTAGCAGCTTTTATACTTTCAGCCCTTTAAATATGTCATCTTGTCCTTCTTGCCATGGTTTCTGATGAGAAAGTGACAATTTTATTGAGGCTTCCCCAAAAATGTAGCATGCTTCTTCTCTTTCAGCTTTCAGAATACTTTCTTTATCTTTTGGATTTGATAGTTTATTTATATAATATGCTATGTAATGTGGATCCATTTGGTTTTATTCTGTTTGGAGTTTGTTGACCATCTTGGATGTATGTATTCATATCTGTTGTTAAATTTGGGAAGTTTTCAGCCATTATTTCTTTGAATATTCTCTCCTCCCCTTTCACTTTTTCTTCTCCTTCTGGGACTTCCTCAATGTATATATTGGTACACTTGATGGTGCCCCACAGATTCCTCATGTTCTATTTCAGTTTCCTCATTGTTAAAGCAAATACAATGCAATGAATTAGTTTAAACAACAGAAATTTATTTGCTTATGGTTTTGAGGCTAGGAAAAGTCCAAATCAAGTCATTATCAAGGTGATGCTTTCTTCCTAAAGACAAAGACCAGCATTCCAGGAAGGCTGCTGTTTACACTCAGTCTTTGGATCCTCTGTCACATAACAGAGCACATGGTGGCATCTCCTGGTCACTCTGTTCTCTTCTGGAGAAGTGGGGATAAAAAGAAGAGGAGAGTGTGGGGGAGAACAAAATAGTGTTGGAAAGAGGAAATTATAAAGGAAAAAACAAGTAAAACTTTCAAGACACTAAAATCTTGTATAATTGGAAGTAATTAAATAATCAAAATAAACATCTTAAAACAAAGTCACTGTTTCTTGTTTCCTGTGACTTTCTCTCTTTGTGTGTATTTCAGTCCACTTTAAAGACTCCAGTAATAGGATTAAGACCCATCCTGATTGACTTTGGTCACACCCTAACTGTAGTAACCTAATCAAAAGGCTATTTTCAAAGGATTTACCCAAAGGCGTATGTTCTGGGGTACATAGCTCTAAACCACCATAAGCTCTGTTCACTTTTCTTCATCATTTCTTCCTTCTTTTCCTCAAACAGTATGAATTCAATTTTCTTATCTTCAAGTTCACTGACTCTTTCTTCTGCCATCTTCAATCTGCTGTTGATTTCTCTGGGGAATTTTTAATTTCATTTACTCTATTCTTCCACTCTGTTTGATTACATTTCATAATTTACATCTCTCTATTGATTTTCTCTTTGTATTCATCTATTATTTTCCTGATTTCCTTTAGTTATTTGTCCATGTTTTCCTTTAGCACTTTTAACATATTGAAGACCATCTTTAAAAAAGTCTGTATCTTGTATGTCCCAGGTCTAGTCCTCTTCAATGATAGATTGTAATGCTTAATCTTTTCCTTTGTTGGATGTTTTAGTTTGCTAAAGGATGCTGGGAGCAATATATCAGAAATGGGTTGGCTTTTAAAGGGGGATTTATTAGGTTAAAAACTTAACAGTTTTGAGTTTGTGAAAATGTCCAAAGCAAGGCATCATTAGAGAGGCTGTCTCAGTGAAAGTCAGCTGGTAATCTTGGACTCCTGCCTTGTGGCAAGACACAATGGCATTCTGACAATCTGGGTCTCTCCTCTCTCCTTTAGGCTTACTTTCTCCCCAAGCTCCGATGTGTGAAATCAGACATATGGCTCATCTTTCCCCTCTCCTCTGGCTCCCCAGGGGATCCTTTCTATGCCCTGCTATTCCAACCTCTGTCCTCTGGGATCTTTCTCTGAGTCTCTTGGGGATTCTCTGTCTCTGCCACTTTTTACTGTGTGTCTCTGAATTTTTCTCCCATTTGTAAAGAACTCCAGCAAGAGGATCAAGACCCACCATGGGTCCTGCATCACTGAAGCAATCCAGTCAAAGCCCCCCAACTGAGTGCAATCCAATCAAAGGGTCCCACATCCACAGGAATGGATTAGCTTTAAGAACATGATCTTTTCTGGGATCCACAAAATGCTTTGAACTGTTATTCTGGGACATTTACTCCTGTTCCTGTTTCTTTTATGTTTTGTAATCTTTTGTTGAAATCTGAACATTTTGAGATTTTAATATGTTTATCTCTGGTGTTTAGATTGTGAGGCATCTGATTCTTATTCTTGTCTCCACTTAGTGTTAGGACAGAGCTTTCCTTGAGTGCCAGGAGCTAACAAACAAAAATAAAGAGAAAAGGATACAAGAAAATACCTTTCCCAGTCTTTTCAGATTGACCTTTTACTTTTTCAGGGCCTGTTTATATGAAATGATTAGAAAACAACACCAGGTCAAAGCATAGTGGCCTCCCTGGTCTTTTCCGTGCATGTGTCATGTTTTGTCATGCCTTTGTGTCCCTAAAAATCCCCCCATTTACATGGATATAACTGTCCCCTCTTCCCTATGAAATAGTTTTTTCATGGTCCTGGACACTTCATCTTGTGTCTTACAGCTAGAAATCCCTTGCATCTGGCAGCAAAACATGACTACTTCTCACAGCATTCTGTAGAAATTCATGGCAAGTTCCAGGATGGTGAGTCCTTCAGGCCACCACCAGATAGATTGGGCCAGACATACATGCTCTTAGTATTTGCACCAGGTTTACTCTGCTCACTGGGAGCAGGACTGGCTTTGTATCAAGCCATTGAGGAGGGGTGAGCAGCAAGTCAGAGTGTCAGGAAAAAATTTTCTACTCATGTTAGAATTTTATGGGCTAAACATATTAAAAGGATTAAGTAGCCTTTTTCTTGATTTGGCATGTGTCCTGTTACTAAAACCTTTTAAATATTTTCTGGAAAGTTGTTTCTGCTAGTTCTTTTTGGTTGTTCAAAGCTTCTATAGAGGGATAGAGACCTGTAGTGTCTCCTTCCACCATCTTGAACAGGCAGGACCTGTCTTGAATGCTTTAGATTTTATACCTTTTTCACTGCAATTCTAGAATGTGAAATCTTTCAAAGCTGATTACATACTTGCCTTTTGTATCCCCTCTATATTGGTTAGAGTTTCATAGAGCAAGTAATGTGGTCCCTGTATTTTATATGGGACCCAGAAAAGTATTTTCTTAAAGCTAATTCATTCCTGTGGGTGTAAACTTATTGTAAATAGGGATTTTTGATTCAGTTACTTCAGTTAAGGGCCTTTTGATTAGGTTAATTCAATTAAGTCATGGCTGAAGGTGGATCTTAATTCTCTTACTGGAGTCCTTTATAAGAGAATGTAAATCAGACAGAGAAGAAAAACCATGGAAGCAAGAAACTGAAAGGAAGGAAATAGGGGAAGAGGAGGGAGAGACCAGCAGGCACTGCCATGTGCCTTGCCATGTGACTGAGGATCACCAGCAGCTGGTCTTCCAGGGGAAAGCATTGCCTGATGATGCCTTGATTTGGACACTTTTCTCAGCCTTGAAACTGTAAGCTTGTAAACTAATACATTCCCATTGTTAAAAGCCAACCCATTTCTGGCACATTGCTTTCAGCAGCCTAGAAGACTAAAACATCAGGGAAGCATTAAGTCACCTACCTGTTGGAATCAATAGAAGATATAGATCAGAAGAGCATCTGTCTCAACAGGCAATGGAAGAGTTATGCATGGGCAGGATAGATATCAGGATGGCTTCCTGACACATAGTGTGCAATCTGTAGGGGTAGGTGGTTGGTTGGACAAGTTGGACTGTATATGTGTCTGCTAGTCCTGCCAAAGGTGATTTATACTAGAAGTGACACTGTGGTAAGAACATGGATAGGTAAGAGTTGATGCATAGACCTATACAGGTGGATGAAGCTCAAGGGTTGGCAGTAGACTGTTGATAACCCAGAGTCCTATGTCTGTCACGAGTTACACCATGAGTATGTTACTATCATTCTAGTAAGTGAACCTCATATGACACTTTGAAAAATGTATTGTGCCAGCTAAGTAGTCCTGGACCTCCTTGGGATTTCTGGTAAAACCTGTGCATGGGTTAAAGGGTTGGAAAGCACTCAGAAGGGGAGAAACTGAGACCAGGACCCTAGTAGGGTTTCAAGCATCCCACCTGGGTAAAAAATATTTATTACCCATACTATCACATTACCCACTGTGCTGCCTATGAATAGTGGCTTTTAATGACTCTTTCAAAGTTTGCTTCTACACATGGATTATGACCAGAAATGGAAGTCCTACCCATAATATGCAGGAAAATACAAAAAATAATTTATTTTCTAGTTGTGTTAGTCTTTCATAGTGTAAACATATTAAAACATTTCTTCCAACCATACCTTCTCTTGAACCCTTTCAACAGTGATCACGGCAATCCTAGAATGTAATATTAACTGAGGTCTGTATTTTATTCAGTTTTGCTTATTAAACCTCTCTGTTGCATTCTTAATCTCAGCTATTTTTTTTCTTCAATTCTATAATTTCTATGTGATTCTTTTTATTGATTCTCATTCACTGGTGATACTCTCGAGGTTTACCTTAATTTTCTTTTCTTTTTTTTTTTAAAAGATTTATTTATTTATTTAATTCCCCCCCTCCCCCGGTTGTCTGTTCTCTGTGTCTATTTGCTGCGTCTTGTTTCTTTGTCCTCTTCTGTTGTCGTCAGCAGCACGGGAAGTGTGGGCGGCGCCATTCCTGGGCAGGCTGCACTTTCTTTCACGCTGGGCGGCTCTCCTTATGGGGTGCACTCCTTGCGCATGGGGCTGCCCTACATGGGGAACACCCCTGCATGGCACGGGCACTTCTTGCGCACATCAGCACTGCGCATGGGCCAGCTCCACACGGGTCAAGGAGGCCCAGGGTTTGAACCGTGGACCTCCCATGTGGTAGACAGACGCCCTAACCACTGGGCCAAGTCCATTTCCCAGCCTTAATTTTCGTGATAATCATAGTTATTTTAACTCTATTAATTCTAATATCTATGTTAGCATTTCAGTCAGCCAAAGTATTAACAATTCTTTTCTTTTTTCTTCCAAATTGCTACGTTTGCATTTATCAGTTTTGATAAAAATCATGCTGAATTCCAAAGAGATATTGAAATGACTTGATGGAAGGAAGTAATTGTCCTTAAAACCCAAGTTTATTTTTTGTATTAATTTTGTTCTCAATTTGAAAAGCAACATTTCATGTATTATTCTTTGTTTTAAGATCTGAGAGAATATTTAAATCTTCAAACCTCACTTGAAATTTCTTAAAATCTGAGAGAGAGGGAAGCAAATGTGATTCAACTGATAGAACGTCCGCCTACCATGTAAGAGGTCCAGGGTTCAAACCCAGGGTCTCCTGGCCCTTGTGGTGAGTTGGCCTTTGCACAGTGCTGCCATGCACAAGGAGTGCCATACCATACAGAGGTGTCCCCTGCTTAGGGGTGCCCCACTTGCAAGGAGTGCACCCCACAAGGAGAGCCACCCTGTGTGAAAAGCGCATCCTGCTCAGGAGTGGTGCCACACACATGGAGAGCTGACACATTAACATGACACAACAAAAAAGAGATACAGTTTCCTGTGCTGCCTAATGAGAATGCAATCGGACTCAGAAGAACACACAGTGAATGTATACAGAGAGCAGACAATGGGGGGAGGAAGGGGAGAGAAAGAAATAAAAATAAAACCAAAAAAAAATCTGAGAGAAATTGCATATATTTGTATATTTAACTTCTTTTTTAAAAAAGATTTATTTATTTATTTATTTATTTATTTCTCTCCCCTTCCCCCCACCCCAGTTCTCTGTTCTCTGTGTCTATTTGCTGTGTCTTCTTCTTTGTCTGCTTCTGTTGTTGTCAGTGGCACGGGAATCTGTGTTTCTTTTTGTTGCATCATCTTGTTGTGTCAGCTCTCTGTGTGTGTGGCACCATTCCTGGGCAGGCTGCACTTTCTTTCGCACTGGGTGGCTCTCCCTATGGGGCACGCTCCTTGAGCGTGGGGCTCCCCTACGCGGGGGACACCCCTGTGTGGCACAGCACTACTTTGGGCTCATCAGCACTGTGCATGGATCAGCTGCACACGGGTCAAGGAGGCCGGGGGTTTGAACCACGGACCTCCCATGTGGTAGACGGATGCCCTAACCACTGGGCCAAATCTGCCGCCTTAACTTACTTCTAAATGATACCTTGATCTTATGGTCTATTTTTCTTGATCTATTTTTCTTATTTTCTTAGGTTACTGCTCTGGATTCACTTAGTCTACTTATTTCAGCATATTATGAGTGTGCATATGCTCAAACATTCAACAAATGTTTATTAAATGCTAACTCATTGCCAGAAACTGTGCTGAGTGCTAAGCATATAATCGAGACCAAATCACATGTCGGCTCTGTCCTCATGAAATTAATAATCCTATAGGAGGAATACATATTAATAAAATGACATAAAATACAAACTAAAAACTGTGAGAATTGTTGAAAAGTAAATGTTTAATCTTATGAGAGCCTATAATTCATGGAAATTGACTGGGAGCTGCTGAACAGAACCTTCTCTTTATGTTGAAATTTGACCTAAGGTTACATGTGATTTCTGTCATTACTGCAAAGGTGTGGGGCATTTTCAGGATTTGGAGTTGTCCTAGGTGGTGCTGCAGGGACGATGCTGAACGTTGTGTGTCCTGTCGTGGCCCACTGGGTGGACTGGGGGAGAGTGTGGACTACAATGTGGACCACTGTCCATGTGCTGCATCGGTGCTCCAGAATGTATTTCCCGGGTACAGTGGATGTGCCGCAATGATGGAAGAGTTTGTTGATGGGGGATGGGTGGTGTGGGTGGGGTAGAGGGTACATGGGACCTCATATTTTTTGAATGTAACATTTAAAAGAAAATAAAGAAGAAAAAATAATAAAATAAAATCTATATCCCTAAAAAAAAGCGAAGTTAAATGACATTCAGTCACAAATGGATGAAAGCTTCATTCAGAAAGTAGCACAAGATTTCTAATCATTTCAATACCACCACCTTTATAAAATTCCAATATCAAGGAGGTATCCCATAAGCCTACCTGTTATGTGAATAGGGGATGCCCTTTATCTTAAGTATTCTCTATTTAATGGCACAGGTGGGTGGTGTACCAATAGAGGAAAAGAGATCTTTGTTACATAGTACTGAATAAATTTTGATATTTGATTTTTTAAAAAAATTTCATTTATGCTCCAGGGTGGTGATGATAGACAGAAAGAAGGATATTTCGAAGGCAATATACATTTACTCCTAGTCACCATATATGCAGAAATGAAGAAGTTGTATATTTCAGATGCGAATACCTGCCAAACACTATTGTCCTTCAAAATACTACTAATTTTGTTCTTGCAGCTTTGCTAAGGGAACAGTATGAATTAAGTAATAGAAACATGGGTGCATATAGTGTTCTCCAACAATGGCAAGCACAATATTGAGTACAAAGAGAGGTTGAATGGATTAGGAAATATTGATTGTACCCAGATCATGGGTTTGGGTAGTCTTGCAAAGAATTAAAACTTGGTAGGGAGGCATTGAGTAAGCCATTGAAACTGTGTGTTTGTGTTCATATATGTGTGTGTCACTCCTGAGATGCTTACTTGCCTTGTGTGTGTATCAAGGAAAACATCTGGTATTTGGTAAGATTACTTTGAGAAACCTGAGAAGGTGAATTGAAAAGAAGAAAGTTACCGACTATACGATTGGTTGGAGTCGATCCTAGTCTGATAAGGGGTAATACTTAGAGAGTTTCAGAAATAATCACTTGTGATAAAGAGAATTCTTCTTATTTCATTGGATAATGCTCAACAATTGGGGGATTTTTATGTATCTGAGAGGATGGAGTGACAGGGATTTAAACAACCATCTCACCTTTTCCACAATTGATCTATATTTAACTTCGGGTCCTTTAGGTGATTTTCATATTACTTTAAGTAGTATATGTTCTTATATTTTGCTTTTCAACTCCCTCCAGACATCCCTGCCCCCAAATTAAGGGCATATTAATGTAATATGTACGGAAACCCCCATCTTTATAATTTACTACAGAGTCCTGCACAGTTCTCAGATAAACCATTTCAGAAGTCTCCCTATTTAAAATGGAAACCATTGTATCAGTATGCGTGAAGGAGCTAGATTAATGTGCATTTTAATGTTCATTTGAATATAGCTTTTAGCCTATTGACATAAATTTGAGACTGAGGCCAAGCAGAGCTGCCCTGGCCCAGCAAAAGACCAAAGCTAGGTATGAATATTTACTGACAGGCCTCTAAAGCAAAACAGTCACTCTGCTGTTTGTCTTTTTACTGTCCTGAATATTTGCTTCTTATTAATCTTTTAGGATGTATTCTTCCTTTGCTGAATCCATTATTAAACAGGGAGCAGGCTTTGTGTTAGCATTGTTTATTCTTGTTCAGATAAGTAGTGAAGAAATGTGTCAGATGTCGTTAAAAGAAGTTGCATTACTTGTCTAATTATATGTATTTACAAATAGAGCGAGATTTCTAATAAGACCTTTTATTTTTAGATGTTTTCAGGTGAGAAAGATGCATACCTTAACTGTAGATAATAAAAAATGAACTCACAAATTCTCTAAAATCTTCCCCCCTGCTCCCTTAGAGTTTTAATAGAATTATAAAAGCAATTATACAAATGGGTTTTGATATAAAAAGTATACCGGATTTTGTGTTTTGTGGGTTAGCTAAGGATTGGTATTTCTAGGATGATTTTGCCATATTTGTCTATGATTTTAATTATTGCCTTATAATAACTTTGAAAATAATATTATATTGTTTTAAAAAGTAACTAAGTATCTAAAATTTTCTTTCTTTTAATGGTCTTACAATTTACATATTAAATTCTCTGAAGCCCAGAGAATTTAAGACGGTTGGCCAGTATCAACTCACTGTATATAAAGACAATGAAAATAAAACTTAAATCTGTCTCCAAAGATCTTGTTTTGTATTTTTTAAAATATGCTGTGCTACCTCCTCGCAGAGATAACTATCACATCAAATTATTTTCTTCTGCTACCAAGGGGGGAGGAGGATGAGAAAGGAGGAGTTGTCACTGACAACAGGAAGCAATGAGAGTTCAGTTTAATGAAAAATGGCAGCCCATCTTCTAGTGGCCTATTCATTAGTGTCTCAAAAAAAAGATATTTCAGTTCTGGTGTTGGCAATTATCAAAAACAAGCAATACACAAACACTTTGAAGTAGACTTCTATTGCTACTTCTCTGTGAGAATCTTATACTTTTGTCTTTTTTTGTTTTTCCAAAGTGTTAGTTTCAGGAAAACCAAAGCTCCTCTCAGTTGGAGTTTGGCCTGAATGGACTGTGTGAAGTCTTACAAGTTCCTGCCTGATTCGGGATGTTAAGGTGCGTGGCACTTACATGGAGAGAGTCAATGATCCCAAGCTTTCCAAAGCTGGATTTGTATTTTAAGAGTGCGTATATATAAGCAAAAGGAAAGATACATTTAGTGGCAAGAAGGCAAGTTTTGGTGTTTAAAAGTCCATATTGTTAAATTGTGCAATTAGGACTATAAGGATTAACAAACTACAGCCCATTGGGCTAAAACCTGATGAAACCTGACTTTGTATGGCCCCCAAGCTAAGAATAGTTTTTTATATTTTAAAGGGTTGCAAACAAAACAAAACAACAATCCCCCCGCCCCCGCCACCCCAAAAGCAAAGAAAATGTGACTGTATATGACCAACAAAGCCTATCTGTCAATCTACAGAAAAGATTTGCCAACCCTGAACTAAATGAATGGGGGTTAATATATCTAGTTATATATCATTTTTATGTGATGCTGCTTGCCATAGAGACAATAAATTTGGGTCTGAATCCCACTTACTACCTTTGCGAACTTGGGGTAGAATGTATGATATTCCTGAGGCCCCCTTATTCATTCTTGAAACAGGAGTAATACTATCTATACCATGTGGATTCTATATGTAAAGTTCCAAGTGTCAGAAGCAGATTGCAAAATAGCTTGTGGAATATAATCTCTTTCCTGTTAAAAAAAACTGTTTATTTTAATGATATTTTTCATATGAAAAATACCTGGGAACATAGCCACTGAATTGTTAGCAGTGAAAACTCCTGGACAGTAAGAATAAAATAAAGATGTTTGCTTTGTATAATTTCATGTTAAAATTTTTATAAAGCACCACTTTGTTCATTATAATATAAATTTAAAAAATAATTTAAGAGTTTTGACATATTGTAAGAATAAGTTTTGATCTCTCCCTGCTACTTAAAGAAGGGTTAACGATTCTCCCTGTTGCTTATTCTAATTTGTGGATTTTAATAAAATTGTAGAAATGCTTTGATTACAAAATTAGAATAGCAGAGCTCAGAAATTTTAGGAGAATAAACAGGTATTCAAATTTAAATATAATATACTTTATAATTTAGCAATGTATATAAAACAATCTTGGTTTCTGAAAGAGTAATCAGCCTTGTTACTTCATTTCAGGTTTTAGCCACTATGTAGCAGGATGGGGCATCCTCATTACAGCATGCTATGTTCTCCATGTCTCACTTGGGGAAAATGTCAACATTTCTGTCTCTTTCAAGGCTCTCATTTGTCCATGAAATCAAATTCAGAGGCAGTTCAACCAACCTCAATGGACTCAATACTTCTATTATTGTAGAATGTTGCTGTGACTGAAAATAGTTCTGTAATTCATAAGAGATACATAGCCTCCTTATCCTTCTATTAAAAGCCAGCTGGGCAACACAAAGCCTATAAACACTCAGGACTCACTTAGGCTGGTGGGCAGTGCTATTTGATGTGGTTTGGTTGTGCTTAGCCTTCATATTGGATATATAATGTACCTTGAATGAGTCCAATTTTACTTTGAATACACATGTCAATTAGCAGCATAATTCCTACCTTCCATGACTTCTAACTAGTGCTTCCTTAATCGCTGGGGCTCTAAGTCTTTAATTAAGACCTTGCTCTCTCATTAACTATATTACAATAACCCAAATATCCTCTAGGCTCCGCAAGCTGTAGGATCCTAGGTAAGGTCACTTGAGCTGTTTCTTGGCAAGACTAATGGCTACCGTGTCCTCTGCAATTGCAATGCTCTTGCTCTTTTCCTGATACACAGGTCCTGGACATATAGTTTCTAATGACCCCCACTCTTCCAGTGACCAGGAGCCCATGTCAGATTCCATTCACTTCTGAGAGTCTGACTTTATACTCTAACTTCCCTGATGTATGGGTCTCCTGTTTTCACCACTGCCCCTGTCTGGCAGTGTCTTCAGGATCACCATTACCTATCTAACCTTTTTACCTGTTTGAAAAGAGATTTCACTTCTTTTATAGGATGTATGAACCCCTAGTAATAGAATTGGTTCCATTTTTCACTCACTTCTCTCGAATAAGATTTTCTCAGTGATATGACTCTCTCCTTTCAAAGGCACATATGTAATCTGGAGAGGGGAATGGGAGATAGGGTGGTTTAGGTTTAAGTGCAATCTTACCTTACCTCTGCCCAAAGCCCTGCTAAGCCCAGAGAGTATCATTCCTCACCTCTCAATGTACGTCCCTCCCTAAATGTGACCTACTGCCATTGCTACTGTTATCTCCCAGGCCATCAGTCATATCTCTATGTAGTTGATTATTGTGAACAGGGCTTGGGACTTTCTGTTAGAGACTCTTTTTTCTCAGGAAATCTTGGGAGATATATAGATGCCTCTCACTACAATCTGTAGCAATACGTTGTTTGGTTGATAATCAATTGCATTATTTTCTAGATGTATCCTAATAAAGTGCCTTGAAAGGTTTGCCACTGGGGACAGCAATTGTTCTTCCATATAGCAGCTATTTGAATTTGGGGGCCTTCAAATGAGAGGACAGATTAGGGCAAATAAATATTAAGCGAGTACCTGTGTGCCACGCACTGTGTTCATTGCTGGGGAAAGTGTATAAATGAAACTCTGTTCTTGCCCTCCAGAAGGTTTACAGTCTGGGTGATAATGATCTTACACATAGCCTACCTAGCACTTTTTATTTTACTGTTTTCTCCTCCTCCAATTCACACTCTATTTTATCTTGGATGGAATGGGATGTCTGGCTGTGGATAATGAGACCATTGTCATAAGTTTGTCATTATCTACTAAAAATGAAATGCAAATAAAAATTATATATCATGTTTATGATCAATATTGATTAATTTTTTGTCCTTTATAGCACATTTGCTAGCTATTAGGCAAATTGAAATGGTATAAGAGATGCTCTAGTCCTTTTCTAGCTTGTCAGTCAGGATATGATCCTGAAAAGGAAAGCAATGATGCAAGACAGGCTTTGCCAGTTTCAACGCATATCACAGATCTTAAAGAAGTTTAGAAGAGGAGGCACTCACACCCAGCATTGAGGTAAGCCTCAGATTATGTCTGGAAATAAAGCACTGCTATGTACAGGGGTTTTAAGAGTTGAACTAGATCACCGAGTTTATTAAACACCATTTTATTTTGTTTTTAAAAATTTACTTTCTTTTTTTTGATGATTTTCTCTCATTTCTTGCCTTTCTTATGACAAGATGACTGCATTATGGTAAACGATTGTTTATTTCTCATTACCTGAATTGAGAAAAACAGTTAAGATGCATTAAGATGGGCAGCAGTCAGCCAGGCTATCCTAAGAGTAATTAAATGTAACACAGCAAGTGGGGAAATTATCCTGTTGTTTTGCAACTCTGAGTCCCAATTCAGGACTTGAACTCCACCTAAATCAGTGATAAACTAGCTGGTTACCTGGATATTGTACCATAATATATACCTTTGTCCTTGAGTCCTATTTCATGGTGAAAACTAGCAATCATTCTGCACTTTTCCTTGATTTTCTTGAATGCTGTTTTACCCATACGACATATTTGGACCATTTCTGTCATAATAGTCCAAGTTTAATTTTCTAATAGCTTTTGTCACATGCATTTTTACTTTATAAATATAAATGGTACATGATTTCTTATGCTATAGTCACATATTTATATATATTTCCACCCCTCAAAGAGGGGAATTCTTTAAAGGAAATGAAAATAAAAATTTCATGGGGTGTAGGGCAGAGCAAACGCTCATCACAGACTCATCTGACAAGTCTCTTTCAAGAACCTGTCCATAGATTGAAGATTCACTCTTCACTCAATTTGCATCCTTGGCCCAATAAATGTTTTATGACCTCCCTCTATGAGCACTCACAGCCAGAAGGAGGTAATGCAAAATTGATCTGTATATTAAAACTGCTGAGCCAAGCGGGCTTGCTCCTGGAATTACACTGATTATGTGTGTGCTATTCAACAGGCCCTATTGAAACACAACAGTATTTGAAAAAGACACCCATCAGCTACATTTTTTATACATACAATTTTCCTCTCCTTTCCCTTTTAGCCTTATGGACCCACTCCCATATTCACATCCTTAACCTCCCTTTGTGATCACAAATAGCAATAAATGTTTTCAAGAAAGAAGTGCTTCACCATTATGCATAGCAGTCTATTATCTCTAGTATATAAGGAGGAAGCATGGGCCTTGGAATCAAACACACAGGAGGTGGAATCTCAGCTGGGTTATTTATTAGCTATGTGGATTTGGACAAATTGTTATATCTCTCTGGACCTCAGATTCCTATTTGAAATTGGGGATAATAACATCTACCTGACAGAATTGTTGTGAACATAACAGCATGGCCAGGTTTTGGCTGTCTGTGAACATAAAATGAGGTGCATTTCCTTTAATAGTCACATTATGATGGCTTGAGTTAATACTAATATGATGGATCCCCTTAAAACATGCCACAATTATTTCTGGAAATGACACCAGGTTGTCTCTTACATGTGCTAAGAACAGGCTCATTCTGGTTCTTCATTCTTTCCTTTTTTGACAAGCTCCCAAGACATTTACTTACATAACAACTGTATCTTGTGAGCATCTGTATTATGCCAGGAAGTTTTCTAGTCTGTAGGTTTTGTGCACAGGACAGTGTGACTATTTTCATGGAGCTGAGAATTGGTAGCAGTGGATGTGAGGTAGCCAAACAAAACAGATAATTTTAGATAAGGATAAGAACCCTGAAGAAAATAAAACTGAGCAATGATGTAGAAATTGATTGGTATGGTAGTACAGAGGGAGCAAATTAGAAAGGGTGGTCAGGAAAGTCTTATCTAAGGAGTTGACACCTGAGGTAAGGTTTAGATGGTGAGATGGAGCCCACTAGGTGAAGATCAGGGGAGGGCAAAACAGTCCAGTTTGAAGAAACAACAAATGAAAAATTCTGAGAAAGGAACGCCCAATTAGAGTAGATGATGAAAGGGAAGTTTAGCTGAAACATAGTGAGAAAAGGATAAGATAGTAGAAGGTAAATCTGAGATGTGAGCAAAAAGCTGATTCCATATAGTCTTGCAGGCATTGGAGGGCAACTGGAGTTTATTCAACCTGTTATTGAAAGAGTGAGGTGTTTTAAGCAGGTGAGCCTCATGATCTAATCCAGTTTTTTAAAAAAAATTCTGGCTGCTAAGTAGGTAAAGAATGTGGTACAATGGTGGAATTAAGGAAAATATTTTTGCTCTTTTTTGTGTTCCAGTTAAGAGAAGATGGTCATTTTGGTAGGGAAGTAGAAGTGGGGAGAGAAGGGAAGGGACTGGAGATCTAGTTTGATATAAAACTGACAGGACTTGATTGACTGGGTAAAGGGGCGAGGAGGAATCAGAATGGATGCCTAGGCTTTGGACTTTATCAGTACATACTGTCATGGGGAAGAAACAAAATATTTTTCTGGTGGATGCAGGATGGTGCTTAGTGATAATCTAAGTTTAAGCCTACTATTGGATATCCAGCTAAAGATGTTGAGACAAATATGCAAGGCTGAAATTCAGGGCTGAGAGGATAGGTGATTTAAATTCAAGAGTCATGAAAATATAGATATTATTTAAAGCAATTGGTCTGGATTTGTTGTTAGGAAATATGAAAGCTTAGATAAGAGAAGAAAGTATAGGATACCCAAATATTTAGGGGTTGGCTAGGGAAGAGGAGAAAGTAAGGAAAATTGTGTGTGAGTGGGTGTGCATGTGTGTGTGAGAGAGAGGGGTGGGTAGGAAAATGGGGAGAAGGAGAGATAAAGAAGAGAGTATAAGTGAGGCAGAAATAAATGAGGGAGTACATGATGTTCTGGAAGTCAAGAAAAATGTTTCAAAGAAGCCAATGTTTGACTATGTAAGATACTGCTAAGAAGTGAGGCAAGAAGAGAAACAGAAGGGATTACAAAATTTTGCAATGTGGCAATCATTGACTGTCTTGACAAGAGCTGTTTTACTGGAGTATATGGGTTAACATCCAGTCTAAGTGGATTGAACAGAGCATAGGCAATGAAGAATTTGATTTTGACAACTAGGCATTTGTCTATAGAAGGAAGTAAAGAAAAGAGACACTTGCTGGAGGGTCATCAAAGTCCAGGAAATTTTTTAAAACGGCATTTCTTAGAGTGTATATATTTGTCAATGTCAGTAATCCTTTGGAGAAGAAAAATTTATTGCTTCTGGAGATAGAGGGGATCATTGTCAAAGTGAAATCTTTGAGAGGGTGAGAGGCTCGGTATACCAAACCCAGGTGGTTCACCTACATCTGGTAGATCAGGGTCTGATCTGATCTTCCATTGTAGGAGAAGAAAAAGCAGAGGATTTAGGTTTCTACATTTGGGAAGGTGAGTACATTTTCATTTGATTAATTCTATTTTTTGGGGGAGTATAAGGTAAAGTTATTGCTTAAGAAATGAACAGGAAAGTAGAAGTGTTCTTGGATGGTTAAGGAGAGAAAAAAAGGTATGAAGTAATCACTGAAGACAGAGGAATAGGAACATGTAAGGAAATGTATTAGTCTTAGCAGGCAAGTGAGACCAATGTCAGAGAAGGAAATGAATTTTAGGCAAGACCTGCTGGTAAGGTTGGGAGCCTCTGTTCCTTTTGCTGCAAGGCCTCATGAAAACTGCTCACCAGACAAGGCTCTGCTCTACTGGTGATTGCTGTGGCTCCCCTGGATCTGACCCTGAGAGGGACTAGTCCCTTTGATTCTCCGTTCCAAGCAGAAAACAAACAGTTCACTAATCTACCCCCAGAACAAGATCAGGCTGCAACTTTTAAACAGGACTTTGTTGATGTTTTGGATATGGTCAGCAGAAACAATGATGGTATAAATGTAAAAGTACTCTTTGACAGAGCTACTTTTGTATTTCACAGAAGCATTTTCAAGGAAGACCTGGCAAGTAATTTTATGCCTTTCAATCAGCTCATTACTACGGAGGTAGCAAGGACCAATTTACTCAGCCCAATTAGAACACCCTTGATATTGACGGCTCTACATCCAAGCACTGACTACCCCAAAGGCCCAGAGGATGAAAAACCTTGATTTCATCTCAGCCTCAGGGATTATTCTCCCAAGTCCTCATTTTTTTCTCACCATGATCTTACTCCTCTCAGTTTGACTGGCAGGACTAATTCTAATTTCCTTTCAGAGAATGTCTCTCTTAGCCAAAGTGGATGTAGTTTTGTACAATGGCCAGAACAAAAACATTATTAATACATTTTAGGTTATTCTCTCCAAAATAACCAGGTTAGAGCACATCAATAGTCCAGTCTGTTCAAGTACTATTTCAGTCTCTATAGTTCCTTGAGGTGAAAATTCTACCTATATGTGCTTTTTACAATTCTCATCGCATCTCCTTACATCCCAACTCAGCTGCTCAAGGATACATACAACTCCAATGAACAGCAGGGTTTTCTTAGTCTATACACAGTCCAGGAATGCAGATGGCAGGAATACAGTTTTATGCAGGGCAATTTACATTGCCAAATAGAATTCATGATAGTGAATATTTTACATTTTACCCACAGGAAAAATGTGTGCCCTGACTTTACATTTGTGGAATTATGGCTCATTTAAGGGTTTCCCCAATAGCAACAACAAAAGGTTTCTGTTTCCTTCCACTAAAGAGAATTAATCTTCCTCCAATGATAGATAGCCACCATAACTTTTAAATAGAAGTTTTCATAGGCCTCATGACAAGCTTAGGGTTGAGGTGTAGTCTGAGGACCTTGCTAAATAAATTTTAAAGATTAAATATTTAAAGTGCCTGGAACATGACTATCATATAATAGTGACCCCAACTTGATGGTTTTAAAAATTATAGCCAAAGAGATGTTGAATCTTGTTATAAAGGAATTATATAGAGATATGAAATATACCTAGGGACATGTAGATTTTTCTGCCTATCATTATTTTCGATAAATGAAAGTAAACATGTATATATTACTATTAAACAGTACAAATGCATGAGTTTGAATTATGTACTACATTTCTACTACTCTACTGACTGCTCTTCAGAAACTTATTACCCCAATTTATTAAAAATTGGCATTTGTTATAGGATGGATTCATCTTGAAACTTTCCCAATGGGATTTATTTGTCAAATTGGCTTAATTTGGCTTCCAGCATGTATTCAAAATAATCAATTGTAACAGTAAATTTTTATTATACTACTTTATTAAAAGCATATTCTTTGCCACAATGAAATATAATTTCGTTAAACATTTACACTGGTGGGGTGAAGCTATATTATGCACAAGAAAACAGAGAGTAAGAGAGAGAGAAGAAATGAAAGAGATTTAAAATAAATGGTGACAAGAAAATAAAACACCAGAGGATAGTCATGTGGTTTAGCAACTATGATCACAGGGGGAAACAAAGGGTAATTGCAATAAGGCACTAAAACTCAGGGCTGCTGAGTGAAGGATGTGATTGATAAACAGAATGTATTGGCCTGTTGTAAGAAATTAATGCATTCGTTCCTTCATTTATTTAATCAGTCATTTATTCATCAATCCTTTCATCATGTTTAGATGAGGCCATTTAAGAAAAAAATGCTATCTAAATTCTGAGAGAATGTGATGAAGTAAATAGTATCTGGTTATGTGTCTTTCCTTTTAGAGTCATCTGCATATGAAACTAGTAATCACAGTTGATTCTATCACCTTAATAAAGTCCCTTGATGCCAAAAATTCATATTATGTCTGGTTTTCTTTTTTTTTTTAAGATTTATTTTTTTATTTATTCTCCTCCCCCCCCATTGTCTGCTCTCTGTGTTCATTTGCTGTGTGTTCTTTTGTGTCCACCTGTATTCTTGTCAGTGGCACTGGAATCTGTGTCTCTTTTTTTGTTGTGTCATCTTGCTGCATCGCTTTCCTTGTATGCAGCGCCACTCCTGGGCAGGCCACACTTTTTTGTATGGGATGGCTCTCCTTGCACATGGGGCTCCCCTATGAGGGGGACAGCCCTGTGTGGCATGGCACTCCTTGCGCACATCAGCACTGTGTGGGCCAGCTCACTACATGGGTCAGGAGGCCCTGGGTTTGAACCCTGGACCCTCCATGTGGTAGGCAGATGCTCTATCAGTTGATCCACTTCCCTGTCTGGTTTTCTTGATATGTAACTAGTTGGAATTGAAATGTGCTGTAAGTGTAAACATATACTCTAGATTCTAAAGTTTGGGTACAAAAATGGATGTAAAATATCTCATTAATATATTGCTATGATATTATTTGGGTATGAGGTAAATATAATGTATTATTAACATTAATTTTTCTGGTTTCTTTTGATATTTTACTATGGCTAGTAGAAATTTAAAATCATATATGTGGCGCACACTTTATTTCTATTGGACAGAACTATTCTAGACCATTATGTTCCCAAAATAATACTTTTTAGGAATAATAAGCATAGGAAATTAAAATATACACACATATATATTTTGGAGTGGTTATATGACTATGAAAGTGACAGCCATATTTCTCCGATTAGATGTATTTACAGATTTATTCTAGCTCTGACTTAGAATTCCATTTCTTATAATTTCTCTCACGTTGATAGTATTGACTTTTTGACTTGTCTTTCCTAGTAAAATAATTGGCCTCTTTCAATATACTTTATTCATTTTCAATATGATTTCTAAATTCTGAAAGAAAGTGGCAAAATAAATAATATCTAGTTATGTGTATTTCCTTTTAGAGCCATCTCTATATGAAACAAGTAATCACAATTGATTCCATCACCTTAGCAAAGAAAGAATCTTGACAGCAAAAATTCATATTATATCTGTTTTTCTTGGTATGTGACTAGTCAGAACTGACTCTGACATGTTTCAGGGGTTTAAGAATGACCCCACATGACATTACACATGAAAGATGTAGAAGATCCACTGAGAAACTATGATGAGTAGGGTTGGATCTCAATCTCTGCTTTCGCTGGTGTGTTGTTTGTAACTTGACATTCATTGCCATCACTTGGGCACTGTGATTCTTTCTCTCCCCAAACCACTCCCCGTCTTTCCTTCCCTCTATACTCTATGTTGTATGTGCATGTGTGCTTTGGATTTTGTGGACTTTCAGAATGTATGATGTTAAGAATGGAAACTAATCTAGGTTTAAAAAAAACGAGCTTTAATAAAGAAAAAGATAACAAATACTGTAGAGGATTTAGTTGAATATCACTCAGGAACCCTGTTATGCTTGAAATGAAGTAGCATCCAGCACTACTGACATGAATGAAGCTGACTCTTGGATACAGAAAATTGGCTGAATATAAATTTAAATATTAAAGAATAATGAGATTATAAGTGTCTGAAAAATTGCTTTTACTCATGCCCAGTAGAAAATTTCATCAGCATGGAATTATGCAACTGTTTCTGGGTCTCTGAAACATTACAAAAGTTTAGCTGACAGTTGTATAATTGGGTGGAAGTTTTTGATAGTTTATTTACTTTTCTAAGTCTTTACAAAATGGTTTTCATACAAAAACTTATAAAAAATGTAAATCATATTGCAAACCCAAGATATATAAGGTATAAGTTTAAAAATGTGGGTGGTCTGTTAAATACCCTCTACTTAAATATTTTAGGCAAAAATTCAGTCACTACTTATATTTTACATATTAAGACTATGTAATATGTGTACATATGTATGTATAACAGTCCATTAAATAAATTACCTATAAATAGAGGTTATATTATTTCTGTCATAATCTTTACTTCTATATCTTCATATTTGAGAAATTAGAAATAAATTTTGAGTTTTTGTGAATGAAATATTTACATGTAAATTTGCTACTAGGTTTCATATATATATATTCCTATATCAGTGAACAATGCTTTGTGGGATATTTTTTGTTTATGGTTTTAGGATCATTTATTGTACTTATGCTTGGGGATGAATGTGTTTACATTTCATCTGTCATGTGGTCAGATGAAATTTGGAAATATTAAATGCTTATTAGTACAAACTACTTCTTTCCATATATCTAGTGGAACCCCCTGGTTTTGATGGTTGTATTGTACTTATCTAAGAAAATGTCCTTGCTTGTAAAGTATTTGTGTGTGATAGGACATCAGGTCAGGAACTCACTCTCAAATGGCTCATGAAAAGAATAGTGTTGTTCTATACTTGTAATGTTTTTGAGAACCCAGTTGAATTTCTCATAAAAGTTCCTTACAATGGTGATGCCTGGCTCAGGTCTGGGCAGGCATACTGCCTAGGAATCCATGCTGCCTGGGAATCCAGAAGGTGGGATTAGAAGCAACAAAGCTGAAGGCCGAGGCCATTGCTATTCCCTGGATACAACAACCAGGAAAACTCATGGTAATCAAGGAACCAAAAATATCTCTAAACTCTGTGATTCTGCACTCTTAAAAAATGATTTAAAATGGCTATGAAAAGTAGAAGTAAATCAAAGACTATTATGTGATAACTATGTGAACTTGAACAAGTCACTTCAACTTTCTGCGATCAGTTTCCCATGTGCAAAATGGGAAAACTAAAAGCTGTTTTAAGGATTAAGATTATAATATAAATGAACAATTTCCTATTTTATTCAGTGGGCTATCATTTTTTTTCTATCATTATTTACTTTGATGCTCAAACTGTTCCATATTTGCCCATGGAAACCCTTCAAATTGAAAGCCCATTTCCTTATCCTTTTCAACATTACCATTTTATAATTTAAAATCTTTTAATCATATTAGTGTATTTCATAAAAGAAAAGATAAGAGTATTTTCACTCCTCTCAGTATAGAAATCCAGACAGTGTTTGGCAATAACACAAAACTATTATAAAACTCCTGAAGAACCACCTCATTACAGAGGATGCAGCACCTGTAGGAGGTGTCTGTGATAACAAGTGCTGGAGCAATAACCTGAAGTGTTGTTTGCTCTATTCATAGGTGGTAGGCAGGGGTAATCCTCTGATTTTTTTCCTAATAAATGAACTTTCCATACTTGTTTCAAAATATATTAATATCACAAAGAGGGAGGAACATGGGGAGGAGAATAGAATTCTAGAATTTTGGCTCATATTCCCAGGAAGCTGCAAATATGAAATTAATAGAAGGAAACATCTTTGCTTCTCTTTCCAACCTGTAGTCAGAATCAGACTCAAGCTATTCCAGACACATGATGTTATTTCTTAGTTTAAAGAGCTCCCAAAATAGGAGATTTCATAACCTTCTTAATAATCCATTTCCACATCTAACTAATGTTTACTGCCTGAAATTTTTGAGTGCCTAAACTAAATACTATGTGTTGGTTTGAGATTAAACCCCCTCATCTTCTGTACTCAAAGAAAATAACATTTCTGGTCATCATTCTCTTCAAAGTGTTTGAAAAAGAATAGTTTTTGAATTTATAGTCACCATGTTCATTCTCCACTTCCAAAGGAAAAGACCCAACACTTCCTGAATTCCCAGTCTCTGCCAGATATGCAATTTTACTATCATTTATTGAGTAATTATTATGCGACATGGACTATCATAGACACTTTAAATATTTCAACTTTAGTTTCTAGAACTACCTTCAGTGTTTGGTCTCCTTATAAGGATCATAAAGTGGGGTTACGTACCCAAGTGTACACAGTTAGCAGAGGCAGAGCTGGGATTGGTGTCCAGGCAGTCTGGCTCTAGTGTCCTTCGCTCTTAACTAATACACTGTACTGACTCTGATTTAATAAACATCAAGGAATTGTCAGAACTCAGGCAAATTGGTGGGATTTGTTCCCCTCCATTTGACAGCTGAGGAAACTGAGGCTCAGAGAAGTTAAGCATTATATCTGGGATCAAATTTCTAAGCTAGGTAGTGGCTGATATAAATTTAGAAATTATAAAACCATGGCTCCAAGACCAGTGGTATTTTCTCTTCTAAACTTATTGCATTCCTTCCTCTCAGTATTGTGGGGGGACACTATTACATATGAGAAGGAGCCTGCTGGGGAAGAATCAGAGCTATTACTTTGGCTGGATGGGAACTGCATTTGCTGAGTATATTA
Organism: Dasypus novemcinctus; assembly: GCF_030445035.2. Taxonomy (NCBI): domain Eukaryota; kingdom Metazoa; phylum Chordata; class Mammalia; order Cingulata; family Dasypodidae; genus Dasypus; species Dasypus novemcinctus. The sequence continues at coordinate 68,142,847 of NC_080680.1, forward strand.
CATCATGAGGGCCCCAAATTAGATCCAAAGAAGACTACAAAGTTGAGAGGCCTTTCGACTCATCTCTTAGAAAAAGAATAGCAGTTGGTATTTATTGAGGGTCTATTACATGCTCAGAGCCATACTAGCTGGAAGAATATTTTATTTATTCCTAAGCACAGACCTTTGAGGTAATTAATTTTCTTTAGGTTGGGTTATCCAGAAGCAAATCCTAAGATAAAAATTCCAACATAAATGATTTATAGTGGAAATGCTCCCAGGAGAAACCTGTAAGGAAATGGGAAAATGGGATGGGAAGAAACCAAGCTAGGGTGCAATTTCAGGCAAGGACTCACAAAAGGAGGCTTCAGCTTGATCACACAGGGAACACTGTGGTGCAAGGCATGCGTCAGAGTTGATCCCAGCCTGAGGAATGGAAGTTGAGCTTTTATTAGTCACACAATCTCCACCATTGGTAAGGGCTTCTACAGGATTTGGAGAAGAAATGTTTAAACTTGCAGGTACTTTTCAAGATCTGTACATGGAAGCAAAAGATGTGGGCAGTTATAGGCAAAAACAATATCAAAGCTGGGGGAGGTTGTGCACAGTAAAGGTCTTTGAGGAGATCTGAGTGGAGCCATGATGCTTGAATAGAGATCCCTCTGATGCCAACCCAATGTATTTTTTCCATTACCCCATTTTGACTCTTTTTGTTTTCTATACAGTAGCCTGCCTCAATTATTATTCCTGGATCCATTAGCAACCACAAACCTCAGGGCTGATTCAGCTTGAGACTTGGGAAACAATCCCAACCAAGGCAGTGAGAGAATCAATAGACTAGTTCCATTTCCCTTCTGGGCTAAGAATCCTAGGATAGGGGTCTAGGAAAGTTGATTTCATATGTTATAGCATTAACTGATCCTCTCACAAACTGGCTAGATCTCCAACCTTCAGGGAAGCAATCCCTCTTTTTCCTGCATCTCCAGGCATAGCAACATCTACCCTGGTTACTTGCACCTTTGATAGAAGCATGTCCTAGACAAAAATAAACTCACCTACTGCCATAGGGCCTATATAACAAGTGCATTTCTGACATATGCATACACAGGACATAACAGATGGAATCTCTGAATTTTAGTTTTCTTTATGAAAGTGTTCCATATTTTTCTCTGACAAATCAGATTTATACTTCTCTAAGCCTAGATTATGTAAGGCTTTGTAGTCTTGGGTAGGCAGAAACTTGACAAACAGAGACAATAACACTAAGCAAAAGTGTGAAGAACAACTTTACATTTTATAGAATTTTTCACAACTATTGTATCCCAAGCCACCTCACAGGAAATAGCAGCAACTTTCCATATAGATTCTACTGGGGCATGAATACTGAAACTGAATTCTGACTTTCCAATGTTCATTTGATGGGCCTGGGATATTCTAAAAATTACTCTCTCCAGCTTTTTTTTTTTTTTTTTAACATCCCTTGAATTTCTTTCTTTTTCTTTCTTATACATTTCTCTTTTAAAGAATAGTTTTTGAACATGAAGCAGTATACTAAGCAATAATAGACAAAATACCAAACAGGAGAGAGCGTTAAATTCCACTTTTGCCACATACTAGCTTTGTGTCTAGAACATTACATATTTCCTATGGTTGTGAGGATGGAGTAAAATACTGCATTTAAAGCACTTAGGACAATATCTGACATGAAGTCAGTCAATTCTTAGGTATTTTGAATCGATTGTGTGTGTTGGTCACTATTCTTCTAGGGAGGATGGGAAAAATACAATATGCTGTCCTGAAAGAGCTCACTTCTAGTAGAAGGAGACAGACCACAACTCAGAAACTAAAAAGAATGTTTTAAATATTGATACATGCCATGAAAAAAATAAAATCTATTAACACAATAGTCAATTGGATGTGGGCCAATTTAACCAGAGTAGTCGGGGAGAGCCTCTTTGATGAAGTTACTTGAGTTGGGACCGGAATGATCAGAAAGGGGCAGCCATGCAAAGACCTAGGAGGAAAGTCATTCCAAGCAACAGTGCAAATGTCTTGAGAGAAAAATGAGTTTGACATGTTCAAGACACACAAAGAAGGCATGTGCCTAGGGCACAGTGACTGAGGGTGAGTGCAGGAAGAGGAGGTTGGAGAGGTGTGCTGGGGCCACATCACTTAGTCCATGGGCAGGAGTTGGGATTTTATTGTTCACTGTGGGGAGTCACAAATTATTTTAAGCAAGCAAGTCTGTACTGATTGGGTTTATATTAGATTGGATTTACTTAGTCTAACTTCTGAATGGAGGTCAGACCATAACAGGGCCAAGAATGGAGTTAGAGAAAACACCTGGGCATGTGTAAAGATGGTTCAGATGGGAGATGTTACTTATAGGAATGGAACTGGGGGGCAATAGTGAGATCTGGATATTTTTTGAGGTACAGTTAATCTGGCTAGATGTGGGAAGAAACTATAAAAATTAATCAAGGGTAACTGCTGAGTTTTGGCTTCGGCAAATGAATGTACATTTCCTCTGAGGAGGAAATCTTGGATGAAAGGTAGTTATGTTTTGGTTATACTAAGTTTGAGACACCTGTTACACATCCAAAATGAGCAGCCTGTGTGTGTGAGGGGTGGGCCAGTGTATAGGATCTCTGTACTTTCTGTAGGATTTTTCCATAAACTTACAAATGCTCTAATATTTTTTAAAAAGGGCATGGCTAAATGCATACAATGTGGCGTCACTTTAACAATTAGGTAAACTTTAATGTCATGTGATGAGTTGAAATTCCCTAGAAAATAATAGCTACTATTTCTTGAGCACGGATAAAAGACCAGGCATTATTCTAAGTGATTTACAAAAATTATTTTGTTTATTTAATACTCATAACAAACTTACAAGCTAGGAAAAGCTATTATATCCTTTTTATTGCTCGTGAATAGAGGCGTGGAGAAGTTTTGTAACTTGCTCAGTCACATACTTTGTCAATGAAAAAATAAGAATGTAAGCCTAGTTAATCTGGCTGCAGATTCCAGGCACCAGAGTATAGGAAAAAAAAGAGGAAGTAGGCATTCAGCATTAATGAAATTTAACATTTGACGTTAAATCAGAGCAACAGGATGTCTACAAGAGGAACTGAGAAGGAACAATCAAGGAGAGGACAGGGAGTCTAAGTGAGGAGTTGTGGAGGCCTAGGTAAAGAGGTTAATAAATAAGTAAAAGGTTAATATGTCACAGCATATATATTAAAATTGAAACAATTCAGAGAAGGTGAGCTCTGGTCCCTGTGAAAAGACGATATGCATATTTGTGAAGTGCCCCATATATTTTGATGGGTCTATACCTCACACTGTAGAGAAATAAAATTTATGTGGACTAAAGATTTAAATCTGAAATTCAAGACTTTAAGTCTTTTAGAAGAAAATGTGTTTATGACCTGGAATTAGAAAAGAATTTTAAAAATAAAAATAGCCAATGCTAATTAAATACTTAAAAATGTTAAGTGAAATTTCAATTATTTAAAATGTATTAACTCATTTTATCCTCACAACAGGGTCCTATAATATAAGGTCATCCCTACTTCACAGGTGAGGCATCTGAAGCATATATAGGCTAAGTACTCAAGGTTGTACAGCTCATGGGAGGTAGACACAGGACACAAGGTCAACATCCCGATTCTAGGAAACATGCCTTTAACCAGCATCCCTTAACAAGTCTCTAGGATAAGACACAAGTGCACATTCTATAAAACAAAGGCTTAATCAACTTGAGTACATTTAATTAAACTTTTGTCATCAGAAGTTACCACAGAGAAAAAAAATGTACTCACCAAAAACTGGGAGTGTATATTTATAATGCATACAATCAACATATGATTATGATTAGTATCCAGAATATAAAGACAGCTCTTAAAAAGATCAGTAAGAAAAAGGGCAAACCATTCCATAGGAAAAAAAAGGGCCAAAGGCATGAATAAGCATTTCAAAGAGAGAAAGCATGAATGGTCTATAAACTTATTAAAAGATACTCAATCTCCGTAATAATTATGGAGATGCAGATTAAAGACACAAAAGAACCATGTATAACTCCACAGGTTGGAAACATTGAAAAGACTGATAATAATAAGCTTTGGTAATAATGTGCAGTGATTTGCACTGTGCATGGCATATAAAAATTGGTACAAAGAAAGAAAAAAATTGATAAGATATTAACAGTACCATAGAGAAGAAGAGGAATACGATGATGATCAGAAAGATGTAATAAATGAACTGAAGTCTCACAGATAGGCTTAAGTGCCAAAGTTGGGATTCCCACACAGGACTCCTGACTCAACTCTAGTGTTTTATTCTGTGCCTCAGTTTTAGAAGGGCAAACATTTGTTTCTTTCTATGGATCCTAATGCTCCTTACAATTGTAAGTGAATCAGAACAGTTTTTTGGAGGTCTGCCTCCTCCAGAAAGTTATCAGAAGTCCTATACCTGTTGTAGCCTGTGCTGTACCTGTATCCTATTTGGCTTATTTTATAAGTAAACACAGGCAATGAAAGAGTGCTTGTTCAAGGATTTTTGTACTCATTCATTCATTAATTTCAAACATTGAGCAACTACCATGTGCTCTAAAATAAACATATGCTCTCATATATTCACAATCACCTACAATGTGTAAGAAATTCTAGTGGGAGGAGGGGCAAAACAGGTAAATATTCCAGATGATAATTTCTGTGGGTATAAATTAAACAGAGGAAGAGAGTAGGGTATTGATGGAAAATTTGGTATATCATATTTGCCTACAGAATGGCCAAGGTTTCAAAGGAGAATGGAAGGCAAAAGATTGTACATGATGGACATACACATATCTTTAGAGAAATTTACCAGTAAAAGATACAGTGAAATGGCAAAGTAGTTGGAGGGAATATGGAGGTCAAGGAGAAATTTATTTGTTTATTTACTTTCTTTTTGGAGATAGGACAGAATTTGTTTTTGTGCTAATTGGAATGCTCTAGTAGAGAGGATTATCAATGATTCTGGAAAAGGAATAATTGCTAGTACAATATTCTTAATGAACAAATAGGATATGGTTTATTTAGTATACAAGTGAAAAGGGTATATATGGACAATTTGTATAAAGAACGAAAAGTGAGGCAGAACAGACTCAGGTACAGTATATGTAGGTTTGTGGGTGTAGTGGTGGTAGCTGTGGAAGTTATCTTTTGATTACCTCTTTTCTCTCAATAACATAGAAAGTGAATTCCAAAGCTGAGAGACAGAAGGAAGTGCAAGGGTTGAAGGCTATATAATAGAGGAGTAGGTATTTATTTGAAAAGTAGACATTTTTAAAGGAAAAAGTGTACCAGAAACTAATACTTCACATATATGTGAATATAATATATTCACAGATATAATAAATTATTGTATAACTACAAAGTCCAATTTTTGTGTCTTAATCCAACCTTCTCATTGATGCAATATTTTACTGAAAACTTATAGAATCTGGAAAAATTGGACTCTACCCTTTACATGGAGTGGACAGCAAGCAGTAAGCATTGTAACGGTAAACGGAGACAGTGAAAAAAATAATCAAAGACTTGAATAATATGCAAAGAGATTATTCTTTCCTTAATACTTTCCATTCAGAAAGAGATTGACTTCATACTCTGAATTGGATCATAGGATTTGACATAGTGACATAACTATTTTTTAAAGACACTCAAGAATTTTGCCTTGTGCTTTTCATTTTTCTCCAAAGTGGGGAAATGGTTTAGCATTTATCTAAGTGCAAACATTACCCTTGTAATCCTAGAGGGTTAGGAAGATCTTGTTTTAGCCATCATACAACTTTCATTTGCCCATGGGTGGCTTTACTTTGTGTATATTCAACATTTCCAAGTAGCCCTGTTTCTTCCGGATGGATAATAACCTCTTTTTATTGCTCTCCAACTTTGACCCATGTACCTGTCTCCCTGATGAAAAGCTATGTCGGTGCACACTAAAGTATTCATGTTTAAACTCATAATTCCGAGTTTTGGCATTTTAAAACACTGAAACGTTTGTAGTGATTAGATGTGGGGGGATATGGTGCTGAGTCATAACTAGGTAGAAATGAGTTGGAGTTGATAAATCTAGATGGAGAAATCAAACCACCCACAGGGGTTGCCAGAAATAGATTGGGGAGTTTTTTTTTGTTGTTGTTTTTTCCTTCTACTTCTGCCTTTCTTTCAGCTTTGTAAGATTAAGATTCAGAATTTGAGCATGAAGAGTTGTTTGCTACAGTTTTATTGTGAATTTGCTCTTTCAGGTGAATCTTCTAATCCAAAATAAATTTTCTGGCTTTTATTCATAACATGCCTTCTGTTTTAGTTTTCCAGTTTCTAAAGCAATACCATACAAATAGTTGGTTTAACAACAGAAATTTATTGATTCATGGTTTCAGAGGCTAAAGAGCATGCTTCTTCCCACGGTAGGTATTTTCTGGCTGGCTGGCAAGCTTTGGGGTTCCTTGTCTTTTCCATTACATGACAATATGTAGATGTCTTCATCCTCTTTCTCTTCCAGGTTCCCTTGACTTCTGGCTTTTGAATGCTTCCCTTGGTTTCCCTCCTGGTCTGAATTTTATTCTGCTTATACAAGACTCCAATAATCCAGGTTAAAGCCCAACCTGATTTGGTTGGGCCACATACTAGGATCGTGAGGAGATCTTATTTATAACAGGTCCAAACCCACCAGAATGTGGACCAAGATCAAGAACACGTCCAATCTGGGGTACACAATTCAATCCGCCACACCTTCTTTTTGTTAAAACATTCACTCAACTTGAAGAGCACTTTCTCTTAAGCAGATTTGTTCTAATGCTGTCTATGATTTTTTTAAACATTTGTTTTCCAGGTATGTGTATGTGTGTGTGTGTGTGTGTGTGTGTGTGTGTGAGAGAGAGAGAGAGAGAGAGAGAGAGAGAGAGAGAGAGAGAATGTGCGTGTGTGATTAGCAATTGTGCTATTTTTTTTTGTTTGGTGGAGAAGCATTTTTCTGGGGTATGATATATATATTTTTTAATGCCACTATGTATGTTTGTGAGATAAATTTATATAAAAACAAGGATATAAAATCATCCAGGGAATCAGTGGCAAAGTCACTTCAGGTTGTTTTCTTTTTTGTTGTTGTTGTTGTTTAGTTTTATTTTGCATATAATTTATAAGAAGTTTATAAATCTTGCCAAGACACATTTCAGGTGAATTGGAAACGGTACCACAAGAAAAATTACCTTGTTTGGATCTACAGACTTTGCAGCCTATTCTATAAATGTATCTTTTTTGTTGTTTGTTTTATAAATCATGTATGCTGAAAAAAAGATTCATTAAATGTCTATAAGAAACTCTAGTATGCCCTGTTTTTAACCTACAAGGAACAGACAATTAACTCAGGGATTTGTCATTCAGGTTATTGATCACAATAGTTTAAATAAAGGGAAAACATGAATTTGTGCTCAAGTCAATAGGCAGTATCGAGATGAAATAAATCTAATTTTGAATTCCTTTTCCTACTCAAAAGTTTATTATCACCCAGCTTGCAGCATTGAGACCTTTAGTCTTTGACCGGGAAAGATAAGAATTACTGAAGGAATTATATTTATCCTCTTTTATCAGTTTCCATGAGGAAGGAAGACATGTTTTAGTCTCCGCTCTCACTTAAGAAAAGGCAGGTATAGCGTTCTGGATCTTGTATGCTGTGAAAAAAGAATAACTATATCAATTTGATTGAAGTTGTCAGAAATGTTTCAAGAAACAACAGAAGCAGAGTTCTGAGGTGGAAAAGGTTTGACATATAGCAACAGCACTGCCTGTTTTGTTTGTGCTTTGATTTAGTACACCCACTGGGTTTTAAGCATATTATACCAGAAGACCAAATTGCTATTTGCAAAAACTGGCTGGAGTGTGTTTTGTGGACATTTGTCCTCGTTACCTTGTTTTACCCTGTGCTTAAATAAATAAATACATGTGTGTAATTTTTAGATTTTTGTAAAGTGTTGGGTAGACTTTTTCCTTGATTGAGAGTCTTAGGCATTTTATGCTTTCTCAGTTGGATGAAAAGGAGGGGAAGGGGTGCTTTAGGTAACAGATTGTTTTAATAAAGGTGTCCCATACCCACAGAGATTCTCTGTTGCATGCATGGCTGCTGCTGGGAATATTTATGGTTTAATGAAAATAAATAGCTAAAAATCAGGGCTCACTCTAAAAGAGTGAATCACACCAAAAATTATCCCTATATTCTTAATTTTTCATTTGTTCATTCTGATGAGGCACTTCACTTTCCAGTGTCTTAGTTTTCATATCCACATAGTGGGGTCCATAATGTGCCTTTATAACCCTGCTGAGAGGATCAATGAGGTCCGTGTACATGAAGGGGCTTAATAAATAGTGTGTGATTCGAGCTTTGTGGATGAAAGGTGCTACGTGAGTACAAAGTAGAGCAGCCTCCCACAGGTAATGCCTTTGCCTGGATAACTCTGATTATAGGCTTTCTTTATCTCTTCAAAGCAGAGATTTTTCTCCTTGATTCCTTCCTGTATCTTTGTTGCGGAAGCTAAGATGCCTATTTACTCAGTACCATTTCCTTTTGAGCCTGCATACACCAATCAAGGAACACAGTTGCAAAAAGGCTTGTTTACTTAGTGCATACATGGTCAATCACATAAAGTATGAAAAAGGAACTTTATGAAAGGAATGCTCATATCACAATCAAGTCCCCAGATGGTTCTCAGAACCTCTGCCATCCCAGGAACAAAATTTTAGAATATGTATTTTTAATAAAGAGATTGTATCCTTGGAACCTAGCATAAAGTATTTGTTAGGTTTATTCAAATCTGACTTCATTACACTGCCCTTTCCTTTGCAGCTCTAGATAAAAGTGATAACAAGAAATAATTTTGTGCAACACTTTAAAATGTTTACAAAACATTTTCACAAACATTATTTCATTCGATCCTCACAACAACCTTGTGAAGCAGGAAGGACCTCTGTGCTCAGAAAGGTTATATAACTTGTCAAAATATACCTGCCTGATAAGTGGCAATATGTAGTTTAGAACAAACATCTTCAGTGCTTTCTCACAGTTCCAGGGATGGCAAGTGAGTGTCATCACACATTCTATAACTGATTAATAGGTAGAGGCTATCTATAGTCCTGCACTTAGGATTTTTAGGCAATATCCAGCATCTGAAGGAGGGAATACAGAAATTGATTAGTGATGTCTCCTCTGTATATGCGATGATACAGAGTTATGAGTAATAAGTATCTGCCAACCCAGTAACACACCATAATGTGTATGTGGGTTTTGGATAATGAGATTGTCTGTGTAGTACTCAAGTAAAACCAGTATTTTTTTTTTTTTTTTTGACTAAACGCTTTGTTTACTTCCAGGTCTACACAGGAAACCATCTCTCTCATCCCAGCCTGGCCCCGTGGTGATGTCAGGAGAGAATGTGTAAACCAGTATTTTTTAACGATTTGTTCCAGGAGTATGGGCTGTAGTTAGCCATGGTATTCAAAATATAGCCACTTGATCTGCAAAAATTTAATGAAACTATGCCTTACCTGGAATTATACTTTTGAAATGTGGCAGATGATGGAAGTACATTTCCTTGACCATTCTCTCAAGTGTTTATTTCTTATCAGAAAAACTCCTACTTGTCCTTTAGAAAGCCATGGAGTAATTGGGCTAGGTAAAAACCATTTAGAAAGGCTGATGAATAAGTACAGAACAAGAAGGTAGAAACAAAGAGTGAGTAAGATACTTTTTTGAATACTTGTTGGTAGCATGAAAGAGGAAGAGAGAGAGATAACTTGAAGTAGAAGTCTGTGGTGGTGAGGCTTCCTGGCTTCCTGATGCTCTATCAGGTAGGTGACAGTCTGTTTCACAATTAGTAAGATAGCATGGATTGCTGGAGTAAGTATTTTGGGAGAGCATTAATAGTATGGTAAATAATTTAGTCCTATCAACCATAGGAAATATCCTATCTTAAAAGACTCATCAGAAGATGTGTCTTTTGGCTTTTAAGAAAATGACAAGTCTCATACAGTTAAGATTATTTGGAAAGCTGACACTCCCTGGGTGCATAATCATACTGATATTTTCTCATCACTCTGTGGACAATTGGGCCACTTTGGTGATGAGTCATTCAATTCCACTTCCAATCTTGGCATTGAAAAATACGTAGCTTTCTCTAGCATGAAATGATATTTCCATATTCTTATCTGAAAATCTGAAAATTAGATTTAGAACTATATGGCCTGTTATTTTATGTCTTTCACCAGAAGGATTTTTGCAATGAAAGTTTTATAAAATTGCTCTAAAACAATTTTGTGTAGTTGGGATGTACCATTTTAAAGTAGGAATTGGAATCCATCACCATGTGATTGGCTCCCAAATTTATATCTCCAGCCAAGACATCTCCATTGAGTTTTGGAGCATATGTCCTAGTACAAAATAAGATTTAAGGTGGAACAAGCAAGAAACATCATCCCCAATATTTGTTTCTTCATCACCCTCATAGCCAACCATCATCATGTTTCTTGATTTTACCTCCAAATTATCTCTAAAATCTAACCATATCACTCTGTTGCTATATTTAGCCACTTAGGCCAAGGTGCTACTCTCATTCCTGGACTTCTAGCAGTATGCTAACCAGGTCTTTCCATACTTACTTTGCCTTCTTATATTCAATCTCCAGAATGGACTTTTCACAGTGAGCTGGAATGGATCCTTCTTTATAATACTAGAACATAAGAACACCTTTATTTCTATTAACAAATTGTACCTTCTTTAGACCCCAGCTGCCCTGGCAATTGGGAAATTCAGTCTGAGACAGTACAGTGGGTTTAGATTACAGAGCCCAAAGTCAGATTATCTGAGTTCAGTTATTGAATTTACAAGCTACATGAGGTTGAACAAATTACTTACCTCTTGCAGCCTCAGTTTCTTCTTTCCTCACCTGTAAAATGGGGATAACATTAAGGTTTTAGTTTCTTGGCTGTGCAACAAAAATACGATGTAGTAGGTTGGCTCAAACCATGAGAATTTATTGGCTCAGGGTTTTGAGGCTAGAAGTCCAATTTCAAGGTGTCAGAAGGTAATGCTTTTTCCCTGAAGACGGGGGTATTCTGGAGTTGACTGCCTACAATCCTTGGTGCTTGACTTTTCTGTCATGTGACAATGCATATGATGATGTCTTCTCCTTTCTCTTCCAGGTCATACTGACTTCCAGCTCCTGGCTGTTCCCTTTAGCTTTCTCTCTCTCTTTGGGGCATTCCCTATAATGTCTTCATTAATAGGATTAAGACCCATCCTAATTCATTTGGGCCATACCTTAACCGAAGTAACCTCATCAAAAGGTCCTATATATAAGGGTTCACACCCAAAGTTATAGATTCATTTTAAGAACATGTTTTTCTGGGTTACATAGCTCCAAGTCACCACAAATAGTCTTAATTTATAGGTGGTTGTGTCAAAAGAAATCATCTCCTGCTTTCTGTTGTAGGCACTCTTGGCTCCATGGTGTGGTGGTTGACCTTCAACTCCATGTTAGCTGAGTGGGGTAAGTCCAATAAACCAGAGTGTAGGACCTGAAGTCTGTTGAGGCTCAGGGCCACACGATGGAGCCAAGAGTGCCTACAACTGAAAGCAGGAAGATTGCATCCAGCATCCATGTGGAATCTAAGCCCCCTCTTGATATAGATGTGGAGTGGACACAACCATTCCAAGGTCCACAGGATGGAGGAATAGAGTATGGATTAGAGTGGACTTACTGATAATCTATTCATGAACTATTGTGATTAGTAATCGAAGAAAATGTGGCCTTGGTGTGGAGAAAGTGGCCATGGTGGCTGCTGGGGGTAGGGAATGGGAGGAAGAGATGAGATGTGGAGGCATTTTCGGAACTTGGAGTTGTCCTGGGTGATGCTGTAGGGACAGTTACCAGACATTGTATGTCCTCCTATGGCCCACTGGGTGGAACGTGGTAGAATGTGGACTATGATGTGGACCGTTGACCATGAGGTACAGCGGTGCTCTGAGATATATTCACCAAATGCAATGAATGTCTCATGATGATGGGGGAGATTGTTGTTATGGGGGAAGGAGTGGGGTGAGGGGGGTGGGGGGTATATGGGGACCTCATATTTTATGAATGTAATTCATAAGTTTGACCTCCTCTGCCTTTCCCCTTATGAATGTAATTCATAAGGTTTGACCTCCTCTGCCTTTCCCCTGGGAATAAACCAGTCTAATATCACTCTGTTTGCTTTCTGGTGGAATCATGGTTGGTGGTAGGGGAGAAGTCAAGAAGGTGGAGATAAAATGACCACTCAGCCCCTGGGATAAATAATCCTGACCTCTCCTTCTTTGTGTCAGGGTAGTAAAGGAGAAGTTAAGTTTTAATTTTTTCCTAATAACCTCTCTTGTTATTCAAAACTCAATTCTCATTATATCACCTATCTTGATTTGGCAAACTTTAAGGCTGAATTTTGCCTGAAATGGAGCATGTGTATGTGTTCTTCATCTCCTTCCCCTAATTTCTTGTCCTTCATGTTTCAGTTAAAAATTACCCAGAGAAGTCTTCTCAGATGCCCCAAGGAGGGTCAAATCCACCTGTACTTTAATATTTCTGTGTGCCCCTTCACCCAGAACCAATCAGTTTGTAATTTTCTGTTTAATGTATATATGATATCTCTCTCCTAGCAGATTGTACAAGCTCCGAGAGGGTAGGGCCCATATCTGGGGGACATAAATTCTTAGACTCAACAGAATGCCTGGCATGTAGTAAGTTAAATATTTAAGTAACTGAATAAGTATTTTTTACATAAGGACTAAGAATTCATATAGTCTGCAGTAGTCTGCTACCTTTTCAATTTATTTTTGCTTTTATGGTTTTTAAATCTGCAAAGGACATCAACTATGCAATAACCTATTCTTAAATATGGTATAGCTGATGATCAGTTTTCATGTTTGGATTTTCCTGTTTCCACGAAAATTAGTCTCATTACAGCTTTGTTGTCTGCATTGTTTACTGCACTCTGCTGATATTTAGAATTAATCTTTTGATAATACATTATAAGGTTACATTTTAATCCACACACATATACACACACTTTCTGATCTGAAATTTAATTTTAGTTAATGATGGGATCATCTAACCATAGATGATGCAGTAAGCTATATTAGCATAGGAATTAGTGGGAATGGTTACTGGCCACTCAGCTGTAAGTTAATATACATTGCAAAAGTGAAACTTCTTTTTAAACGTACAGCTCTCTGTTTTGATTTGATAATTTGTAATATCATTTTAAAGGATTAATTTTGTTTGGCAGTCCTTCCAGGATTCTGCTTTTAAAATCACTCTGGGAATTAACAAATGCATTTGGTTTCCAAATCTGCTCAGCTCTGCACATTTAGCTCCAAAGTGTTCTGAGCTTGCTTCCCCCATCCTCTCCCTGTTACCCCCATTAATTCAGAGAAAATATAAGTGTCCAGTAAACTCTAAAGGGGGCTGTTCAGAGAGCTCTCCTTTTCTTGGTTGGGGGAAGACTTTTTTGGCATATTTGGCATGAGTATTATTAGTCAGTTAATAGTAAATAAAATGTGGGTACCGAGTAAAATTAATCTTCAGAGATCTGGCGAATCTATTGTGCTTCTGCTAATAAGGATTCAGTGTACAAGGGAATCTTATTGAAAATTGTATGTACTGTTCATTGCGTAGTTAACCTTACTGTTTTCAGCCCACTGTACTTAGTACATCAGTGTAATCCACAAAGTTAAGTCTGGGTAAAATATTGGTCCTATCTTCCATATATGCTGTAGGAGTTTGATATTATTGATGAATTCCAGAAGGAAATATTGGATTATGTTTCTAAACTGATCTTTTCCTCTGGGCATATTGGATTCATAGGTTTACTTGATTAAGTAATTATGTAAACCTCTTGTGCCAGTAGCGCGTTGAGTCCCCACCCTTTGGTGGGGGACATGGCAAAGGACAGAGCTGAGGGTTTTTGATGTTGGAGTTCTGATGTTGAAGTTTGATGCTGAAGCCTTAAGCTGGAACCCAGGGAAGGGAGGGGCCCTAAGCCTAGAAAGGAACAAGCCCTGGGAAGAGAGGAACCTAGGAAGCCTGAACCCTTGCAGTTATCGGCAGCCATCTTGCTCCAAAACATAAAAATAGACTTTGGTGAGGGAAGTAGCTTATGCTTTATGGCCTAGTATCTGTAAGCTCATACCCCGAATAAATACCCTTTATGAAAACCAACCAATTTCTGGTATTTTGCATCAGAACCCCTTTGGCTGACTAATAAATACACTAAGGAGAAAATAACAATAATTGAACAAAGTGATGTTAGAGATAATTACCTTCCTCCTTAGCCTTTCAAATATTCAGAAGATTCCTTAGCCCTCTGGTAGGTTGCCAAGCTTTAATGTCAGGACATGATATGTGGGTGCTTTTTAAAAAAAAATCAACTTTATCGTCTTAAGTGCAGAAGTAACAGAGCGACATTATGGAATGGTAGGAAAAGATGAAAAATAAAATCCCTATTATACCACTGCCCTAACACATTGGGTATCATTTTGATGTGGACCATTCAAAATTATTTTTCATGTGTATGTTTTAAATAATTTTATGCACAGTTTTGTATACTGATTTTCTGTTGATTCGATTTCAAAACAGCTTCCACATTGCAACTTAGGGTTTTAAAGACCAGTATTATATTATCTAGGCAATAAATATGGCAAGGTTTACCTAACTATGTCCAATTGTTGGATATTTGGACTGCTTCCAATTCCTCAACATTTTAAATAACATTGTAGTGAATAGTTTTGTGTGTAGATATTTTGATTTATTTTCACAAAAGAGATTCCCAAAGTGGTATTATTACTGCTTGACTTTGAAAGGATTGAGATGAAAAACGTTCTTCTTCTTCTTTAAGTGCCATGGAGTCTCAGAAGGAGAGAATTGTGAGCTAACACGATAATTCTGTAAGAGCTTTATTCAGTTGTATGGTTTCAAATGCCCTTTCACTTTTCTTTCTTATTTTCCCTTTCTTGAAACTAACTGAATCATCTAATAGCAGCAGCTACTACTTACTGAGTATTTATGATATGCCAGTGTGCCAAGCCCTTAATTTACCTTATGTTAGTTAATCTTCACAAATCCATGTAATGAATAAATTATTACACTTATTTTACTGAAGAAGAAACAATGGTAAAAAATGATTAAGTAACTTACCTAAAGTCACACCACGTAAGTGGTAGAACTGGCATTCAACCCTAGTCTGGTGATGCACTGCACAGTTTTATTATATGGAATCTCTGAAATTATAAACAGTTTTTTACAATGTTCCTAAGAAGAATCCAAGCTTCATGCTCTGCACATTTTTAATGCCACCCCCTCTGTTTGCTGACATTAATAAATCCTATTTCATCAGATGACTAAGAATTCTGCACATACAGTAATCACTTAAGGAGGACCATTGGACACAGTTAAGTAATGGATCATATGTTTCTGGGTATCTGGGTGGCTAGACTGAAAAAAGCAGGACAAAAACATGTATTGTGTTCATGACTACATTTCTAGTCTCAAGCATAATATCTTTACAGAGTGGACATCCATTGTTTGTTTGAATGAACAAATTCTCAATTGCAAATCCTAACCAATTCTTTCAAAGTAAATTATTCACAGCATCTGAGCCAGTTTATTGGGCCGTGACTGTGTTTACCTGTAAGTTGTGCAGAAACATTTTATAGCTCTTCCATCACTATCCTCATATTAAATTAAAAGAAGCAAGCATCTGTCTGAAGACAGGAAAAGATTCTCATGAGAGGTAACTTTCCATCTGGTGTTTTAAGACTGTGGGCAGAAATGATAGGCAATGGCAGGGGTCAGAGGGAGAGGGAAGGGAAGACACCAGATAGTCATCACAGTGTGAACAAAATTAGAGAGGCAAAAAGTACACACATATATACACACATATATGTACACACACACATATACACACACACCTTGCTCAGGGAGAGTAAGTTATGTTTGCTCATATGAAGTATAACTAAGCCTGGAGGGTTTGAATGTGGCCACTTGGGAGAGGGCCCTAAGAAATTAAAATTTTGCTTTGCAGGCATTGGGGAGTTAAGTTAGGTTTTTGAAAACATTTAGGAGGAAGAGGACATAAAAACAGTCAGATGACCAGCACTGTACCTTAAGATATGTAGGATACATTGGTAAGGAAAAGGAGATGGAATGCTAGGATATAGGACCCGGGAAAACAGTTTTGGGGAAAAAAGATATAAAAAGCAGGAATTAGCAAATGGCTAGAAATAGAGTGTGAAGAGAGGAAAGTCAAACATAACCCCAATATTTACAGAGGATTTACTAAGTGCCTGGAATACTACGTAAATAAGAGAACAGTTAGTAAATGAGATACTACATTATCTCATTAAATTCTCCCAACAATGTTGCAAGATCAGAGGAATTTATCACCATTTATCAGAAAGGGAGATCAAGACCTGAGTTTGAATATTGACTTTGCCTCTTTCTGTATGAAATTGGAAGAATTACTTAACCTCCCTAAGATTCAATTTCCTCAATGTAGTATGTACATGACAATATTTATCCTATGGTGGTGGTGAGAAAATTAACAACAGTATTTATTATGCCTTAAAATACTAGCATGTATTAACTGCTCATTAAATTATAGCAATAATAATACTATGAGAAAACTTTTACTGGAAAAGAGTTGGTAAATTGCCCAAGATCACATCCTTAAAAAGAATCAGAGAAAAAAGTGAACCTCTTGTCCATAGTTCACCATCTTTCTAACATTCTATGATTTAACATTCGATGTTGGTGAACCACTGTTCTGTCTATGGGATGGGGGATGCTAACTAAAAACTTGTATAAGAAAATGGAATCACAGAAATCATCAAGTGGATACAAAATTAGCATTGAAGTAGATTATACTTTGCTTTGCTCTAAATCTGGGCCAGAATATCATGTAACAAATAGACAATTTTATATTACATAAAATTCCAAATATAAAAATTATAATTCAAGTATTGTATTAGCAGATTAGGATTCAGTGCCTAAAATATGTAGCTTGCCAATGAAAGTTTCATGAAGCATAGAGTACTTATGGGAAATCTTTTTAATTGGCAATACCCATTCATCAGAGATTGCCTTGTTTTTCAATCCCATTAGGTATGTGAGAGTATTTAGAAATCTTTGACAAGGTTTTGAACTTTTCATCCCAAGGTGTTATCAAAATATTAAAACTGGTACTCATTTTGTACGTCAGGTCTTAGAAAGGGAACAACTGTCCTTTAATGGCTGGAATGGTATCTAGAATTTTTCTTTTTTGGAGTTGTGCAATATTCAAACAGATTAATTTTTTATTTTCTAAGTTATTAAATGGCAAATCTTAAAAACTGAATTTTCTCCCTCACAATACTGAAAGTGTAAAAATGTCAGGATCATTGATCAAATAGCCATAATGACAGAAGGCTACAACTTCAGACCAGGGAATTGATGTGTGGATAATAGAACACCAGCTAACCATTTGGATTCCAGAAGGTAAGGGTTTTGGGCAGTGCTGATTAAAAGGCATGGTTTTCTGCTTCAGCTTATAAGGTCTCATTCCCATCCCATAAAAAATAAAATAAAATTAGCTGGCTGAAGGCCCAAAGTAGGCTCTATTCTTAACAATATACTGAGGGTAACTTGATGGCAGACAGGGTTCTAAGAGAAGCTAAGTATTTTGTATGTTCTGTACTGCAGTGTTTGTATTCTTTTCCTTCATATGAGCACTGGAAATGAGGAAGATGCATGTATGAATCCAACAGTAAAATCATTATCCTCTTTTCATATGAAACCATATACCAAAGAATAAAAGCAAAGAAAATGTCACTCCTGCAAACACACCATTCAATTGGTAAATCTACCGTCCATGGATGACAAGGAACAAATATAAAGGAGAAACAAATATATTAAGGACTACTTCACACAAAGCTGATGTTTTTGCTCTTTTATCAGAAGCACTATTCATATGTGCATTCCATGCAAATCTAGTCATACTCTTTAATCTGGTTCCCATTGAAATCCACAGCACATGTTAGTAGGATGGCTGGGCTAGGTCAAGATAGAAGTCTTCAATTCCAGAAAAAAAACAACTGCCATAACTAAGGTCAGTAACTGGCTAACTGGATGTTGAGCAAGGGAGGAAGCAACTGTTTTAGAAGAAAGAGAAAGTAAGGCATAAGCTTTGTAGTTAGGAATTTTTGAAGGACATTTCTTGAAGTTCAAGTCAAGACAGAAAAGATTTTTGGGAAAAAAAGTTTCTATGTTTAAATATATAAAATTCTCCCCATTCTTTAAAGTATACATTTTGGTAATTAAGCATTCCATTCCTCCCAAAAAAGAAAAAAAGAATCCATTTTAATTCTGACTACATTTTCTTGAAACTGAAGATTTCCATACATTGCATAAATGAAAAATTAGGGATGAAGTTTTCTTAAAAAAACAAAACAAAGCCAAACTACTAATTATTTTAATGGTTTTTTTGTTTGTTTGTTTAAAGTGACATAAGATACAAGGAATCATTTGGTTTTGCTTAAACTTTGTATTTACTGTTTTCTACTTCTCACATATTTCAACGGTAATACTGTTATATTTTGTTTTAGGGCATGGGATTTTGTCAGAAACAAAGAGGGCCAGCTTGGGGGAAATTAGGCCCAGAGGTAGGGCAGTCGTACCAGAGCAGGATGGGACATATGGAGGGGCTGTGAGGCAAGAAGCTGAGCAACAAACCAAAGAAAGACTGGCCAGATAGGCAAGGAAGCTCAAGTAGGCAGCTGGTAAGTATTAAAGATGTCCAGAAGTAGACAGCAGGTGGATGGCCCTGCAGGTGAAGAGTTTATCAGGAGACTCTGATGGCAGGTGAGAAGCAGAAGTTTAATCAGTCTGATAGACAGCCAGCATCTGGGGGTCTAGCCACTCACGGTGGAGACCTAACTGCAACAACCAGAGATCAGCAGCAAAAGCCTAGCTAAGGGAATTGAGACCAAACACAGAGGCAGAGCTGGCTCAAGGCTGAATCTCTGAACTCTCTATCTGAAAATGCTAACATTTTCACCAGAAGGGCAGATTTTTTTTCCCCAGAGCTAAGATTAGGGATGAACATCCAGGCAGGTTAAAGAGTCTCCAACCGTCAGGATCGCAACATGTGTTAACAAGGAAGCAACAGAACATTGTATTTCAGAAAATGACACAATGAGCTCTATCAGATGTACATTCACCTGTAAAAATCCTGTCAATCTTAAACGTCATCAAACTGACAAATATTATTCCAAATATTATACAGATGGTAAAGCAGCAATGGTATAATTATCAAGACATTTCTTTTTCTATTAAAATAAAGAAATATACTACTTTAGGAGGCAATTGTAGCATTTCTTTGGTTTGGGGTTCCGGTTTTCTTAAGAAATAAGGCATGTTCTTGATAATTACTCTCAGTAACACACACACACAAAAGTATTTTTAGAAGTAGAAAGGATGATGGGGCAGAGGAAAGTCAAGAAGGAAGCCCAGCTCTCCTGAAAGAGGAGATAATAAATAGCTGCATCTATTGTAAATATCAATACCACCGAGTTACAGTATTTTATATCGTCCCTCTGACAGAGATCAAAATTAAGAATAGGACTGAAGTAATCCAAAAATACAATCATTTTGCAGTTGGCCCTTTTCAGAGAAGTTGTATTTTTCCAGTGGCTGTGAGCTCCGTGAGGTATTCAGCCCCAGAGACTTTCTTAGACACCTTCAAATTAACTCATCAAATGTTTCTTGGAGAAATTGTAATAGTTGCACATAGGCAAAAGTGACAGTCTCAATCTGGGGTTTTCCAAAAGCAGAGTCTGAAGCAAATGTTAATGTGTGAGAAGCTAATTTGGACACATGATCCTAGGGAGCAGCAAGGAGGGACAAGGAAATGAAATGTGAAAGGGAGGAAAGTCAATACAAGGAACACCTTATTCAGATGGCGAGTTTGGTCCTGAAGGACCTTCTGAGTTGCTTTATGAAATGTATATTTGAACCATCTGTTCAAGGTAAGAAAAGGAGGCAGGTATTTATTGGCTGCTATTCACGATTGGCTCAGGACCCTCCGACTTCTGGTTGACACATAGTTTTGCACTAGGAAGTTCCTACAGATGTCCTACATAGTGGCATCATAGAAGCCTCAGGACAGATAGCAAGAGGGGCAAGACGCTCCCCAGTGGATCCTGTGCCTGCCTGATGCTGACTGCAGCAATGCCTGAAGAGGTAACACTGAGAGAGTGGGAAATGATACTCTGATGTATCTGATAACAGTGTCTATAGAGCAATTCCTAAGCAGAAAATAATCTTAGGAAACTTAAATGCATGCACATATTTAACCAAATAAGAGAAAAAAGAAAAAGACTATATTAGGTTATGAGGAGGATTTAACTAGTAGGATGTAGGCCCATATTTTTCTTTTAGATTCATCAACTGCTGACACCAACCACTAGCAGCAAAAAAAGACTGACAAGGGTCTGTTGTTTACAGTTGCTGTTGTGCAGTCTTGCCATCAACAGCCAGGGGAATGCATTTGGGACTAATGAGCTGTTTTTCTTTTTCATTCCTAAAACCTCAGAACTATTGTACTCCTTATGATGTTTTCCTCCTCTTAAAATTAGTTGTGTCCATGTCTTTCTTCAGTGCTAACTTTATCTCCCTTGAAGACGACACCAAGACTTGTTCATCTTTTTATGTTCTAAGCAGCATATACAACACCTTATATACAACACGTAATCTAAACCCTAGATTAATTTAATTTAATTTAATAGATTTTCAAGAAGGAGATATTGTGGAATTAGGCAAAGAGCAAAAGCTTTGAAATTAGGCAGACTTAGTTTAAATAAGACATCTGAAACTTAAGAGTTTAATTAGATCTTAGTTTCTGTGTCTGTAAAGTGGATAATAGTGTCTATCTCATATGATTTTGGGGAAGATTAATTGAATATATCAATAGCAGATATGAATAGCTAACATAACATACACTGTAACAAAGTATTTATGAGGCCCTATTCTAAGTCCTTTACATACGCTGATTATTTAATTCTCAAAAACAACCCTATGCAGTAAGTACTATTATAACTTGCTTTTAGAAATGAGGAAACAGGCACAGAGATATTAAGTAACTGACTCAAGGTCACACAACTAATAAATGGAGAAACTGGAATTTGAATCCAGTCAGGCTCAGAAAGCCTATGTTTGACCACTGCATACTACTAGGCAAGAATCGAATAGGTGAACAGAGTTTATGAACAGGCAACTCTGATGTTAGTTAGAGTCTTCTCTATAAGTCAAGAATTGTCTTGCCATATGGAAAGGGGGATTACTCTATTCACTCATTTAAGTGCTTGCCATCAGGCTGAGTACTAGATGGTACTCACACAGGTAAGGTGTGCTCTCTGCTCCTGGGAGCTCTTAATATCCCAAAGGAGGTAAGCAAGTAAATAGTATGACAAGTCCTGGGATAGCGGTATTCACAATGTGCTGGGGGAGAACCAAATATTTCCTGTTTACTTTAGCTCAGGTTTTAAGAATGTTCTTCCTTTTAAAGAAGAAATCCTTCTATCCATTTTTGATGCTATAAAAATTAAATGATTTAGAAAAGTCCTAATATGAGGTTTAGGACTCTAGGTCTACATAGCTTGTTTTTTAAAGCCTCATATTTATGTCTTTCTCTCTGTTATTTAGCCATTTTTGGTCTTTTCAAATGAAATAGATTGCTTCACGTACTATGATATGTAGATCAAAATGAAACCTTTAGGAACGAGCTTTGACTGTCTTCCATTGGGGCTCTAGTGAGAAAGTTGGTCTATATCTGAAACGAAATGATGGGTAGACAAATCTGTTACCTTTATCTTGAATTCTGAACTGAACAGCTGAGAAGAACAGTCATGTAGCTATGAGACTCTGTGCTACAGAATTTAATGTCTTTAATGGTTCATTTTAAGACATATTTTTCACCACTCTATTCTCACCAACTTTCCCTAAAATAACAAACAAATGCACATTCAAATATCTCCCAATAGTATTTATCCAGTCTAATTTGAGATAAATTCTTTTGTATATGTGAAATGCTGTCTGGTAATCAGTCAGCTACCACATACCTGTTTGGCAGGATAGCTTATTTCTTTTCAGAATGTGATATGAGCAAAAATAAACTTTGAAGGAGAAGATGAGAGATGGGAAAGAGAGAAGAAAAAGGTCTTGTTTAGTACAGGTATGTCCTTAGATGCTTGTCATATGTGCTTTTTTCCTTCTTCTGCTACCAGTGAGCATATTCATCACAGCTGTAGGTATATTGACTTGTAATTTTCACACTTAGTCTCTTAAATTTTTTCAGTCTACAGGTGTTTTTTTGTCAGAGTGAGGGAAGTTCTGCTTGTTCCATAGGTTTTCCAGAGTTGGCAATAGACTGAGTAGCTGGTGACATTCCAGTAGTAGGAGTTTCGACAAGTCAGGATTACTCCAAAGCTTGTTCTAGGGAGAATGTACAGCTTTTCCAAGAAGACAGTATCTATATTTAAATACATCATCTTCTTAAATCACTAGAATATGATACCTTTGTTTCCCTCTTAATACAATCGATTTTTGCACCGTGTTTCCTTAACTCCAAGTTCAGGTGTTAGACAGGACTTGACGGAGTGATATATAGGGCAGTATCACACCACATGGCTCAATACAACAGTGATTTCCAAACCGAGATGAATATTAGAATTATTTCAGGTGCTTTTTAAAACAAAATTCCCTGGGGCCTCAGCCCAGATATTCTGATTCTGCTGGTCAGGAGTGGAATACAGTCCATCCTCATAATGCACAGATTTCTTTATTCGCGAATTCTTCAATTCATTAAAAATGCTCAAGGGCATTCACAAACCTGTGCATATGAAGAGGTAGGGGGAAAATGCCCAATTTTTATGAAACAAGGCTGGTTCAGTATTCATTCAATTAAGTATTCTCACAAACCTTACAGACCACAACTGCTGCAAATAACAAGAATTGAGTGTATATAGTTTTTAAAAGCTTACCAATTGATTCTAATGATCAGACATATTTTAAAAGCCTTTATAGTTATGAACTTGGGATTTCTAAAATTTTACATGATTCTAGCATGCAGTTGAGAATAACATCTATTTCTGCAGTCATTGAAAAGTTAGTCTAAATTAATATAGAGTTTGAGCTCAACTGAATAGAGACATCTATTGACCGGAGAAAGAAGGTAACAGATTTGGAATCAGTGATGTATGTAACCTCTTCTCTAAAACTCTAAGGCTCTGAGTAGCTCTGAGTTTGAGAACTCTACAAACGTTTTATCGCCTCTCTCCGACAAGCTGTTAGTGTGGTTACCAAAGCTGGGAAATGTGCAGGGCACTGTGTGTATGGAAGAGAAAGAGATGGTTATATCTTTTCAAAATCAGGTGAG
This sequence comes from Dasypus novemcinctus, assembly GCF_030445035.2. Taxonomy (NCBI): domain Eukaryota; kingdom Metazoa; phylum Chordata; class Mammalia; order Cingulata; family Dasypodidae; genus Dasypus; species Dasypus novemcinctus. The sequence continues at coordinate 68,166,357 of NC_080680.1, forward strand.
GGGAAGGATGGTGTGAAAGAAGGAATGAACCTCCCTTTTACTGAGTACCTACTATGTGCTGCTTTGCATAACACTACTACTAATAAAAGTCATACTAAAAACCAACACTTATATAGTGTTGAGTGTGTGTCAGGCTCAGTTTGAAGTACTTTACATTTTTTGACTATTGGGTTCTTATAAAACCTGCAGAAGTTCAAGACTATTACTCTCCCCATTTATGAATTAGGGAACTGAGGCACTGATGTGTAATGTAACTTGTCCCAAGACCACACTACTAGATAGTAGCAAAGTTTAGATTCAGACACTGGCAGCCTAGATCTTGAGTCTATACTTTTAACCATTTGCTCATAAGTAGACTCAGGAAGAAGGCTCTAGAATTTCCACGCTGACGGATGAAAGAATGAAGTGCTTTTTGAGGAACACATTGAGTTCTGGTGGTGATCAGGATGCCTTAGGGTGCTCCTGAATTAAGCTACTTTCTTAAAACAAAGAAAAGGCATGGGTAAAGATAATGGTAGGAGTTGCTTTGGTTAGAACCTTATTTAGTTGTGAGGTTAGTGCCTTAACTTTATTAGTAGCCTAATTTATTTTCGTATAGTCCCGATTCTTAGACAATATACAAATTCCCTACATTTGGCTTCCTTGTTCAATTTTCCCTTTTCATGTACTCTTTTTTTTTTTTTTTTTTAAATTTTTTTATTTTTTATTGACTTTGTAATAATATTACATTAAAAATATATATGTGAGGTCCCATTCAACCCCACCCCCCCCACCCCCCCTCTCCCCCCCCCAACAACACTCGTTCCCATCATCATGACACATCCATTGGATTTGGTAAGTACATCTTTGGGCACCTCTGCACCTCATATACATTGGTTCACATCATGGCCCATACTCTCCTCTATTCCATCAAGTGGGCCCTGTGAGGATTTACAATGTCCGGTGATTTTCTACCTACCACCTCAGGCAAAAATACGAAAAGGTCAAACACACAAATAAACAAGTACCCAGTGTGACACACAGTCAAAACAACGTAACAGAAGAGATCAATCTTTATTTCTTTATAGCACACTATGTATTCATTTTTAAAATCTCTGATTTGGTTATCTGTCTGTGTCACTGTGGTTTTGCTGTGGTCACCAAGGACTAAGAGAGGCCTGTTTTACATGCATTATCCAAACATTAGATGACTAGACATCCTCTGCCTTCTACTGTGAAAAACAAATAAATATATTAGCGAACAAAAACTCACAAACAAGTCTGTCAACACGACCACCAATTGGCTGATGTGCATTTTGGTGGAAATTCCATCTTCCTTTCCTCCTGCAACCTTCACCTATTGAATCATGAGCATTCCTGGGCTACTTAAGTTTCTCTTGCCCTGATTTCCTATTTTCCTATGGATTTTATTATTATTTTTTTAAATCTATGCTGTGTATCTCATTTCCTACAACTTTTCTTTTAATTTGCATTGAGGGTTTCCTTGCACTTTCCCCAGGTAACATTAGCAAAGACATTTCTCTATATTAAGATTTTATTGAGGGTTTGGAACCACAAGAAGTCAGTCACAATGCATCCCAGTGCAACAAATGAACTATCTATACATTTTAGACATCCTGTTTTGAAAGTTCCCAGGCATTATTGCCACAGGTATTTTTCAATGGTCATTTTTATTCCAGGGGCTTCAGCCTTCTGTTTTCTTGACAAGCAATGACTTTTCTTCTCATATTGTGTTACAACTACCCAACTTCACATTTTATTATAACTCCCATTTTTTCATGTCCTATTTGTGGATTCCTGGAAAAACAGGCTATGTGGTTTTAACATGGGACAACCTTCCTTTCATCTGCAAACATATGGACTTGATACTCTGTCATTAGTATTCCTAGAACATGGGACCTCAAGGCCTAGACTGTTTTCAAAGTTAATTTGTGGAATTTCCAACAGAGAAGAGAAAGAAAGAAGGAAGTGTCCTGGAAAGTGTTTACATCTACCTCTAGATTTTGAGAAATTATGCATGCTTGCTATTGCGAATTCTTTTTTAGCTACTAGAGGAAGCAAGTCACTCAGTACCCCAAAAGAGAAATGAAAAGTTATAATTGGAAGTTAGTGTGGTCAGTTATCCTGGTTATGAAAGAAAGCGTTGAGTCACCTCACCACCAGGAAAGTATTAAACAGGTCATATTCCCAGAACTCAACTGATGAATAACTCATTTTTGTTTGCTTGTCTTCAGCCAGAAGGCAGGGTCTTTACTATTCTGATTTTTATAATCAAAAGAAAGATATCTCACCAGCAGATTGCTAAGACACTTGTAGAGGTAATATTTGATTATTCTTTAGTATTCTTTTCAGTAGGGACTTTGTTAAAAAACCTTTTCGGCTGGTGTCTGTGTCTTGAATTTTACATTTTTTATTCACTGTATTATGGAAAGAACTAACCAATTATTTAGGTTCATAGAAAGAAGTATTCCCTGATATTTGGCTAAACATTCCCAAAACTTTCCCCAGGCTCCGACTCTAAGTGCAGCATACCTCACTTGCAAAGTAATTTCGATTTCGCTCATTTTTTCTTTACCTCTTATTCCTTTCCCTGGACTAATCTTTTTCACATCAAAATCACTTATCAAGACATTTTCTGAAACAAAAATAAAATCTTACCAGTAGATGCATTCTGTGTCAACTTTCTATAAATAAAGGTTCTACTTCACCTTCATGCACTGGATCATGCACTGTACTGCAAACTTATATTTGAAATTGCAGTCTCTCATGTCCCACCTTTTGTTACATTATTTGTAATCCTGGTGAGATCCCCTTTCCTCTTCTTCTTCCTATTCTTTTGATTATTATTATTATTTTTTAGCACTTTCTTAACCTGTATTCTCACATGAAAGATCAGCTATCCACATTAGGTATTTGAAGAAATATTTGCTGAATCAACACAAATTAAAAAAATGAGAGCACAGGCAATGCAATAGCCAATATTTGAACTTTCAAAACAGAGGTGAGGAAAACAGCCCAGCCCATCTGTTGCATGCTCAGTGCTTCTTGATCAACATATTTCATTTTGTGAAATGCACTAAGTGAATCAATTATATAGAGTTGTTGGGAAAGTATGAAAATGATGGGTTTTAGATGATGAAACATTAATATAAATTTTGAGTCACATAAGGCTTATGGTTTTGAAAAATATATTAATCATAGTTAGTGAAAATAATTTTCTCTGTATAATGTGAACATTTATTTTAGTGTTTCGTTAATAGGAAATATTCCTTCAAATGAAAGGAGGAGGTTCACTGTCTTGTTTCTTTATTTTATTGTTAACATTACGAGCAGAATCCTTTGAACTATCTGTTATCACCTTTTATTCTCCTGGTTCTTTGATGTTTGGAAAAGTATTAAGCTTGTTTACAGTTATCAAAATCCTAACTGCAATTACATTTTTCTCCACTCTGCCTGTTGATAACATAAAGTATTTGCCACAGAGCCTTAGTCAAAACCATCCAACTTTCTGCTGGACTATTGGCATTGGTCTAGTAAGTATCAATTTTTTTTCCACTTATGGGAACATACCAGCTCATTGGTTCTGAGTGGAAAATAAAATATTGAGCAGAAATTTGTTCAATAGAAAATACAAGGGGGACATTCCATGAGGTCAATACACTAATCTTAATCTTAAATGAAATCTCTCCTAAAAATGCCAAATATTTTACCAAATCCCCCCAAATTAAAAGAACAACAGAGGAAGGGTTAGGTATAAAATAGCAGAAAGATTCAAAATAGGCCCCAAAACTTAGAGCAAGCAAAGTAAGTTGTGGTTAGTGAAAAGTTGTAACAGCTCTCTATATTAACTAGAGATAAATAATTTCAGCAAATGTTCCCCTTTCATATGTAGTATCAGTTAACTCCATTTTCCCACTTCTCTAAAGTATTTTCTTGAAAATAGCACTTGGAAGACTGTATTAGTTTCTCAGCTACTTAAATAAGCACCATACAATGGGTTAAAGAATGGAAATTTATTGGCTCACAATTTTGAGGGTAGAAAAAGTCCAAAATTGAGGCATCGACAAGATAATGCTGTCTTCCTGAAAACTGTGTTTTTCTGGGGTTGGCTGCTGGTGATCTTTGGGATTCCTTGGCTTTTCTGTCACATGTGATATTCTCTCCTTTCTCTTTAGGGTTCAACTGACATCTTGCTTTTCCCATGGCTGCTTCTCCCATGTCCAATTTCCTTTGTATGTAAGGACTTCAGCCATATTGGATTAAGGTTCACTCTCTTTCAATTTGGGTACAAGTGAATTAATAACATCATCAAAGATCCTATGTACAAATGGGCTTGCAGTCACAGGAGCAGGGTTTGGGACCTGAACATGCCATTTGAAGGGGGCATGGTTCAATCTTCAACAAGGAACATGCAACTATTACAAAGTATCATTCAATGAATTATATCTGCCACTTTTAAAATATTCACATGGTAGAATAAGCAAAGTAATTATTGTAATGGTAATATTAATGATGAGATTAGTACTGGAACTCATTTAGTAAATTAATTTTCTATCCCAACTGAGGCAAGGGCAAAACCCAGATAACAGAAAATTGTTTAAGGCATGGACAGAAATCTTTTCAAAGGAATCTCTTGTCTTGTAGCAAATAAAAACAGGTTTAAAATTCTTTGTGTGATTGAAAGTCAATTATTGCCAATTTCATAGTCTCTTCAAACATGGCATTTCATTTAGCTGGACCAACTTTATTCTACCTGCCAAAAGCCCATAAAATGGCCACTTTCCATCTGGTTAATATTCCACAATAAAATTAGAACTCTTGAAAAATAATGGGAATCAATAGACATATGTATATTGTGACTGAAATGTGAAAATTCATCAGTGAAATCTGGTGTAAATTACTTTTTAAGGACCAGTGATAACTCTTTTAGGTCCATAAAGATTGAATTTCTATGTTACACCTGATGCAATTTCCAACCTTCAGGGAGAAGTAAATTTCAACCATTCTAGAGAAAAAAGAGCCCCATGTTGCCAAATAATGGTTCTTTAGTATTTTTGGTGAAAGTCATGTATCCCTTGGAAGATCTAAAAAAGAAGCAAACAAACAAAAAAAATCTATGGGCCTTCAACCCAGAAAAAAGATGCTAATACAGAAAAAAAAATAACAAAATTTCAGCAATTAAAAAAATGTTACTTCAAATAGATTTCTGAAAAAGGCATTCTACAGAGTCCCTTAAAATGCATTTCACATCTCTCAAAAGGAAACTTTTAAATTCAACTTATAAATTTAAATCCAACATATAAATTTAAATCATTTCCCATAGGTTCATTTACCCCACTCTATTTATATTTCAGGCCTTTTCCCCTTTGAAGATTTAAATTAATTTGTCATATAATTTTTCGAGTTCTGTGTGTATGGGTCACCAAGGAGATATCAAACAGTGAAAATAGTTTTCCTTGTCCAATGTGCCAAGAAAAAAATATATGTATATATTGTATAATCAAATGCTTATATGTGCTCACACACACACTTAGATGTAACTCAGAGAAGGTGAGCTGTCATATACACAGGTATTTAGATAAAGTAAAAACCTGAGGAGAAAAAAAGACAGTCTCAACACATGAATTTTTAATTTATGAAATATAATATATATGGGTATGCTAGTTGCCTGCCCCTACCTCCTTAAAAAAAAATGAACAAAACTCTTTCCTTTGAATCATTAAAAAGTTTATCATTTTATCAAATATTCTTAATTGGAGTTAAATGATCTCCCAGGGCAGAAAGAACTCTCTAAGACTCACAATAGAGGAAACATTTTGAACAAAGGAAAATTAGGTGAGAAAGGGATGGCCTTTGGCAAAATTAAGTTGTGTGGAAATTATTACTCTTCCTGAAACAGGACATGGCCTCTCAGAATATGCTTCTGGAGATCTCAATTTGGTTTACATTTAATCGCTTGATTTGATCCTAACCTCATTGACTGTTTCTTGAATGCCTCTGCAGTATTTTACTTTCTAACTGTATTGCAGGTACTTCCAACCAAATATTTTCTTTTCCTCTTCCAAGCATTGGTTTCACATGGTAACAGCTCTAAGGAAGTTTTTTCAAATTCAGTGCTCATACTGCCATACTGCCAGAACACACACTGGTTCTAGATTTCCAACATCATTTCTCCTGATTCACAGCAAAGGGAACTCATTTTGAAGCCTGTTCACAACATCTTATCCATCTATTTTGCCCCAAGCAGACTCACTTTTAGAAATAGTTTTGGTTAGCTTTGATTGACAGAAAGGTTTTGGGAGCCATTGAAATCCTATTTTAGAAAGAATCAAAATGTTACTTATGAGTTCTTCAATCTCAGTTTGGAGACAAAGTTCTATGTCAAAGCACTCCGAGATACTGCACTTGCAACTGGGGATGCTATGGAAGACTTGCAACTCATGGGTTATTTGAGGTTTCCAAGTTAAGACCTATGGAGAGAGGGACATAGAGAAGAGGCTGTAATATGGACAATGCACCTATGAATTTTTATTGAAAATAAGAATATCCTCTAGATCTGTTATAGTTAATACAGTAATAGAGTAATACAAATGAAAACTTAAATTGATGAGGCACATGTGTAAATTGATAAAGGAAGTTTGATGAACCATTATATTGAAATTTATCTAAATTCAATATTGTTAAACATTCTTAAAGATCAAATGAATTATACATGAAGTATATGGATTATTTGTCCCAGGCAAACAATGGTGACATTTCTGTCTGTCACTTAGTATGACAAGCTTAGCATGTTTTATTCAAAACTTTTAAACAGTAAAATGATTTGTATGCATTACTCTTTCTTTGGACTGTCAGGGAAAGCAGAAAGCAACACAGTTATGCTATGACATTGAGTCAGCATGTGCATTAAAAAATGACAACAGGATTGCCTCCTACATCTATAAAGCTTATAGTTTGGTTTTCTAATCATCTGGCAGAAAAACAATAAAACCATAAAGATGGAAATATTTCCCCTTCCACCCTCACAAGAAACATGCTATTGCATGTGTGTATGTGTATACGTTTGTATATATATACACACATACACACATATACATAAGCATGTGTTATATAATGACTACAGAATATTCATGTGTGGAAACAAATCCCTGAAAATACTGTGCTTTGGGTTTTAAGGATATTTGATGACAGAATGTTTACTTTTAAAAATAAATAAGAAAAAAATCAGACTATGTTGTTCCATTTTAAAGGTAATTTGGAATGAGACAGTAATTAATGAGATCTCTGAATTCAGAATTCTGTATGCTTATAGGATGGGCCTATGGAAAGAGATAAATAACAGAATAGAAAGCACTGCTAAACTCTTGGTTTGTCCAGTTTCTGTTACAGCTGTTCAAAACTGAAAGGTGTCAAAGTTAAGTCCGATAGAGTGAGTCATGAAGAAGAGGCAATTCCTGAGAGAGGCCCCAGTTTCCTCCTTCCCCTGAATGGCCACTTCCATGTCCACCCTGAACAGCAGAGGAACACTGCACTTCCCTCTTGCTGTGCTCAACTTCTTCCTTTCATACATTTCTGGACTCCAGAATCTGGAGCATAAGTGAGTTTGGGGAAGCCATACCGGGTCGGAATAAGGCAGAACCTAGTGATCTAGGTGCACTATTAACACCCAGGGAATGAGAGTACCTGGGACTTTTATTTAGCCCTTTCCTATCACAGGTGACTTACGGACTTTTGTATAGCAGTCCTCCCATAAAAAACATTCCATGGATACTTTCTGAGAGTATGCTATTATGAACCAGTGTTGGGTTGGAGATATAATGATGACTAAGACAAGCTCCTGCTTTTGAAGTGTTTATAATGGAGGAATAAAGAACCACTAACAGGCAAGACAGTGATGTCACAGGTGTTATTGTGACTAACTGCACAGGGTGAGGGGTTTAGGGAGGAAGGGATCCACAGAAAAGAGAAGACAGCAAACTGAACCTTAATGTTTCTGTTCCCTTACTCAATACTTTGGAGTGTTAACCACAGAAAAGGATATTTTATTTCACTGCTTTCAGTGATGTGCTTACTTTACCTCAAAAAAACACTAAAATTCCATGTCTCTTGCGCGCATTTTGTGAGCTTCTTGCATACTGCCCTAGCATCTGGAGAAAAGTGAGCTCTTTTGCATGTGTATTAACCTTTTCTGAATATTATGGCAACTGAGGCTATAATTCCCTACAACCTGTCTGAGGTAAAAGATTGAATTATGCGTTTTTCCTGGAATTATTTAATAGAGAACTTCTGATGAAAGAAAGAAGAAATTTGACTGTACACTCATTACATTGAACCTGTGACCCACTGACGTTAACATTTACCATTCTAGCTCCTTGGTAGGTAATTACGGGCTGCATTGATAATTATTACTATTTCACTTTAGTTATGCACAAAAACTATTCAACCTATTCTAAATCCTTTATCTGAAACTCCCCCTCCTCCCTCCAGGATTTTTGGCATCCATCCCAATGGTTAGAAAGAATTTTAAAAATGTATAGTTTTCAGAGAGATTTATCCTGACTCGTTGGTACAAATTTAGAGAGTTTGGAATCAAATTATAATGACCTGTTGCCCAAAAAGGACTTACAGTTGCCACTAAAGTTTTGGGATGCTCTGCAGCCTTGCTGAGCTGTCATTTTAAGAAATGCTGTCTCCCAAGAGGAAAATGTTTCCAGAAATACTCTGACCTTTCCATTTTTTTAGCATAAAAGTGAGGTGATATAAGAGGAGCCATCTTCCAAGTAAACGCGGTAAGCCTTTAGTTTGAAATATTCATCATGTTTCCGTTGTGAATAGCCAAACCACTGCTAAAATTCAGAGTTTGCTAGTCTATTCAGCTTATTCATTTCATGCAAATCCCAATGTGCATGAAATGAACAAAAGACTTCCTTTCAATTCGTATGCATTGTTAGTTTTCTATTCCATTTTTATTCCCAAACTTGTTTTTCTCTTTTTCAGTACTAGTGCTTTATTCATCCTTTCAACAAATATTTGTGGCATCCCGAGGCATGGCCAGGCACCAAAATGAATGAGATTGTCCCAGCATGGTAGTCAGCATGGCCCACAGGTTTCTTTCTTTATGCCTTTTTTAGATGCGCTATTAGAGGATGCTTGGAGATTTTTTTAAGGCAACACATATGAACAGGGGAGAGAATGATCTGCTCAAATATTTGTATCTGCTATGGCATGGCTTAAGGGCTTATTGCCTTACTCAGGAAGGGGAGCAGTGTGCCCCTGGGGGCCAGACAGACTTGGATTCTGATTCTGGCTCTGCCTTTGCAAGTTTTAATCTGGGGCCAGTTGCCCGCACATTCTGAGTGAATTTCTTTGTATATAAAAGGAGAATTCTTGCCTTATAAAATTGTTCAGTGAATTACCAGAGATTATGTTAGGTCTCTGTCAATAAATGATCCTTTTCATTTCCTTTTCTGGGATTCTACAATTTAGGACATATGTAAATAGGTAAGAACCTTAATTAGAATGGAAGATAGGGTGAAATAAGTCCCAGTAATGTAGGCATGAGCAAAGTGTTCTGACATTTCTTGGAGGGTTTAGTAAATTGTAGATTGTCTGATTCATCTTCTTGTTCCAGTTTGTGTCTTAGATGTAATGGAGTCATCTCATGGCCTCTTTGAATTTATACAAATTCAGCTACAAATATACCATCAAAGTTGGGGACCAGAAGGAGGGAGAGGGGGAGGAAGAGCAAAAGGGAGAGAGAATATGAATTTTTTAAATTGAAAATTTATTATGAATCTCTAACTCTGTACAGGTAATTCAAATGGTAACTATACAGATGGATGGCAGCTTCATTAGATTGTCTTTTTAAAAATTCTCAATTTTAAAAATTTTTATTAGAGAAGTTGTGCCCTTACAAAACAGTCATGCATAATGTGCAGAATTCCCATACGTTACCCATCAACCAACACCTTACATTGTAGAAATATTTGTTACAGATTATGAAAGAACATGATCAGAGTATTACCACTAACTATACTTCATAGTGTACACTTGGTATATTTTTTCCATCCATCCCGTAATGAGAATATGAATTTTAATAGCATACATGAACACATGACTTTCCATTTAAGGGATATGTCTATAATGACTCACCTAGGAGGGTCTCAGCTTACCAAGTTTGCTCCTATTATTTTGAAAATGTATTTATATTTTAAGCTGCATACTATGTACTATACTCTGTCTGCTATACAGTCCCCATATTTAAGCTTGTCCAAATAAGCATTGAATTGTTCAAATCCTGGAGGAACAAAACTGATTTTGTAAGACTCATTGAGAGATGGTAGGTTTACTCTTCAGTATAATACATATCTAAGAGATTATTAAGGACATTTTAGATTTTAAATGATTATTGCTTTCTTTGCTGTGTAACATTTAACCTCATTCTACTTCCTTGCTTTTACCCTTTGCCATTCATTCCTTTGATATTTTACTTCTTTCAATATCTAGATTCATTTTCTCTTTTTCCCCACATAATCTCTGTGTGTATGTGCGCTTGTCTGTTTCTTGTCTGGGTTGCTTAATGGCTATTTTGTTATTTTATTTTTTTCCAGAAATGTCCTAGGGCTGTGTCTAGCACACCATTCTCTATATGTAATGTCTACAGTGGAGTTTGGAACTTAAGGCATTGCTTCTGTAGGAATACTTGATAAAGTTTTTGTGTTCCTAGAATTGTGTGTGACAGTTTTGCAGGTTAGAGTGAGCTCAGCAGTGTTTTTAATGTTATAATAGTAATGTACACTTTGCTACCTTACCCTTGCCTGTTTTTATACTGCCAGCACAAAGGATCTTTTGACTGTTAGCACAGAGCTCCAAGGCTATAATCTATAATAAAATGAAAAGACCACAGAGCAGGCAAGAGCCCTTAATCAGTTATTTACATCTCAGTGTGAATCAAGTATGATAATGAATAGAGGAAAGGGCTTAAGGGCTCTACATGGGTTAGGAAGAGGCAGGTATCCCTAAAAGGCCCTGAGATGGGGTATAAGGCCAGCTTTGCCTCCTTCACACCTTTGCCAAGCACTATTTAACACCAGTGGACACTCTGACTCCTCCCCATCTCCCTTCCGGCTCCCTCCCTGCATTTTTCTGTGTGCCCTCCTTTCTTGTATTCTGTCATAAGTGATTTTAGATAATGACAAGTTTTCAGCTACTTTTCTTTCAGGAGACTTGTTGTAGGTGCTACGCTGATATGCATTTATACTGAATAATTCTTTATTAATCATAATGACACTAATTATTGAGTGCATATGAAATGTTAACTATAAGGAAGGAAACTTTATAAGTATCTTTAATTATCACGAAAATTCTGCAAGGAAAATATTTTCTTTCATGCTAAAAATGAAAAAAAAAAAAAAACAACACAAAGTAACTTATCAAATAATTTAGCAAATGGTGGAGCCAGATGAGAATCCATGTCTGTCTTCATTGTTCATGCCCTCTCCACTATCATATGCTGCTGTCTTTGTACATGATATATGTTTATGAATGTGTGCATATTTTGAGTCTGTGTGCATAAGAAGGGAATTATTCATTCTATGTATATCTATGGTTATTTTTAACCATGCTGACTTCCAGATTTATCTGCAGTGCTTGAAAACCAGTCTTGTCAGATCTTCACTCTAAACATACCCTGTACAGTGATTCCAAATTTTATATGTTGCAATTTACACAATTGATGCCTTCTTCACCAATGCAATGACTACAAACTAAAGAGAACTTTACACCAATTTATGTTTCAAATACAGGATTTTGATGTCTGGCAATTGCTTAACTTTTCTCTTGTTGGTCTTTGAAGACAGTAATGCTATCTTCTTTAACATCATTTGACCCTATAAGGAGGAACACCCCTTTCATATTGTACCTATTGAAGCAGTTTATCATTCTTGGACTTTCAATGCCTTACTAGGTGAAAAAAAGAGGGGAGAAAAGACCCAGTAGTGATTTAATACAAAGATTCTGGATTGAAGCATCTTGCTACTTAGAGAAACACCATATTTCACAGTGTATTTGCAGAAATGCTTCATGGCACAAAGTCCTATTTCATGTCCTTGAAGGCCAGTGGAGTAACTGGGTTTCTGTTTCAGTGCCTATCTGATCAATAATTCTATGACTTTTTGGAGTTGCCATTTGTCTTGTAATACACTTTTACTGTGTTGATCTACAGTGATTAATACCTACATGTATATATTTTTCACCTCCTTTAACTGTATTATATTTAAAATATTTTCACAGGTACTTAAATTGATGGGTATAATACATATTTTCCTTGATTTCACTGGAGAAATACATAAATCTGTTTCACTGGGAAAATACATTTGGGAATTAGTATAACTTCCCTTAGGTTTCGTCCTTAAGTCAACATATAGTAAGGCCCCAGCTGTGTGGCAGGCAATATCATAAGCAGTGGTTACAGAGATGAATAAGACATAGAACCTCCCTTCTCTTCAGGGTTTCAAGAGATTACGAAGTGGTGGTTAAGAGTTAGGTTTTGTTACCAGCCTCCCTCAGTTTGAATATTCTTCTTACCACTTGTTAGACATTAGACAAATTATTTCACATTCTCTGCTTCAATGAACTCATCTTTAAAATGGGAATAATGATAAATATTAACTCAGGGGTTCTGTGAAGATTGAATGAGTTAATACATGGGGCACTTACAATGGGGTCAGACACATACAACCCATACTATCATTTGTTTTGTGAGCCACAAAGACCAGTTAGTATAACATTATATGATAAGTTTAAAATAGAAATATGCTCAAGAGGATTAAGTACAAAACTCCATAAGGCAGAGCCAAGAAAGACCTCATAGAAGAAATGAGACTTGAACAAAGGCTTGAGGAAGAGATAATATTTCACAGACACACAAGGAAAGTAATAACATACGAGGCAGTATAAATGGTCTTGGAAAAGGCAGGAAGCCTTGAAAAAGACTTGTCCCACTTAGCTAACTGTGGCAGGGACTGTGTGTGTAATGGGGGGTAGAGTTAATTAAAGGACAATGTCACAAAGAGCCCTGGGTGATATACTAAGAATTTATGGCTTTGTCATATTGGCATTGGAAGTCATGAAAGGATTTTTAAAAAGGAACTAATGTGGGCAGATTTATATATTAGAATATTATCCAAGCAACCTTATAGAGAATGGATTGGAATGCTAGCTGGAGGAAGGCAAGACTAGAAAAGAGAAGGCTTTTGTAATTGGTCACATGAGAGGTGATCAGTTCCTCAAGTAAGACTGTGGCAATGAAAATAGAAAAAGAGAACACTTTTAAGATGTATTTAGGAAGACGGGGTCTAGAATGATGTTTAGGCTGACATTTTGGACAACTGGGTGAATGATAGTGCTAGCAATAGAGAAAAAATAGCTTGAAAAGGCAGGCCATAGGTAGTACGGTGGGTGGCTGAGGATGAAACTCTGGGCAACCATTAGCTTCTCTTGCCCGGTGGAGAAAGAATCAGAAAAGAAGATACAGAAGAAATGTACAAGAAATAGGAAAGGTACCAGTTGTTACAGAGTCTAAGGAAGAGACAAATGTCAGGAAAGAGATTGTTAACAAAATTAGAAAATTATTGATGATCTTAGTGAATATGTTATAAAGGTGTGAAAATGAAATGGCAGGAGGAAGTGAAGACAAATATAGATTACTGAGAATTAGCTTAAGTGTGAAGGGACATGGAAATGAAGAGTTTATTCTCCCTCTCCCTGTTACAAAATGTTCTTGGGAATTTTTATATGCTTAGGGGAAAGTCATAGGAAGAAGAGGAAGACAGAGGAGATATTTAGATAATTCTTTTGAGATAGAAATGAGTCTAGAACCAGAGAATTATTTTCAACAGGAGAAGAGTCTATTCCATATATTTTGGATGGAACAATGAGTCTTTTGGGATAGATTGCGTGTGTGTATGCTGCAATAGTACAATTTGAAAGGTTCATATCTGTTGGCTTCTATTTGTAAAATAGAAGGTGAGGTCACTTTTATGAATTGTGAAAGTTTTCCAACTGTTATTCTGTTTTGTCTAATTACCCCCAAGAAGCCAAGTAGTAAAAGAAATAATGTGTATTTTTAAAAATCTCCACTTATTCCAGTGGGTTTTTCTCCAGGTATTTGCTAGATTAATGTTTATGCCTTTTTTCTAGGGAAGTTGTATCAAGTGAAGTGTTAGCAATAACTTAGTCTCCACTATTTTGGCCCTATGTCTCTTATTTATGTTTTATTTTTTAACTTAAATTATTGAAATATATAACCCACATGCAAACATACATAAACAATAAGTGTATAGTAATAGTTGTGAACTTACAAAGCAAACATATAACATCATACCTACCAAGAACACCTTTTTGTTGTTAAACCTTTTTAACTAATGATTAAAGAGCATTGTCAAAATATTACTACTAACCAAAGTATTTTACCTATTATTATTATCTTTATGTCATTTATATGTGAGCATATATAAACAATTAAGTGTAGAGTAAAAATAGTGAACTTACAAAGCAAACATGCATAACATCGTACAAGGGTCACATATTTCAACCTCCACCAACACCTTGTATTGTCTTGAGAAGTTTGTTACAAATTACTAAAGAATATTGTCAAAATCTTACTACTAATAATAGTCCTTTTCTTACATTTGGGGTGTTTTTCCCCCAATACACATTATTATTTAATTTTTTTTTTTTATGACAGAAGTTGTAAACTTATAAAACAATCATGCACATATGCAGAATTCCCAAGCAACACCCCTCTATCAACACATCACAGTGTGGTGGAACATTTGTTACAGATAAGATAATATCATCTGATTATTACCATGTCCATAGCATACATTTGGCTCACATTTTCCATACTGCACATTATCAACACAGTATATCTCTGGCATAGATGCAAGAATATTATACTATTACTGCTAACTGCAGTCCATAGGTCTTTCCAGTTGTATTTTTCCCATGCATTCCCAACACCCTGCAGTAGTGATATACATTTGTTCTAGTTCACAGAGGACACTCTTGCATCTGTACCATTAACCACAATTCTCATCCACCTCCTGGTTTACTATCCTATTCAGTTCCTAGATTATTCTTTAGCATTCTGTCAATTGGCATTTACATCCCTAGACTATCATTTTCAGCCACATTCCTATTTATAAACTAGCTATTACTATTTTTACCATCCATTTTATACATTTCCACACTTTTACAGTAAAGCTAATTAAAACTTCTACATACATTAAACATCACTAGTCCATCTCAGTCCTTCCCTTATCTCCATTAAGAATCCACCACTTACCACCAGATCTTGAAGATATTTTCCTACAATTTCTTCTAGAAGTTTTATGGTTCTTGCTTTTATTTTTAGTTGTTTTTTTTTAAATCCATTTTGAGTTAATTTTTGGATAAGGTGTGAGATACAGGTCCTCTTTCCTTCTTTTTGGTATCCAGTTCTCTCAGCACCATTTTGCTTAATGGACTGTTCTGCCTGAGCTGTGTGGGTTTGACAGGCTAATCAAAATAACTTGACCATATATGTGAGGGTCTGTTTCTGAGCCATGTTTGGTTCCATTGGTCTAAGTATCTGTCTTTATGCCAGTACCATGCTGTTTTTACCACTATAGCTTGGTAGCATGATTTAAAGTCCAGAGATGAGGGTTTACTTTTCCTTTATGATGTTTCTGGCTATTCAGGACCCCTTATCCTTCTAAATAAATTTACTAATTGTGTTTTCAAATTTTTTTTAAATGCTGATGGAATTTTTATCAGGGTTGCATTGAATCTGTATATCAATTTGCATAAAATTGACATCTTAATGATATTTAGTCTTCTAATCCATGAGCATGGAATGTTCTTCCAGTTATTTAGGTCTTTTTTGATTTCTTTTAATATCGGGTTGCACTTGTCTGAATACAAGTGCTTTAAATTATTGGTTAAGTTTAGTCCTGACTACTTGAGTTTCATCTGTCATATTTTATTTTCACCACTCTTTTGACACTTTTAGATACTTTTATTGATATAATCTTCATTCTAGACTCTTTTCCAAGTCTCTCTCTCCTGTCTTTTCTTTTCAGGCTCTAGCATACCCTTTAGTATTTCCTGAAAATCTGGGCTCTTGCCTAGAAATTCTCTCAGTTTCTATTTATCTGTGAATATTCAAATCTTGCCCTCATTTTTGAAAGACAGTGTTGATGGTTATAAAAATTCTTGGCTGGAAGTTTCTTTCTTGCAGTATCTTAAATATATCAGACCACTGTCTTCTTGCTTCCATTGTTTCTGGTGAGAAATCAGCACTTAATCTTATTGGATATTCCTTATATGTTATGCATTGCTTTTCTCTTGCTGTTCTCAGAATTCTCTCTTTGTCTTCAGTATTTGACATTCTGATTAGTATATATCTTAGAGTTGGTCTATTCAGATTTTTTTGGATGGGAGCACGTTGTGCTTTTTGGACATGGATATTTATCCCCTTCAATAGAGTTGGGAAATTTTCTAACATTATTTCTTTAAATATTCCTTCTGCCCCCTTTCCCTTCTCTTCTCCTCTGGGACACCCATGACACATATGTTTGGACATCTCTGGTTGTCATTGAGTTCCCCGAGACCTTGTTCAATTTTTTCCATTCTTTTCTTCTTCTGTTCTTTTGTATGTTCACTTTCAGAGGCCATTTCTTCAAGCTCACCAATCCTTTCTTATGCCTCCTCAAATCTGCTATTATATGATTCTAATGTTTTTTTCATTCCATTTATTGCACACTTCATTTCCATAAGATCTGTTATTTTTCTATGTATGCTTTCAAATTCTTTGTGCTCATCCAGTGTCTTCTAAATATCCTTAATCTCTTTAGCCATCGCATTGAACTTATTAAGGAGATTTGCTTGAACATCTATAATTAGCTGTCTCAACCCCTTTGTGTCATCTGGAGGCTTGTCTTGTTCCTTTAACTGGACCATAGCTTCCTATTTCTTGGTGTGGATTGTAATTTTTGCTTGGTGTCTTGGCATCTGGATTACCAGAGTATTT
Source organism: Dasypus novemcinctus (assembly GCF_030445035.2). NCBI lineage: Eukaryota > Metazoa > Chordata > Mammalia > Cingulata > Dasypodidae > Dasypus > Dasypus novemcinctus. Next base: position 68,183,428 of record NC_080680.1, read on the forward strand.
ATTCTGGGTGCAGTTTTTCTCTTTAGTTTAGGGGTTCCTGACATTTCTCCCTTGCTGATTGTGCAGTAGGAGACAAGGATGTAATTGGTGCTATAAGCTGTGGAGCCTCAAGCTGCTCTCATTGCCCCAGGGATGGATGGAGCTTCTCCCAACTTTCTCCTTTCCCAGAGGTAGGGACAGAGTCACAGTTGTGTGGAATATTAATCCAAGTCATGCAGACCTAGACTGTAGTTGCCCAGGGAGACTGATGAAACTTCACGCCCCTTTCTCCCCTGCCTAGGGCATGGATGCAGCTGCAGCTGTGGGCAGCAATCTATGCAGTGCAGGTCTAAGATGACCACAGTTGCCCCAGCAGACTTTTAATTATTCAGTTTGTGCCAGCCAAAGGTACCCTCAGTTACCTGAATAGACTGGTGGTGAGCTAGTCAGCCTCCTCCCTGCCAGAGGTGAGACTGAAGCTTAGTCTAGGGCTTCAGGCTGATATGGGTGAAAGAAACCGGTTCAGACCTTCACTGTGATATTTGGTCAGGCAGGCTTCCCCTCAGGCTTGGGGTGGAGTCAAAATGGCAGCCACCGGCCTTTTTCCAACTTGGACAAATTCACACCCCAGCTGTTCCTAGGGTTATTCCTTACCCATCCGAGTCTACCAATCAGTAACTGAAATTGGCAGCCAACAGTCTCCTCCTCCTCTATTTTGGGGAAATGGAGCTTCCAATTCTAGTCACAGAACAGCTCCTGGGATGGCTTGTACCACCAGAGTAGGATAATCACTGGCTTCTGCAGCTTGGCTGGCAATTTCCAGGAAAGGCCGGCACAGGTCCCTGCAGCTTCCTCCCTGTCGGAGGTGGCACTGGGTCTTAGGCTAGATCTGCAATCTGACCTGGATGGAAAGAAGCCAGTCCCCACCAGCACTGGGATTTTCAGTCCGCCCCACTTCCCCTTGTGCCAAATGCAAAGTTAAGATGGTAGCTCATGGCCTCTTTCTGACTTGGACAGGTTCAAACTATAGCTGTTCTCAGGATTATACTTTAGCCCACTGTATTTTACCCATCAGTAGCTGAAGTTGGTGCCCAACCATCTATTTCTCCCATTCTGGGGAAACGGAGCTTTCAATTCCAGCTGCGAAACAGCTCCCAAGGCAGCTTGTGTCTCCGATGGAGGGTGGGCACTGGCCTCCGTGCCATGGAGTGCTCTATTTATGAGTCATCTCTGCAGATGGGCAGCCTCCTCCTTCCATTCCTTCAAGGATGTTGCAGGATGCCCTTATGGCCTCTGCAAGCCCTTAGACAGGTGCTTCAGCTACCTCCAGAGAGCTCTGGATGTTTACTAACTGCCCTGTAGCAGGAGCTGACTCTAGGAGCTCCTAACTCCACCACCATCTTGCTGTGATCCTGCCTCTTCTTTCCCTCATTTTTATTAAGGAGATTATATAGGTCTCTGTAAGAGCAAGCCACCGTGCCATTACTTTGGTCATGGCCACCTGTGTGCTTTTGAAGCATATTAGGAGAGGAAGGAATGACTTCAGTATTGCGGATGAACAGTATCTCCAATCTGGCTTCTTTATTCAGAGTCCTTGGTGTAGGCATGCATGGAGCCCTCCACCAAGAACTCTTCATACCTTGCTGAAGGAGTACCCAAGGAACATGTCTACTTATTCAAGAATTATTTACAAAATATTGGATTGTCTCAGTTGAATGCACTGAGAATTATTGACTTTTGATCATTTTCCAGTGTTAGGTGGGGCTGTGTTTCAAACTGGTTCGATTATTCAAAAATTCAAGTTTTTAACCATATTGTGTTGAATTCACACACCTGCTTGGTACCAAGCTTGACTCTATTTGATTCTAATTTTGTTTTTTTGGGTTTTTTTTTTGCACCAAATCATAATAATTTTACCTTTTCTTCCACAGACTATCCCTACATATGATTTAAATTTCTTTAATATTGACATTTTTTTTGCATATCATCTTTCATGTCCTTAATTTTCCTTCACAGGTCATAGTTTGCAAACCCCTTCAATATCCTGGTAATCTCTGTGAATGACCTTTAGTTCCAAGGTTCAAAGAAACTCTTGTAAAGTGGAAAGAGCCTTCAATTTGAACACAGAGACTAAGTTCTGCTTTGACAAATTCTAGAATCTGAAACTTAAACTAGACATAAACTATGTCTCCAGTTTACTCATTTGTAAATGAAAATGCCACCTTAGTCATCAAGATTTTTCTTTTTAAAAAACTTTATGGTTTACATACCATAATGTTCACCTATTCAAAATACATAATTAAATGTTTCTGGCATATTTACAATGTCGCGCGACCATTGCTGTAATCTAATTTTAGAAAATTTCCATAACCCAAAAAGAAACCCAGTAGCCATTAGCAGTCACTCCCCATTTCCCCATCTTTTCTCTCACCACCCCCAGCCCTAGGCAACAGCTAAACTATCTTTCTATATAATAAATGGAATTTTTGTTCTTTTGTGATTGATTTCCTCTTGGGTAGAATCCTAAGAGTGAAATAGGTGGGTCAAATGTAATTCTATGTTTAACATTTTGATAAACTGCCACAATTGGTGGGAATTTTAAATTCCCACCAAGATTTTGTTGACGATGAAAAGACTGAGTTAATAGAGAAATTTGTAAGCACTAAAGTACAATCTATTTTTCTTTCGCTCCTCGTGCTTTGGATGTGAAGTTCATGAAGCCATTTTCTATTACAAGGCCCTGTAGCTGCTTCCCTACATTGTCTTCCAAGGTCTTTATAGTCTTGGCTCTTATATTTAGGTCTTTAATCCATCTTGAGTTGATTTTTGTATAAAGTGTAAGATGGTAATCCTCTTTCATTCTTTTGCATATGGATATCCAGTTCTCCGAGGACCTTTTGTTGAAGAGGACATTCTCTCCCAGCTGAGTGGGTTGGTGGTCTTGTCAAATATTAGATGACTATATATGTGAGGATCTATATCAGAACTCTCAGTTCAGTTCCATTGGTCAGTATGTCTATCTTTGTGCCAATACCAGGCCTTTTTGACCACTACAGCTTTACAGCATGTTTTAAAGTCAGGTAGTGTGATACTTCTGATTTCATTTTTCTTTTCAATGTGTCTGGCTATTCGGGACCTCTTTCCCTTCCAAATAAATTTCATAGTTAGTTTATCCAGTTCATTAAAAAATGCTGTGTTGATTTTTATTGGGATTGCATTAAATCTGTAGAACAGTTTGGGTAGGATAGACATCATAATGATATTTATTCTTCTACCTCATGAACAGACTTAAATCATTTATTTAAGTCTTCTTTGATTCCTTTAACAGTGTTGTATAGTTTTCTGTGATGACCCCTTTACATCCTTAGTTAAATTTATTCCTGGGTATTTTATTTTTTTAATTTACTATTGTAAATGGTATTTTTTTCTTGATTTCCTCCTCAGATTGCTCATTATTGGTGTACAGAAATGCTACTGGTTTTTGCACATTGATCTTATAACCTGCGGCTTTACTGAACTCATAAGTTCTAGAAGCTTTGCTGTAGATTTCCCAGGGCTTTCTATGTATAGGATCATGTTGTCTGCAAGTAATGAAATTTTGACGTCTTCCTTTCCAATTTGGATGCCTTGTTATCTGTTTCTTGCCTCAGTGCTCGAACAAGTACTTCTAACACTATGTTAAATAGGAGGGGTAAGAGTGGGCATCCTTGTCTTGTTCCTGATCATAGAGGGAAACATTTTGTGTTATCTATGTATCTTAAAAAAAAAAAGATAATGAAAAATTAAAAAATAAAAAGTGAAAAAAAAAATGATGTGTCCCCTGAGAAACTCCCATGTTTGGCAGTCAGGGGCATATCCTCATAGCTTTAGCTTATTAAAATATTTAACACTTAAAAATTTAAAAAATAATTGAAAGTAAAAAAATAAATAAAACACAATGATGGCTATTTTTTATTATCCTGTTTTGTCTGACTCTTCCCAGAAAGCAAGTAACAGAAGTATTTGGTCTGCATTTTCAAGAATCTCCAAGTCATCCTGTGAGTTTCTTTGGCTATTTCCTAGACTTAATGTTTGTGGCTTATTAGCTCATGTTTTGCTAGTAATGCCCTAGTGAGGCCATGGAGAGATGTAAGCTTGGAATATTCAACTTAGCTCTTGATTTAACTATTTGCATTAAGATGGCAGTTCTAAACCTGTACAGCTATTTTCCAGATCATGCTAGTGGTTTTACGGATGACAGGATCAGGCAGTAGTGGTAGTCAGTCTGCCCTGAAAAGTCACCTAGAAAATAAATTTTGAGTTGCCCTACTGATGGGGAGTGATTAGTACTGTTTGAAAAGCAGTACAAAATAAAATGCCAGAATTGAACTCTTTCAAAAGAAGCTCATGAAAGCATGGCTCAATGAAGGTGCTAGTCTTCCACTTATTTAGGACTGTATTTTGAGGCAAGAAACACATCATAGTTATCTCTGTTTTCCAGTGCTTCTTATAGTACCTGTTGCTTAATACATAGTCACAGAAATAAGTTATAGAAACAGAAAATTCTGCATCTGATAGCAACTTATATTTTAATTTTGTTTAGCCATATTGATTTAGAAGGCAGAAATTACTATTTATTAAGCATTTATCTTTTCTATGAATATTTCTCATTTAAAACCCAAGATATGAGAAGTGTTTTTTAACAAATCAATTTTACTGATAAATATTAGTAAAGCATAAATCTATCCAAAATGTACAATCAATGGCCTTTGATATAATCACATAGTTGTGCATTCACTACTCCAATCATGTTTAGAGCATTTTCATTATTATAGTAATAACAGGAATAATAATAATGAAAAACAAAACCAAACAAACACATAAACAAAACTCATCATCTCTCAATCTATGCTTCTCTTGCCATACATAGCTGCTATACTGTTTCCTTATCTCTTGCTTATTGTATTTATATTTTGTAAAAAAGTCTTATATTTGCAATGTCACCCATATTTATATTTTACATAAGGTGTCACTATGTTATACAATCCCCTGTTATATTATTTAACTTTCTTTCTGGCAGTATAAATGTCCTTAGGCTTTCCCTTTCAACCACTGTCATACTCATAATAGCTCTGCTAGTCACAAACACCATGATGTGCTCTCACCATATCCATTTGTTTCGAAAAATATACAATCTTTTAACCAATTCTGCACAGATTAGCGATCAGCTTTCCATTTTCTACTGTCATTCTATTTTCTAGTAACCTATATTCCAATTATTAACTCCATATGCTTGTATAATATATTTAGTTCGTAATAGTGCAATCAGACAGCATTTGTCCTTTTGTGTCTGGCTTGCTTCACTCAATATAATGTCTTCCAGTTTCATTCATGTTGTCATATGCTTCACAACTTCTTTTCTTCTTACAGCTGCATAATATTCCATTGCACATATACACCATGTTGACAGATACCTAGGTTATTTCCAACTTTTGGCAATTGTGAATAACATCACTAGGGAACATCAGTGTGCAGATTTCTATTCATGTTAGTGCACTCAGTTCTTCTGGTTATAAACCTACAATGGTATTGCTGGGTCACATAGAAATCTATATTCAAATTTCTTAGGAACTGCCAAACAGTCCTCCTCAGTGGCTGTATCATTCTATATTCTCAACAAAATTGAATAAGCATTCATATCTCCCCACAGCCTCCCCATTTATAGTTTTCTGACATTTTAATAGCGGTCAATCTAATAGGTGTTAAATGATGTATCATTGTAGTTGTGATTTGCATTTCCCTAATGGAAGTGATGTTGAACATTTTTTTCATGTGTTTCTTCACCATTTGTATTTCTTTTTTGGACAATTGTCTTTCAAAGTCTTTTGCCCATTTTTTAGTCAGGTAGTTTGTCCTTTTAATGTTGAGTTATATCACTTCTTTATATATCATGGATATTAAACTCTTATCAGGTGTCTGATTGCCAAATATTTTCTCCCAATGAGTTGGCTGCCTTTTCATGATTTGACAAAGTCCTTTGAGGTACAAAAATCTTTAATTTTGAGGAGTTCTCATTTACCCATTTTTTTTCTTTTGTCGTTCACGTTTTGGGTATAAGGTTTAAGAAGATACATTTTCTATTAGGAGTTTTATGGCTGTTGCTTTTATTTTTAAGTCCATGATCCATTTCGAGTCAATTTTTCATATAAGGTGTGAGATAGGTGTCCTCTCTCTTTATTTTGGATATAGGCAAACAGTTGTCCCACCACTTGTTGAATACCTTGTTCAAGCTCAGCTGGGTTGGCTTAAGAGCCTTAACAAAAATTAGTTGACTTTAGATGTGAAGGTCTATTTCTGAGTTCTTGATTCAGTTCCATTTGTCAATGCACCTGTCTTTTTGCTAGTACCATGCTGTTTTTACCAGCATAGGTAAGTATTATGCTTTAAAGTCAGTAATTGGCAGCCCTCCAACTTTGTTCTTCATTTTTAAAGAGATTTTTGCCTATTCAGGGTCCCTTACCCTTGCAGATATATTTGATTATTGGCTTTTCCATTTTGGCATAAGAGGCTGCTGGGATTTTTATTGGGATTGTGTTGAATCTGTTAATCAGTTCTTAAATCTTAATGATATTTAGTCTTCCAAATCATAAACATGGAATGTCCTTCCATTTATTTAAGTCTTCTTTGGTTTCTTTTAGTAATGTTTAGTAGTTTTCTGAATAATGGGCCTTATTGTCCCTGGTTAAATTTATTCCTAAATATTTGATGGTTTTAGTTGCTATTATAAATGGGATTTTTTAATGATTTCTTCTTCAGATTGCACATCACTATTGTATAGAAATACTATTGATTTCAGTGTATTGATCTTGTATCCCTCTGATTTGCTGAACTCATCTATTATTTCCAGTAGCTTTGTTGTAGATTTTCCAGGATTTTCTAAATATAGGATCATATCATCATATCATAGGTAATTTTTTACTTCTTCTGTTCCTATTTGGGTGCTTTTTATTTTTTATTAACCTAAATGCTCTATTTAAAACTTCTAGCACAATATTAAATAACAATCGCAAGAGTTGGCATCCTTTTCTTGTTTCTGATCTCGGCAAGAAAACTTTCACTCTTTCACCATTGAATACAATGCTAGCTGTCAGATTCTTATATATGCACTTTACCATATTGAGAAAGCTTCCTTCTATTTCTCTTTTGGAATTTTTTTTTTTTATCAAGAAAGTTTGTTATATTTTGTCAAATGCCTTTTCTGTATCAATCAAAAGGACAGGTGATTTTTCTTCTTAAATTTATCATTGTGGTTTATTACATCAAGATTTTTTGTGTTGAACCATACTTGCATGTCTGGGATAAAATACACTTGATAGTGGTGTATAAATCTTTCAGTGTACTCTTGGATTCAATTTGAAAGTTTGGTTTTTTTTTTTTTTTGAGGATTTTTGCATCTATATTCATTAGAGATATTGGTCTGTAATTTTCTTTTCTTCATAGTATCTTCATCTGGTTTTGGTATTAAGGTGATGTTGACTTTATAGAATGAGTTTGGTAATACTCTTTCCTGTTCAATTTTTTGGAAGAGCTTGAGGAAGAATGGTATTAAATCATTTTTGAATGATTGTCAGAATTCACCTGTGATGCCATGTGGTCCTGGGCTTTTCATCTTTGGGAGGTTTTTGATGACCATTTCAATCTCTTCACATGTGATGGCTTTGCTGAGATCTTCTATTTCTTCTAGTGTCAGTGCAGGTGGTTCATGTGTTTCTAAGAATTTGTCCATCTTGTCTATATTGTCTAGTTTTTTGGTTGATAGTTGTTCATAGGATCCCCTTAAAATTTCTCTTATTTCTGCAGGTTCTGTGGTAATGTCCTTCCTCTCATTTCTGATTTTATTTATTTGTGTCTTGTCTCTTACTTTCTTTGCCAGTCTAGATAAGGGTTTGTCTATTTTGTTGATCTTCTCAAGAACCAACTTTCGATTTTGTTTCTATTTTTTCGCTGTTGTTCAAGATTTCATGTATTTCTGCTCTATTTATTAGTTTTCCCTTTGGCTTGGTTTGGTATTAGTTTGCATTCTTTTTCTAGTTCCTCCAGGTGTGCAGTTAGATCTTCAATTTTAGTTCTTTCTTCTCTTTTAATGCAAGCATTGAGGTCTATAAATTTCCCTCTCAGCTCTGTCTTTATGGTGTCTCATAAGTTTTGATATGTTGTGTTCTCATTTTATTTGTCTCAAGATATTTGCTGAATTCTCTTGTAATTTCTTATTTGAACTACTGATTCTTTAAGAGTATGTTGTTCAATCTCCATATATTTATGAATTTTCCCTTTTTTCATCCCTTATTGATTTTCACCTTCATTGCTGTTATGATGAGAGAAAATGTATTGTATAATGTTAATCTTTTAAATTTATTGGTACTTGTGTTGTGACCCATCATATGGTCTACCTTGGAGAAGAATTCATGAGCACTTGGAAAGAATATATATCCTGCTGTTGTGGGGTGCAGTGCTCTGTAGATGTATGTTAGGTCTGGTTTATTTATCGTATTATTCAAATTCTCTGTGTCTTTATCTATCCTCTGTCCAGATGTTCTATCCTATTCTGAGAGTTGTATGTTGAAATCTCCAAATATTATTCTACAGAAATCTATTTCTCACTTCAGTTTTGCCAGTGTATGCCTCATGTGTCTTGGGGAACTCAGGTTAGGTGCATAAATATTTAGTAAAGTTATTTTTTCTTGGTGAAATTATTCTTCTATTAATATATAATGACCTTCTTACTTCCATATAACAGTTTTGCATTTAAAATCTATTTGAACAATATTACTATTGCTATTCCAGCTCTTTTTTGGTTACTTATTTGCATAGAATATCTTTCTCCAACCTTTCACTTTTAACCTGGTTGTGTCCTTATATCTAAGGTGAGGCTCTTGTAGACAACATATGGATGGCTCATATTTTTTTATCCATTATATTAGTCTATGTCTTTTCATTGGGTTGTTCAAAACATTAACATGCAATGATCTTACTGTAAAGGCAATACTTTCTTCCTCCATTTTGTCCTTTGACTTTCTGTTGTCATATCATACTATTTTCTGTCTTTAATTTACCCTTCCTAATGATCTTCGTTTCTACACTCTTCTCTAAGTCTCTCACCCTTGTTTTTTTCCTTTCAGGCTGCAGCACTCCCTTTAGTATTTCTTGTAATTCTTGTCTTTTGCTAACATATTCCTTCCAACTGTTTTTGTTTGTCTGTAGTGACTTTGAACTCACCTTCATCTTTGAAGCATTCCAGGCTTGCAGTTTTTCTCTTTCAGTACCTTAAAAACATTGTATTAGTCAGGTAAAGAGCTGCTGATGCAAAGTACCAGAAATTTTTTGGCTTATAAATTTATTTAGGGTAGAAGCTTACAGTTACCAGGCTATAAAGCTTAAGTTATTTCCTTCACCAAAGTCAGTTGCCATGTATTGGAGCAAGATGGCTGCCAATGTCTGTTGTCTGCAAATGTTCAGCCTTCCGCTTCCTCTTAAGATTCATTGTTGGTTCCAGCTTCTTCCAATATCTGCTATAGGCTGGGATACCTCTTCTCTCTCCAAGGGCTAGTTTCTCTCCAGGCTCAGCTGCTCTGGTCACTCCACAAGGTCAGCTGTAGACTATTAGGCTCTCTCTCTTCCTGGGCCTTGTATGTCTAATGGAGCCTTGTCTCTTCCCTCACATATCTGCTTCTCTGGATGTTACTTTCCAGAGCTCCAGGATCCAAACTCCACTCTGTTTTCTCTGGCATGGCAAACACCAAGGAGGTGAGGACTCAACATCCTCTTGACATGGCCCAATCAAAGCCTTAATCATAATTTAATCAAGTAAAAGTGAAACCTCTGAAGTTAATAAAATCTGATACACCAAGAGGAACAGACCATTT